>NC_133219.1:5899745-7099745 GCF_040436345.1 Pagrus major | reverse complement strand
CCCGGGAGTTAGCCACAATATGCTAGCCTCCTCTAATCCCTCCGTGAGTGCATCACCTGTTGCTGGGGGCCCACATAAAAAATAGCCTAGGGGCCCATGACTACCTTAATCCTCCTCTGGTTGAGGCACTAACTTGTGTTGCTTATTATTGCTAATGCTAGCAAGCTAACATTAGGGTAGCACAGTTTGTCGCGTACATACTGTATAACTCAGCCATTTTTATGTTTTTTTTCCACAAACTGGCAACTACCAAGACTCTTGATCGTTCGAAACGAAACATGGATACAACGTATGTAAACATTTTTTTACATCATCATCATTATTATTATTATTATTATTATTATTATTATTATTTTATTTTATTTTATTTTTTTATTAAGGAAAAGAGAAAATTATTCTGCCCCTTTCCTCAAGCTCTGTAAGTGTATGATTTTAAACAATGATTTGTCTACATAAAAATGTTGTCAATATGACATTTAACACGTCATAATGCTGCAGTGTCACTGATCTGAGGTTGTCAACCAACCAGCGGACACTTCAGGAAGTCGATGTGCCTGGCCAAGAAACAATCTCACACATTACCTCCCCTTAAAAACCACACCTTGTTGTTGCTTCACCACATCAGTTTTTATAAAGACTTTACATAAACAAGATGTGAACATGTTAATAAATGAGCCATAGGGGTGCTCAAACATGAGGTCGTTACCTTTGGATAGAGCTAGGTTAGCTGTTTCCTCCTGTTTCTACTGTTTGTACTGAGCTAGGCTAATGGGCTGCTCATTGTATCTTATATTAACAAAAACAAAATACATACGAACGTGAGAGTGGTACCAATCTGCTCATTTAACTCCTAGCCGAAAACAGTCACTTTATGATGAGAATACCATTTGCATTTTGTATCCATTATGAGATGACAGTGTAACTTTCACATACAGGAGAACTCTTTTGATTCAGCAGTTTATTCTCAGTATAAAGGCTGTTTCTTCCCCTACAATGACTGTGTTCTCATTCAGCAACATGTCGGCAGTCGGAACCTTACTCATTAGGCGTATAACCAAATCTAAAGTCTGTAGAGGACAATTATCAACAATATTATGTTTTTTATATGGAGATTCCTGAACTTCTAGTTTTAGATTATTCAATTTCTTCACATTTCATGGTTGCTGTTTTGTCTTGGATTCGGGTAATTTAATACAGAAGCAATAGAAGGAAAAAAAAAAAAGGATTCATTTTTTACAGAGCATTACACATGTTGGCACTCTGAGTCTATTGAATGTGCAAAATCTCACAGAGCATTTATTACATTACAGGGAAAATGATTTCCAGAGCAATAAAACATATTCAGTGTTGCACGTATCTGCCTTCACTTTGTGAATTATTATTTTACATTATTTGGAAATAGATAATCGTTTGCTTATTTCTACAACAAATTCACATGCATACCTGCATGCTTAATTTCACCAATTAGATCAAGCAGAAAAGCAGAAATGAGAGCACAAAGAGCTGGAATGTAGCAGCAGCTAAATGGCTGATTTTCTTCATTGTTTTCTATCATTTCCAAACACAACCGGCAGCCCAGCAGGCAGTGTTGGGACTAATACAGAGAATATTGTGTTACTTTTGGTCTGGAGTGAATTTGGTCCAACTTCAACGTGCAACCCGCCGTGATCTGGCTGGGTTTGCTGTGGTAGCACTGTAGCAGAGAAATTAATGCCAAGTTGTCTGCTTCCTAGTTAGCAGTCTTGTGTTCCTCACATTTGCAGTCATTACAGTTTAATCACCTTCTAAAAGCATGATGATTGTGTGTGGTTTGTGGAGGATGGTCAAAATAGGGTCATAAGGGCCATAATCTCCTGCTACATTACTTCAAAAAGCTGCTAGGCGACTTCATTAAAGGAGTAGTTCAAAATTTGGGAACTATGCCTGTATGCTTTTTCACTGAGAGTTATGTGATAGAAAGATTGATACACTCTCATATCTTTATGGGAAATATTCAACTGAAGCTAGCAGCTTGTTATATTAGCTTAGAACACAGGCCAACAGCAAAACAGCTCGCCTAACTTTGTTACAACGCGACAAAAACATCTTGCACCTCCAGAGCTCGCTAATACTAATAAAGCTAACACATCGTGTTTATTTATTATTTTACCAATTTTTAGCCAACAAAATGTAACACATTCTGTGGTTTTAGGAGGATTTGACTATAGCAGTACCTCTTGGCATGGGAACAGTGATTCTCTGGAGTTTTTGCAGTTTCCCCTGCAAACTTCATGGTGATGACTTTTCTGATATCCTGATAAATGTTATGGGCAAATGTTCTTACCTTTGCACAGAGTCAGGCTAGCAGTTTTTCCCCTGCAACCAGATTTTATTTAGCTAAATTAAGCAAAGCTAAACTGGCTGTAGCCTTATGTTTAGCGGCGGCCCAGACACCAAAATAAAATGTGAACAGTAATGTTTCTGCAAATCACTGATATGTTCACATTTGTACATTTGTCATACATACCATACTGAAATGTTTTTTAATGTATTGTATATTATAATCACCATCACGTGTTTATGACCTGTCATATCATGCGATGGAGGGGATAAGGGGTAAGTTTAAAGTCGGGAAGGCTGCCAAGCCAGTCACCACCGTTCAAGACTAAGTTTCATAATATTGAAATGTGAAACCAATGGATATTTTTGAGGAGGCACCACGATTATTTTCAACATTTGTAAGTGTGGCACCAATGGATATTTTTAAGGAGACCTCAAGACAATTTCCAGCTGTGTTCGACAAAAAACTAATATTTTGACAGGAAGTTAGGAGATGTCCACAGTGTTTGTGGTGCCCAAAGAAGGTATTTTAACGCGAAACATGATGTTTTTCAAACCATAACCAAGTGGTTTTTGTGCCTAAACATAACCAGGGTTTAACCTAATTAAAAATTGAACCAAAAGAATTGTTAAGTTTCAACGTATACGTGGTTTGCAGAAATGTACAAAACAATTATAAAAACAATTATTCTGGCGTTTGTGTTATGGACGTGGTAACATTTTACAACACTGAATAATTGTTAAGCTATTAGCTATTACGTCATTGAACATAGTTTGAAGTTTGAACAAGTGTTGAAATTACTGCAACGTCTGTGGTATTCAGTAGAGGAAACAATGCAGCTGAGGTTTCTGGATAAGCAAAGAGACACTATTACTAACACATTCATGTTGGCACTATCAGCAATGAATCATGGATGTGATGAAGGGCTGTATCTATCTGAGAACAGGACGAGGACTGAAGAGGCTATCAACACTTTCACACATCCACTGATTCCCTCTGAAGTGAGACGAGCCACAAAGACAGAGAAAGAGCAACTAGCGATGTTTGCAGAAGGGTCATCTTGTAATTATTTATGGAATCGAGTGTTTAAAGCGATTATGCTGTGTGTTCCCATATAACAGGCCCGGCTGTAGGTCTTTATACTTTTATTGTCCACGTCAACTGGTTTGTTCTGAATGGCTTAAATGGAAAAGCACATTTCAGCAAAAGGTGTCACACCCATACATCTTGTTATGTGGTCATAGTGCTTACTTGCAAAGTGCCAGTCTAATTCACGTCTGCGTGGGCATATGCCACACAAAGGACCCCTCACACAGACTGGATTCAAGTGACTGTGAGCGCGCTTGGTAAGTAGAAGTAAAGTAGTTGTTCTGATGCATTGACATGACATCAAAGCAAACGTCGACATCAACACATAGCTGGCTATCTTTGGAAAGTGATGATGATCTTTGCTGTGCTGCTCATCAACACTGAGAAAGATTGCAATGTACAGCTGTCTGCGCCCTACATCCATTTGACATGTTGACACAGTAGGCCCTTAAAAGTGCATGTGTCAGGAACTCGGAACTAATAGTGCAATGTCTAACTTCAGAAGATTAGCCAAGCAATGACATAAGCTGTGGCTGCCGTGGTGTTTAGAAGCCGTCTTTGAAAAATGTGTGTGGCACTCGTACGTGAGGAGAGAGAAATGAAGGCGACAGGGAAGGCTCTGCAAGAGTGGAAAATAAGTGAAATGTAAGTCATAGGTAGCAATATTTTGATAAAGTAATCATGCTTCAGGAGCGAAGCTCGGACTCCGATATCAGCCTTTGGTGATTCCACGGAGCTCCTCCGAACATGGCAGCATCAGATTTACAAATTGAAAATCATTAATAATTCTAACCAGGATGTGATAAATCTGGAATCACTCCCGATGAACCTGGACACACTTTCATAAATCAAAAAGATTACTTGGAAATTTTTTAAAATCTGATGTCAAAGTGTCAGGCTTACTAATGGTTTTTGTAGATCCCTCGCCGTGATATATCATTAATCTGAGATGCATTTGAAGTGTGTCACCGGGGCAATATGTGATCCCTCTAATATTTGGAATATGCTGGTCTGTGTCAATACGGGAGATAGAAGGGATAAAAGCGGGCGGGGGTGCTGGGGAGAAAGTTGCCGTGGGTTACATTTTGATAAGGCGGTTCAATGAATATTTCAAATGACCATGCACAGCAGGAGTATCCTTACATCTGAATATAACACTTCTGGTGCTGCTGGTGCATCGTGATAATAGTGATGGTGATGATCAGCCACTGCAATCAAAACACATAACCTTAATGTACAAATGATATCGAGAGCTCTTGTTTTTTAATGCAGCGCCAGTGTTTCCCTCCTAAATCCTGAGAATATCCACACAATAAACTCCAAAATCCACATCACTGCTGAAATACCCTCTTTATTCTGAGAGCAGCGCTGCACAGACTTCGGAGTGCTATTGTGAAGAAGGAGGTATTGACCGTGATGGTGAACAGGGCACCTCTGTAATCTAAATGTCATTCCCTGAAAAGCATCTCCCACACAGCCAATGGCTTTCATCTGAATGTGCCTCCAAAAGATTCAATTACTTTTTCTCTCCTTCTATTTCTTTCACCCTCTGATCTCCACCCTCCTTCCCATGCACTAGTTGCTTATCTGCTGTGATTATAGTCATTATGAAGCAGCCGTGTCTGTAGTGAGATTTCATCAGGAGCAGACATGCTCAGCCAGCTGCCTCTGCAACCAGGTCCCGTTTAGTAAAGGAGCTGTACAAAGAGCTGCCGGCTGGATATATAATACTGGACATTCTGAGCTACACACACATTCTAGTAGTCAAGGCGGGACATGGGAGTGAATTACTCATAAATATGTATTCTGTGCCATATATTCTGTAAACATTCTCCACATTAACATGAGTGGCTCCATGTATAAAACTGTATAAAGGTTATGTACTGTGGCGATGCAGCGCTCCGACTGTATTTCCTATTCTGGTGAGGCGAGGGGAGAAGTATGGCAGCCTGAGGATAAAGGGCTGTATCAGACAACACAGCTGCTCTTTTCATGTTCAAAATCTGTTTCTCGCACGTCTCCGTCTAGGTTTCAGCGGAGGGGGTGGAGTTTAAATGCGATGGAACAAAACTCATTTTTTGACAATGACATCAAAGGAGATGGCTGCTTTTGTGTTTGAAGTGGAGCATGTTTGAAGTGTTCTGAAGACAGTGGAGTGGTAGGGCAAGTTCATTGTTGCTTCGCTCTGGGGATGATTATCAGCTGCTATCGGCTGCGAATCTCTGAAACAACTGTCAGCATGACATGTGAATAATGATCTCCCTTTTTCACCTGCTGACGCCTAACCGACTCTGACACCTAAATACCTACAGTACTACCAGAGTTCAGACATTCAATTCTTCCTTCTGTCTTTGGTTGCAGTTTTAGACAATTCTTGGAAATTATTCAAATTACGGCAACACCCACTCTTCTACTTTGCACTTATAAGCACGACATAGACAATTAAGGAATTGTTTTATGACACACTTTGAGGCATTAGAATGCAAGTGTGAGCGGCTATCAAGACAATTTTGAGTGTTTTTTTTTATTATCATTAACTATTAACTACAATTATAACTCCTGAAGCATTTATGACTGATGATTAAACGTTCAATTAATGCACCACAACATATGTAACATCATTGTTATCGTATGTAATCATTTATTTATCTTTAGTAGTTTTAAACACATATGGAAACAGTTTTAATCCTGCAGTATGTGCACAGTTAGTAAATGCTTTATAACAAACTGTAAAATTGCCATTAGTTAGTATAAGTATATATAAATATATCTATCAATCTACTTATATAGATCTTTATATCTATTTTATATACCCAATCATCATGTTTGTTTACAGCAACCTATAGATGAAGAAGCTTATATACAGTTTAACTGTCTTTTTTCATGATGTGATTTCAAAGTGTATCCATCCAATTCATCTAAAATGTATGTTTGATGCAGTCATATCTCATTAATAACAAAACTTTTACTAATGTTAGGTTAGTGAAAGTGAGCAATTTTTTTTTCTGTTGGACCACTGACTAAAATGACTATGAATCTTTAAATGTTACAGATATGACTGAAAATGAGAACAGAAATGAATGAGTTTGCCAATTTCACATATCTCTGTGACGCAGATCAGCCGCCGGTTGTCTAACTAGTAGTGACTGTTATTAGCAGGTGCATCTTTTACAAAAATGTATGGAAACATTTCCTCTACCAAGTCCATTTATCATCTTAGCACAATTAACAATTAACAATATTATTTATAGATATATGTGGTATAAACATACTTGTAAACAATATACTGGCTCAGAAAGAGGACATCAAATTATACTATGATTTTTAAATTAATGGTAATAATGACGTTTTACAAATGCACAATATCTAAACTATAAAAATTACATAGTATAACCAGTTAAAAAGCAACCTACTAACAAAAACTACACTGAACAGAACTGTAAACAAGTATAATATGGGCTACTGTGTTATCAGTTATACATTTACTGTTTATATACAGTACCAGTTACGAATACTTGAGGAGTTATTAACAAAATGAACCCATAAAAAAGTCCTTATCAGTTTACAGCTTCATTGTAGTGTGTTATTAACCGTGTACAGTATTACTTGTTTATGTAGTTCTTATTAACAAAGTACAATCGCCATTATATACTCTATGATTACATCTATGTTGCACTGTTATCAAGTTATATTAGGTTAATATAGTGAAAATGTTTGAGATATCGATAATCTAGTGTTCATAGTGTTTAAGTGTAATAAATAGGAGAGGTTCAAATTAAGTGTGACAGGAGTCTTTTTCTAAATTATTATTATTATTTAAACATCTATTATGGTTGAGCATCCAACACTTTAATAATATTTGCTATTAATGTCAAATCATGTTACATTCACATACTGAGCTCATGCATTTAGCAGGAATCACCGTGTTTTCCTCTCTTCTCTTGTAATGGTGGGAGTCAGAGAGCAATGGCTGACACTGCCCTTAAATATAAACCAGTCTGTGATATTAGCTGCTATCATATAACTGTGTGCCCTTAATGGTTACATTAACCTAGTAAAATAGACAAGTTAACAGTCCTCCCAATACATGTAGTGAGCTTTAGATTTAGTTGGGCCTCTAAAATCCTCCTCCGCTAACTATTATTGTACATGGGTTGGCAGTCTATAGTCCAGCCTGTAAAATCTTTCAGGAAGGGTCATTAAGGATATTTCATTATCTCCATATTGCCAAGGTCAGGTTGTCCATATATCCACTTTACGGCTGCTAGGGGAATATGCTGCGACTGTAGTATAATAGACCAGAAAATGTCCACACCAGGAATGATGGGAAATCAATATTAGGCCCAGCTCATCAATACAAACCCCATTTTCACAAGCAGGAAGAAGGTACTCTGGAAAAAAATGTTGAGGAAAATAGATTGAATCAGAGCGAGAAAATAAAATAAAGCAATGTTTTATTGTTAATAAAATGTTTGTTTTTTGGTGTACAATATGCTGTGATACTCGTCACACAATAGGTTTAAACTGGTTTGGCTTGATTTTGCTTTAATCTGCCAGCACTGGATCAGGCAGTCCATAAATGTCCCGGCACAGTCGTGTAACCACGTTAAAGGAGAAAGAAACATGGGTTGTGACAATGATTTGCCCCATTTGTTACGGCGGTGGCAGGGGCCTCAATCTGCCTTTGGTTTGTTAGAGGAATGTTGATGCCTTCAGTTTATTGCGGGGTAATGGCGAGAGGAGATGTAGGATGCTGACAAACAAAGGAACGTTTATATCATTACAACTTAGAGAGGAAGTGTAGTGTGAAGAGTTCAGTCGTTACTAAAACAACATTCGGATTATAATCGACATATTTTGACGCTTCCCCCTTTAATTTAAATTAATTAAAGCTTTTTACATAAAACATTCATGATGCTTCTCTGAGGTGTAAATATTATAAGGTGAAATTGTCAGTACGTGTAGGCTATTTGTTAAATAAACGTAGCAGAGCATGTTGTGGTCCAACAAGGAATTTGCAATGTGCTATGGTGGAGAAAAGAGAAAACAGCCTGTGGTTGTTTAACCAGCCAGTGGTAGCCTTGGGCGTTGTTTGTTTATGCAGCACAGCTTCCAACAAATGAATATCACACTGGCAAACTGATGTTGGAAAAAAGGACTCTGCATACAAAAGCCTCTCCCTTCCTTTCCAAACGGCTGCTAGCATCACAAAGATCCAAAATACTTAAACTCCTGGGTGCTCGGTCTCTTTCTCCAGATTGTTAAATGTATATTTTCACCCTGGATTATTGTATGGCACAAACACTGACTCACTACTGCTACTGTACAGTAGATACATTGTCTTTGTGTGAACATTATATTGTCTGCTGCATGTTAATGGCTTATTGACCATGTATGGTGTAATGAGACCTTGGGTGCAGGGGCAGCTATGATATATGAGGGTGAAAATTGGCCTCTGCTGCACTGATGACCTAATTTCAATATTCAGGGACTTGGGGATGGAAATGACACTTTTCACATTTAAGTGCTTTGTATTAGCCCCTGGCTTACTGTACCTCTGCCTAATCCCAGTCCACAGACATGAACCACACACTGCACGGAGAGAGCGAACTGGCTGGTCTGGACCCACCAAATTACAACCATTCATTGCAGACACAGCAAGGTGTACACCCTTACAACCACCAGGCAGCGTGCACGGCGAGAGGGAGAGAGAGAGAGAGAGAGAGAGAGAGCGTTTGACTCGATCTAGGAGTCACCTTCATCTTTTCCGTTCAGCTGACTTGATGCATGCATTCAAGAAAATAAAGCAGAGGCAGATTCCAAAAGGGCTCTGTCTTCAGAGATAACCTTGAGGATGTATGGCATTTAGCATTCCGCTCAACCCCGGTCATGGCTTCTTGAAAGCGGTCATGGCTTCCCTTAAGCACAAATTTTGATCCCCCAGCCTTACGTAGGGAAACATTAATACCTTTTCATGCTAAATGGGAGAGTTTCCTATATTTTTCTTTCTTCGGGAGGCGTCTTCAAACAGGAATTTAAAGACTGTCATTGCATGTTAGGGCATAAGGGGGATGAAGCTCAATGACCTATTTGCATTTCTGTCTGGGAGAGGAGAAGAACAGGAGGGTGAGGTGCACAACAGAAGGTTGTGAAAATGCAGACTTATTTATCATTCATCCTTTATTTCTCTTGTATTAGTGAGTGGAGGTGTCATGTTTGGCACATCGAAACTCTGTGTTCTGCCAAAGAGATGTGACGCCAAGAGAAATAGGTGTTGTTTTAACCTTGAGCCTGATTTAAGCAAACATGAATATATTACACACAGTAGCCCTCATCCTCTGGCTGACGTGCTCGCACTGTATTCTTGCTCTGCTACTGTATATTAAGTGCAGTTTTTACTGCAGACAGGAATATGAGGTGTCAGGCTCTGCACAAAGGACAGGTGAACCACAGCATGACAGCTTTGCTTTCTTCCTTGACAAGGGAAAAAATCCTGATAGATAGATAGATAGATAGATAGATAGATAGATAGATAGATAGATAGATAGATAGATAGATTTTCACTCATCTGAGAAACCATAGAACAGCAGATGGGACAGTCTGCTCGCCACAAGTGCTGCCACGCAAAGAGTGTTTGCAGTGTGTGTGTTTGTGTGTGTATATCTGTGTGCCATGGGGACAGCGCAGTAGCTCACGGTGCTCCGACAGGTCCACCGTGTGTGGTGTTCTGCAGCATCAGCAGCCGGACAGGGGCCAGACGGTGGATTTATGATGCCAGGGAGCGGAAATGACCTGCTTCTGTCATTGGGTGTGTGCCCCATCACGAGAGGCCCTAAACTATATTGGCACAGCGCTGACAGACATGTTTGTCATCCAGTCAGTTTTGAAGATACCAAGCAAGGGGTATTAGTCCTTTGACAGGCCTTTACACTCAATCTGTGTGTGCTGGGTCTGTCTTTTCTGTTCTGTCTACTCTTTACTTTCAGAGCTGTTTTTTCACATCAGCTGTTTGTTTATCCATCAAATTACAACTGATTTCTGTAATTATCCTAACACTTATATCATATTGTTAATATATTAAGTTATAGTAGCTTACTTGCAACTATACACCCTAAAAAGTACGTATTGAATGTCTTATATTGATACATAACATATATATAAAGAATTGTAACCTTTAAGCTGGAACTCTTTAAGCTGTTAAAATACAATAAAGCAGACGATTGATTAATCTATATACATATATTAGGTTCCATATTATAATAAACTAATCAACTAAAAAAAACTTTTTCAGCATTCGGATGTTATTCATGCACATTCTTTACAAACTGTATCAGGATGTTGCTTTCAACTTTCCAGGACTAACTGTGGAAGTGTTGCATGAACAGTGACATCTTCTGGCATTCTAAAAAGGCCACGTATGACTGGATTTAAAATTCCTCTCACTGCCTATTTTACTATGAGAATATAGTCACATAAGCAGAATAAGCATTAGGACTAAAACACAATAATTAGCTCTGTATAGTGTACCTGCATCTTCTGAGGGAGACGTTGCAAGCAGCTTTTGTTTCAACTAAGGAAACCCCCTATTACTGAAAACTACTGAAAACTGTGTTATACTCTGAATTAAACAGTATCAGCATTATTAGCTAGTTAAGGTACGTAAAGGCAGTAATGGAATGCCACTAAGTGCTGTACTTAAGTACAATTTTGAGGTACTTGCACTTGAGTGTTTTCATTTTCTATCACTTCATACTTCCACTCCAGCACAGTTTGGAGGTAAACATTGTTCTTTTTACTCCGCTAAATTTATTTGCTGACTTTAATTACTAATTACTTTGCAGATTGCAGGCAGCATCACAGCCAAAGTAGCAAAAACAATAAACAAAACAAAACAATGATTCTGAATTTTAGATCTGATCATCAGTATGAACATACATGCCAATATATGTAAAATGTACTTTTTTTATATACATTAGTAACACTTTATATTAACCAACATATATAAATGGTAAATTTATAATTAATTAAACTTTAGTTAATAGTTATTTTACTGTTAACACACAATATAATCTATATGAACCACTCATTAAGTCATTATTAAGTTTTATAAACATCTGTTGCAACTTTGTAATGGCCATCCAAATAATGTTTATAGATGAACCACACGTATAAACCATCATTATAAAAAATGAATGAATAAATAAATGGTAAAGTTACGATTGATCAAACTTGAGTTAATAGTTATTCTACTGTTAACAAACAATGACAAACAAACAACTTCATAAACCATTTATTAAACAATTGTTTAATTGTTGCAAATTTTTGCAAAAAAGTTGCAAATTATGTTTACAATACCTTGTAAATGCATAATAAATTCTGTTTAAACATTATATAGTTGCAATTGTTGTTTATAAACCTTAACAATTGCTGAATAAATGGTTTATGAAGCATTTCATTGTTTGTAAACAGTGAACTAACTATAAACTAAAGTTTAATTACTTTAAAATGTACCATTTACTAATGATGTATTATGTTAACATGATATCTTTACTTTTACTCAAGTATGACTATTGTGATTTTCCACAACACTACATAAAGGCAGTGTAAATACAGACAGTATGTGTTACTAGGTGATAGGAGTGACAGTAGTTATTCTGTATAAACTAGCTATCAACATATCAACACCTTTCTTCATTATATATACAGACACATATATATATATATATGTATATATATACACATCTTAAATAAGCTCTTAATTCTTCCTTCACTGATAAGTTGGGGTGTCATAACAAGACATTGCTTCAGCCCATAATGCACAGCACTGTTGTGCTTACTTTAGCTTCATTCTATCAGAGATATACTGTGCCTGCATATCCATGCCAGCAGCATGCACTCCTGAGAGGACACTAGCTAATTGCCTTAGCGTTTGTGTTGTAAAACCTCATTACTCACCATTCATTTTGCCGGCCAATTATCAGATCAACAGTCTGTATTGAGGCCAATTTGGTAATGCATTTGTTTGTTTATTTTTGCAGGTTGAACACTAGCTTTTAACTGGGAGTTTGTGATCATTACAGGAATATCATCATATGCAAAATTGAGGAATATAAAGAAGGTCCCAGCTAACATTGGCAACCCAGACCATAGACTGCCAAGTGGGTAATAAAGGATCCAGCTGTAATTTAATGACGATCATATCTTAAATCAATCTTTTGTCAGTGTAAAATGGATGAAAGATGCTGTAACAAAAGCCATCTCACAACAGTAAATCACTTGATCAGCTCATTTACTAGATGCACGCCATTTATTAAAGGACTAAAAAAAGAGCCCTTCATTAAATACTTTGGACCATAGCTTTAATAGGAGCTCAAAACACCGACTGATTTTTTAGCAGTTTTAGCGTTAAACTGTCCAACGTACTTATGTGATTTACACACAGACGCCAAATTCCTTGTGTATCCACTTGAACTTCCCAAGATTTCCTCCATCACCAAGCAACCATATACAGAGCCTTGCCTCACCCATCCACTCCAATGAATATTTTATAAAGATGCAAAGATTTCCTCCTTCTCAGTGTGTAATCAAATGCACACGGTGCTGCAGGGATTTAAAGAAGAGATATAAAGTCACATCTTAAGGAAGAAATCCATTTTTCTCTAGCCTTGCATTCATTTAGGAATCAATGCACCTCTCAAGAGACTGGCTACTTGAATCACACACACACACACACACACACACGCACACACACACACACACACACACACACACACACACACACACGCACGCACGCACGCATACACACACAAACACACACACACACACACACACACACAACTGGAAACCTTTTTGTTATTATTCTGATCTTCTGGGCTTTAAATGCTTTTAGACAGCACACATTAATGCACTGCAGTCACTTAGTAATCATAAGGCTATCATGTAATAGTGCTTAACTGAACACTTATGAAACATGTTAATTATTAGAGAAAATGAGGTCAAAACGGAGAACAAAACACAATACTATAACATTTATACATAATTATTATTCATACTTCATGAGTAATAGCTTTCAGAACAAAAGAGTTTCAGTTTATTATTGTGACAAAAAACAGACTCATATCACTTGATACATTGAGCCACGACCTCTGTGTTTCCAGTGACTAATGTAAGAACTTTTCTCGTTGTTGCTCAGAGCTGATGTTTGTGATTGAATCTAACAATTTGTTTTCATTTTACAGATGCCATTAGAGAGGCACAGAAGGATAAAAGGAACATACTGAGAAGTCATTAATTTAATATATATATATATATTTTTTTTTCTATAATTATATTTTTTTCTGCTCAGCTACATTTTCATTAGAGTGAATTCAATGCCCTTTTAATATCTGATACAGTGTTTTTCTTGGAACTATTGGCACAGTGTGCAATCCATTTGGGTCCTCTTGTTATTTTTATTGTCATGTTTGAAATGCTGTAAAGCTGAACTGTTTTAATTAGTACTCTGCACTTTATGGAGATCATTGTTCACGCTTGCCTAATTATGTTTAGATGGCCCAAATCTCCATCAAAGGAAACCATTATCCTACATCGATGGTAAAGCGACGGGATTCCATCTTCACCCCCCAGACAAGGCTATTACTGCTCTGCCTCGGCTTGGACACGCTAAATAAACACATCAATTTCATAGGTCTGGAAAGTTAGAGATTGTTGTTATCAGCTGCATATGGTTGATGATACTGATACTGTACTGTACATCACAAGCTTTTTTGCGCAGGATGGATCATCTTGTGCTCTGCAATTTGTCTAACCTCTGTTTAACCACAAAGCTGCTTTCTGATGGGAAACCAGCAAAGAAATGTAATGCTATACTTCCATTACTTACATATTCCTTTGTAATGACTTCCTAATGGTGGTGTTTAAGAGCAGTGGGGGAGGGGAATGATTGGTTGTATTCTTTTTTTTCCCTTTTGCATGCATCCTTGCCTGAGAGCCTAGCGAATGTGATGGTTTCAGATTTGATTAGGCAGCCCAGGGGCCTGAGCAGTCCAGCCCTGCAATAGGCCAGCAGGGGCCTTGTACAGGCGTCTCATTGCTCACCATGCCTCAGTGGTGATGTACACATCGAGTGTGACCGCCCGCTTGATTTAAACAGCAGTCCAGCCTCGATGTGGGAGTGCGCTCACTCAGTGCAATATTGTGGCCCATTCATCCAGTAACCACTGGACATTGGTCTCTGCCAAATACGTCGGGCTTGGCACCACATTTGTGTTTGGAGTAAGAGAATCGATGGTGTACGAGCGCCGTGAGACTGCATGCTTGTGGGCCATGTTCCCTGAACACTGCACTTAACACATTTTAACACATATATTGACAAGAGCAGATTCAGTGCAGTGTCACAATGTTCAGTTCAATAAATTAAAGTTTATTTGAACATGCCCTTCCTCTCTGTCTCCCTTTGGGACAATTTGTATATTTTGTTCTTTCTACCTGCTAACTGGCTCCCTAATACAGTGGCAAGTGTACCATTTTTAAAGAAGAAATGACAAAAACTTTTCTCTTTATTACAAGTTGAATTCACAAGTAATGAAACACACCTGTGCACCTCTGAATACAGTCAGGAGTTTCATTGCCATAGCCTTACTATGTCCGGTATGTCCAGTAGAGCATGGTGGCTAATGTGTGCTGTCTTTCGATAGACATTGCTGTGTAACTGACATCACAGAGTCAATTTGCTGATCTCTTCCATGGCTACACTGTCATAAGTAATCTGCAAGATATCTGCATATGAATGCAAAATCTGCCACCCAGGACAAGATTCGGTATCGGAAGTTTTCTGGTCTAGTATTATTGAGCAGTATTAATGAATCTCACACGAGTAGGCTTTGATTGCATGCAGGTAAACAGTCCATTTGGAGCACTTTGGCCAAAATGCAATCTTGGAACCCATCGGCTTTTGTCTGATGCCAATTGAGCTTTTTTTTTTTAGCATTTTAAATGTATTTGCATTCATATGCAGGTAAGTAGTCGCCCATACCTGCCAACACACCCGATTTTAGTGAGAGTCTCCCTATTTTCAACCCTTCCTCCCACTGTGCTCCAGATTGCTAATTTCTCACATTGACCTCCCGCTTCAAAGTAATAGTTAAGTGCCCAAGAGTGTTTCATATTTCCATTTTCAGTTTTCTACAACATCCAAAGGTGTACTATTTTAAGGTTTAGAATAAAAGAAGCCCTGTCTGAACAATTCCTCTGGGTTCTTTAAATATAACAAAAGAAAAAGAAGCTATGTCCCAAAAATACAGTCAGTGGTTTTCTTTACAATTTGTACTCTTGTACTGAATGCTACAATACATTAAATTTCACAATATGTCAATTTATTTCTATAGTCCTGGCAAAATGAGTTCCACTATTCGGTGATTTCAGATAGATTGTGAGGCATTAAGGTTCATGGGAGCTGTTAATCTAACTATAAAGCAGAGAATGTCTGTCTGTCTGTCTGTCTGTCTGTCTGTCTGTCCTGTCTGTCTGTCTGTCTGACATATTGATCCATCCAATCTACTTCACACTTTGTAGTTGTATTGCTGATGACCCAAGGAAGTCTCGATCTGCACAATGTAGTGACAAATAAAATGAAAACAAGCATTTTCAATTTAATGAACAACAAGGTTGGTGCTTCACTGAGCGACACGCAAACACGGATAGCGGTTATCGGTTAGCTAAAAAACTCAGGTAATTATACAAATGATCAAACCAATAGACCTAGATACAAGAATGAAGGTAAATACTATTAACAGCATGTACAAAGCTAATTGTAAAAGCGAGGTAACTACCTTAAGGATGGAAAAGCACTGTTCATGAAGGTGGGGGCTAAGGTAATGTTACTGTAGAGTCAACTTTAAGTTGTAGTCGTAAGTCGTAGCAACAGTCAGTAGTAGTAATTTACAAGCAGCAGTCCCAGAAGCTTGGTCTGTTTTGAGGTGAGAATCACCTGTGTTTCCAACACAGCATCTCTCTTGCATAGTCACGCACAGTAAATTGTGTTCTGCCTATGGGTAATGAGGAAATGCACAATGAATTTTTTTAATGTTTCGATTTAAATCTCTTATTTATCGCTGTGCTCCAAACAATGATTCTATTTGCAATTTAGTGGCCTTGTAAACTAGCCCGTCACACCATGTCTTTGCGTGAGAGCATAGCAGCCTGTGAACACTGAAGTTATATTTAGAAATTCAATTCTTTACTCAGACCCCTCAGCCTACAGGCCTTTGCTTTCCACAAAATGAGCAAAGTTATTTTCATTTCCTAATGGTCACCACAGCCAAGCAGTAATGAGCAGGGCCAAGGAGGATTGCTATTTTCTTAAGGACCAAATTAAAAAAGAAGAAAGAAAAGAAAGAAAGAAAAAAGTAAAACCTTGAGTAGTTCTATCATTACAAAGGGAAGCCTGGAGGAGAGTTTGCAGTTCATTAGTCTACACGCTTGGTCCTCCTGGTCCTACAGGGTGAGGGAATATGGGTGATAAATTGTGCATCCATTCACTTCCACTGTGTAAGTTGTCATTAAAGGCCCAATCTGGAATTGGAATATAGTGCCACCTCTGAGAGCCACCTGCTGCTGTAGCTGTGTTTGTATTTATTTTGTTGGGCTGGAGACTTTTATAACTCCCACAGAGAATGACTGAGTTCTTGAAATAAAGACTACTAGGTATGTTATAGCCTTTAAATGTATTTTGAAGCTAGACTGATATAGATTTTTTAAAGTTTATAAACACAAAATGGACCTGGGTTTTCTTTCAGTAATGCTGTTTATAGATAGTAAAAATTATAGCCCTGTTTTTTGTATGTGGATAACTGAGTTATCCAGATTGGACTGTAGACAATTTACTAAGCTTCTTTTGGTTCTTTTGAAGTCCTTAAATCCAAACCTGCAAAAGTGCAGCTTAGAGACAGTTAGCTGGATCATTACCAAGACGATTCAGGGTTTGTTAACAAAATGAAACCCAACCAACTGTAGTTTAAGATACTAAAAGAAACTTAACTAAAGTGTTTAAAGACTAATGAAGTGGAAATATGACACTTAAAACTACATTCAATTGTGAATGTGTCGCATTTTAAAATGTGCATTTGTCATGTTTTTACATTTTTAATGTAGATTTCTGTCCATTTCTTTATGTTTTCATTTCTTTAGGTGCTTATGGTCCAGTTACGTTTAGGCACAAAAAAAACAAAAACACTTAGAAATCCTCATTTTTGGCTTGCCTGGTTGCCAGGGTAGGTGACAAAACCAGTCCAATAAGAATCCAAGGAAATAACAAAAGAGAAATACAAAAACTAAGGACAAACCAAAACAGGGATAAAAGCCAAAACAGAGATGATACTCCCTAACTGATATAGAAACCGGGACAAACCAACAAAGGGTGTGGAAAACACTGACTTAAATACACTGGGACGAATCAACATATGAAACACAGCTGAACAGGCAAAACATATGAGAATGAAGACGAAGACAGGAAGTGCAAAACACAATTTGAAACGTGAGGATAAAACCTTCAAAATAAAACAGGAAACAACTAAACTGAAAACCAAAACCATGACACGTGGTCTCTCACCTTGTTGCAACTTCACCACCAACCCCAACACTTCCCGAGAGTCATCTCATATACATGTAATGTGAACTTATTGTAGAAATATTGATTGGTATGCATGACGTATAAATTTGAACGTATCGGTGGTTTGCAGAAAAATGCGACTCTGGTGACTTGGCTGTTTTCATAGCAGCTTTATGATTGTCACTTTAAATTCTCTTGCAAATTGATTGGGAACTGCCAATCATGCACCCAAAATCATTCCTCAAACTGCTTTCAAAGAAACAAATTACCTGGATGAGAATAAATTGGATTATTTCAGCCTGATAGCTGCATGTTAGCCTAGATACGTTCAGCGTGATTCATAGGTGAAGCCGCTGCTGTATATCAAATAGAGGTAAAGCTGTCAGGTAAACAATGTAGTTTTTACAGTTTTGGACTCTTCACTGTGTTGCTGTGATGAAGGCTGACATGTGAAGTATGACATCATGCCAGTGGGCAGCCTTTTTGTGCTCTGCACCAGTGAGGTCACTGGTCTCCTAATGACTTCCTCGGGGTCCATAGCCGGCCTCCTTCTCTGCAGCCCACAGGGTCTCCCCCTCCGCCCTGCGCACGGCTCGCCCGGCATGGGCAGCTCAACGCTTGGCTAGCCTCTCTGCTCATTGTTCTTAATCAAGAAATGTGAGGCATAAAGATGCAGCAAGTCAGTTCATGCATGCCCAATGGGCTCCTTTTTGTCAGACAGTCAGATGAAGCCAAGTGGAAAAAGCCTCCTGTACTGTACACACTCGCGTACAGAGGATTTTTGTTTGGAAATGATGGCTGCTTTGTATTCAAGATGATCACATATTCAGCTGACATGAACATAAGCTCTTGCACAATCTGGTATTGGATACAGTTGTTGTACTTAGTGAGATAACAACAACACATCCTCCGATCTTCAAAGCAATGCATTTTCAGCACACCATATATTTATTCTTGGTCCAACTAATGGACCACAGGGCTAGAGTGATTTTTTTCTGCATCTAAAGGCAGGATGAGAGGCATGTAAATCAGGCAGCCCATGTACTTCTTTAATATTTAACATAGGTTATTAGACAGGGCAAAGATTTGACCCCCGAGCGCTTCTGCACATCACATGAATAACTAATGTTGGCTGATTATGTTAATCAGTAGTACTAGGCAGTGATGACCAGGAACGCAGCATCACTGCTGCAGGAGAGAGCTATAATCTCAGACGCATCACAAAAACACAGCCCGAGCCCATCATTAGCTCTGAAACACAGCCGCTGCATACTGCGTGCAGCACAGAGTGATTTACACTTCACATGCTCAGCTTGAATTTTCCTTTAATATGTATACTGGAGATAAACATGCTGCATTTGTGAAGCTTCTCGCTGTGATCTTCCTTAACAGATAATCAAATATTTGCATAATGATAAGGACACCGAAGCTACGCCAGGCAACTCTGCATGTCGGCAGCTCCAAATGGCAGCGAGGGGAAACTGAAAATGTTAAACTTCTGTATCTAGAAATCATGTAATGTGACTGCAACTCAAACACTCACAGCTTATATTGCCAGCCACGCTTGATACCAATTTATACCCAAGACTCAGCAACAACAAGATCATTGGAGGGTCACTAACACTTGGAAAAAGTCTATATTTCCCTCATAAATTTATATTTCTCAATTTATGCAGGCAGATGGTATATACTGAACCACAGCAGGAATTTTTAGGGGACAAATAATGTAGATCAACAGAGTAAAATCCCAATTATAATTTCAATGAATCGCCCACTCGCTGTATCAATTAGAACTATTGATAGCAGGAAAATTCTTCAATGTGTGCCATGCCAGCGCTGACATTTGTGAGTGAACTCCAGGTGAGCTGCACGAAAAACGCCTACAATTTTTATTTTTTTTCAAACACAACAGTGCTGATTTTGAAAGCTTATTGCTGCGTCATAAAGCAAGTGCCTGTCTTCTCCCCTGTTTGTTTTGAGCCAAAGATAAAAACATACTCTTGGAAAGCCATTTAGAGGTAGAAGCGGCTTGATCGTGGCTATATTCCATCCCCATCACCGGAGTTCTTTGGCCTCCACCATAAAGAATTCCAACGAGACAATTTTGCGCAGTGTGGGGTGAGCTGACAGGGAGTGTTATTAAAGCGCAGGGTGCTGACCGCTCTCAAAGTTATTAAAGTGCTGTGAGATTGTGTCTGTGATAGCCCTGCCGGTCGGGATGTCCTTCACACACACAGGTACATTACGGTGGGGATGCGGTCATCGCACGGAGAGGGGGGTGAAGAGGGGGGAGGAGGCACACCAGGACCCACTATGGAGCACTGTCATTGTCTTCATTCCTCCATTAACGATAGTCATAGTTAACCCATGGCTGATGATAAGCAGTGTAAATAATTCAGAATTATGGCCTCCTAACGTTTTCAAACTTAGGCACTAACTGGTTGTACAGGACATACAGTTACCTGAAACCTATTATAAAATGTAGCATACTCAATTTAAATGGAATGATTTTGAATGTTATGGCGTTGTTAAAGGGGATTTTAGTTTAAAAAGTGTCAAAAAATGAACTAACATTATCAGCAGAATGTGAAGACTCGCCAGTGTTGACAATCCTGCCAAAGACTTACAGAGATGTCGACTGAGGTTAGCATGCTAACCAGCTAACTCCAGCCCACCCTGTCTTACAATGCCACATGGGACCGCAAGAGGCGACAGTCAGAGCCGTCCCCTTGTGGTTCAGCTGGAAGATGTAGGCTACATGAAGGGTGAGTTTGCTACTTAGTCTAATATATAAAAGAAATAAACTCATATAATGTCAAGGAAGAAAATATGTTTACACCTGCTGTTAAGCTTCAGAATTCAAGTTTCTCTCTTAACTAAGATGAGCTTAATTGATTTTATATCAGAATGTTGTAATTATTTTTAAAGAAATGTAAATGAAAGTTATATTTACTGAACTAAAACAGCTACAGGCTGAACCGGTCTGCTATATGTCTTTGGTTCAGCCCCTAGGTGAGCCTCAGATTTGAATGTGGGGGCAGCTGCCTGTGTAAAATGATAGGCAAATGGGAGGAGGGCTAATGGACTGATTCTGTGGGTTTTAGAGGAGAGGGAAGAAGCCCGGAACATCAATCTGCTGTCAGCTCCCTCTCAATCTGTTTCAGCTCCACTCTGACATGACAGCATGGGGGACTACAGCCCTCGATTCATCACCGGGTCTGGAAATAACAGGACACCTCCAGTTTGTCATACTAGATTAGTCTGTGGCCCGTAACCACTGTCCTTAATAGAGTCTCCAGCGTTTCATCTGAGGTGTCCACTAGACCACCACTGTAGACCTCAGGGGGAACACAGGGAGTGTATCGACATCTCTTGTACTGGCTCACAGACTGCTGTAGTGTATTTTACTTCTATAAGTGAAGACATACGCATGCAGCTTCTGCCATTAAAAAAAAAAATGTTTTTTTTCTTTTCTTTAATATGAGTTTTTGCATGGATCATCATTTGTGAAAAATGACCTGCATGAAATATATTTTTAAGCCCACAGAGAAACTCTGAAGCTCAGCTCTGTCGGCAGAATAAAATGTTGGCATTTAAAGCAACATTTGAGAGTCACAATATTTACATTTCTAAAATACATGTCATATTACCTTCACATTCAATGTCTATTAGCTGACTTTCATGGCATTATGATGAGGGGTTGGTGGTGGCTTTACAGCTGGGTGAGAAGACTGCCATTCCAGCCATCTTTGTGGCAACAAATAACAGATATTTTTGACAAGATCTCTGGACATTTCCAGTCATGTTTGTGGCAACAAAACCAGGTATTTTAAGCCATAACACGATCTTTTCCTAACCCTAACCAAGTATTTTTATGCCTAAACCTCAACAGTTGCAACACACAGTATACATACATCAAATCAAATCAAATCAAATCAAATTTTATTTATATAGCCCAAAAGCACAATCACATTGCCTCAATGGGCTTTACAGTCTGTACAGTGAACGACATCCTCTGTCCTTAGACCCTCGATTCGAGTGAGGAAAAACTTGCCGTGTTGATGGAAAAAAGACCCTTTTAACAGGGAAAAAAAATACATACATACATATATGTGCTAATGATGTAATGTTTCATCACACCCTTTCTTTGCAGAAACGCACATTCCTAACATTTATTCTGTCGATTTGGTTTGCAGAAGCTTCAGGCACAATTCTCCCGGGCCCTTAAGTCCTTATCTTGCACATTAAATCAATTGATTGTAATCCATAATATTTCTTAATTGGTGATTAGCTGTTACTTTGTGGATCACAGGTCCTGGCAGAGGAATTAGCCTCGGTCTTTAATAAGCACTTGACCAGCCGGTGGGTAAGTGTAATGGACAGTGCAGGGTTAGGCCAGGACTGTGATACAGTAGCTCCTCACTGCTTCCCCTCCTGACCTTGACTGGCAGTATGGCTCTTTGAAAATCTAAGTGCCCATCTTACAGTATGCCTGAAGCAATTTAAAAGTCCATACACATTCATAAAAATCCTACTTATTGATTCTTTTGCCGCTGTTCTCACACAGTCTGGCAATGTAGAGTTTCAATTATCACTATGTGACCTGCCATTGTCTGGGAAAAATGTGATCTATAGCCAGGGAAGCTGAAAGTTTGCAGAAAAAAAACAAAGAAAATCATTGACAGCACCAGCAAGTATTCAATAAAAAGGCATTTTTGACCTTGTAGACATAACGTAAAAATATACTGCAACTTTTTAGACGTGAATGTAAGTGATGTCCAGGTTTCTACACAATAGAAATCTCAACTGTCCAAGAACAAGACTGAAAAACAGGACAAAAAGACCAGCTCATGCATCAACTAGTCAATGATTTCTTCATGTAACCACTGTCAATTTTGTCTGCAGACCCCCTGATGGATACAGAACTGCTGGGGGGTTGCTTATTTAGTCTGGGATGATGTGCGCTGTCTCTGGCTCCAGAGGCCGGCCCTCTTCCTGTTTACCTGGGAGTCCTTTCGGGTGAGGTTGAGCTGAAAAGCCCAGTCGGAGCCAGTCAAAGGGAGCGTGGCGCAGTCTTGACCCTGGCGCTCCACTCATTGTGTAGTGCAGCGGTGTAATGAGGCCCTGTGTGGATATTGATATGACAGAACAAAAGGCCAAGGTGCAGTAAGGACAGCAATCCACACGTTTCACACCATTTGTTTTTCACACCGTATCCATCACATTAATGGGTCACCTTTCTGTGACAGCTCATGATTACCTGCTTACCCATGGAGAGAAAAGGGGGTGAGAGAGAGAGAGAGAGAGAGAGAGACAGAGAGAGAGAGAGAGCCTGGTAAGTGCAGAGAGAGAGAAAGAGAGAGAGAGAGAGATAGGCAGGAAGATAGGGAGCGAGGGTGCTCCACCACTGAGGGTAAAGGGTGAGTTCGGGTTGGAAGGGGGCTCATGGAGTGGGGGGATGGGAACCTAGTGCCATTTTTTTTATTCTTTCATGAAGATTGGCTCCGGCCCTGTCATCATCCCCACAGAGTGAATTTATGACAGGTCAGCTCTCCATGTAGTCACCTGATGGATGGAGAACATCCAAGTTTATTTGGGGCATAGTGGAAATGGCCGAACAATTCCCTAAAGCACCAACAGATTTTTTTTATTTTTTTACTTAAGCGAGGGGAACACTTACATTCAACAATAGAGTTACCAACAAAAAGCATTGTCAATTGTGAATAATGGCATATTTTTTAATCTCACTTTTTAATGTTACCTTCCTGAAGCACCTTTTCTTTAATTGTCGAGTTTATAGGGGATTGTAGAGGCATAAATGAATAATTATTGACAATAAACTACTAGAGAGCAATGCTTTTTCTCCCATTGATCACATATCTTGATGTGAAGTGTTATGAAATATGAATATTTGCTCTGTTTTTTCTCCATCTCTCCATGATTATTGCCCATGCATGGCTCATTTGCTGTAATGTCCAGCAATTTCAAAAGCTGAAACTCTTGACTGGGATATATTTTATTGCTGCAACAATGAGTCTGCTGCTGATACTTTGGAAGGAAGATTTATACAGAATATCATTTTTTCCTAATGAAGGCTGTTCTGACACTCGCTCAGGCCTCACTTGGACATTACTAACTAATGCAATTGTATACTTTGATTGATTTCCAAAAGTAAGAACACACTCAGCAGCATAATATAAATACAAAATGGCCTTTGTTCTCACCTACTCACAATATTTCATAATGCTCTCAGTGTTTTTTTTGCTCCGATCTTGCAAAAATAACATGTTCTGCTTAGCTCAACAGCTATTGATGCCTTCCATTCCCAAAGCACCACCACCCGTGTCATCCATGAAATCTTTAGTCACTTAAGACGAGCATTTCAACTTCCAGTCATTGCAGGGAAATGGCAAGATCCCATTTTATGATAAAATAAGACTACAGCTACGTGTCTTTGGAAAGGCCTGAGCTCAGCATATCAGGTGAGAGGCAGGGGAGGATGAAGGAGGCGAGAGAGAGATCACTTTGTCCCAAATCAAAAGTCAGAGTGTCATCTTTCGCTCTAATTGCCTGGAACCATTATTGGACGCCGCGAAAAATAGTGTCTGCATATGCATTTATTTTGTAATCCATTGATGTACCTCACTCTGAGCGCAGTCTATGGGGACCGAACCCCAGGCATGCAAACATGCTCTTTTTGTATGAATGGGGGAAGGATTGCAGCCTATACTGCAGAGAGACAGTCTGCCATATGTCATAGCACCCAGCAGATATGAGGTGATGGTGTCAATACATCTTGCGTCTGCCCAGTGGAGGCTCACTCTGCATTACACTAAAACATGAATTATATGAGTGGAACAACGCTGTGTTGGGCTGGGGCGTAAATCAGAAGGGAGAGAAATTGCTGACAAGTTTTGCTATTAAAAGATAATTGTAATCAAGGTGCAAGACGAGCAATGAAGTGGTGATAGCAGATAGATAGACAGCTGCAAAAGATGGATTGTTTTAATTTGCACCAATTAAATTGAAGTTCACTGGATCATCTTCCTCAATCTTCATGAATACTTGATTTTCTGGCCGCTACAAAGCTATTAAAAAGAGTGATTGGACTCTAACACTTGGTAAACCATATTTAATGCTATACTTTCATTAACCCTTTGTAATAACACTTTTTTAATAAGAGGAAGTAAGAGACATACCACTAAGCACTATATAGTATGCAGATTATGCGCAGATTATGTTTACTGTTCGGTAAATGCATCATCTCATGACAACATTTGATCATTGTTTGTGTCTGAAGGATATTCAGGTTCTCAAATGATCTTCCATAAAATACTAAAACTACTAAAATCAGCAATGCATTAGTCCATCTATCATTACTTTTTGACTTCCCTCCCCTGTCTGTAGCACCAAGCAATGCAGCAACAAGCTCATTTGTCTCCACTGAAAACATAAATCCTTAAATAGAAGTCACAAATGTTTACTTTCATTGTTAGATATTAGACTAGGCAATACTCATTAATAAGATCAGTTCATTGTTGACATTGCTGACCATAAAAGAAATATAGATGAGCTTGTTCTGTAACAATGAGCAGGTTAGGTGTGTCTAGATTTGCTGTTTGTTACAGCATATTGAACAAAACTCATCAGTCGTTAGAAACACTGCGAAAGGGTGAACGCAAGTGGTCATTATAATATGTTCCTTATGGCTATCCCACAGAGGAGAAGAGACACACACAGACACACACACTCTCATATGCAGTAATCCTGTATGTTGTTACTCTTTCTTGAACGTTCAGAAGAAAGAAGCATCAATTTTTTTTTTTTTTTTTTGTCTCTTCAAATGTCACTCTTCTGGATTTTTTCATGGTCAATTGAAAAAGAATCCAAACAAAGTAACAGATGTGTGTAAATCTCCCAGTCTGAAATGTTTCAATGTTAATTGATGCTGATCCTCTCTTGATGGTAATTTCTAAAGGTCACTGATCTTCATGTTTGTTTAAATCTGACACACAGCTATACGCTCACAGTGTGTCTTAAACAACCTCAGAGGGAGAACACGGACCCTTCGGAGCAGAAACTTCATGTATTTAAGGAAAAGTTATTTGGTATTGGCAGATGTAAATTGATGTTGTAAATCACAATTTTATACACAGCAAAGGCACGGAGTGTGGTTGTGTGTGTGGTGAGGCATTTCAACGGGGGCTGGGAGCAATGTTCCACAGTGTTTGCTTCTGAGCCAGACTTGCTCCGAGGCAGGGGTGATTAGTGCTTGTTGGTAATTTGGCAACCTTGACCATGTAACCTTGCTAAAGCGGGATTAACATTTTACCCCGGAAAAGCCAGAGATGCCTTAAAACATGTTCCATTTTTCTGCTGCTTATTACGAGACAACAGCCCATTGAGGCTATTCAAATAAGTGCCCACAGTATGCTGCATGAGCACTCAAGGAGAAACTCTTATTAGACTTAAGCATGCTAAGTGTCAAAAAAATGTTGACATATCCATCAGATCACTCACTGAAAACATCACTCGCATATCACTTTACATATTGTGAGCATGTGAAACCAGCCAACCTGAATACACAACTTAAAGATATAATACGTAATATTTGCGCATCAAAAAAACAACTAGACCTTTGTTATATATTTTGTTGAGTTGGGTACTTACATTATCCTAAATGTTTCAACAATGGTCAAACCGACAACAATCCGTAATTCAAGGTATCGGTGCGTTTTAATTGGTTGCTTATCGAGAGAAAATCAGAGAACGAGGAAGTCGGTGAACAAGTCTAAACATAACATAAACCTTTCATATATTACCTTGCCCATGAACATTTCTGCCAGATTCATATAAGATGAATAAATACACTCCCATGATCCCACACCACTTCGCAACATCTACGTCTTTTGTTTTCATTGTTTTGATTGAGAGACCCTTAGTGGCAGAAAACATAACGCGTAGTTAAACATTTATTCAATAAACAACAGGAATAATATGTGCATATGAAATCGCACCACTCATTGTTAAAGAAAATACACCTCCAGTATGACTTCTGTAGGACAGTAGCAGGTTTAGCAGCTAAAGATTATGTTAAACTCTTTTTAAAAAGCAATGTACTCCTCAACAACTTTAAAATTTCCTTTAGGCACTCTAAAAAACATCCTTCACACAATATCTACAAACACTTTTAATTGGTAAATTCTCTTTGCCATTAACAATTAAGTGTGTAAGAATTGCATAAGATTATATAATCCAACTAAAAGTGCAATATACTGTATATAATTTTACATATAACAACCAAATAACACAGTAGAAAATACATTTTCTAAAACATTGTTACACAAACTTTTCACCCACACCAGGAATGAATGTTTTATTTTGTACAGTAATGTCCAGTAGTGTACTGTATTACACTTTTCCATTTTTTACCTTGCCTTGTTCAAGTGCAACATGGCGTACTGACGTTAACGTTTTATCTGTTTGTTGTTGTTTTATTATGCACGTGTTATTTTTGGTGTTACAATTCTAAGTGTTCATTAACATAACATTAACGAATCCTAACTTTATGCTAGCAAGTGGAAAATATGGGCTTTTCGTTAGTTCGTTAATGCACCGAATGTATGCTGGCTAACTTACATTCTGACAGGAATTTGGCATAACATTGCAAGACCATAACCATTCATAAAATTAACATTTGTAGTACACTGTAATGCTAGAAAGTAGTAATGGTTGCCCACCATAGCATGGCAATTCTACATTAACACACTGGTGGGGAGGGATGTGAATACTGGGGAGGACCCTCCAATATATACATTATAATTACAGTCCTGCTGTTAACTCAATTTTACAAATTTACACACATGTTTGCTGTACGGTGCAGATGCTGGTAAAGGATGGTGACAAATGACGTGCTCTCTGGGGAGATAACGTTCAATCACTGAAGACCCTCCTCCACTCACCCAAAAATGTAGACTATACCCCTGAATAATTTACATCCAGTCCCTTAAGTGGCCACTTTCACATCAGCTTGTTGTATTAATTGTTATCCATTTCGCTTAAAGCCCTCTTTTTCATTACAATACAAGGTTGTTTGCTCATTTTTAAGTCCGCCTGCTGTATTTGTGACATTGGTGTATCTGAGGTAGGTGGTACATTGCCCTCCTACAAAAAGCTCAGGCTTATTATTGAGCCTCTTTATCTTTACTGTAGCTAAGTTGTTAATTAGCTAGACCTTGAATTAGATTATTTGCATGTCTGAACAAGGGCTAAGGTATTAATGCTCCCTTAGGACAAACTGTAATAACCTCTTCGGTGGCTCTGAGATCCCTGTGGAGGGGGCTGCATGGACGCTAGCCCCTGGAAGGAGGGAGAGAGCACAGCCATTTCATCCAATTAGCTGTGGATTATACTGCTCCTCTCCCTTTGAATCCTATTTGCTGTGATAAGGTGTTCTCCTACAGGGACAGAGCTGAGCTTTGCTATCAGGAAAAATGATTAATTCACAACCCAATATTAAAATGCAGTGCCTTCCATTTCACACTGTCTGACATGGGAGGAAGAAACAGCTCAGAAATCAATACAGGCACTAAACAACCACACAGGAGAAGGAGAGGTTGGCCAAGTAAGAAAATACCCCTAAGAACCTCAGAAGCAAGCTGCATTTCATTCTCCACATCACACTTATACAGCTCTCCATGGTATGGTATGTCCTTGAATTATTCAGAACCCGCTAAACCGTGGGAATGGTTTTAAGACTAATGTGGCACAATATCATGGTCGCTATTGTTATTGCATTGTGCTCTGCAATTTTCACAAATATTTATCTCTTTCTTCTGATCTTCCCAAGGGCATGTATTTTAATTTTACAATTCCATGCTCCGTGCACCTCTTCGAATAAACAACATGGTCAGATGCAGGATGGAATCAAAGCGACATTTTTACAGGTTTTCTTGTCTTTTCCGGTCTGTAACTGGGATAAGTGTGGAGAATCCAGAGTCCAGATTTATATTTTCCAAGCCCTCCGACGCCGCACAAATGATGTTTAAACACCCAGCACCTAGGGTTTAATTAAGTCCCTCTAATCGTGTTCCAATCAGAAGCTTGGACTGATGGGCTGGAATTCCTGATGTGCATTTCTGTCAGTCTTAATTGGATAATTGATTGCCAATTTGAACCTGGCCACACACTGCATACACAATAAAGCGCCTGGCCATGTTCCTTGAGGATTCATTTTCCATCCGAATAAAGATGCTGCTTCGATAGGCAGAACTCCAACTATTGGTCTTGCTGAAAAATAAGCCCTGGCTGCTGATGTGGATTGGAAGTCCACTTATGAATGCCTTTTGAATTTTTAGTGCGTGAACACAGTTTTTGTTTGTGTCAATGCATTTCTATTGTCTTCTGGCCCTTTGTATTTACACGGGCAGCTGAATCTAGCAGTTCCTGTTGTAGAATGTTTTTGCCTATTAGTTTGTTTACATACTGATTCAGACACAATCCAAAAATGTAATTAAACATATTAACATTTCAATTTCTGAGCCACACCTTTTGCAATCACTACACAATGTTGTATATTTAGCACAATCACAATCACTACAAAAATTAAAACGGAAAGCCAAAGATGAGCACTCCTCAGCTAACAAAAGACAATGTTGCAGAGGCATGAACAGGAAGACACAGCTTAAGCAAGAATAAATCATCAACGTATGTTTCTGCAAACCACGAATATGTCAAACTTTAACATTTATCTGTGTTGCAACCTTTACGTTTCTATAGGCTCAATTTTCTATTTTCTCTTGTGACAACATGCTTATGATCTGGTTAGGTTTAGGCACAAACCACTTGGTCAAACGTGTTCCAGCTTACCTGTGATGGTCACCACAAACACGGCTGGAGATATCCAGATGTAGCAGTCTTGAACTGTTTTCAATGGCTTGGGAGCCTTCTCGCCTCTAACTCCAAAACCCTCTGCCTCACCTCCTAATATGAAAGTCAGGTAATAAACATGTGAACGTGATATGATACATGTTGCAAAAATATCAGTTTGGTACCTGTGGCACTTACAAATGGGAACGTATCAATGGTCTTTAGAAATATTAACTGCTGACATTTCATGTCGGTGACTGGACTGGGTTTAGAGCAAGTGAGAAGTTAACCTTTCTAACATGTAGTTAAAGCTGTGGAAGGGTCTTTTTTTAACACAAACCATCTTTTCCTAAGCCCAGCCAAGTAGATTGTTGCCTGAACCTAACCAAACAGCAAAAAAACTGAAAATGAAACAACAAAAAAAACCCTCTCTATGCAGACTTTGTCACATTTTGGTCAGCTACCATGGTGGTCTTGAAGCACCATTGTGTTTTAACAACAACAGCAACATGGTAATATCAGATAAATATTTGTCATGTTCTGTATAAATAATTTAGCACCTCCATATGTGTAAATGAGCTAGAAAAAGGATTAGAACCACTTTCAACTAGAAGTGGTTGAATAAAACATGTAAAACTAAAGCCTCGGATTGTACCATGAGTCAATACACAGACAGTTAGAGCAGGGAAGTATTCATTGCAGGACTTGTGCATTGCACTGCATTGCATCATAATAGGTGTTTCTGTTTTTTTGCTCAGTGTGTTTTGTTGTCGAAATTGTGTGTTTTGTTAACGCAGCAATAGTTAGAAAAACAATCAAAAGGTGATGCTGAAAGGGTGAAAAGGTGATAAAGACAGACAAGGAGAATATTAATATTCATCAGGTGAAATGTGTGAGACGGCTGTGAAGGACTCCATGGATACAGACATGAATATATGTGTTGCCAACAATCATTTCTTCAGGCAGGTTTCCTGTACACCTAAGACATACCTGTACCTAAATCCTTGAATCTAAAGTATGCCTGAGGAAATATATTCTTGAGTAGTGCTAACACTACCTGTGTTTGCAAGATAGTCACATAACTAAATAATTATGTTGTGATGTAAGTTTGTAAAATGTTGGGTGGAAAAAATGCATTTAAAAAACCTTAAAAGGTCCACAGAGTCAATTTTCTTGTTTTGAATTGTGTTAAGCTGCAACGCGCTGTAAATTGCAGTTAGTTTTCTAATTAAAGATAATCTAAATTGTATTTTTATCATCTTCAAAGTGCAGAAGAATGAAATCCCACATTGCAAGGTGTTTATAATTGTGTTAAACTTTTAGTGCGTAGGTCTGTGAATATAACACATTTCTCACAGAATGATGAAACCCTGTGATAATGGTGAACAGATTCCTAAATATCTTTATGCAGTTATACACATTTACCTTGTCAGGGAAAATTTCTCCGGAGAATCTGAGCCACGATGGTTTGATGGGAAACAGATTTGAGGAGTCACCGCAGCACCAAGCTGAACTCCTCTGATCTTACTCATCAGTGACCACATCGCTCTCTTCTCTGCATTTGGTTCCATTTAACCTTCCCCGCTGAATTGTGCGTTTGATGGTGTCCTTCGCCTTCAAAACGTCACCAAACACACTGCAATTTGATAATTTGTTAAAATAACATTTTCTCAGCTTTTCTACTGGAGAGTGAAATTCTTTAAGTTAAAGGTGCCAAAATGTTTTGACATGCCAAGGCAAAGACTCTAGAGGCCTAATTTTGTTTGGACAGCCACGACCGCCAACCTACTGAGTCCCACTCTGGGTGGGCTTGCACTGAGTTATTCTAGTCTCTCTCATCTACTCTACATTTCCTGCTCTGTTTTCTCACAAGGAATCCCTTTTTCTCTCTAAATAAGAATTCTTCCAAGGAGCCAAATGGTAAAGAGAGAATTCTCCTATTATAAATGGCCTTTCTCAGCCCTGTAACCTCGCTACAAGTTTTAGCACTAAAGTGCAACCCTTGGAGGGATTAGATATTTTGGCCACCATTTGTACAGAGTGAAGTTTCTTTGGAGTCTCCTTGAGACAAGTGACCAGTGCAGGGCTAAGTGAAGGCCTTATCAGTCACCCCACAATGGTGCCACCCCATGAATTATATTAGGGACGGATGTGGCTCGCCAAGCCACTGCATTGTGGACCATCTGGGTGACAATAAACATGTCGCCACATGGTTTCCTCCATCACTCAAGTCTAGATAGCAGATCTGGACCTTAACTATAGCTCACTATCTCCTGGATCTCGGCGTGACCTGTTAGAGAGATGGAGGTGAGGCTCAAGGATATCTCTCAGAGAGTCTGCTCCAACACCAGGAGGTTATTACAGCCATGGTGGGGGGAGGCAGTCTGTCTGTCTAGTGTGCTGCTTGCTCTCTCTTTCTCTCTGTGTCTATATGTTACACAAAGGGGGGAAGATAGTACAAGAAAAAATGCTTAAGATTCACATGTAAACACAACTAAATATAAGGCAGAAAAGGTTTGTGTGGTTCAGTGGCTCTGCTAACCTTCTGTTGATACAAACTGATTGAGTTCAATAAATATGAGTGATATATTTTTTGCTGTTGCACACAATCAGATGTGTGGCTATTAAGTGCAACAAAACAACTGACTTTGAAAGCATCAAAATTATTTTGCATTCCCTAGAGCGGCAATATCTGTTTTTTTGACACTTGGGGGCAGAAAAAAAAACAAAAAACGGTATATAAACTGACATATTATCACCTATAGTGAACTTAGCAAATAATTACGTGCAGCTACATTTATTTATAGTTGCCACCTTGCAAGTTTAAGTTCAATATTTACTCTCCTTTTACCTCTGTTTTGCGTTACACCAAGTCCAGGATGACATATCTGACTTTTTAACTGTTAAATGCTCCATTAGCACCCGCTAAATGCTAATTTAGCTGTCTGTTGTTTGCTTCTGGTTGGGTTAGGGTTAGGGTTACATTTGGGCTTTACAGCTTTTGGCTGGAAAAGAAAAACACTTCTGAGGCTGAAAATGATGCTATGAGAATTGTGAGAGGGAACGAAAAAAGCTGAGCTGAAAACCCAATTAGCTAAAAGACACTTCAGCGCTCCGTAGAGCTGAAGGAAACAGTCCAGTCCAGTGATGATTCGCTTTTAGTTCATCACCCGACCTGACTTTACACACAAGTAGTCATGTGTGTCATGGTTTGGGTTTTTGATTTATTGATTTCCTGTTTTTTTTATCCTCATGTGTCATGTTTCACTTTCTACTTCCTCCTTTTGTCTGTTTCCCCGCCCTTTTTTGCCCCTCACCTGTGTCCCATTAGTTGGTCACTACCTTTGTATTTAAGCCCGTGTTTTCTCTTCACTCTTCGTGTCTCACCTGCCCCCCGGTCCTGTGTTCTACTCGTGTCTACCTGTGTTGCTTCCCGTGTTCCTACTAGCTTCACACTCGTTTAGCTTTTGAATGCTTGCCTTTGTTGCTTGCCATTTGTTATTTTTGGATTTCGTATTTTTATATTTGGACTTTCAGCTTCATTAAAGCTTGCTTTTGTTTTCAATTTGTGTGCCTCTGTATCTGCATTTGGGTCCTCACCATTTTGCTATTATGACAATGTGATCCATTGTTGATATAAAATATTGATTAAAGCTGCTTTAACCTTCATCCCCTTTTCAGCCATTTTTTGTTGGATTGACAGATTACATTCATTAGATGTTTTTCATCATCAGGTGAATACTAAATAATTAGTAAGTAAGTAAATAAAGACTTTTTCATTTTAATAAGATAGATGTAAAGAGTATGGAAGCTGAGAAGGTTGTGCTTTCAGTTATTGTTGTAATGCCATTATCTCGGGATCATCATGAGTTCGAAATGTTGTTATTCGAGATAATGTGATGAACGTCTAAGTACCAAAACGTTGTTGTCATTAAACTTAATTGCAAGTGAAGTGGACAGTGTGCAGGAGTTTTTTTTTCTTGTTATTTTGAGATTACAAAGGTTTCTTGTTGTATTGAAATAAGTTGTGATCTCGAGATAATGGCATTGAAAAAATAATTGCGATCACGGCCGTTCTTGGCTTCCCTACATTCTACTTCTATCTTGAAAACGTTTCAAAATGTTAAGTATTTACAAAGCTTATGATCTTGTGATAATGGCATTAAAAATAATAATTGCAAGGGTGGCTGTTCCTGGCTTCCATAAAAATGGTTACTTTTTAAAGCACCTTAACTAGGGTTTTTGTTTCTTTCATAAATTGTATTTAGACATTTAATATAAAATGAGTATTTTGATCAAGTACTTTCTGATGTAAAATTAAACAGTCATGGGTCAGATCTGTAATGGAGTGAAGCTATAAATGTTTGTTTGATTTAGGTCCTTGAGGCATTTGACTTGACTTTATCAGCCCACCACCATGGCTGTCTGAGAACACACATTAAAAATATGAGTCTTCATTTTCTCTCTGCTCTAAAGATTTCACAAGTGAGCCAACAACTGAATTGTTCTGCAGACTTTAATGAACAGAAAGTTTATTAGTACAAGTTTTTGCTGTGGTAAATCCACCTGGCTCAGTAAATGAGTCACTAAAGCCAGTTATCCTCTGCTGTTGTTACTGATAGAGAACCACACAAATTAATCACTCACAAGGAAAAGGATTCAGTGGGCAAAAGAAATGCGAGGTTCCACAAATCTGGCACGAGGAAAAATTGGTTAATTTGACTTAACACGCTAACGCCTTGATGATGAAACCTGAAGTGAGACTTAAATGAAGCGTGCTAAGGGCAGGCAACAAAAAAACAGTGGAAGACCAATGAGGAAGTGAAAAGTGAGGCATAAACAATGACATTTAATACGATTTCATAAAACCACTTATAGCACATGACAGGGGCTCACATGTAATCACTGTAAGTGGAGACGAGGATGGGGGCTGCGGTGTCGTCGCTGTGATGCCAGGACACTTCTCCATGACACGTCCCCTGCTTCTTCTCATTAATCCCCTAAGCTACATTCATTAACGGTCACTCCCTCCACTCGGCGAGCCTGCACACCCGAGTGAAGTCACACTAGCCATCACAAAAATAACCTGCTGGTGAAATGCAATGGGATAATTTGTTATAGCTTTCCAATCTTAATACTTCCATTTTAATTAATTAGTACACACTGTTACTTTATTCATTCTTGTAAGATTTAAATGGAGAGGGGTATTATGCATGGCTTGGATCCAGGTCAAATCAGAACAAGCGCATTTAGACGAGTTGGGCAAGTGCTGGGAGAGAAACTCATGTCCCCGTATTTCAGCAGACAAACAGTGAAATCCTGCTAACAGCTGACGCTGAAGGACAGTTGTGTAAGGATGGCAGTCAGGGGGGAGAGGTACAAGAGGAGATGATAAATACAGGAGATTTACAGGTCTTGGGAGTGTCAGATGCACTGTGGAAATAGTGCTGGGTGTGCTGTTATCTAGATGGGCCAGTTAGTGGCTTTTGGAGGATCCCCTGTTCTGAATAGGGCTGTAGTTTCGGAGGGCAGCCTTTATGGCTCACCAGTGCACTGACCACAGCCCATTAACTCAAAGAGCCTCCACAGGAGCACTGGAGCAGGGAAAGGGGCCGTGACCTGCCCGAGACCATCTTATTACTTTAACACATTATGTCTCCCACTGCGATCTTTTTATTTAAGTGACTTCAGCAGAACGCATCATCTCGGGCCAAGTCGGGGACAGACAGGGGCTCCCAGACAAGAGGCAAGAGGAGGGGTCAAATGATTTATTGGAAACGTCTGCTGTTGGGTGCTACGGAAAGGGAGTGCAAGGATGGACAGTGAGCAAAAGTGCGGGGGGAAACAGTTAGTGATGAACCTGACTGAAAGCTGTTTATGGCGTGTAGAGGCCGAGCTGACCCCGGAACAGCTCCTAGGAGGATTCTCGAGTTCTCACTGATGAGCTTTTGCAGCCCTCTGATGGCCACATGGCCCAGACAGTGAGGAGAGGAGGGGGTGGGAGTGGGGGGGTACGGAGTCGGGGGGTCCGGGGTCGAGGGAGTGATTTATTTTACCACCATGTCACTCTTTATGGGCCACACCACTAGAGATGGCCTCAAATGTTACTGTCCTCTGGAGGAAGATCAGCACGCTTTGCCTAAGTGTTACAGCAGCTCAGACAGACTTACTCACCTCATATGTGCTGCTCCTGGCTTTGTGTGTTTGCATCAGCCAGAGTTCAACATTTCAGGGCAGCTGACACAATGTGAGTCTGAAAGGAAGTCAAAGGTTGAATTACAGCATTGCATTTAAATCTTGAAATATTTTGTCATTACATTTACAGGGGTGATGTATGCTGAAAACTAGACTTTTTTTTCTTATGTTTTTACTGATGTCCATTGTGTCACTGTTGCCTTTTTTTTCTTGATTGATCGTGATAGGAGTTCATAAATCTATCAGCTCAATAGACTTTGGAATTACGTAGATATTGGACGATTCTGCAACTCATGACTTATGACCAATGTTAACGTTCAGGGCTAACATAGAAAGGACTGAAACATGTCTGACTTTAAAGTGGTATATCAGAGTTCACATTCCATCACAGACGTCATCAACATCTGCTTTTTTATTAAAGCAACAATCTTTCACTTACATTTAATGTGTAAAATGTAAAATTTCCACATTAAAATGTCTAAAACGATTAGAATTGTGTTATATATTTTGTTGAGGTGTGTACGTACTGTATACCAAATGTTTCTAAAGACTAATCTGTAATTTTATCCAAGGTAAAGGTGTGTTTCATTCAGAAGGAAGTTTGCAAATGAGACTTAAATGTCAATATGAAGAAAACTTTAATGCATTACCTTATCTATAAACATTTCAGCCAGAGTCACATTTTCACTGGCAGTGGTGGTTGCTTAACACTGAAGATAACTCCCACAATCCCACACTACTTCACAACGTCATCAAATGTCTTTTGTTTTAATTGTTCTGATTGAGGGAATGAAGCAGCAGAAGTTACATACCTTGGTGTTTAAATTGTTTTAGTTGGCTAACCCTAACAATACACTGATAGTAGTAGTTTGCAAAAAACATTTTTTTCCCTGACTCTAATGATGTTTAGCTTTAACATGTCAGTCCTAGTTGGTATTTTATCAGCAATACAGCAAAAGTAAAAGTGAATGATGATTCAAACAAAGGGCAAGGTGTTTCAGTGAAGAAGTCTGTCACATATAATGGCAAAGGCAATCTGGTTTCAGGTTGTACAGCAGGTCACAGTAAGATGGTTTCCTTGCTGAGGAGTTGGAGTTGTCCAGCTGTCACTGTCCCAATACTCCCTGCACTATTTAAAACTGACCCTTAAAAATTGGCATGAAATATTCCTTTGTTTGTTTTTGATTAACAGTTATGGTCATAGTGACAAATACATTGCATTTCCTCTGACTGCTTCACAATAACAGCTACCTCATGGTTTGAAGATAAATGTTCTTATTGCAAAGTAGTGGCAGCAGGAAATGTTTGCTCTTCATGACGAATTACTGGATACAGCACTGAATCAGCTGTAGGAGCTTTAACAGTAAACAGTGAAGCTGATACGAACATTTCCTTTGAATCAGTTGAATAATTATTGCTGAAAAAATGTCGACCATAAATAGTATTTAGAATGGGGTTTGATTTCGTGTGTAGGACTGAGCAGCATCTAGTAGTGAGGTTACGTATTGCAACCAACTGAACACCCCTCGTCTCACCCTCCTTTACGGGGGCTGGGGAAAACACAAGAGGCCCTCTCTAGAGTGAGTGCATGGCGGTCTCCATGGAAGAGGATCCACTACCTCTGCAGATATGAAAAGCTCATTCGAAGGTGATGAAAATTGTTAGTTTCAAGTGATTATACACTAATAGAACATAACTATGAATATCTTATTCCATTTCTGTCCCTAAATTAATTAAATCCTACACACCGGACCTTTAACATTGTTATGTATATGCATGCACATCATGCACAGATATTCTGGAAATTAACCTTTGCAGAATTGTCCCAATGTTCTGGTTTGGTAATAACATTGAAATGTATTCAGCACAAGCTTGAGAGAAAACAGTACAGCCTGAAATATGTTGTCTACAATATCAAAATGAATATTTACATAAGTTGCATTCTCATTTAATCACAGCCTACAGTCCTGGAGTGCATGCGTGCCCCTAAAAGCACAGGAAATATTTTCCTCTCTCTGCTCAGAATCTTACAAGGCCCCTTAGGTTCATGACATGGGTCATGGACATTCCACCATGGCTGATTTATTTCAACCCATTAGGATTACAGAGACAAATCTGCAATCCTCCCATTTTCAGAGGCTGTCCCCTCTTTTTCACCCAGCCTTCTCAGACAACCCACACATCAAAACTACCATTACGTTCTTGTTAGTTCACACTGTCGATTAGAGAAGGGCAACATAGATTCATGCCAAGGGCTAAATGTGTTTATTCTAATTCCTCCCCCGTCTCTGCTTTGTCAGAGACAGACACCCACAAACATCGAACATCTGAACGGCTCCAACAGCTCACATCAGAAGGACTCAATCCTTCAGGAAGTGGAAGTAACCGATTAGATTATGTCATTGCCACAATCTGTTACGAAAAATAAACACTGGGCCTTTTCATTAACCTAATGAAGACGAAGCACGTTGATGAGCTCTTAAGTCAATTAACGATATTTAAAAACAGGCGGTGCAGCCCCAAGGTAAATTAGCATGCAGAGAGTGAGGAGGACCCAGGTTCAAACAAATTGTGCGTGGAACCCTCTGGTTCAAGCCGCTTGACTCTCTCTCCCCTAATGTACGCCCCTCCTCTTCTGCTCAAACAAGCTTTCATTAGCCATAATTAACTGCATGCTTTCTGTCTTTGCACTACCAAGAGAGTTCAAGTTGAGACCGAGGGTAAGGATGCGGAGGAGAGATGCAAAACTGAGATTCCCCCATTCATACTGACCGATTGTTCTTCAGTCTTTGTACGGTTTGATGAGAGAATGACGCAGTTCAAGAGAAAATAAAGAGAGCACAATATGCTGGAGAGAACAGCATCTCGACTCAGAAGCTTGCTTTGTTTTCATGGCTTCCCTCCCTCCTTCTCTCTTTTTTTTCAGTAAACTTATTTGAAATCCTCCAGGGTTTTAAGCCTCTCCCTCTCTCTCTCTGTCTCTCTCCCTCTCACACACTCACTTGGTCTCTTGGCTGCAACAAGGTCTGAAAAGATTGCAGTTCATTTCGACCCACAGTGGATGGAGGCCTCATTTAGTGGCTGCTGGCAACTCAATCAGCCTGCCTCACACTGATGAGTGAGTGACTACTTTCAGAGCACCAGTCAATATGTGTCTGCTGTGATAGAATGTCAGCACCCATGCCCTGTGTTCTCCTGACCCAATGTTATGGCTTTTTTATTTTGTCTAATCAATGATATATGAAACAACACAGACACATTTCAACAATAGATCTTTTTTCTCTCTCTCTCTCTCCACACATACCACATTTGGTGTGATTTCTGGTAATGCAGCTGCTGTGATGTTCAGGATTAAATAAGCAGTTTACATTTTTTGTAGCTTTTTCTTTAGCTGTCTGGATTCAGGCAGAATTCAATATAGATGGAAAACAAGCAATAAAGAGTGTACCGAGAGTGATCCAAATAAATGAAAACACTTGCTTTCTTTCAGTCGACTGGTGGCTCTGAAACTGCTGCCTTCTGCTGCACAGCTTCAAGTATTTTTGAAACGAAACTCGAGTGTAATAGAACAATAAGTATTGCATATCCTTAAAGCTTCAAAGCCCTGGCCAAGAGCAGTGTCTGTGCCATGTTGTACTCAGTAAAAAAACAATGTGTAGATATTTTCTTCAAAGGTTTGTTTATGCTGTTTTCTGTGCTGTGAGTAAAGAACAGCCTATATTCTCAGGCTGGTCAGATGAGCCGAGCTCACTGTCCCCTGTGTCCTTTATTTCACACAGCCCACTGCACATGCTCTGCAGTCTGCCGACCTCTTGACCCGCCTGTCACTGTGACGGCCTCTGTTATCTGGAAGTAGTTATTTCATATAGATGGTCTCCCTCACTGCTGCGGTTTTATTGAAAATAATCATTAAAAAGATTATCCCAGGAGGAGCTGGAGAAATGGACTTTCAAGTAATATTTGACTTAATGTGGAGGATTTTTATTGTCTAAACATCCTTATTAATCTATTAACAGTCAACTATCACTGCAGATGGAAATTCCAGATCCAGATGTCCAATGACATTCATCTATATGTGATAGGAATTCTGATTCACATTTTCCCACAGTTTTAAAGGAGCAATTTGTAAAATGTGGCCAGAATTTTATTTTAAAATATTAAAAAAATGGATTCATATTATCAACAGTGTGAAGAAACAACAGTGTTGACGTTTTGTTAAAGACCTCCATGCACTGTGTTGCAGAGATGTCTACTGAAGCTAGTATGCTAACCAGCTAGGCTCGGCTTGTCCTTGTGATAATACCACTAACTTACCACTAACAGTCTGATAGCCCCTGTAGTCTCGGCTGGGAGATGTATGCGAGCAGAGAGTTTGCTTAGTCTAATAAGTAATTAAAAGAAATTCACAAAATGTCAAGAAAGTACATATTTTACCCGTAATTTCCTTACTAAACAGAAAAATACTACCATATATCTTAATCCCAACTGTGGTGCGCTTCGTTGCCTTGTTAACTCATCGTAAAACACACTTCATTCAAACTCAACAAATTTAAATAAAACTCAAAACAGTCATATAGCTACAGCGAAGTGTATAGTGAGCAGCAGTGAGCAGTAATGCTGCCCCCTACAGGTTTGGAGCTACCTTCAAATTCTGGCTTTTTGTCTTTTTTTTTTTTTTTTTTTAACAAATTACACCTTTAAATTGATAAATCAAGTAAATTACTGTAACTGATTTTTCTCACAATTCTTTGACCTTTAGGTACCTTTGTTCTATGACTATGGCTGAGGTGCTCTATGTATGATAATATGGTAAGATTTAAATTGTTACCATAAACATGGGCACTTTTGCTCTTATATAGTGTCATTTTTTTGACATTTTTTTCCGTCTTTTGATAGTGCAGTGATTTATAATGTAGGTGTTTCGTAACCCTAATCACCTGGATGGCAATGTATGTTTTCTCTAGGTGTTTCATTTACCATTTGACACATGTCTTCGTGGTCAAGTGAGTATACTAGTAATCAGGACAGTGTGCAAGAGTGATTTTAATCCAGCTGTAAAAGACTGACATTAAAATATTACATGGGAAAAATGAATTATATTTGTATTTATTCCCATTAAAAAACAAACATTTCTGGACTCCCAAACGTATTGTTGCTCAACCCAATTCCCTTGAATGCATATAAATGTATGTTTCTGCAAACCATGGATATGTTGAAACTTAACATTTCTTTAATCTGCAGCTTTATGATTCTTTGAGGTTATTTTTCAGTTTTATGTTGTGACAACACTGTGCTCATGGTCTGGTTTGGATTAGGTACAAAAACTAAGTAAACAAGTGGTTAGGGTTGGGAAGAGATCATGTTTTGTATGAACAGTTATTTCAAAGTGTTTTGAATGAGGCAGTATTTTCCTCACAAGCTTCCAAAATTAAGATTTGCCACAAACTAAACTTTTAATTGTATTATCTATTAATGGGATGTTTATATGTTTTGGGTAAAAAAGACACATTAAGAAGCAAAATCAAATGCTTTGACCAAATAATAATGAGATACAGATTACGTTAACTATGTGAGAGTGGTTTGACTCACTGCTTCTATCAAAGGTCAAGTAAATCTACACGTTATTGAAGTATTCATATGGACCATTAAATAAATGCCTTGAATTCATGTGAGGAAGAGGTGGAAATGACATAACTGGAGTTCAAATATTTTTCCCCCCAGTCTGATTCATCCTGTAGACCTTTTGGTTTAATTGGGTATTACCAGTGCCCAGGAAGCGATGATGACTACAGACATGCAGGATAAATCAGAAAGAGAAGTCACAGGTCAGGAACCTGCATGAGAGAGACATATGTACAGGAGGAGAGCAGCAGAGCAGTGAAACTGCCATCAATGTCCAGCAAAACCATCAGCTTACAGCAGCATTAGACCTGGACTCTGAGTGCATGAACAAGTACTGTAGATAGGAGACCATCACCTAAATTCTTACAAAATGTATATACAAAAATATATATACTGCAATTGTGGTGTGTATATTTGAAAGCTGGTTATTAAGATATAAAGAAAAAAACACTAATAGATAGTAAATCAATCAACCTATGGATGTCCTGCCTTCCTTGCCTGTCTCCTTTAGTGTGTCTATCAGTAGATGCATTCAGCAGAGCTTTTCAATTTATTTCTAATCAAGCTTTATCTAATATTCTCCCGACAGGCAATTAAAAATTCAAACTACCCTGAAAAGCCATTGCTCACTTCTCACTCTCTCCCAGTGTTCATTTAAGGATGTTATTTCATTAAAAGCTCTTGTTGATGAGTTTGAGGTCATTTGCAAGCACATTTGATTACCATATTCTGCATTTGCTATTATTATGTTCCACGGGTGCCTTTTAGATTTTTAGTGAGAATTTTGTTTTTAATCATCTAGCTAAATATTTTTAATGAGCTGAAGAACCTCTGTGTACCACTTCAATATGTCTGCAGTGCAAGTTAGAAAGTGGTTTCTACAGCCAAGACAAGGACAGCACGGATGTCCCAGGTACACCATTTCATTTGTCAGCTGTTAGAGAGTATATCACTGTCCTGCCTGGTGCACTACCTCACCAGGTTTATAGCCAGCCATGCACAAGCTGAATCCTCTCCCCACAAGATAGAGCTCTGAAATGGCAGCAAATAATTGCAAAGGGTGAATTTGTCATTACGAGTCATAATGAGATTCTCCAGGAGAGAGGCTTTGTTTGGTGGTGTGAGAAGCTGCTCCGTTTTAAAACCTCATAAACAAAATGCCACAATGTGCCTTTCTCTTCCTAAAGGATCAGCTGCACACTCTTTTATTCTATACATCATTACAACTTGTTTATTCAGAGAATAATTGTGTGCTTGTTTATCCTCTCAGGAGTAAAATAATGCGGCAGCAATTAAATTAACTGTAAGTCTAAAGTTGGTTTGGATTTGTATGGAGTGTTCATCATGTTAGACCTCGTGAAAATGCTGTTTTTTTCTGAAGATGATGGTCTCAAACTGTTTTATTTTGTTTTTCATTCCCCAATTTAATCAGACATGAAATGGGACAAAAGTCGATGTGGGAAATGTTGCTGAAAACAAACAACAACATGGATGGATGGATGGAGATCTACTGATTTTACAGAAATATCTATCTAAATATATGTATTTGGATGTGTCCACAAATGGGCGGGGCCTACACCCCAGACGTAAACTGCCCACAATAAACACAAAATACATAACATAATATTAAACCGAGCAACTAAATAACAATTATAAAGCCTAAGTTGTATCTAAACACCCTTAAAAAGTTGAATAACTGTTAACAGCACAACCAGGAATTAATGACGGTAATAGGACAGGAGTCTCACATTAGGAAAGTGTAAGTTGGAACAGCACTAAGCCATATTGACTGATGTTTGATTTTCCTTTAAAAGCTGTAGGTTGTGTATATAATGGAACAGCCCAGTCTCAAGCCAAAGCATGTAACAGACCCACCAACAAGGTTTGGTGTAATACTGGGTGAAATGGGAGGAGGTCCAGAAGAAAATTATGTTTTTTTAAGTGACTGTGGAGAAAATGAGAAAGCAATTAACAAAATTCTGAAAGACTTTCTTGGCTCCTTTGCATACACTTTTGTTATTTTCCTGTCACAGTGCACAAGGTGCCAGTTCTCAGTATTAAAACATGAGGAAAACGTAACATCATTGCAACATCATACTGCACACACAACATTTTGAGTGAAAACTAATTAAATAACATTGAAATTGATCTTAAAACTACCTTTACCTCCATGTTTTTAGCCTGTAGCATATTTTGGCATAATCTGGAATATGGAAATTAACTGTGATTTGGCTACTTACAGTGTCTGTTTGCACTGTGCAGACAACAATCACCAGGTTTACTTTTGATACTGACAAAAAGTCTTAATTTGAGGATTATGAGCCAATTCTCTTTATTGGCATTTATCCTGGACATTGGAGAGCCTGATGTCTTATGACCCTGTGTTAGTATTCATTTACATTTTGAATAGATAGATAGATAGATAGATAGATAGATAGATAGATAGATAGATAGATAGATAGATAGATAGATAGATAGATAGATAGATAGATAGATGAGCAGCATTTCCATTCAAGGCCAAGGTTCCTTAATCACTTGGCTTCTTTGATTTTCATGCTCTGCTCCATTCAGCTGTGATGTTGATGGGTACCGGGGGCATGCAGGGCCTACAGCTAATGTGAAATAAATGCCTGGAAGGGCCTTGATCAGTATGTGCTGGAGGTGTTTGAAAGAAGAAGAAGAAGAAAAAAACACATGGAAAACAACCCCCCCTTGAGTGCTGCACGCTCTTCGCCTATTTAGGGCAGCCATGTCCAGCAGTGGATTTGAATATGCATGACTATCCCAGCTACCCTTGCAGCACAGCTCTGTGTCCAGGCACCAGCCTTTTCAGAGAAAGAATACACATGCATCACATTTGAATATGTAACAGGCCTGTCATACACGATAAATATATGTCCATGAAAAATATTATTGGGTAAATGATGGTGAAGTACCACAAAACAAGAGCAACACTGAGTTTTTTGAGTATAGACTTAGGTAATTGCCATTCACTATAAGTGGACATTTTCAGAGTTTTTAAAAACCTAAAATTGTAATTATTTGTACCCGCTACATGAAAAGGTTTAACCCCTTCTGTTAAAAGAATAGTCTTGACAACAGGAATTTTGAGAAATAGGTTTGTTCACTTTTTTGCTAAAAGAAGATGATACTGCTCTTATATTTCTTATGCTTAGTATGTAGCTAACACCAGCATCAGGTTGGCTTTGCTTAGTTTAGAAACGCAGTCCTCTGTAAATCAGCAACATGTTATTTTACAGTGAAAAACACGATATAATGTGTTCATTAATGAAATGAGGTGGTGGCAGGCTGATTTTGTCACCTCGGACAAAGCCAGGAGAGCTATTTCCCACTCTTTGCAGCTTGCAGTAGCATTATATTTACCTCACACACACAAGATTGTGGTATCAATCTTCTCATCTAATTTTCTGCAAGACAGTGAATAAATGTGCTCGTTCCTTTAAATAAATTGTCATTAATTTGATGCCAATAAACGCAGAGTATGTAGCCTAATTTCTGCCACTAGGGGTCTCTCCAACCATTGGCAACATTTATTCATTATTATGTTTAATTCAAAACATCATCTTACTTAAATGACTGAATAGGTTCATTGCCAGTGACTCCCAAATTGACATATATCACCATTCCCAAAACACATGACCTTTGCAGTTTACCAGCAACAGGCTGGTAAACAGACTCTGTTGTATACTCGCAGTTTGGTCAGATTTAGGCAAGAAATCTACTTGGTTAGGTTTTGGTTTTCCGGTTTGGCTTAAAATAACTATGTTACTAATGTAAATTTTGTTACAAACGTAACTACACATTACATACGTGACCAAAAATAATAACAAAGGTCTCGCCCTCTCTAGACATTTTAATACAGAAGTTTCACGTATTATATCTTTAACTATATAAAGATTGCTTCATAAGATCATTTAGTAGATGAAAAAAGTCTCAGAGATCATCCCTAAATTTTTTGTCTACATTGTGCATTTTGTGGTGTGATCATTTCTCGGTTATTGAGGTCATAACACAATAAGTATGTCAGCACTGCCATTGCCTCAAATCCCATTTGAACACAAGGAAAAGATGCATCTGCATGTTAACAATGAGCTGATTTTAGAGAAGTCTGCACATTGTGCCTCAGAGCCGCAGGGTCCCTGCAAAGAACCAGACTCCATTCCAAGCAACAAGTCCTCATATAATGCACTACTTGTAAGCCGGGGAGCAAGAGACCTCCAGTTTACATCTTGGAGACTTGGAAGGTGGCAACATAGTGGATGTGAAGCTATCTTCCTTGGTCCCTGTGCTAGACTGGCTAATTAAATACTAAGGAAGGAATAAAATCTTAATGAGAAACACAAGCTTGTTGTGGTGTTTGGCACTGACCAGCTCCCTCTTATTAGGTGTACTTGCCCATATGTGCTTGGGTGAAGTGCCCATTAGAGCCTTCCCTAATGGATCTTCATCCATGGCACTGAGATGCTAGTGGAATGTACATTTCGGCAATTTCCAAACTTGGCAGATGAGTGGGCCCTCCTATGAAATTTCTTAGCCACAATAAATATTTTATGCAAATTAAAATTAAATTCTTTGCTTTAGTTTAAGCAATTTCTCCTGTAAGTAGTGTATCTCTGAAGGAGATTACAACATTTGCTGGTTTGTTTATAATTTAATTTTTTATGTTGTGGCTGGCGGTGGGGAAAGACAGAACACCTGTGAGTGTTTATAATGTCCCATCTCCCTCACAGCTGCTCCTTTTCAAAACACCTCACTGGTGCAATAATTTCATAAAATTTCATGATTTACCATCTGGTAGACTGAGCTATAAGCACATGCAATAAGCATTTGTATGGCGCCGGTCCCAGAAAGGTACAATAACTGTATATTTTAACTTAATGGCTTTTCGGGGCATGCAAATTTCCACTGAGCAGATTGCAGAGATGCTACAATGTAAGTCTGGTCCCGTCTGTCTGCCTCTGTCTCTCCCTCCCTCTCTCCCTCACGTTCCCTCCTATACAGTACATGCCTCCCCTATCATGTGCTATAAAACATCCACACACAGCAGTCCTCTATTGCTTCTGTCTTTGACTGTGAAGCAGCCCATGTCAAAAAATCTAGATATCAAACTCTGGAGAATGAGAGACACAGTAGGAGGTACAAGCAGATTATTTTCCTTTTAGCATCTAATGTCTCTGCATTTGGGTAATTAAAATGATTACTACAACAATTACACCAAGTAATTAGAAACTAATTACACTGGCATTTTTTGTGATTACAGGAGCAGATGAAAATAGTGTTCAAAATTAAATTCATTGCATATTCATGGAAATGAAATTAAATAGTGCTGGGTGGATGAGATAATAGAAGCTCAGAGAATGGTGTTCTGAGGGGTTTGGGGAGCCGTCTGTGGCTAATGCTCTGAACAGGCATTTTGTTAAATCAGTGATAATCTTTTAATGGCCTCAAAAGAAGTTCATATTTAGAATACTGTCAAATGCACTAAAGGGTGTGATGTTTTTCTTTCTCTGCCTCCTCTCCATGGCTCTGGGAATGATTAAACCTTTCAGCTGTACGGCACAATAGAAAACATTTAATCATTATCTTCTCAAATGAAGGAAGAAGCAAGACTCTTTATGCCTCCTTTATGTTGCTTCATGCACAATGATTAAATTAAATATCCATTCCTGAATTCATTTTTTTTCTGTGCATCATCTTCCTTTTCTCCGCAAGCCCTCCCTTTTTCTTTCTCTCTCCCCCCTCCTACCTCCCATCTATCGACAATAGTCAGGGCTTTAGCTGCTGCCATGATCGTGTAATGAGATTCTTCAGATTAAATAGATTTCCTGTTAAACTTGGGGCTTGGTAGATAGGGTGTCAGGAATGAATGGTTATTAACATTTAAATATATCACAGAATAAGAGAGAGCGGGGTGGGAGTGAGTGAGTGAGAGGAGGAGAGAGAGAACGAGAGACAGAGAGGGATGGGGAAAAAAAAACAACAATATGAATTTTTCATTGTTATCGAGTATGGATTTTCCTCTTCAACAGATTTCTGTAGGACCTGATGAAACCAAAGTAATTAGAGAGACACAAGTGGGGCACCTAAGAGCCATTACTGCAACTAGAACTCATTGTTTATGGAGTAAAGCCAATACAGCTTTACTGGTTAGAAAAGTCCATTCTTGTTTTATCTGCCATCCCATGCCTGTGCTGTAGGTTATTACACAATATTAACAATGTAAATTTCTCTGACTGGTCGGCTTGTGAGGGGACTCATCATGAAACTGATGGTCTTGTGATCCATCACCATCTTGTCAGCTGTTTTCATTTTTCATTATTCCTCAAAGAGAGGACGAACCTGCAGGAGGAAGTGAGAGTGATTGTACCTCGGAATCAAAACTTGACTATGATGAAGAATGACAGCATTTGTCTTTGTTAATGCCGTGGTGGAATGCTAATAGACATTATTACAGCAATACAGAGCAGGTATGAAACCGACCCTACCGAGGTTGTAGGTCATTATACGTCAATCACAAGTGCTATCATGAGTTCTATAAGGGCTGACTAACTGATGGGGAGTCTGTGAGGTAATGATTCAAGATATAAATTAACAGTTAGCGGTGGAAAAACAAATTTATGCAAACGCCTTTATATTCACATGACTTAGGGACTGTAGGAAAATTATTAGGGAAGAAGAGAGAGGCAGACATGATGGAGGATGATGTAAGTTTTTGCTTATGTATTTCCTTTTGGTTTATGGGAGAGCAGGAGAGGGTTTGTTTTTCTAGATTCAATTTAATTGTCATTATACAATACAAGATTGTGTAACTAAATTTTTGTTGTAATTGTGTAATGAGCTTATAAATTATAATTCGAGTAAGGAAAATAAACTATTAATTGTGGATTTTAGTGGGCAGTCCTCTGTAGTCTGGTGGTGCGACAGCAGCTACTCCTGTGTCTTTTGGCAGATGGCAGCAGCAAGAACAGACTGTGGCTGGGGTATGTGTCTTTTAGTATCCTTTGGGTTCTGTGCAGACACCTCACCTCAGCACTGTCATTGATGCTCGGTAGATGAGTACAAATGATGTTCAGGGTGGTTTTCCTCACCCGCTGCAGAACCCTCCTGTCCTGGGCCATGCATGAACCACACCAGTTTGTGACGCTTCCTTCTTTTTTTTTTCGTTTAGTTTAGTTTTTTTTATTCTTTGGATGTTTGTGTAGGGAAAAAATACGGTGGTCAAGTCCACCAGCAGCCACCGTGCATGTTCTTCCATTCAGATTGCAGTAGTACCTTTATTTTGAAGTTTTTCATTTGAAAAAATGTGTGACAAATGTGTTCATCAGTGGATATAATGAAATGCATTATTCTATTACTGTCTTACAAGTATTATTTAAATTATTAATTGTGAAATTAAACACGCAGGATGTAATTTCTGCCACTAGGGATCTATCAGTCAAAACAAAACAAAAGACTTAAGCAGCGCGGGATCACGGGAGTTGTTCTGCTCATTGTTATAATATCACCACTGCTGATGAAAAACTATAGTATCTGGTGTGACCCAGGCACAAATGGACAATGAATCATGGACAATGTCATGTTATTAACAATAGGCTACGTTTAGTCACATTCACATCCTTCCTCACTCTGTGGCTCTCTCCCGGAAGTTATAGCGAGAAGCCATTATTTGAAACTCACCGCTGCATAAAATAAGATGTCTCTGAGTTTGAACACTCTTGGAAACATTTGGGAAAATGGAAGTAGACAACTCAACAAAATGTACAGTACAACAAAGGTCTCTTCCTTTTAAGGCATATTAATGAAAAATGTTGCATTTTATATCTCTAATTAATAAAGATATTGTGGAGAGGGTGTAGTTTTTCTCTAATAATCCAAATATCATTAATGCTGGTGAAGTACATCTTTGTAATAATGTGAAACATATGGTTTAACACCCCCGCCCTGCCCCAGTAATTTTCATACAGTCCCTGACTGAATATTCTCACAGATGCCATGCTTATACAATATTTCAACCCTAAAAGACAGATTTTCCAAGCCAGGCACGTCAACGAGCGGACAGGTGTGCTATTTACATAACACTGTGACTCGCCGGCAAGCAGTCTCTGTGAGTAAATGTCACATATCGGCTTTCACTTGAAGTCTAGCAGTCCCAACTGACATCCATCAAAATTTAGTCCAGTCCAGTCTGTGATGTGTCTGCATCCGCTGACATTGTTCGCTGAGTAAATAGCAGGTTTGGTATTTGATCCAAAATGGTCAAACGTAAATGTTGCCTCTCATAGTCTCATCTGTCATTCTGAAGAAAAATGTGAATTTATTCTTGTTACATACAGGAAGGTCTGTGTGGGAGGAATATACAGTTTATTTATTTTGTTGTTGTTGTTGTTAAATGTGAGACATCATATACTGTACACCATGATGTCAATCAGAAAAATACAACACAGAGCTGTACTACATGTGTATGTCATCAGTTCAATAAAATAAAAATATAGACTATATTCACCTTTCAAAAATATAAATATAATTTGCATACAGACTTTGCAGGTTGATATATATAACAAGATTAAACTATGCTAAATTACACAGTATCTAAGCTACAGTACTTAACTGTAAAAAAAATAGATTGCAATTGCATTGTTATATAAAAACCTCTTGTTAAAGTCCTGGGTTTGCTTTCCTGATGGCACTAATGATGACAAAGCCGCAGACTTCAACTGTTTCTGTGGTCCTGAGCTGCAGACTGTTGTCAGAAACTCTTGAATTATCAAACAAACAAGACAGGAGAGGTGGCTCGCTTTCCCTGGAGTTCAGCGCACTACAAGTCATCCTTCATGCCGGGCCAGCCTGGCTCTGTGAATGTGGAAGCAGGTGCGGTGGCAGGACAGTGGAAGGCCCCTCTCCGGCTTTGCCTTCAATGCTGCCCACTTGTTAATGACTGGGCTGTGGGAAGCTAGTCCTTTGTGTACACTGTTATAAAGCACTCAAAGCCTCCAGGATGGCAGCAAGCTCACTCCTTGGCCCCAGGGCACTCTATAGAGAATAAGACACACCTCATGCTTTGTTTTCCTGCTCCACGGGATCCCACACCAGAGGAGAGCCGGGGTATAAAAGGAGCAGTGTCTCAGTTCGTTCTATTAAAAGTATACCTCTGCTAACACATTCTCTCAGGTGAAGAAACTTTTTGTTTTTGTTTTCATGCACCGTTTCTGATGCGCGAAAAAGTATTTAAAACAGTTAATTTTGTAGAAATGTTAAAAAGTATTAGAACATAAAAGATAATTCGTGGTGACGGCTCTCTGTAAGTTTAGATTGGTCCTGACAGGCTGCAATTTGTCTCGTAAATTTGTGCATAATTTAGACTCATCACAGAGATTCAAGAAAGCCAGATAGTGCAGGCTGCAGTTCGCACCATACAGCTAATCTCAGTAATATCTTGGCATTAAAGTAATACATCAACATTTTGCAAAATACTCAAGATGATGAGAAGGTAGATAACACTGACGGTTTTCTGTTAAAGATGAGCCTATGCTAGCAGCCAGTAGCTTGTTGAGCATGAAGACTAGCATGAAGTAACAACACCGACCCATCCACACCTCTAAATCTCACTAATTAACATGTTATATCTCATTTGATCAAAATGTATAATAACGGATGCGTAAGAATTACAATTTGTGGTTTAACCGTGTGCTATGGGCCAAACTAGGCCTATTTCTTTTTCCATTGAATGCCTGGCTAAGTCAACTAAACATTAAGGCTGCTGGCTCCAGACAGGGCTGCAAATTTCTCTGGAGAGGTGTGACGTGGTATTAAAGGAACAGTTCACCCAAAAATGAAAGTTTATTCATTATCTACTCATCCCAATGTAGATATAAAGATGGGTGACATGTCCACAAAACATTTTTGGAGCTTCACAGCGAAACAGCATTGCAGCATCTGTCCTAAAAAACAGAAGTAACAGTAAAATGTAAAAATAACTGAGAAAAACATAAAATGGCTCCATACAGCTAGTCCAGTATAATCCAAGTCTCTGGAAGCCCTGAGATCCTGAATTGATTTTAAAAGATGTTATTTTCACCCTTTTCTAAGCCGAAATCAGCATTGTAGCTCCTAAGCTAAAAATGTTAGCGTACTGAAGTTGGGTGCATTTGTGAAGCTTGGCTATGCAATTAGGGTGTAAATAAAGTTTTTTCAATTTCATGTAGGAATTTGCAGCTTCCAGATACTTGGATTACCAGCTAAAGGGAGCCATTTTTTTCAGTTGGCCCCAGCTACTTCAGTTGTTTAGGAGAATGCCCCATCACTGTTTTGCCGTGGAGCTCCAGAAACTTCACCCAACTTTCCGTCAGCATGTTGGTGAGATAATGACTGAATTTTCATTATTGGGTGAACCTTTCCTTTAATTTTCTCTGACATTCAGCAAGAAAATTAAGCGTACATTTTCAAACAATGTCTTTAAAGCTGTTGAATCTGCAGCTCCCCTCAGTTTGATGGAGCGAGTTTCGGCTTATGTTAAGCTGTGTTGCAACTTTATTGTTTTGGTTAACTCACACCGCTCTGAAAATGTTATTTTTCAGCCACAGAAGGAACCTGTTTGCTGTGAAAAAGCTAAAAAGCCACTGTGCACTACAGCACAAAGGCAGACAGACACACTTAGCAACTAGCTGGTGAACAAAGATGTGCATTGAGCAGCTAAAGAGGTATTTCCCTCAGAAATTGGTAGAGACCTAAAACAGAGCTAAAAGCGAATATTTGACTTGCATTCACAGATGGCCTGAAAAACTACACTTGATGAATGATAACTGTAAGGGACAGTCTGGCAACTTTAAAGCTGACATGGTTTATTAACCTAACAATTGACGACATGTCAATGCTGTGTTCACAACTTGTCTCTGCTGCCCCAAGTGGACAAAAAAAATGCTTTTGTTGGTTTAAAGATAAGTTGTGCCAGGTGTTTATTAACAAAATGTCCTCACCAGGGTGACGAGTTAATGTATTTAGAAAATGTCTCCCATGTGTTCAGATATTGTCTGCTCATTGACAGAAACCACTGACTCAAGTTAGAGCCGAGCCGGGGGAATCAATACGACGTTCAGGTTCAGGTACAGTGTGCTGCATGGAGTCATGAGTGTGATCTCATATGATTTCCAAACTGTATGTCGCTCTCAAGTTTTCTCATTTTCTGCCGATCAATAAGAGTTTCTGTACAAGTTCATCATGTTCAGTTCTGGTTTGGTTTGTTAACCTCCTGTTTTTCCATCACAGACCGTCTTTCCAGAGTTTATTCAATTTATATTTAGGCTCTCAGAATTACACCCATACATTCATTTGACATTGTTATCAATATTTATCACATTTATCACGCAAACATACAGGATTTCACTGGTCAGTTACAGAGACAATAAGACTGCAGACCAAGAACTCATAATATTTTGGTTCCAATTACTATTGATTTTACAATTGGTTTGCAGCAGGATGTTGTTTTATTACTAATATATTTAATGTGCAAATCAATAAGAACACTTGCTCGGCTCATTCATAGGAAGGCCGTAAAATCAAAGATGTGGACTTCAAACAGCTGTGGACGCTTTCTGATCCTTCCAGTAAATGACTGCAGCAGACGCCTTAATGCAGCGATTAAGGGCTTGTGTTGCTGAATAAAACCATTTACTTCTAAGAAATACTCGCTCTGGCAAACTATTAACCTTGCTCCATACACAAAGCAGGTAAAAGATGTGCATTTGGCTTTAGGTTGGTAAGTTATCACATGTTTAAGAGCATTGTGACTCTATTGGCTTGTAGCAGGGGCTAACAGAGAGCCAGCTGTGGGGTTTATCTCAACAAAAGACCGTCAAATGTAAGTGCAATTACTGCCACAAGCAATAAACCAGCCACTGCATTCCATAGCAACGGTGAGAGGGCGCCTAGGAACCTGAGAGCTCCGCCGGCCTTCCCGTGTGGGGCCTCAGTTTGAGTGATGACGGCCCAACATGATGGAGTAAGGCATAGAGAAGCAGACCGCGTGGAGTACATTTATAATCTGTAATTGATAATGTAATAAAGGCTGTGAATAGGCTCAGAGTGACTTCTCTCCGTTTGCAGTCACTGTCATGGCAGGCTTGTGTTTTTCATGCCTGGATGGAGGTTGCTCGGTGATGTGGGTTCATTCTACCAAAATTACCAGCGTTTCTCTCTCTATCGCTCTGCTTTCTGTCAGCTCACTCTTTATCACAGACCACCTCTACCTCTTTTTTCGCTCCGCGGACTGTGTGACACGGAATTGACATGTAGGTTCGGAGGCAACATGATGCTATTGAGCTGTGATGTAAAGGTAGCTACCAGGCTTCCTAAATACATCCATGCTAGAGCGGGCATGGAGCAGGGGAGCAGGCAGACAGGCAGGCCTCACCGCTGGGTTTTGCTCAGCTGTAGGCCTGTTAGATCAAATGAACCGCTCCATGCTTCTACACCAGCAAGGTCAGGCTGGGGATCTGAAGTGGAGAAGGTCACGTGACCATGTGGGATTTGAGGCGGCTGAGATGGAAGTCAACATTTATGAAAGCTGACAATGATTAACCACGTAGGGGCGTTGTCACATAGAAAATATGGACTTTCAAAGGGTCCACTGCAGTGACACAATACATGGCGCTGTTATGTAATTGGAGACATTTGGGTAAGATGCCTGGGACATATAAATGATCATTAAAAAGGAATGGCGCACAGCTGTGTGAGTGAGTGGCACACATTGCCAATGGACTCTTCAGAGGCTGCTTGCTACTTGACAGTGTGTCTCGCTAAAGTGTCGAGGTTGGGGGGTGTTGGTTGTAGGGCTCTAAAGTGAGATGGAGGTGCACACTGGTCAAATCGAAGGGTAAAGTGGTAGCTTTGGCTGCACTCCTTCCTAATGCCCTACGGCACCTCCACCATTAGCATTCCCCACTGCGACTTGAGTTCATAAGACTAATGGAGTTGCTACCTGGGGACATTAATTGTGCGTGACACCACTCGGGGGCTTTTGTGCACTCACACTAATATCACTGCGCCTGCCTGACAAAGCGCCCAAAAAGATTACAAACAAACCCCAAATAACTGCCAGTGTTGTGTTGCTGCTTGACAGGAGAGTATGTGTGAGTTTGGTGTGTGTGTGAGTCGGTGCGTGTGTGTTGGGGGTCGAGAAGCTCAAGTTCACTTACAGGATGTTGTACAACCTGAGGAGCCAAGTGATACCTTAAAGAAAAATAAGTGTCTCACCCGAGTGTATGGATGACTTCATCATCGCAGGACGACTCCCTGACAGCGTTACGGCTCGCATCAAACTTCTCTTCGCTGTGACACATGCATGACATCATCCAATAAAAGTGCAGGCCTGGCCGTAAGCAAAGTCTGCATACGGAGGCCCCAAGAGTGTCTTCAATCCACAGGGCACAGCAGGCAGGGCTGTAATGGAGGAGATGTGCAGTGGTGTGCTTCTTCGTCTGTAAAAGTTAAAGCATATTAATGTACACTGAGCTTTCAGTTTATTAGGACCACCTGTACAAGCTAATGCAGTCTGAGATAACAGCGCTGCAATAAATCCTACCGTAGCTTTGTAGAGCTAAAGCTGTTTAGTTTTTGTTGATTATGTGTCAGTGACGTGTTGATTAAATGTTTTTTTCTTTTACTCCTCAACTGTTTAGATGATATTTGGAACCCCTGAAAAGAATAAAGGCATGTGTAACAATGATATTTTTTGTAGTGTAGAGTAGTATGTAGTAAAGAGGTTGGTTTATTTTCTACATTAACAGTTGCAATATCAGCTGTTTATACAGTTTGCACACTGTACTGAGACAAAATGACACCATCCACATATAGATTAGTTCCCTAAAAACTTCACTTTCACCATGCTTTTCTGCCATCAGGCTGGATTTTTCCTGGAAAATGAAGTACGAATTACTGCACAAAGAAAGCCCATCTGCCATTGTGCAACCAACACAGGAAGAGGCATTGTTTTCCCTGGTCGTTATCCCCAGGTAACGGTGGAACAACTGGAATAACTGCAAAAGAAAAAACGAAGCCCGCTGATGGAGGAGGCAAAGAAGGTGAAGAGGGAGAATGATAGAAACCGAGGTGAAACAAGAGCGAACAGACTCGATGGAGAGCACCAGTGTTGTGTCAAAGTCTGTTACCCCGCTGATATGTGTTCCCTCTTTCTTTAAAGAGTTGCAAGACCTGCATTCTTTCTACCCGATTAGTCTGTAACAAAACCTGCCTATTTATTAATACAACTGGCTGTTTTCTTTTCATAGCACTGAGATCAGGCTTTCTAGGTCAAATTGGGATTTTTATGGTTGTGACAGTAGCCAGGCTGCTAGCGGTAGTCATGTTGCTAGCGCTGTTTTTGCGACAGTGATGGCAACAACAAAACCGCGTGGAAACACTAGGAGGGGATCTGAAAAGTCCACAGTATTCATTTACGTGTTCATCTTTAAACGCGAACATTGGGTAACAAGACACGTCATGAGAATTGCGCCTATTAATAAGAATTTCTTTTAAATGTCACATGTGAATTTATTGTGAAAAAAGGTGAAAAGGGGAGCGGCCCCTCTCCACGGAGTCAAACCAATTTACACTTCCATAATTACATTTGTATTTACACTAGGACGGCGAAAGTTGATTTGTCATTTCTGATCCATTTTTTTCACGTCCATTCTCTTCATCGCTGGCACGAAAAAATCATTATCCCCTTTTGTCATAGCATGTACTAGCAAGCCACAATAAAGCAAGAGTCATGTAATGAATGTCAAAACTATTTCCATCAGATATCATGAAATATGGGTTCAGAAGCCCCATTCAAAGAGATAATATGATAATTTGATTTCTCAGATAGGCTGAACGGAAATGCCTTGTCTGGACATTTTGAAAAGCAGAATCCATTACTTATTCTTAATTCACCCTGGCATAAATTAAAGGATTTCTGCAGGCCATTAACTCATCCATTAATACCCAGGGTCAAGATTATTGAAGCCCAGGGTAAGGCAATATGAAGGGCTATTTCTTCAAGATGTGTCATCTAATGATTACAGTAGGGTTCTGAATCCTCTGCCATTAATTGTAAAATTATCTCCTCCTTTTGCTCCAGATAAACAGCAGGGAAAGATAATAGTCACACGGGTAGATAATCCTGTTGCAAAAAATTAATTTCCATTTCATTTGTTTTGTTATGTTTCAGGCAATTTCAGGGCCGCGCCTGATTGTTTCAGAGGATATGAAGTGTAAGAACAGGGGAAACTACTGAAAGGAGGTGTAAAATTAGGTTTGTGTCAGCACAAAATTGAAACCCGCTGAGCTATTTTTAATTTAGATTGTTGGAGTGTATGATGAACGTGGCTCCAAATGCAGAGGAGTATGAAGAGATAAAAAACAGGGTGCCAGGCTCCACATGTGCACAAATTGTCCCACCATAGACATAATATACACTCCTTCTAATTTGTTTTGTTTCCCCACAGTGAAACGCAATTGTCACACAATGTGCCTCTGACTCCAGTTTACTGAGAGCTGCAGGTTTTTTTGCCAGAATGAATCCACATGGAGACTAAAGCTCAGGGGCAACATGCAAACCAGAAGTCTGGGTTGGGGGGAGCAAAATTAAAGCTGGGTGGGGGCTGGAGGTCCTTCCTCAGAAAAAATATAATGCACTTGACATATATTGAAAGATTTTAAAACTTCCCTTAATCAGTTTTTATAGCTCAATAATCTCCCTCTTCATTTAAAGATGTTCATGTCAGTAGTAAAGCCAAGTGTAGATTTTCCATGCCTATCTTAAAGGAAAAGTTCACCCAAAAATGAAAAATCTGTCTACTCACCCTCATGCCGATTTAAAGTCAGGTGAAGTTTCGTAGTCCACCAAACATCTCTGAAGCATCACAGCGAAACATTGTTGCAGCATAACAACATAACATGGCCCCATACAGCTCGTCTGACATTATCCCAACCTCCGGAAGCCCCGAGATCCCAAATTGATTTGATAAAAGACTTTTTTTTTACCCTTTTTAAAGCTGAAATCTTCGCTTGTAGCTGCTAAGCTATTAGTGTTAGCGCGCATCCAGTCTGACGTGGGTGCACAAGCTCAACTGGATCTTAAGATTGTAAATAATGTCCTCTCAAATCAGTTTGGGGCCCTCAGAGACTTGGATTATGCCAGATGTAGACTTTTATGTTGTCTTTTTTTGGTTGCTCTTTAACATTTTAAAACAAGTCCCCAACTACTTCAGTTGTTCAGGAGAACTTCATCTTACTGGCATAAGGCTGAGAAGAGAATGACTGAATTTTCATTTTTGGGTGAACTGTTCCTTTAATTTCTGTCTGCAAGACTCCAAAAGACCCCTTTATCTCTGGAAAAGGTCACTTCCTGGTTCCTTTCTGCCTGGACTGAGCAGTTATCACAAGTCACAACTAGCCAGTGAGCCAGAATCCTAAACAAAGGGATTTAGGGAAGGCTACTATGTCTTTATTTCTCAGATACATAAATGTGTAAAACTAATTGCATTTCATTTTCATAGGTTTTATAAAAGGAATAAATGCTCCTCGAACCACTTCAGCAACACACCTTAGCTTTTAATTGAGTCATAATGAAAATGTATCATAACTATATATAAATGATGGTAATAACATAAAATAAAATAAAATATAAAATAAAATATTTAAGGTATCAAGATATCAAAAAGCTGGTGGTGCACCTGCCCCACCAGCTTGAATGGGCATGACGCCTCTGCTAAAGCTCTCTCTCTCTGTAGAAAGCATCTCTGTGAGCTGTAGAAACATGCTCAGGTGTTCTCTCCCGATTTGGGACCTGTGTAAAAGAAGATGAAATTAAGGCAAATAAAAATCATATTAAAGAATATTACAGCCTAACAGCCATTAGTCTCCAGCTTCCTGTCAGCTTTTGATGGATTCCTCACTTAGTTCAATGAATGGTCTAATGACATTGATAAAATCACTCGCAACCAAACAGAAAGCTAGCGTAATCCACTGATGCACGTATGATACGCAGAGCAAATTCACTTAAAATGTTTACAATTATTCATGTTTTTCAAATTTTCTATGCAATATTTACAGCGCGAGAGGAAATATAATGCAAACACGACCCCCACCGAAGCAGAAAAACCCTGTGCATTAAAGCAGCTTATACATCCCAGGATCTTCAGCCGCACTCTGACACACTAAGGGGAATTAATTTTACAAGCAGGGAGTTCCTCCTTATTGCTTCCCGGTAGTGCCGAGGCGTCTGGCTTCAAAAATGATCCTGACATACACATGCACAATAGATGAGCTGTACGGATGCTCACAGCCCATGAATACAAAGCCGGACCTGCAGCCAGTGGAGTCGAGTGGAGTGGAAATCCTTCAGTATTCACTGACCTCTTTGCTATTTCATCCTCTCTCAACTATTTTTCTAGTTTGGGGAAAACACTTTCTATCACTGTCAGGTTGGGCAAGGATAAAAACTCTCTACTAGCGGATTAGCTGTCTGCCTGCTCTCGCCGCTGTACTGCAGCAATAAAACACAAGCTTCTTGCACAGCTCCCTTACCTTTAGCTTGAAAGCTGAATTGGGAATTGGATTTATTTTGTTTCATAATTTTTGCAGACAATGACTCCCACTGTGATAGAGTGCCAAATTGTGACCAAGGAGGATTTACAATGGTAGTTTAGGTATTATTGTCCAAAAGTAAGAAAGCTTATCACCTTTCCCTCCTTTTTATTACACACATTATCTGTGAATGAGCTCCTTGTTTGTCTTAAAAAAGTTGTTCTGAAATGTGCAGATTAGATATTTCTCTGCACCCTGCAACGTGACAGTGCAAAAAGATATGAAACCGTTCAATCTATTTAATTAAGACAGCTTAGTAGTGGCACCCGGTTGCAGGGTGTTTAAGCTAATTACAGTATTAATTACAACATTAATTAAATGACATAATTGCCTTTCAAAACAATGACTCCTGTATCCCTGGTAAGGTAAAGGGTTAATTTAGTGTGGAAGCAGGCATGCATTATTTACATGCTCGGATGAATAATACATTTAAGAAGTGGGCTTATAAATTTACTGGCACAAAGAAAAGCAAAGCTTAGTAGCTAAGAAAGGCTGATTTAAATATCTGTCTTAAATGAATATTTCTTTGAGTTATGGCCACAGCACAGTGGGGTAAATCTGTTTGTTTGCTATCTGTGGGGACTCAGGGGAATAAACTTCACTGTGTAAAGAAATCAGATGTGTAATTTCATTATGACTGAGGCTGTATAAACATTCAGTGCAGTAAGATAAATTAAAAAATAATTTGCAGATGTAATCATAGATATAACTTCTGTAATTCTGTAGAAATTCATGGTATTTGACTAAGTTCTGGAGAGGCATTATCATCTATATCTTGACTATATTCTCCACCAAGTATAGTCTCAAACGAAGAACTGTATTCAGAATCCATCCGTTGTTAGTGTTTAATAAATGTTTACATCTGGTGTATTAATATTTTGTTTCAGATTTACACAAATATAGAGCATAGATTCTTTATATATTGTTAAAAACAAGAGCAAGCTTTCCAAAGACTGAAAAGGTAAACACTCACGAAAATAAAAAAGGAAAAGAAGTAAAAGGTAGAGCTGTGGAGGTACCACGCTGAGCCACAAACACTTTCAATTTCCATGGAGCAGACATATGAAGAAAAAAAATTACATCTCAGTCTGACGAGTGACTAATCAAGGCGAGCGAAATGGTGCTGCAATAAATTACTCCACTGTGAAATAAACCACACAAACAGACTGATGATAATAAATGTAAATTATTTCTGGGGAGAAATTTTCCTGGTACATGAGTAATATGAACCATCAGGAAGGAGTCTTCCTTAACATTAATTACAGAAAATGACAAGTGAGCTGACAAGCAGGAAGGCTCATTATCTGAAAACATATTCACAACTTCGCAATTTGCGCAAGATGGACTCCAGCTAAATTAATCTCCTTTTTTTGCATGAGCCCCTTCTAATTTTCATGTTATTAACAGGTTTGCAGTATCACTCAGTGCTTGTCACCCTAATCAGGTTTTTCGGCGTGTTCGGGAAACCGTGGTGTCATTTGAAAAGGATCAGGCCTCATAATGTGCTCTCCATCACGCGTCTGAATCTACAAGGTTGCTTTTAATAAGGTTCCTTAATCATTTCTCCTTTTTTCCTCAACTTTTGGCCTGGTTGGCTTCTATTATCACTCTCTTCATGGAGAGGTGCCATTAAAAAGAAGAGCTGGCTATCTAAGAATAGGAAGCATGGATAGATATTCATTCATTATGTGATGGAAATTTCACATGACCTCCCATTACATACATGCAAATGTGATTACACATTGTTGTCTTATGTTTAACCGTTTAACAAATATGTGTGGATGACAAAACAAGACTAACCTCCCCAAAGATCATTTTTAAGAGAATTTGGAATAAAAAATAATGATTTGAAGCGTTTATCTCAAAATAAACATCTGCAAACCATAAAAATGTTTTTGTCCACAAATATGGTCTCTGAACCAAATAGATAGACAAAAAAAAGACATAACATTTCATGAACGCTGCTTCAAATTTTAGCTTAACAAAATATCAATACATTGACATCTGAGCTTTCAAACCGAGTCCGGGGATCATTTTTGAGGAAATAAGGAATCAAAAACAATTACATGGGCTTTTACCTTTAAAATGAACAGTTGCTAACTATAAAAATGTGTCTCTGTGTCCACAAACACAGTCCCCGGACAACATAAACATCGAAATACTGAGATATAATTTCATTTCACACATTAAAAAAACTCAAATACTACAAATGTAAACAGAACGAAATATCAATACTTTGATGTTTCGAACAACCATGAGGAAACTAACAAAGCCTCAAAGAAACCATATGTGTCTGCAGATACGTTCACTGGCTCATTATGCAATCAAGATTTCACATGACCTCCCATAACATGCATGTAAATATGATCACATATGAGCCACAAGCATATGTTTTCTTGTAATTATCTCTTTATGTGTGTTAATGACTCTTACATCACTAAAAAGGAAAAAAAAACATGGACGCTTATCTCTAAATCTGGGTGTCCAATGATCATTTTTAATGACATTTAGAAACAAAAACATGATTTGAGCACATACGCAAATATGGTCTCCCTACAAAAAATGCAAATAAAGACGTATAAGTTCAATTTAAACATTAAAAAAAAACAATTACAACAATCTAACTATATAATGGCCATCCAATTAATGAATGGCACAGTATCTATTAATCATTTACAACGTAGTATAAACAACAGTGGCAACAGACAGTAGCTTGATAATTGGGCTATAAAGCATTTCATTGTTTGTTAACAGTGAAATAACTATTTACTAACATTTGATTAACTATAAATTCACCCTTTGTTGACGATGGTTATTATAAAGTGAAACAAACATTCTGTATACTTGTCATGTTCCCTGATGTTTGCCTGATCCAGTGGTATTTTTAGTAACTGTCTAGAGTTTGTATTTACTTCATTGCAAATTAAGTTAAAATATTTTATGTTTTTGAGAAATCATATTTGTTTCCATTGTTTCCACCTCTCCATCTCATGTCTTACAGATCAACATGCACAGGGCACTAGCAATAACAGCCGCAAGTAATGTTGTGAGTTTTGTCTGACATGAATTAATAAATCATAACAAATATGCCATATCCACATGCCCAAAATGTAATCTGGAAATTTGCTGCATTGCAAAGCCGGTTTAATTCACAGGTAGCCTCATGATAGCTGAAGCAGAAATGCATATGTCATGCAAAATTAGTTCAGAGAGAATAAGTTTCAGAGGGAAGCAAAATGTTATGAGGGAGTCCATAATGGCAGAGGCAGCTTTATCTGTGCTGCTCTCTCACACACACTCTAATTACATTTCACAGATTGTACCACAATAGCTGCTGGTAACCTTTAGTGGATGGGCTTCTCAATAATGCAAAGTACACATTTTCATATCTATTTTTCCCACTGTGCTTCCCATTTATTAATTTGCTGAACACAATAAAACAAAGACTCGATGTAATGTGCTCCTTTGCTCAAAAGGCACCCAACAAGATAAAAACACAAAGCCGTCTCTCTGTAATGAAGAATGGGCCTGCATGCAAACCAGCAGCATAGCATCTGACGTCTCCTGTTTGAAAGGCCATTTGGTTGGTGACTTTAATACGGGTGCGACGTTCTTTTGTTTCTGTAAAATCCAGTTTGTATTTATCTCCCTGTTTGAAATAATTCATATCCTTTGCCACAGTTTACCCTGCAAACCGGGTTAAAATACTGCTTTTATTCAGAAAATACCCAAGCATACGTCACATAAATATGTTACCGAACTATATGGTTTTGCTCTTTGTTTGTCCATTTTTCTGTAATTTATATGGACATGTTTGGAAGAATGCCAGACATGTAGACGCTACTGGACACATCTGACTATTAAACTGGAAATCAGAGGCGGGGTGAGGAGTTGGTAGTTCCTCACAAGATGCTTGTCCTCTGATAACCTGCAGCAGCAGTCGCCAGAATCTGCAACCCCTGCCCTTGATGCACTTGACTATGGTGGCCACATGCTATATTATGTGTATGATAGAGTTTTCCTCTTGATACAGAAGTTAAAAACTACCAAATCAACTTTCAAATTAAAGATCCAAGATACAACTCATTTCACCTTCCAACCCAGTCACGAGAATAAAATGTTGGCGTTTCTGCAAACCACGGATATGATAAAATTTACGTGTGTCATATATTACAGCTTGGAATGAAGACTGCCACATCAAAGACTGCAGTCAGAGGCTCGTTTCAACATTTGTTCAAGCGTGACACCACTGGATGTTTTTAAGGAGCCCTTGAGATAATTTCCAGCCGTGTTTGTGGCAACAAAATCTCTATTTTTGACAAGACATTGGAACATCTCCATCTGAGATTTTGGTGACAAAATCATGTAATTTAAGCCAAAACATGATCTTTTCCTAACCCTAACCAAGTGTTTTTTGTGCCTAAACCAAAGCAGATAATATGCGCAGTGCTGTCACAGCATGAAATTATTAAAGGGTTGATTGGGTTGCATCCACCCCTCTGGTCGCCATTAAAAACATGCAAGCCCATTTCTAGAGACAATGATTCTTAGTTTCAGGTCATTATACACTAAAGAAAACACACAGTAATTCTGAATATTATATCCAAATTATAACACTTACTGTATTTCCCCTAAATCCCACACATTCGACTTTAAAGTATTTGTACATAATGTACATTAATTTAAAGTCTCTGTTAATGATAGGTTAAAGGGGGGTAAATTAGTTTTCTGTATCATTTTAAAGTGGTCTGAAAATAAATTCACACAGAAATTAAATTCTATGGCCACATTAACAACTCACGTGAAAATGTAAAAACACCTTTTTAAACGCCTACATTCCTTTAAAATGAGTAAAGAGCTTCAACAAAAGGGACATTTGGTTAGAGAGTTTAGCAGATTGAGAATGCTCTTTTCCATCCTACATAAAAACTTTTGCTGCCAGAATGAAATGTGTCCACATACAGTAAAGCAATGTTGCACAGGTCGGACTCTGTGGGCGCATTTGGCAAGCAATGCTGCCTGTGGATATAATGTAAAGCTGAAGTTTGTGAGTCCTCTGCTTTCATTGTCTGGTCATTTCCAAAGCTGCACAGATGGTTTGTAGTCCGATCTATTCACCAAATGCGGACAGTTCCTTATGTTTAAATGTTACATTTCTTCAGGTTCAATTTTTTATTTTATCTTCATCTTTTTCTATCTATCTGGTTAGGTTTAGGCACAGAATGGCCATGCAGTCAGAATGGGCTGAAACATCATTATTTTAATTGGGAAAAAGACAACACTTAATTTCATTTGGTTGCTAACTACTAAGTATGTAACCAGCTGCAGCTGTTGGGCACAAAACTGCAAAGTTCAGCGTGAGGACGGTAGAGAAAGAAAAGTCACCTTGTTACTGAAACAAATCAGTTGTATTTTGTCAGCCTCAGGTGTCTTTTTATGCCTTCTCTTCACTTTAGCTCAGCTCTTACAATGGTAAACTGTTTCTGGATGGAAATCTATTTTAAGGGTTTTATGTCAAAATAAACCGAAAAGAAATATGTTCAACTGGGACGTAACTAATACATACGGGAGACGGACATGTTAATGAAAACACAGTTATCTCAACAATTGAGAGACTCTCTGCCTCTGGAACAGCTCTGCCTCTCAGATATTTTTCACCTGAAACTCCATTCCACAGTGTCTTTCTCCCACATGCAGATATTGGCATATGTCTAGCAGTACAGTGATGAGACTCACCTAAAATCAGCAGTGACATACGTAGTTCATGTGGCAAAAAAAATCATAACTAAGGGTAAAAGAAAACACTCACCATGAGCATATTTTTAAAATGATGCATTCTGCAGGTAGGATGGTGCATTAAAGACCGCAATGTGGCCCTTGGTTAAACAATTTGCCTCATACCACAAATAACATGTTCCTTTGATCCAAATCAACTATGGCAGCTGCTACAAGGGATTTTTAATTGAATGATTATTGTATTAAATAGTTGCTTTTAATGGAGCGTGCACCTCTGCAATTATTTCCGCTTTAAGAACCTGAACCCTGGGCAGGTCTTTATAGCCACGGGCATTCGGTTCGCTTCCAAGTGAATGGTCACTGTTGGTGTGAAATCAGCCTTTCATCAGCCAAAGAAACATATAGAAAGATCAGACTAACAAGCTTATATATTAATGTAAAGATTTATATATGCACATGTACTGTACGCAAATGTCCACAAATGCTTGGCTGTGACTTGAGCGTGGCAGCAGCACCACCACAGATTCACAGCACAGAAGGCCCTAACCCAAGTATTATGTCTGTCTTATCCTTTCTGCAAGTATAAAAAAGGAAGTCTAATAACTACTAATAGAACAAATCTGAGTAACTTCCTTAATCCTGTGATATTTTTCCTCTGATAAGATCAATATTTGCCAGAATATTATCCACACAGCATGATGAAATATTGAATGTATGAAAGAGGTGATAATGTTAGCCACTGTCTTTTCTAAAGCCAAGCACGATCCCAGATTATGGGATCATTTATGAACGATTCTGCTGTTGTCTGAGATGATATTTTCCTTGACATCGCAAAGATGGAAAGCCCATGTGATCAAACATTGGAAGGGAAACCTCCTGCAAAGGCACTGAGAGAAGTTTGAGTTCTGAATATCTCTTCATTTTAACTGATACCTATGAAATATGCACAAAATAAAAGACATTAAGAGTCTTCACACATAAACACATGCAAATGTTTCATTTATCAATATGAGCAAAACTAATTATTCCACCAGTCTGAAATCATCAGTAGAAGATGAAGTATTCTGATTATTTCAAAGTACTGATGCAACACTGTAGAAATAATCTGTTGTAAAGTAAAAGTCCTGCATTGAAATCGTAATTTAAAGATATAATATGCAACATTTCTGCATTAAAATGTCAGAGAAACGACTGAAAAACAACTCAAGCTGGAGTTAAGGAAGGAAGTTAGCAAGCATTATGTGAATAAGACTTAAACATGAACATCAGATTGTTATTACTCTTGCATTAATGTAAAAGCAGGATTTTACTGTTATAGTTGGTTGAAGTTGAGCTTATTTTATGTAAGACTGCGACTATTTTTATTATGGATTAATCTGCTGAAATAAAGACATGTGGCCAAAAATCCAAACATCAACATTATTACAAATACATTCAAACTAATCAAATTAAAAGGAAAAGCAGCAAAAATTCACATTTGTGAAGCTTTAACCATGAAATGGTTTTACACAAACTCATTAGAAAAATAGTCAGTTGACTAATTGGTGAATCAACTAATCGTTCAGCTTTAAATTTTGTATGTAGTGACAAGGCTGTGCTTAATGTCTGGTGAGGTTTCGGCACAAAAAAAAAGATCATGATCTGGTTTAGAATAACTTGTATTGTCACCAAGAACAGCGCTGCAAATGTCTCGACATCCTCTTAAAAATAGCCTGCTATTTGCCACAAACATTGGTGGAAAATTATTCAGTGATTTCACGCTTACAAATGTTGAAATCTTGAACAGCGGTCACTGGCTTGGCAGCCTTTCGGACTAGATGTAACGCCAAATGAAAGTTAGCTCATAAACATGAAATGTGAAAGTGACATGACACGTATTGTATAGAATTCTCAATAAAGTACATATGACACATACAAGTTTTAATATATCCAAGGTTTGTAGAAGTTTGTAGAAATGTAACTATCATCTTTCTAGTAAGTGGGCTGGGTAGTGAACATATAGATTTTATAAAGTACAATCAAGAGGTAAGGGCCACATGTAGCAGTTATCACAGCTGGCTCTATGGCTCAATGTATTTAGGCCAAAGCTTCATCATACGTATATGTTTCCCCTTTCCTTCACAATGAGAGGTAATGTCTCATCTGGTATGCTGGTATCGATGCTTTGGGACTGCGTTCTTTTAAATTATGTATATTACATACTGTACACCATTAAAAGGCTTTAATGTGATATGAATGTCAAGTCTTAAGGGACAGAATACCTTAATTGGAGAGTAAGCTTCAAACTGATATCTTCTGTGGAAGTGGATCAGTTAGGTTCTTGGGATTTACAGCTGCCAATACCAAAATGATCTAACTAACTGAGAAAGAAGTGCTCTGTACTGCAGACACTTGAGTCACACGTTGTTGAAACAAACACCCTAGCAGCCACTGTGAACAATAAATTGGAGAGAGCTGAATGGCAAGATTTGTGTCCGGTCCTTGGCTTGAAAAGAGGCTGTCATAAGAACAATTTAACACATATCAAATTGAGCTTGTCTTTATCAGTATATAAGGGTAATTTACAGCAGTGTCACTGCTAATAATTGTCTCAAATTCTGATTTATTAAAGACGCAGTGAGGGGAGATTCATTTACTGTGAGAAGTCTCTGCACCTGGTCGGTAACTGTGGGAGGAAACACTTGATAAAAAAAAAACAACACACTGCTGTGACTCACTTCAACATTCCCACAGCTTTTACTCTAGTTTCACTCATGATGTTGGAGCTTCTCTCTGTTTCTTTCAATCTAAGTGGTTTATATTTATATTTGTCATACTGCTTAATATCTTTGAAAGTGCAGTATTACCAAAAATGCAACATATGGATAAGTAAATAGTTAGAAATGTGAAATACTTTTAGGTGAAGAAATAGTCTGGTTCATTAAAGTCTTCCAATAAATCACTTCTCCTATCCAGGAAATAGAGCAGCACATATCCTCCAGCAGAAACACAACTTTTAACCTTTGCACACATTTTGTACACATTAAACTAATGAGATTGATCATGTCATTTGAGCTATAGAGGTACTGCTAGGTTTATTTTGTTATTTTTACACAATGCCAGTCTAGCTTTTGGTTAAATTTGGATAAATATACATTACATCACCCAGCCTTTTAAACAATTTGCAAAAGTTATGGGCCGTATCAGTCATTCCAAAATTTCATTTTTTTTATTTGGCTTGCATCAGGGGCTTAACAGTGAGGGGGTGAACTAAGTATCTATGGTCACAACAAGGGAAAGGATATGTTGACATTTAACACTGTTAGCATTAAAAGTAAATAGTATTATTACTAATTTAATATATAGTATTACTGAATAAATAGTTAGATAGGCTGTGTCTTGGATCGAAAACAAATTTCTATGAACACAACCTGCTAGCAGTGTTTCAGAATGGTTTGATAATGACGTGCAATGTGGCTAGCGAGCTAATATTATAAGAGTTAGTTTGCTGGTTAACTAGCATTTGCTTCAGTTTTACAGACAGCCACAGAGTGAATCAGGTGGAGGTCCATCATCACCAGTTTCTCCTGTTACACAGGATGTCAGACAAGTCCCTCAGTCACTAACTTACATCAGGCTAATAACATGCAGCAGTTCACACTGAACGGAGATTTGCAACATAATCATCCAGTTATCTGTTTCATTGTATGGTGATTTCACAATACAATGCTAAGTAAATGCAGCGTTTCACAATTACCTTTGAAATCAGATTTGACCAATGTCCTGTACTGTTTTCAGTTTTAACATTAGTTTCACGTTGTTAAAATGTTCAAATATTACTGGTGGAAATAAACCTTTCAGCAGCCTAGTCAGATTGAGTCATTATTAAACACGACTCCCTGATGTAAGAGAGTGATAGCAGGTTCTGATCCTGTGTTTTCAGTTTTAATAAAGCAGTGATTTTTATTTATATATTTGTTTTTTTGGCATTCAACAGCACTTTTTGGTAACTAACTCACCTTAAGTCTGTAAATAAAACATAATCCTATTTAAGTGTTATTCATCTGTCTTTTATTATGAAATACTGTGATACAGTAATCATCAGTGTAGAAGCCAGAGTAAGATGACTTTGTCTTATAGCCCACAAAACTGCACTGACTACCCCAATAACAACTACGGATGAATGTGTTTACTTGTTTATTCAATTTATTTATGCAGGTGTGACAATGAATGTATTTAAAGTGGAAGGGGGCCTACTGTGAGGGGTCACTTGCATCAGTTATACACAGTATAGTCACTCATATTTTTTAGACAGTCAAAGAAGTCACAGTTAGTTTTTTTTAGATCCAATGGTCACATCAGTCAACCACCAAATATTGCAAGGATCAAGTTTAAGTCAATGAAGAACATACTTCTATGAATAGGCTTCATACGCCAATGATCTCCCCAGCAAAAGGCAGCAATACCACCAACACAACTGACTTTGTGCTTACTGCTTGGTAAAAACCATTTACATGTGTGCACAATTCTCCAATAAAACATTCATATTTTGGTACACCAGTGTGTCTGCATTCTTCAGAACACCTGTACAACTCAAAGCATGATTAATGTACAGTAAATTAATCAGAAATTCAGATATTCAGTGTACAGAAAATCAAAAAAAAAAAAAAGCCATCTGTGTTTGGAGACCGCCAGTGTATTCTACATGCCTGCGAGGTCGTTGTGATGTGCAGACCTTACACATCTGCAAGAACACACATATATGGAACACAGTGCTGTGGCTGCAGGGCATGGAAATCTGAAGGTGGTGGGCAGAGGCTGGGGGCAGTTGTCAGCTTTTTCCAACATTCAGCTGATATGCTTTAGAATCTACACGGGATCATGTGACCACAAAAGCCTGTGCATGATGAAGACCCTGAGGGGGGGGTACGAGTGAGAGAAAGAAACAAAAGCAGCACGCAACACATCCATTGGGTTCACCTACATTTAACTTGAAGGAACTGAAGGAATTAAATGATTCCTTTTTAAATACATATTGAAAATTACAAATAAAAAGATAAACATTTGCAGAAAGCTGCTAATAGCTAACCAGCTGCAAAAAGCTGGTTAGCTGAGTTAGCTGTTGCTGACATGAGTGTCTATAGACCGTGAGCTGGGACACAGCCTCAGAGATCAACAGACGCCACATTGACGACAGGAAATACTGGGACGAGGTGTTTAGCGGCTCTGAAAAGGACTCCGAGGACAACAAGACATGGACAACAGTTGCAGGAGAGGCGTGTAGCAGGAGAGGAGCAAGAGGAAGGTCCGTAATCACCAGCACTGAAAAGCAGTAGTTAATAGTGTCGACAAGAATGAGTCCTAAAACCCAGAAACAAGTTAGCATTTGTGCACTTCTAGTTCCGTCAATGGGTGAAATAAGGTCTGTGGTAAACACAAGCTTAAGAGATTTTTAGGTTATGCTCTACAACATAAAATATGCCATTTAATATCCAATGTTAAAGTTAGAAACCGTTAACATGTCTTTAAAAAAGCGTTTGCTAACAAGTGGCTAAATGAGACTACAGAGGTTGTCGAGGACATTAAACGTCATTACTCCAAACACTGAGACTCATCTTCTCACTAGTCCGTCTTTACAGGTGGACAAACTATTCTACCTCTAACTTTATAACTTGTAGATTGATCCAAAGTGTCTATAACATACTGTAGTATGATAAGACCTGTTGGTGGTGACACTGAAGTCATGCAACCACAATGTAGTTTGTTTATAGCCAAACATCAGCTTTTAACTTCTGGTGATTTCATTTACTCTTCATAAATCATAAAAGTGGTGTTGGTGCTGAACAAAATGTGTAAGTATCATGAACTTGCGTTTTCCATAGAGCTTATTTTCTCCAATAATCCAAAATCCAATTGAAAAATCCAATAGTTCAACTTCCGCATTAGCCTACAAAAATACTGCATATCATCCCTGCAGCACTCTATTAAGGATTTATGTCCGACCAGACCAGAGGTGATTGTCTGAACAGTGTAAATGCAAAGATGGTTTTGGTGAGCTGTATTTTCTTCTTTGGAGTTCAAATGAAGTGTGTTTTTACGATGAGGCAACAAGGCAGTTAAATTGTCTTAGTTTGGTAAAAGAGAGAAACTTGAACTCAGAGGGTGTACGGTTGTATTTTCTGATAAAAAATTGAAATAGATGGAAGAATATTTATTTTCTTTACATTTATTTGGTTTATTTGTTGGGCTTAAAAAGCTTGGAGAGCTTGTATACAGTATCTCCCACTTGAAACTATGTAGGGCCATACTATTAGACTATCGCCACTTGCGGTACAAAGTGGTATAATGAGACAGGATGGGCTGGGGCTAGCTGGTTAGCATGCTAACTTCAGTAGATATCTCTACAACACACTACAAAGATGTATTTGACATAACGAAAAATAATAATGTTAGTTTATTTTTGAATATTTTTAACTAAGATTCTGCCCATATTTTATACATCGTCCCTTTAAATCTAGCAGCCAAGTGGCCATGTTCGACACAGTTGCGGTAGGTGGAGCAAGGATAACATTAAGCATAGACAATATTATTTCCTTCCTACATATCTTGGGGTCAGACAGGACCCATTTCTCATTTCACTGTCTTTGATTTAATAATGCACCCATACTCTGGAAAATGAGTAACACGAGTGATCGCTTTTTTACTTTTCTCTGAAGTTAGCTTGTCATCGCTCTCTCCTCTTTAACAGCCCTACCCAAACTTAAGTCCACCCTCTTCCCCCAGCCACTCTAAAATCCATCACCACACATCTCTGTCAGTGCCGGAGAGACTCGGAGTCGGGTGCACTGAGTTGTCCATGCTTGCCCAAGCACCAGTGGACCTCCGATGGGGAAATGCTTGGCTGCAGAGAAACCTGCACGAAATTAAATTCTCCACTTGGCTGACTAGGGTGACTCGTCCTGGTCTGCCGGCCTGTTCCTTCATTATTCCTGGGCTGATAACTGACTGAACGGGATGTCTTGTCTGTTTAATGCCAGCTCAGCTGCTTCATGGGAGGAACGGGCTTGTCACTCTGTGCTATAACACACTGTATTACCATCTCCACTTCATTTATTTGGCTCAGATTTCGTACGCCCGTCAAGCCACCCGTCCCCCCAAAGACACTTGCAATTCACCGCTGCTCAACCTTCTGCATCTGTTAGGAAACTATTCAAAATAACCTGTCTAAAATTTTCATTAAAATGTCATTTAGATGTCACACCAACAGTTTAGATTGGAAACAATAAAGGTGACCTTAATTGTAGCTTTTCATACCCCATCTACTTCTCTGTGGAGAGCTTCTGTGAGGTTGAATTTTAACCTTTTTTTTTTCAGCAGATGGAAAAATCTTCCTGCATTAAGCACAAAAACAAAACAATGGAAAAATACCCACTGACCACAACAAATGCTCCCACAGAGGTTGCTTGTGCTGGAGCAGACAGTGAGCTCTGCTTCCCTGCATTTATGAGCATTGAGTTAAAGGTTTCTGCATGAGGGCACTGCATGATTGAACGTTGTGATATGGAAACACAGGCAGGCAGCCACTGTCAAAGACACGGCTTGCACTTGACCCCGCAAGCACTCAGCCCCTGGCCCCCACCCACTTTAGCAGCTCTAGAAATGGCTTTCTCTTCTCAGCTAGCTTCGTGGCATTTGCAGAATTAGAATGAATATATGCTTTCCTAATGCACTGGTATATAGTATACTTATCATAAGTCATAGCCTTAATGTAGGCTTTTAAGTGCACACGGTGGTGTTGAGTCTTCTGTGCTCGTTAAGGCTAATCAATGGCAAATGCTATTGTCTTATTGGCACACAGTCGCTCGACATAGAGCATCAAACATAATCGAAGGCTTGCTTCAGAGCATCTCAGAGTGAATAGTAATAAGTGTTTGGAAAAAAAAAAGAAAAAGAAAGAAATCACTATTTGGAAGTCATTAAACATCCAACGCCCACTCCTTCTGTGTAACCACAAAGCCAATAGCATTGTGGGACAAAATGTTTTCCAATGTGACAATTGATTGCTTTTTGAGGTAGTTGTTGGTTGATTTCATAATTGGTATAATTTTTCACAAGTACATGAGTGTCATGCCATGATGGGCTTTAGAATCCTGGTAATGCAGTGGCCCGTAGTTCAACCTTGAGATCAATAATGTATTAAAACCGAGAGCTTATTGAAATAATAGAGGGGTTTTCGCCAAGGAGAGAAAAATGCACCAAAGAGAAGCGTTTGATTCGACGCCAGGCCTTCACTGAGAAGTGCATTGTTTTCATGCCAGTGCTTTCACTCCAAGAAAGAAAAGGACAGAGAAAGTCTCGGTGATGTGAAAACTCTGGACTGTTATTGACGTACAGTACAATGTGCGAGCAGCATAAAGCAGCACTTGATAATTCAGGGTCCAAATTAACTGCAAAAGCAAAACCGTGAACGCAAACTGTTCATTTTTTTCTTGCTTGGATAGCAGTCGGCATGTTGATGAAGTAAATGATCCCAGACCGTTTTGCCTACACAGGTCATTATTTGCAGTGCCTGATCAGTGTATAACATTTGGCAATCTGTGGTTCCCTGCTGCTATCTCTTCCTGTTGGATCTCCCTGTTTTGACAGTGTTTGAGAGAGGAACACTCTGTGAGGTGTCAGGTGAAGACTATATGTGACAGATTTGGAGGGGAAATCAAGAGAAGACAAACAGGCAGCTAAATGCCTGGGAAATGTCTCAGCGCTCAGACAGAAGGCGATAAGTGCTGTTGACGTGGACATGACAAGCTAGCAACAGTAAACCTCAGGACACGCAGTCCCACCGGAGGCCCGTGAGTGGACACAATTCTCCATGACTGCTGAATGTGCTTAACAGCTCTTATGAAGGGAATTAACAAGAAGTGGGAAGCCCCCCTCTCTCAACACCATCACCACACACACACCCAACTTCAACCGCCCCTGCCTTTCTACTGTAAGCTCTTTGATGTTTCCCTGTTTCTCCTCGACAGTCAGCTTTGGTTTTGATCAAGGTTTGATTTCCTGTGACATATCTGATACATATTATGAAAGCAATACAAGCCCTCAAAGAGACGCAGGGTGTCTCTAAACTTGAACTGTTGCAGAGTTGTATGTCGAACAGGGCAATGACAGAAGTACATCCTTTCCACACTAGCTGAAAAAACAAAATCCAAACCCGTGCCTAAGAAGTCATACAAGTTAGATGAATGTATAAAGTTTCCTCACACTGGTGTTGATTTCTTTTCAAAGTGGTTATTGTCACGAGTCTGACAGAGGAAAGGGAATATTGTGCTTTCATTTCAAGAACATCAGAAGACCTGGGTTTTCTGTTATAAACACTGAGGAGTACAATACAGAATCAATATCACACACACGCTGTAAAAATATGCCTATATTTGGAATCCCATGTTAATGTAATATCAGAAAAAAGCTAAATATGTCATCATGTACATGTACATATATGTTTTCTTTAATAAGCCTAGTTTCCAGTGGTGGAAAGTAATTAACTACTTTTACATGATTACTGTAGTATATTTGTGAGGTACTGGGGGGGGGGGGGGGGGGGATTATTGTTCTTTTTACTCACATTTCTTGACAGATGTTATTATAAATTTCATTTAATTTACTGGTATATTTTAAACAGGGACAGTAATGTACAAAAATGTATTGAATCAGATATAGTACAATGTTGATTTCCATCTATTGTTCTTGTATGTGTATACCATGCACATATAACAATACAAAAAATTATTAACAACACTAATAAATACACCTGTAGGGCAAACCAGCCTGTATTTATACAGAGGGACATTATCAGACCTTAATGTCAACACAACTATCTGTATTTCAACCATTTTGTATGGCTATTTTGTACTGATATAAAATGAATACATTCCCTTGTATTTGTAAAGCATTCCACTATTTTGTTGCAGTATATTTCATACTTTTAATTTAAGTTAAAATAGTTTTCAAGCCTAAATACTTAAAATTGGTTACAACCTTTACCTGTTCCCCTCTCACTATCTCGGGATCAGGAGTGTTGACCTTTTTAAATGAGAAAAACAAGGCAACAGACACATTTAAAGACAGACATGAGTGAGTTAGCTTTTTTCCAGATAACATTATCTAAAACATATTTGTGTCTAAACATCAGCACAGATAAATCAATCATCAATCATTGACTTTGACATCACTGATATAGATACTGATCAAAAGAGGTCCAAAAATGGACCCTTGAGGCACCCCAGCAGTGCAGTCTAGTAAGGTACACTGATGACTGTTTATTGAAGTGCATCGTGTCTGTTAGCTTGCGTGTAAGGATTGCATCAGTTAATGCATCAGTGATTATGAAGATAGTATTTATAAAATGAAATATGACAATGGTATGAGCTGTTCTTAGATGATGATAATTAGGACCTTTACATATAATACTTTAATTGATGTTTTCTGATACTAGCCTACATAAGAAGTCTTTTTTAATGTGTAACTTTTACTTGTAATGCTCTATTTTATTTAGTATTGGCCACTTTTTGGGCAAACCAACAAACAAGCAGAGAAACAAAAAGTCATTGTCAATTTTAACTTGTGTACTTAACTTACCTAACTTACCTCAAGTACGAATGTAACTTAACTTTTCTGTAATTTTGGAAGTCATTGGCAAATGACATATTCTCATATTGTCATTTTGATGTGAGGACGTGTTGATAATGCTAATATAGCTAAGGGTAACTGAGTCTGGACTTAATTCTTTCTGGTTTAATAACCACGAGCGACCTTTGTCACAGTCAAATAATAATCGATCCATTTTTAACGTAAAAATATTGATTATAGCCTTTTAAAGTAAATAATTGGAATACTCTCTTCAACTCTGCTGGATACTAAACAAGTGCTATATGGCTAAAGGTAGACCCAGCTTGTGTAATCTGTGAGCATCTCAGTACCTTTTCAACAACACCCACATCACACAGCATTCACCTCAGACCCACCGGTCCATCCAAATGTATAAAGCCCAAAAAAACGGATGCGTACCCTGGTTCAAAATGTCTGCCCAGAATTGTATGGTGAATCAAAATTGGGATAAAACATTTGAATTACAGAACACAACTGTGATGTCTGCCCTCCTGGACTGCCAGATCATGAATATATATTGCATTATGAAGATGTGATGACATTTAGAGCAATCACATTTAACCCTCTCCTCTTGTGCCTCTGTTTCTCCTCTCTCCACTAATGCATTTTGTAGCAAGGGATGCATCTTAAAAGATTCAGGGAGAAATGTCAGCCAAAGCAGACACTGCATGAGAGCTGGGGTCATTTCAGACTGGTTTCTGAATTCTGGAGAGCACACGCATGCACACACACACACACACACACACACACACACACACACACACACACACACACACACACACACACAAGGGTGCTCTATCCTTCACTCCCCCCCTCCCCCCTTTTTTTCCCATTCCATTCTGTCTCAGCCCTCTTCCACTCTAAATATTTCTGTTGGTTTACCCTTGTCCATGTGACTGCGTTGGAGGTAGCACAGACGCACTACCACGAGAGAGAGGCTTGACCAGTTGGGCGCTGTCTCCCACCTCATTACCAGATGCAAATGAAACGGGTACACATGTTTAATATTTAGTGGCAGCAGAAATGTCAGGCTGGCACAAGATGGAATTAAACAGCACTGTCAGCGCAAGTGAACTCAAGGCTTTCTCAGCTATTTCACTTCATATTGAGTTACTGTCACAATTTATTTCACAGCGGTGGGACGACTAGTGTGAAAATGTTCTGTGATGCCTTTAAGGATGGAAGGGGAATCAAGGAAGAAGTGTGAAGGGTATTGTTCAGATGAGGCTTTGTATTTATTTCTGAGCTCTGTGACAAAGCTTTATTGTCTTAACAAAGCTCGACTATTCATCAGGATTTTTTTTTATGATTTCACTGAAGGCGTTTCCGTTTGACTGGGTAGTATACTGATTAAACACAAAAGTGAGGGCTGGTAAACTCACAGTGTTGTTAAGTACAGTAATATTATGCACATTGGACAACTGAGCCACAGACCTCCCAAGAGAAGGCTTCGGTTTAACTAATCCTGATGATCCATACCCGTATCAAATGTGTCATCCGGGCCACACCAAGAAGGCGCAAGGGATTTAAAGCCATGTGGTTTTGCCTTCTGCAAGCATGAAAGTAATGTTTCGAATAGCTCAAATAAATATGATATGCTCAAAAACAGTGGAATGTGTTGTCTGCAAAAAAGGTGTTCAGTTGGATTTTGCACTCTTGTCACTACACACCGATGCATACTATCAGACTCAGGGCTAAAGCAAGTTAATGTTCATTCTAATCAGCATGGCAGATAACACCGGGACCCACAGGGACCTAATTAAAGATACACTATATGAGAGGTTTATCTTCACAGCACTGACAAAAGTCCCCCACAACGGTTTATCCAGGCAGAAAGGCAGGAAGTAGATTTCAGTATATGTTCAGTTGATGCATTTGTGTTATTTTAAAGCAATTCTTCTTTTCTCATGTTATATTTAAATGGCTCAGTGAGAGGTGAGGAGGGGTGATGGTAGGACCGCTCAAATTTAAGATGATTATTTTCCATTGTCGGTTAATCTGATGATTGATGATTAATCTTTTCTCAATTAATCGATCACTAGTTTAGTCTTACAAATGTCTTGTTTTGTCCACAACCCTAATATATTCAGTTCACTGTCATAGAGGAGTAAAGAAACCAGAAAATATTAATATTAAGAGGCTAAAAACCCAGAATTTTGACTTCTTCATCTTAAAAAATCGCTCAGACCGGCTAATGGATTAAAGAAATAGTAGCCAATTAATTGAATAGTTGACAACTAATCAATGAATGATTGCGGCTCTTGTGAGATCAAAGAAAAAGGGAACTTGGATATAGAATATAATTAATTCCAGGCATTATTGTACTACATTGTATGAGTGAATGGAAAATGAAAAAGTTTTGCTGTGGACAGGCAGTCAATGAACTCCCACTGCCTACTAAAAAAAAAAAAAATTAAGCGTTTCATTATTCCAAGGTGAGGGCTTTAAAACAGCATTTTAAATGTTACCCCGCTGTTCAAGATCATGAAAACCTTTAATTTCATGCAAATGAACAGCAAGGAGCATGGAGCTTAATGTAAACGAATGCTTCTTTTGTACTGCTGCAGAAGTGAGCTGGAGAGAGAGGCCAGGAAGAAAATTCCCAAGGATTCTTTAATTGCTATCTGAAATTATGTAAATCCCTCTGCTAGGCTGAGTGCAATTATCCAGCGCCTCTCGCTGCCAGCTTTACTAATGTCTAACAAAATATCGGTGGCTGACATTTAGACGTGGTAATGCAAATGAGAATTAATTTTTCTTCCAAGACAAAGGGCAGTCGAAAGATCACACCATTTTATACAATAAAGGCTGGAAAAAGTAGGGTTTGCAAGATGACAAAAAATGTTGATGAAGAAATGAGCCAAGCATTGAAGCCAATTTTATATCAGTGCAGCATGATACAGAGTAAGATTATTTTCTTTATTCTGCACTATTAATCTATTTCTATTGCCACAGAGAGGTATGGTGCAAGCAGTAGACATTCATTTAGGGGTGGAATTAATTGCAGAGTGTGCCTCATTTTTAGTAATGATATGGGGAACCCTCCCCACTCCCCATTGTTAGAACACGTTCCTGCCACGGCTGTGATGTTGGACTGTTTGGGTCACATTTTTCCATTTATCTCCCCAGGTACAGAGATGGATGTAGGCCAGGCACTGCAGCCTGGTGAGACTCCCCTGTGTGCAGCTCAGAACACCTGTCCCGCTGTGCGTCGGCACCCCCAATCTTTACCAGGCCAAGGAGGAGCACCATCTCTCTCCATAACACTTTCCCCAACCCATCGTCTCCTGGGACGCCAAAGGAGTAGGATGAGGAGGAACCTGGGGACCGGTGTTCACTGGGAGATCTGCCGCCCAAAACTGCATTTCTTAACCAGAAATCAAATTACAACTTGCTTACGTGGAGGAAACCTGGCTTATAATATTTTAGAATGGATACACCCCCAGCCATGAGCATCCTCAAATGAAGGAGAAAAGCATTGTGATGCACCAACAAGTGCCTGTCTACAGTGCTACTACCACATAATCTAACATGGAAACCAGTGTGGAAGCAAAAAAACAAGCAGAGTATTGGTGCACACTAGAGTCAGAAGTAGCCAGGTAACAATCTTATGAAGCTGTTGTTGGATTGTAATACTTAAAGAAAACCATGCATTCCCAAATTTGGTGACACTGAATTTTTTCAGTAAAAGTGAAGGATTAAGTGTTCCTTCATGGATTGAGAAAATGTTCCTACTTCTGAAGCTAAATAAGCCATTTAAAACCTCAATGGATTAGCTGAAAAATGATTCGTCACAAAGCTGAAAACAGGGTAGTTTTTCTTATAAAAAGTTGCTGTTTTGGAGTTCCATGTTTCTCACAGGCCCAGTGTGTAGGACTGAATAGCATCTAGTGGCGAGGTTGCAGATTGCAGCCAGCTGAATACCGCTCGCCTCACCCTGCCCTAAGGTGGCCGCAAAAAATGCGAAATGCCCTCCTAAAGGCCAGTGTTTGGTTTGTCCACAACAATAGACAGTGGCCACCTCAATTCCACTGTACAGAACTATAAACATACATTTCCATTTTTACACAAGAGAAGAAAAAGTGTACATCTGAGTGAAATGTCTGGCTGATGCATCTACAATACTACGAGGACAACTACATACAGAATGCATTTCATTATTTTCAGTTTCTTTCAGGCACAGAAATAACTATAACCTCGTCAATGCCTTTGGGCAACAACAATATATGACATCAGCTACAAATAATGCAAACAAAAGGTAGCAAAGGAAAACTATGAATTGTATGCACTTCAGATGATACAGCAAAGCTTTTCGGCTTGGTTCAGATTTATATTTTATTATCTTCAGAAGTATAGGTGCAACTTCAAACCGTCAGCTACAATATTTATGAACATCAAAATGTCACTTTTCTTCTTCTTCTGTGACCCAATCAGCCAACGAACCACGTTTGGAAGCTTAACTTTCTTCAAGTTTGTCCGTCACATTCGCCTGTGGCTGCAGCAGGATATACTTAAATCCCTCTGTAGATATAAGAGGCTCAAAGCAACAAAAATACAACAATTCTTGGTTTCAGGAGATTTTACACGAATGAAAACATAATTGTGTATATTATATTCCATCTCAGCCCCATAAGCCCCCTAAATCTTACACACTGGACCTTTAAAAAACATTCAATTCTGCTGTTTGTTGTTGGAAAAACTGACAAACTGTCAGCAAACCCATGACTTCCACTGGAAAACAAATATAGTGCCACTGTTGCTATTATTTTCCAAAACACTTCCTCTCTCAAAGTCATCCCAACTAACAGCTGTACGTAATAATTTTTTGTTTCCTATGATGGGAAGAATCTATAAGGCATTCTATAATGTGTCAAACTTTGATGTACAGATATTTAGATTCCCTAAATTACTTTCCAATGGGCTGTTATGATCAGTCTGTTTCATATAGAGAACAAATCACCACGGGTCACAAGAAACAGGCTTTGAAAATTCACCACACAGTGCCTTTATTTTGTTTCAGAGATGGCCTGTCCAATTGAAAGCTTTATCGTGCATGCTAATGTTATCTCGGGTTCTGCACCTACTGCTAATGTGCTGCATTTGTAGGTATTTACTATTGTATATAGCCCCCACTGCACCTCATATCACCTCCCCGTCTTCTCCTCATCTGCAGCTTTCTAACCTCCATCTTCCCTGCCCCTCCACCACCTGTACATCCATCAGAGTGCTGTCATGGTAGAGGGGCTTCAATGCTCCTTCCTGATGCGGCCATCAAGGCCCTCCATCTAACACAAGCCGACACATCATAATAACAGTAAGAGGCCTTTCCTGTCCAGTGTCATGCTTGGAGAGATTAGTTCCCCTCCACAAAACCCAGGTAATTTGCTTTTGCTGAAACACATTTGTAGATCGTATTCTTTCAGGTTAACTAGTTCATGAAAGGAGATGAGACACTTGCTGCACAGTGTTTGCTTCTTTCTGCCATTATTCCTCTCATCCGTTTTAAGTACAAACCAAACAGCTTTTTTCTCACATGTATATGGTGTGTATCTGTGTCATGAATGCATGTATCTAGTCCTATAGCAGTTAAAAGATTTTTTTCCATTATGCCTATCATACCTGGGTGCACTGGCAAATGCAAAGTCCATACAAATGTGCACTAACTTTTCCCTGAAATTCAATTTTTGATACCACAATGTTAATATGTTTACTTGAAAACATTGTCTTGGATATTAAAAGACTGTGGCTTTACAGATGCGTGATATCTATTTTGCTTATACTTGTGTCCATGTTAAATCACACGCAGCAGAGAAGATGACCACTGAGGGACAAGTCACTAAAGCGTAGTTGTTTTATAGCTGTCATTATTTTCGCCTGATTTATCAGTTGGGCGAGTTAGAGATAGCTAAGGGTTTGAATATGTTGCTGACTAAATAATCCATCTATAACCTTGATGTAGACTATCAAATATCAGATTTGATCTGGGGTTTTTAAAAAGTAAGGAAGCCTGTGTTGAATATAATTTTCTGAGTGGCTGAAAGAAAAAGCAGAAGTTAATTTCTGTAGGTCTAATGTCTATTTCATTCTTTATTAATCACAGAGGGCTGCTCTAAATCCCCTCTGTGTATGAAGGGGCTGTGCTCTGTGTCTTCTCACATTTGCTGCATGATCATATTTCATAAACACTGCATTTGAATTTTTATGTACAGAGTATGCAATATTCATGATAAACTGAATATGTAAATAGGTAACCTTTATTTATGAGTCCCTGCCAGACTCGTACTCTTAAGTATTACTTTGGATGATAAGATGGATAGACAAAAATGTTAGTTAGGGGAATACTTGTGTGGCTGTGGGATGATTGATAATTAACAGCTTAATCCAAACAGGTTGGAGGTCATAATTCTCCTGCTTTCCTCTCATTTTTTTCGAGGCTGAAAAAAATAAATGATCATATTTTCATTTCTGAACAAAGGCAAAAAAAAAAATATCTACTTTTATTTTTCCCACTGAAAAGACAACAAAAAGATGCTTTTATGCTGCTTTCTTGCTTCTATTAGGCTGTGTAGAACTGCTGTACAGAGCTGAGAATATCTACAAATTTATTTGAATGAATCACCCAGGAAAGGGCCCAAAACTAGTCAAGTCTGTATCTTTTAGTCACACATTTAATCCTAATGCTACATTCCATTACATTTCCAGCCTGTAAGTGCTTTGGAATTACACGTCCCATCCTGAAGGAGTCCTTTTTCTTATTGTTTAGAGAGTGGTTAGCATGCCGGGGATGCTCCAAATACGATTTTACATCCACTTATGGAAATCCATTGTTCCTTGAACATTTCCACATACAAACCAATATATGCTTTTCTAAGAGGTCTAAGACCTCAATTACATCAAAGGCAGTTTGTCCTGCTGCTGGGCTGCCTGCTGACGGGCTTAAACAACTGTGTCAATGCTACCCCCTTGTGACCGCACTGCAGCAGAAACATTTCCTAACAGTCCTCTTTCACTGCAAGAAAAACGGTCCACTTCAATAACACCAAAAACTGCTAACATACAACATTTTAACTCGTATGAAATATCAGAAGAACCTATATAATGCAAATAATTTCAGTATACCTACTGTTACAATAATGCCCATTTTTCTTCACATGTATTTCTGTGTAACACACCTTTATTACAATAGAGTCTGTGTGGTACGCCTTGTTTTTGAAGAGCAATTGTCTGACGTCTTCACTGTAGTTTGAACCATGAAACAGTGAATAATAAAGATTAAAAGAAAGTCTGAGAGATTCTATTTGCACAGTGGAATTGAAATGTGTCATCACAGCACCTACTGCATTTGTAGCTCCCAGATCTCTTTCATTAAAACCAAAGACGTCTAGAAAGTTGCTATGCTGACGTGCAGACAGATGTGCGTGTCAGAGGCATGAGAGGGAATATTTTGGAGGGCACTCCTCCTGCTGTCCTAGCCCCGGCAAGAGAAAAGCATGCAGTCTTTTATTGTATGGACTTGAAAAGAAATAATTAGACGCACAGATATATAATTCTGCAAAGCTGCATGGCTCACTTGTCACACGTGGCAGAAAGAGAAAGGGGGCTGAATTCTCTGAAGTGCAGTTTGCCATAGGCCGCCACTTTTATTTCCCAAGTTTGCTCTACCTTCAAAGACACAGTGCAGGTTTGAGAAGTTGGAGCGCATGAGGTTTTTCTTCTTTGTTATTGTAGTGGAGTCTTGGGAAGCAGAGAAAAGGAAAAGGTTTATTAAATATTGGTATTTTATTTGAAAGCCAGGCACATTAAAAACTGAAGTGCAGATAGCTTACGAAACTGAATATCTGTACAATAATTGGTAACACCTTACTACAAGAATTGTTAATGAGTTATCAATCCCTAAATAACTGTAACTCAAGGACTATATAGCAGATAATTATAAGATGCTAGAAAATATAGATACTATATTAATTAATCATTTGCTAATGACTAGTAAATAAATATTTGTAAATCAACACACTGAACATTTTCTGTAGAGTTGTTTCTGATTAACTATAAACCAGAAGCTGATTGGCACAAACTACTGACTACTCGTTGATTACTAATTAATTAATAAGTGTCTCTTTTTGTAGCTAATTGTTAAATCATGAAATAATGAGGGGCTACTTAGTAACTACTTAGTAAATACTTAGTATTATGAGGGGCACAAAAAGAGTAATTAATAATTTATGAGTCGCCACTAGTTTGTATGACATACATAGTTCAATGAAAGAGAGGATTCACATATATTTATGAACTAGTCGTTAGCTAATGATTCATTAATATAGTATCTCCCAGTCTGTTCTCTAATAACTCATCATTATCTACTATATAGTCCTACTGTAGTCTACTATATAGTCACAGTTATTCAGGAATTAGTCATTAATGATTCATTAATTATCGAGTCATTCCTCACTCACTCTTTGGTAACTACTCACAGTTTTGTGTGTCTTATTGTAAAGTTTTACTCAATAATAACCTAAACCTGTTCCTTGTGATCAATATGGGATATTTCAAAGCCAAAACAGCACCAACCAGTACTGCGCTAACATGTAATTAAAGTCTAATAATCATGTTAATGATAATTAGAGCATTTTTCTATGACACAATAAGATCCTAGTTGAGCATTTTGTTTAGAATCTCTGTGATGGAAATTGAGATGACATTTTCCATCAACTTCACCAAAAAAGTGGGAGGAAGTAGATCCTCAATCAGAATGGATATGCCAATATGAATAGCCTATTGTTTAGCAGTTAGCTAACAATATTGAATATATGAACAGTAAAAGCCAAATCTGTTCCTTCAGGTCAACATAGGATATTTTTAAGGGCATAACAACACCAACCAATACTGCACCAGTATATCTAAATGTAAAATAATCATTTTAATGATAATTAGAGCAATTTTCTATTGCATGATAAGATCCTAATTGACCTCTTTTTCAGATTGTCTGTAATTGAAATTGAGATGACATTTTCCATCAACTTCACCAAAAAGTGGGAGGAAGTAGATCATTAATCAGAATGCTACTGAAACGACACCTTATTAAGCTTAATAAATCCTTTATCATGCACTTGTTTACATTTTTTGAAAGAATATTGTTTTTGGCGTTTGCCTTTAGTACAATCGCAAAATCTTGGATCCCAAGCCACTGCAGATGTGTTAAATATGCATTTTTTAAAAAACGTATATAACATTATTAATGTTAATAAGCATCCTATAAAGACTTATTAGGGGCATATTTGCTCCAGCCTACTACAGGACCCTTAATATAAAGTGTTACCCCTGAGGGATTAGTGATCTAAAAGCAAGCCAGAAAAAATGGCCAACAACTTTAAAAAAATACATTTTCATCCTTTGCATTACCATGCTTTAGATATTTTTAATATTTCCCGGTATGAAGTAAAAATCACAAAAAACAAACCAACACAATTTAAATGAAAGCCTGTGAGAGGTACACAGTAAAAGAGATGCATGCTGGGTCACATAACCTGCAGTCTTCGTCCATAATTCACTGTGCTCCTATGAGGAGACGTCAACTGAGGCCATATTAGGGGGCTGCACTACGCTGACATCTCACACAGCCCCCTAGGTTAGGCCATGTCAATCACAGGACATGTGATTGCAGGAGTCCCCGCCTGCCCTCTCATTGACACCTCCCATTGACTTTCCCTCACGCAGATCAGTGAGCCTAAACCATTTCATTCAGGGTGACCCGCTGCCACCCCCCCACCCACACACACACACACACACACGCCGGACAGGTTGATTTGTGCCTCGCTGGCAGGCTTCAACACAGCTATGACTTTTATCCACTTAAGTATGTATATTTTACCTGACTGTATGGTTCCATCTCTCATTAATAGTCCATGCACAATGGGAAGCATGGCTCGCAGCACCATGTATGTGTGCTACCAAAACAATGTTCACTTCAAAAGAAGAGAAATAGTGTTTGAATTATTTTCTCCCGTGACCTTAGGTCCATGTATGTAAACATGTGACCTAATATCATGCTACAGCGCTGTTATTTATGTCATGTAATCATTTCAACTCCCTCAGGATGCAGTCGGCACACAAACATGACCAAAATACATATTTAGATTTATTTGTCTGCAACTGTCCAATAAAACATATCCTTTGCATTTCCATCTCTGGGCTTTAGTCCCAGTGGGAGTTGCTGGCTGAGAAATGTTGTGCTTTCAAGCTTCAGGGAACAGCGATGTGAGCAATGTTCAGGGTAGAAAAAAAAAAAGTGGTACGCTGCCTAAGTGTTGTACTATAAAGAGAGAAGAAGTAGGTTTTCACATTCCAAAAGCCTCCAAGGGTTTTAACTCTACAGTGGAATGTGGGTGCAATCATCATACTCATCTCAGGAGAGACTAGCAGCCTCTCGACCACTCACTCAATCTCTTTGTTTCATTTTCCTTTTATTTCTCTGTCTGCGGCATCGTTTTGTTGCTTCTTTAAGTTTGTCCATCTACTAATGCCCTCCCTCACTAAAACGAGCCATCTGAACGGCATGTTTTCTATCAAGGGGAGGCATTTTGAAATACCCAAATGAGCCTCGGTTATGTCATTGAAGTCGTGGAAATAAAATGTACAACTGTGTAATGAAACAAGTCGATTGTAAAAGTGGAATGAAATATTTTATGATGTGCTTATGAAGAAAAAAGGAATGTCTTGATGAAAGCTGTGCCCTTCAGTGCATTGTGGATTTCATCCTCATGCCATCCACACATGTTTTAGGGTGTTTGTGGCAGCAGAGGCATCCCCTCTGTGACCAGAGTCATAAATGAATTACTATAAAAAGGGTTACTCAAGGGCTGGATGGCTTTTACGTAATTGTGCGGTGGTGAAAGGGGGTAAGGGTCTTTCCATAAAATTTCAATAAATTGTGCATTTTCTCAATGACTTGTTGCCCCAGTGAACAGCACAGTAAGAACACCAGACTGGAAGAAATGGGGTGCAAATGCTGGCTGAGGCAATGCCATTTTGAAATGTGAACTGTTAAAAAGGTAGCAATATGCTTTTATTGTATGTGCATATTAGGCTTATTTAAAATGTCATTAGAGGTCGTCTACATACGTGACATCTGTGTAAAAATTAACTGCTAAGTGCGCCTCATATTCAAAGAACCTCACAGGGCTAGATTAAATTCATGACCAGACGGCCAATCTCCCCTGAGTAAATCAAAAGCCTTTCTTATTTAACTCGCCTTTAAGTATAACACCAAGTTAACTATGTTACAATATAATATAACATTTGTGTCTTACATTATCTCATTTTCTGCAGAAAACTAAACTAAAGCAAATTCAATCAAATATTTTTCAAGCAGACTGGTGCTGACACAGCTGAGCTCTATCAGCGCTCCTTAAAGGGGCAATTTGTAAGATATGGCCAGAATTTTAGTTTAAAACATCCAAGGATGAACTAACATTATGAACAAAATGTGAAGAAACAACATTGCTGACATGTTGAAGACGTCCGTGTACTGAAGTTAGTTTGCTAACCAGCTAGCCCCATCCCGTCCTGTCTCTTAATGCTACTTTGAAGTGATATTCTGATAGTACAGGATGTTAGCCCTAGTTTCCATAGTGATATACGTGAGCTGTTTTACAAGCTGTCTTAGCTTTAAGCAAAATAAACGAACAAAATAAAGTCACAAAATGTCAAGAAAGAAAATATTTGTATTTTCTATTTTCCTTATTTAATTAAACTTGTAGATGTACATCCTCTAAATTCAAGTTTTTCTCTTTGTCATATGACTTTACTCATTCAAGCTTGATATAAATGAGATAAAACTCGCCAAAATTGTTTTGGTTTGTCTTAAAAACTTTGGTTTTGGTCAAAATAAATCCTCAATTCACAGAGTAAGATGTGAACATCTTACATCTTTCATCTACAAGCCTTTTCCAGCCACTAGTAATCTGCTGCTTCATGCCTTTCATGTCACTATCTGATGTATCTTCTCGTCCCAGGAGTCATAGTCCTGGTCAGAGCTGCTGTAAATCACCTCTGTACTATAAACTGTCACCAGTCGGTCTTAGAAGCTGTGTTCAGTCCCAGTCTGGTGTCCAGCTGTGTTCACTGGGAGGCGGCTGAGCCTGTTCGACTAAGCCCTGTTGACCATAGTCACTCCCCCGTGATCCGATGTCGCAGTCCAGGTAGACTCCAGCCAAATGGGCCCACTCAGCACCACAGCTAACTGAGCTTTAGCAAATGGTAGCTAGCTAGAGCCAAGGATTGCAAGCAAAGACCAGCAGTTGTCGGTTACTCTGGTGATACGCTGTGCTTTTTTTGGAGTTTTGGAGCTAACTTCAAATTCAGGCAATATTTTACAAATGACACCTTTAGAGCTCCAGATTACTGGCTTTCAAATCTTCAGTATATACACACTATAGCATCCAATAATTATGTTGAAAGAAGCAACAATCAAAGTTTATTAATTAGTTTAACAAAGTCAAAAGCTCAGCTAACTTCCATGTGGATGTGATTTGATCAGATATGATTGACAGTCACCTTTTATAATGAAGCCCCACCCACTTCAAACCACCTTCAAACCAAAATTGTGGCTGTGGCTAAAGATCCTGGATAGTAATCATCAGAAAAAAAAATGTGTCCTGTTCCTTTAATGATGTAAATTGGCGTGATTTAAATCATAATGCATGCAACTGCTATTTAAATCGTTCCATCCCCTACGTCTCTGAAATGGTTGGCAGCTGCTCTCTGGATATCCAGAATATTGGTTTCTCCCACTTTCTGTAATTAGCAATGATCAAGAGGAATTATAAGCGGCGGTTAACAACATTGGACTCCTCAATGACCCTGATAGATGGTCAATTATAGTGATCAGGTCATGGCGTTTATTGGATTTAAAGTGGCAGTGATGGGCCCTTTTGGCCTAGTGTGGGTAATTATCACATTTATGCATGATTTAAGGCGACAGTGTAGAACGAGAAAGACTTGACTTAAATTTAATCATTTTCTTATCTATGTATTTATGCAAGAGTTAACAATGGATGGTCATGAGTGGAATAATGCAATGAGACTGGGATTAGTGTGATATCCACGTAGTGTATAGCTGCTGTGTGCGTCAAATCTGAGACTGGAGGAGAATTTACTGCCTAAGACAACTTGTGCCAGATCTGGACCCTTTTTCAGGAAACGTCTTGTTCTGGTCATATTTTGCACCTCCCAAATATATGTGTGTAATTCACTTCAGTGTATCAAAGATGTGTTTTTAAATGATGCCTTAACCGGCTTTCTTCTCAGGTTTTCTGTATTTTATTTTGACCTCCATGGGGAGCTACATTTTTAAAGGATGCTCAGACTAAAACATCTCATGGTCAACAGCTTCCAGTTTTGCTCGGAGGAGGAAAATGCCGATAGAGAGCAGATGCTGCACACCGATCACACTTGTCAATACATTTTTCTCTTCCTTCCCATCATCCATTATTCTCTGCCTGTTCCACAGAAAAGGCATCTCGCCACTCTTGCTTAGGCACCCACAGACAGCTTTCTGAATCCAGACACCTGAATATGATCAACTGAAAAGCTGCTGCTCAGCTTCTCTGGTAACGGAGGGAATACATCAGTGCCTTGTTTATTTACTTTTCCCACATGCCAGAAAAGGTCAGAGTCAGAGGATTATCCTGCACGGCCCGAGTAGAACTCAATAAAAGCCCAGCAATGAAAACAATACCATCCATATTTTAAACAGCTGGCACCAAACAGAGGGAGCCTTACACTAGGGTGCCAATTATTCTACTTCTCAGGGTTTTTGCAGCAAACCACTCCAGCTCAGGTGTACTTTCCAAATAAAACCATTATTTCATAGAGTTTGTGATCATTCCTGAGACAAGAAACCCAATATGATAGCTATCATTTACATTCAGGCATATTTTAATCATGAAGCACTAACTAATGCTTAACGCTGAAGGGGAAAATGCAGATTTATTGCTGTTTAAATGCAGATGTTTTTCAGGCAGCGAGTGTGGTTGTTTTCATAGTCTGGGTTTGTTTTCCCTCCATGGACTTATTAAAGTCAGTGCAGCACAGTCTGTGCTCTATAATCCTGATGTATTATTAATCATGTCTTCCCGTGCAACTCCAAAAAACTTCCCTTTTTTGATTTTTTTTTACGTGAAAGTGCACTAAATTTGAAAAGGAGCCAGGGCCAGGGTGACATGATGCTTTATTGTCTTCCTGTAACAGAATCCAAAGCAAGTGAATACAATGCTGTCATTGTTTGCTGTTGGAAATAGTTTTTTTTTTGGCACAGCGTACAGTATGTCTTGTATGTCCATGTGCAGTACAACAAGTGCATGGAGCATGGTGTTTTCGAGCATCTGGGGTTGTAAGTTCACAGGCGCTGTCATGCTATAGAGATAGCTGTTGACAGGTCAGAAAATACGGTGCATAAACAACAGGTTTCACAGCTGATGCCTCTGGTTGTGTCAAGACTTTCTAGTATTGTATTAAAGTGTCATGTAAACAAAGTTTGCTTCTAATAACGCCTTTACCCCTCATCCATTCAGAGGGATAATGACTTGTTTCATTCATATGTTGACAATTTTTCTTACGGGAATTTTTCGAAACGCCATCAGCTATGATGCTAAAAGCCAGTACTTTGCTGTTATAATACCCTAAAGCACATATCTACTACAAAGGATGAAGGAAATCATGTTTGTTTGAAGCCTCAAGCTTTGTCAAAATAAAGAAAAAGAGCAATTACATTTGAAATGCATCACTCCAAAACAGATTTTTATAAAACAGTCTCTCAGCGACATTTGATGAAGTATAATTTGTCTTTATTTTCTACATTCAATTCGCATGAATACATCAGCAAGTAACTTCTGTCAATAACTTAGCATAATCCACAGGTAAATAAACAAAGCAGAGAATAAAAACTAAATACATATTTTTTGTGTAATACAAGTGTAATACAGCAGTACCATTATGACAAAGACAGTGACAGATACTGAAAAGTAACATAAAGCATACGTCTGCATCTTTGATCACTGCTTAACCCTGACCAGTATCACTTAATATTAGCTATCATTAAAAAATGTTACATATATAGTTAATTAAACTTGAGTTAATAGTTATTTCAATTTTAACGAACCATGAGACTCAACAAAGACAAAGAAACAAAGGCTCCACTCCTGTGACTGTGAGTGGCACTGGAGTCTTTGGTGGAGGTGTCAGAGAGGAGGATCTGAGGAAACTGCTCAGTACTATGGACAATGCCTCCCATCCCCTGCATACCGCATGAAGTCATATCAGAGCCATGTAGCTGTAGACTGAGACCACCGAGGTGCTCCACAGACCGCCACAGGAAGTCTTTCCTACCAAACTGTGTGCTCCCCTGCTTCTACAGGAAGGATAGTTCAAACAGACAGACACTGAAAACGAAATGTAACTTCCTTGTAGAGTCTCATTCTCAGATTGTCAAATATTGATGCTTTAGGTTCTATTGATCTTCAGGCAGCTCAGGTCGGACACCAATCCAAATCATCAGTATTTGATGAGCTGGGGAAGAGACTCTACAATCAACTAGCTTTCTCCAGGAAGTTACATTTTGTTGATTTAATATGTATGTATGAGAAATATTATTTTAAACAACATATGCAATATTACTTTTCCACTGTTCATTTCATTTACAATACTGCTTTTACAATAACAGGTGCAATATTTCCGATATCATGTGCAATATCACCTTATATTACTTTTGGATATCTTTGTATATAGTACCTTTTTCTATTTTAGCTTTATTGTAGTTTACCTATTTTCCTAAATGTATCTAATTTGTTTGTTTTTTTTCTATTTGGCACTTATGTAAGCATTTACTCCTTCTACACTTTTATTATTAGTCTATAATTAGTCTATTGTGTTTTTACATTTTTTTAAATTTTTTATGTAACTGTAGTATTGAGCATTCTCTATCACAAGAATTTCCTTCCAGATTAATAAAGTACTATCTTATCTTATCTTATCTTATCCCATGAAATGCTTTGTAAACCATGTATTAAACAATTGTTGTTTAGTAAATTGTTTCTAAAGCATTTCATTCTCTGTTAACAGTGAAATAACTATTAACTGAAGTTTACTTAACTATAAATTTACCATTTATGAATGATGGTCATTAGTGTTACCCCCTGACATAAACCTACCCCATGGGTCTTAGTCTAAAGTCCACTATACAAGCAGGAAATGTACTCAAAAGAGTTAAAATGCAGAGTAAAAAGAGTAAAAATGAAAACAAATTGTGAGTCAAAGTTTGCATCATGTTTCTAGCTAAGTTGAGTAACTACACAAATGATACAGATGTCAAATATGCCCAATTCGACTCTTTTATCTGAGTCATAGTGTGTCTTCCTTCATCTTAAGAGAAAATGTTAACTGTGCCTTCATGTTTGTACATAACTTTGTGAATATGAATGTTTATGATATATAACAGCATGCAGTGTGATCAATAGACCCAATATACATCTCTGCAGCAATGTGGGAGTCATGCTCACATATACCACCGTGCCATCATGGCAGGTGCTCACAGCATTTTTTTTCTCTCCCTTTTCTTTTTTTTTGCCTCGCTTGGGTAAGATGATAATCCAAGCCTAGTTCACTGACAGACTGCAACATGATTCACTTGGACAGTGACTGACTGCACATCCAATTTGTTTCAACTCCGGAGCAGCAGCTTATTATCTGAAATGCATGAGATGTCTGTGCATGAGAGGCGTGATCAGCTGGGGCATGCGCCGGGGCTGCTGGGAAAGTAATCAATAAGGGATTGTCTCTTGTAGTTTAGGTCGACACATTATGACAGAGCTGAAAATTAAACAGGCAGATATTAATAATAATGGAAATCAGAGGCTCATGGGTGAGATCGGGGGGAGGGGTGAAACTCAAAATATGTATCGTGCTTGGCTGAGGGTGTGTGCATGTGGGTAGGGGGGTGGAGGGGAGTATACTTGGAATTTTGTTGTTGTTTTTTTTCCTATGGAAATATGTGAAATATCAGACATGAATGCAAAAAAGTAATCTTACATGAGCAGCATTGGCAACGATGCTGTGTTTTTTATTTATTTTTGTACTTATTAGAAACATTCACTTACCACAATCAATAAAACGGTTTATATGTGTTGTTGTTTAATGATGTTTCAAGTCACAAAACTGAACTTTTTGGCACAAGTTTAAGCCCCTTGTGGGTTTGGCATCTTATCGATCAATAAAAGTTCCTTCCAGATTGATGCTCATAATAAGCAACAGCTGAAATGACACAAGAGAAATCAAATTAACTCAATCTGACTTTGATTTATGCATAAATTATTCTTTAATATGAATTTAATTACCTTTATTTGCCATGTGTCCACTCCATATACACTTCTATTGAGAAATTATCAGTATATTGCACAAACAGCAAACATTCACTCGTGGCTCAAAGCTTAAAATGATGGAAAACCAAACGAAAAGGCATCTTGTTGCCTGACATAAGGACGAGTAACATAGAGAGACAGAGAGACGGCTAAAGAGAGATTCCCCTGCCTTGTCAATTAGCCGTGGCAATCCGTTTCTATTGTTTGAGCAACAAACGCGGCATTCTGGGTGGGGGCGGGGTGAAGTGGAGGAGTTAACAAACTGCATTACAGGCCATTACAGATGCAGTGTCATTGATTATTTATACCCTTATAAAATGCCTGGCTCCCTGGTGGACCGGGCTTGCTTGGCTAGCTCTGATAAAATGTTCCCTCTAAATCACCACACCAGGGCAAACAACACATTCAAATACATGAGAAAGCTGAGTGACAAAGTCCTGCGTGTATAATAGATGTGAAGATCACTGTATCAAGAAGAAGAAATAAAGAAACTGTTGTGATAGCTAAAGCCCATCGCTACATCTTATTAAACTAATAACTCTTTGTGCTGCCTGTTTTTTATGTGTATGCCTGGTTTGATTAATTTTGCATGGAGGAACACTGGAAAAAATGCCACTATAAAAATACATTTTAAAAAACAACCTATGAATACAAGGTGTTTCTGGCTGTATAAGAAAAAAAAAGAAAAACTTAAAGGAAATTGTCTAAATACAACCCTGTTTATCCAAAAAAATGTTACTGTCTAGCCGATTGTGTCTTATATCAAAGGGGGAGAACCAGGGTTAGGGTTGGCCTTATATTACATGTTTTGGTATGTAAATGACTCATTCTTATTAAAAGTTTTGGAATTGGTCCGCTTCAGCTGGCAGCTGCGACGCCGCTCCAATGGCTGCTACGTAATCCTTTGGTGCAACTGCAACCATCAAGTTACAGCCATTAAAAGTGTTTGTTTTTGCCACTGACAGGCTGAGGTTGTTATTCTAAGTGTCATTACGGAAACTATTCCGGGGAAAGACGTCTTTGTTATATAATAAGGTCCTTTTAGTAACCAGAAACACAAGTCTCGTTCAAGGAGAAGTCTTGTGAGATGTAAGTTGTGACAGTTGTAGCCTCATCTACATTGTCAAAATCAGCTCAATATTCAGCCATGACTTTGGAAATAAATTCTTGCTGGCTGTTCCTCCAGGTAAACTCCAACACACCTCACACCTCATAAAACAACCGATTAGGCTGATTGTCAGCATCTCCCAAAACAACATGGCCACATGACCTTTGCAGCGTAACAGCAAAACTTGTACAGGACCTTCCTTGTACTCTCACAGTTTGGTTAGGTTTTCCCAAGAAAATACTTGGCTAAGGTGGAGCAAGATAACTTGGTTAGGGGCAAGAACAATACCTGGTTAGGTTTAGAAATAAACATCATGGTTTGGGTTCAAATTACTAATGTACCTACGTAGCTTACATTGTGTTATGTATCAACGTTACTTCACTACGTTAGTAACTAAAGAGAACTCACCATTGTCTTCACATTGGGCAGGAACAGTCGTCTCCTGAATTAAAGCTTGTTTAATCCGTCCCACCATCCCTGACCCCTTTCCTATAGGCTATGTCTTTACGTCCTCCTCCACAGCTGTGTTAACCACTACAGCCAGTAGAAAGCGCTGCCTAACAACAAACATAACTATGGTTCGTAGTGAACTGCTTGAATTTTTAACCTATATGTTCATTTCCTGAGGAGGACAATCAAGGACGAAATCTGTGAGATTTCAGAGCGAGACTTCTTGAGGGAGACTTGTGTTTCTAGTTACAAAAGGACCTTACGGAACTTTGACCGTCGGGGTTGCCCCTAACGATTACATTATGTCAAGGCTGCTAGCTGAGGCGATCTGCTGGACTGATTACAAAACTTTTGGTAAGTATGAATCATTTAAACACCAAAACATGTAAATATAGGGACTGGAATCCGTGTATCATTCGTTCATTATCGTTTTTCAAAATAAAACCAAAAATAAGAAAACGAAAAAACAATTCCTTTTCTCAGTATTCGTTTCCTAAACTAAAATGAAAAAAACGGATAACGACTCGTTTTTTTTCAGTTTTCGATTTTATGCTCAAATGAATAATGGAAAAAACGGATAACGAGCGTTTCACGTTCATGTTTTATCCCATTTTGATCTGAAAAAAGTCAATGAGCCGGAAGCGGAAGTGACCGTCTCTGTCTCTGTACTGCGAGGGCGCGCAAAACAAAAATAATGGCAGGACTTGAGGATCATGCAGATATAATTGGACAGCTTTTTGGGGGATGGTAAAACGCATGCCGAGATTTCTACCACGCTCTGGTAACGTCAGAGAATTGACTGGCTCTGCTAACGTTAGCTTTGCTCCAGGCCACTTCCGGGTGACGGTAATTTCCGGTGTAGGTACCAAATGCTTGCAACATGAAACGGGGAAACGCTCGTTATCCGTTTTTTTCCATTATTCATTTGAGCATAAAATCGAAAACTGAAAAAAAACGAGTCGTTATCCGTTTGTTCATTTTAGTTTAGGAAACGAATACTGAGAAAAGGAATTGTTTTTTCGTTTTCTTATTTTTGGTTTTATTTTGAAAAACGAATGAACGAATGATACACGGATTGACTGGGTTTAAAAATACTGGAATTTTGCTTAAAGTGTCATAAGATATTCTTGACTAGAAATTAGACAAATTACCCGGGTTTAATTTGAGTTGTTGCACTGAAGCTCTGTCTTGTAAGTAAAATTGGACAGTAGATCACATCCCTCCTGGAGATTTTGTCCACACTGGATGTTTTGCATTAGTTAGCAGGGGAGCAGATGGCTGCTCCTCGCCGAGCTCGCGCTCAGCACTTTTGTGAACTTTCATGTTGTAGGTGTCTGCGCTGGAGCAGGACCTTCTCCTACCAGTCACCTCTCACCGAGGGAATATTCCCTCTCAGATATTAATGGTCGCCCTTGCCGAGCCGACCACCTCAGCATAAAGCCCACTGGGAAGCAGAATAGCAAATGCCACACCTTTCAAAAGCTTTGCCTCTTAATGACACTACACTGACATTGTGGCGCCTTCAAAAACTCCCTGAATAACATATATCAACCGCTTACTCAACTAAAACACCCATGTAGTAATTTGACATGCTGCCCTCTAAATATTTGTTATTAGTGAGATATATTACTGCTCATGAAACGCATCCTTTATCATACAGGTTAGAGGTCCAAATGCCAGATGTCCCACAGCACAGCAAGTAGAAAAAACATGCAGGAAATGCACAGTATGTCGAGATAGTGACAAACGCATGCCAACTGAATTGCAAAGAGGTAAAGTAAGTCCATATTGGACACACTTCCCAGAGCACGGAAAGTATGAAAGAGAGGACAACATCTTGTATCATCTATCTTCCTTAAACGCTGAAGCCGTGACAAAGTGGATGGAGAAATTATGATAAATGATAAGACGTATTTAGTCAATATCTGTAATTCTCTTTTCTTCACTCTGCGGTGTTTTTATCCTCACATTGTTTAGTTGAAAAGACACCGGTTCATTTAAATAGCACTTTGAAGGCCAGATTGTGATCAAATTGAAATGGGCATCGTACATGTTAATATCAATATCTCCATCCGGGAGATAGATTGTCAAGGTGCCTTCTTGTGAATTCATATCTTATTTACACAGTGAGGGGAGTATATCTTGATGCTACATGCTGTAGGTGTTTCTTTGAACCCAGCTTTGAAGAGAACACAAATGTGGACCACCTGCATTGTGTGTCAGCATACCAAAGTATTAAGTGGATTTTAAAATGAAAAATTAAAAGTTTCAGTACTGACTAACTGATCATAAGATGTCTGCATCTGTGACATATAATTCACAATAATTTCAGGCACATTTGTCAGATAGTATTTTCACAGCTGAGTACTTTATACAGAGGCTTCAGACAGAAGTAAGAGATTGTATCCTTTGTAGCACTTCCGAAACTTGGATGGGCTTAAAACTTTCTGACTTTAATCATCTGAAAAAAATTGAGAACCTTGAGAAAGATTGAAAAATCAGTTTCTTTAAAAAAAGGCAAGGGTCAAGGGTACAATAGTGTATACACTCGCCTTATAAACAAGCAATTAAATACACCTCCGAGACATCGCTCAAGGATCGTGGCAGGGAGAAACATCCCATTATGAAGCTCAAAAATTCTCTTGCCTGCACCACTAATGGCAGACTGAAGATAGAGATTATACTTTGCAAAATACTGTTCACTCCCTCAGAAGTTTAAAATCAATTCACTTTGAGATTCTAGGTCAGTTCTATTTACCAGAACAGTTTCAGTGAGAGCAATCATCTCTTTTTCAGGAACACCTCCATGACAAATATGTAAACATAATATGAACTGCACTGCTGAGGTATATAAAGTGAAGTTAAATCTGGAGCCCTAGATGAAAGATTCTGAAATGGAGCTGCTGTGCTGCTAGTGATGTTTGTAAAGGACAGGGCTAATATGGTGATGTTTCTTCACTCTCAGAAGGATCCTAGCAGCACTGTTCTGAATATAGTGAAGCTTCTAAAGACTCTTAGCAGGGATCCCAAACTGAGTTTATTGCAGCCTTGGACTTGTGTCATTTTAGAAAGACACTTTGACTTATTAAAGCAGGGAAAGAAGTGCCAGTGTATTTAATAACAATGGCTGCATACAATTTAATTTAGCCTTTTCAGGTGTGCTGTGGTAAATAGAGCGGCATGGATGACGTATTTCTGTTGGCTAACCTGAAAGTTAGCAGCGCTCTGGTTCGCTCAGCAAAAAGCCCAGAGGATTTTCAACTGGATTTCAGATTATGCTAAAAGATGCTCTGTTGTAAACACAAGTTTATGATATTTCACAACTGGACAACACTTTTAGGATTTTTGAAGGGTGAATGCAATCGCCAGAAGTTAAAAGCTGACAACCTTACAACGCTATAAAGGAACTACAGTACATTGTAGTCACATGACTTCAATGTCATGACCACCAAGCATCTTCATACGCTCCTACTATACACACTTTACTTTAAACTGATCAATATATAAGTTGGAAAGTTAGAATTAGAAGAGTTTGCAACTAAAGTCGCAGAAAGACAGACTAGTTAGTAGATGGTGTTTAATGTCCTCGACAACCTCTGTAGGCTCATCTAACGATTTTTAAGACACATAAATGCTTATCAATTCATGTGTGAGGTATTTAGTGATGTATTTTATGTTGTAGAACAAAACCTGACAATCTCTCAAGCCTGATTCATTCCTGCTGGCCCATTCACTAGTGTTATTAGTTACACATGTGCTTCTCCAGCTATGATGGTTTGGAATGTTTTACTTAAAAAACATCCATTAAAGCCTCGTAAATTACATTTGTGTCGTTCAAAACTTTGGTCACCAGACGTTTATTGACAATGGATACTGGCCCCGTCCAGCCAGTAGCCAGGAAGTGCTCCAAGCTGGCAGTGAACTGAGTGAGATGTGTGTCAGTATGAGCAGCCCTGGGAACTGAGAACATGACAGGAAGATGAGTGAAAAGCACTATGCAACACAACGCAACATCCCCTCCAAGGAGAAAGATGTGACGGTGGCTCATAATGTGTAATGTCTTGTTACCCTGCTCACACACTCGCACACCTGACCCGTCTACTCAGAATCCATAAAGAATTTCAATCTCCAACACGAGATACCCAAGAAACATCTAATTACATGACTGAAGAATGACTGAAGGGTGTAGTAATGGACTGAATGGTGACGCTGTGAAACACCTTGTTACTAACTGTTTCCTGGATGCCATCAGTCACACCGCAGCCGGGAAATACCGCAGCAACAGGTAGCTGACGGTACAGTCACTGGACCCAAACCTCTCTGTGTGCTTTCACACACAAAGTGCAAGGAATGCAAAGGGGGAAGGACGAGGACGGGGACGAGAGCAGAAGACAAGGGGATCATACTGCCCAAAAATGTTTGCAGAGTCGATATTGAACACCGTTGTTGAGGTTACTATTTATCTCATGCCAGCCAAGTTGGCACGCACATCTGGCGCTGGGTACTTAGTGCAATTATTTATGATTTCCTCCAAGATTTAAAAGCTCTTCGCCCGGCCTTGTAATGCAGTAACTGATTGCACTGCTAATGTAATTAAGGGGAGATTATGATGTCCACGTGGCACACCAGATGGTGGCATTCACAGCGATGGGGGAAGGCACAACTGGCACACCACTGCACAAGGGCAGTGAGGCGCAGTCAGTCGGAGCAGTCCAGACTCCCCACCAGACGGAGGAAAGTATATGTGTGTATGCATGCATGTGTGTGTGTGTGTGTGTGTGTGTGTGTGTGTGTGTGTAGGGTGCGCATGCACGGATTCATGTGAGTGTATGGGTGTGTGTTTAATGATAAGTTGAGTGATAAAGTGTGAGTTGGTAAGAGATGAGTGTATGTAAAACCAAGGGAAATTACTTAAGCTAGACTGACCGTTTTTAGATGCGTGACACGGGCACATGCACCATACATGTCCAATAAGTTAGAGATTTTAAGAAATATCCTCTTTTTTAGATTTGATTCATCTTTAGCCACAAATGTGAAGAATTACAAAATGAATCTGACAGTTCTTACATTTTCAACTTGTGCAATTCAGTGCTTGGGCCAAGAAAACAGATGGCATAAATGGAAAATTAAATCAGATTTGGCAAAGCCATCATGTTTCAGGAGATTTTTCAGCCAAGGCAACAATGAGACTGGACCAAACTGACCTTTAATTAGAAAAAAAAGCATGATATTATAGAGCCTTGCAAGGCTGTATCCTTTGGGGCCACTAAGGGTAGGCTTCTTAAAGCTTGTTATTATAAGCTATTCAGGAGACACAGGGATTTTTTTTTATGTGTAGACAGAACACAGAGGAGGAGGGGGGGGGCTGAGGGTCATTTATGAAATGAGACCTGCAGATTTCCACACAGCCCATAATGGGTTCACGAGGGTGACGGGGACATTGGGGCGCAGTAGATTTCCCAAGTTGAGATAGGGATATTATTACTCTCAGGGTGGCAACACAGAAATCTCCATCTTCAGTCCCCAGACTAGTGTCAGCAAATTACAAAACACAGTGAATGACCTTTACACATGAAAAGAAAACCTTTGCTGTTTTTTATCATTTGGGTGCAAAGTCGTTCACTGAGGTATAATTTTGGTCCAGGGGCTCTTCAGTCACCCACTGATTACCACTAACAACATTGTTAAGACTTACCAGACTATGTGTATGATATTTTGCACGTGAAAGGATGATCCAGTGTTAATGGGCTCGACTTTTAACTGAGATGTGTCATAAAGTATACAGGAAACAAAGCATGAACAAAGAAATCACAGTTTTAATGAACCTTTTCAAAATGCCAGCTGTAATGCTATGCATCCTACACTGGCTGCTCCCCCACAGAAATCTGCCACAGCCATCATTCATCTTACCCCACAATCCTCAGCATGCAATGTGCCGCACATTAAAACACTGTAATAGCTGATGGCTTTCACAGTTAGCATGTGTTGCTGATATCTCCAGACTCTCGACGAGTGTTTCATCACATATTCCATAATTAGACCATTACTTTAGCAGGTGTACCTCTTCTCAGCCGGAGCATGTGTTGTGTATTTTTCTTTTTCACTGACACCTGAGATTTTATCTTATCAACTTCAGCACTTCCACAAATTCTACATAAAATGAGCAAGCCTGTTTCCGTGGGCTGTCATCACCTTGATGTGGAAGCATGTGTAGGATTGTGCATGTGTGAGGTGGGTGATGGTGATGATGGGGGGTGTTACAGTAGCTGACGGAGTACGATTATTTTTTTTAAAGAAATGATCATCCACTGTGCAAATTTCTCTGCCACAATTATTTGTCCCTGATATAAACACAGAGAAAGCTACAAATAAATCATTTTAACTAAGTACTGTATATACAGCATACAGTATAATGTTGGAAGTTTATTGTGGTACTTGGTATTCATATGAAGGTGTTACGCATGGTGTTGACAACAACTACCATTACCAACAACCTTTTTGACTTCTAGTGTTTCAGTCAATACTGGGGCTCAAACATTGCTTGTAAAAGCATGTAATGACTGTTACAAGTAAAAGACAGATGTACCTACAGTTACCTACAGAAAGAATGTACGTAAATACAAGGATTTTTTTAATTCATGACATCAAAACCGAAATTTGTAACGATTGCAAAACCCTTGCCCCCACAAATTGTAATTTTTACACTTGTACAGATTTAACAAACAACCAGTTCGTTAGTAAGCTTTAGGCATGCTGGTAGCAGTATCATTAGCTTCGGACAGAGCCAGGCTAGCTAGGCTAGCTTTGTGCTACGCTAAGCTAGCTTTATATTTAGGTACAGACATGAGAGTGGTGGCCATCTTCTGATCTAAATCTCTGCAAGAAAGCCAATAGGTGTATTTGCCAAGTGGAAGGTCGTAATCATAACATAACAGCAGGAACATACACAGCTAGAAGGCAAGCTAGCTGGTTTCATGCAGGTTATGTTCCTAAATTCAATCACCCTCAACACTAAAACGAGAGCATGGCTGTTCAAAAAGTAGAGGGTGCTCTTCCTATATGAATTATGAAATGGGTCAGTAGCCACTGTTTGTGTCCGACTTTGAGGCTTACGTTAATGTTTAACAATCAACATTATCGACGTTAGCCACGAAATTAACATCCAAGTTTTACTGTTTTATCAGTTGTGTTAATCTACAACTCAACTCAAACAAATTAGCTAAATGCATGCATCCATACCAACTTCAGAAAAACAAAATTACCTCTTTGATTCATAGTCTATATGTGTTGAATGATTTCAGTTAATTCATCCTGCAGTTGCTGCATTTCATTAGGAGTTCCACTTCAGCTGTACTTCATGAAATACTGACTGCTCTTGGCACTCTGCTACTCCGTCTCCTCAGAGATGCCCAGAATGCGCTCTGCCGCTCCAAGACTGCAGTGCTCTGAAGACCAAGTAGTATATTCCAACAGCAATCAAAGTTTGCAAACAGTCCAGTGTGCGGCAAGGAGCGCTCTGGCACCTGGAGTATAGCCTAAGTATTTATGAACCCACCCATACTGGTGAGAAAATCAGAATAGATGGGAGCTGGGAAAGCAGGCAGTGCCATGATTGCTATTTAGAATTTCCAAAATTAAATTTAGAAACTAACCCAAACACTTCAGCAAACACGGACAAGATTTTACCACATCAACAACGTCAACTGTAAGTGTGGAGGTGGTGATAGTTGCTGGTCATATAAGGTGGCAGTTTTCCACTGAACGTCTCTCCTCTAATTATAGAAGCGTTATAAAAAATATGAAAAAAGAGAAAACTGATCACATCATGTGCAGCCATGTAAGCCGATAAATACATTTCACAGTGTGTGGCCCCAATGAAGACACCATGCTGGCATATGGTGCCATGTCAGAAAACAGAGCAACAAGTCTTTGATTTGAATAAATTAGGATAATAGTTGCACAATGAAATAATTTATTTGATTGCCATGATGGGGGTAGAAATAATAAACTGGTTGATGGGGAAGCATCTGTCGCCCCTTGGTGTTTTGGACAGTCTACAAAGAGGCTTTCAAGTTTTGTGCTCTGGGAGATGTACATCCTAATGTTACCACTAAGCTAATACATTGCTCTTTATCTTACTTTTATCTGATTACAGTAATGACATGTGATGATTAGAGAGACAACCAACTGTCAGAAGGCGTGACCCGTAGATACATCCATGTAATGATAGTCGTTTAGTGAAGCACAACCTTAATTTAGTTACCAAAGCCAAATTGGATCTCAAAAGTTATTGCAAAGAAATACACCCACGAGTCAGTGTGGTATTGTTGGCCCAGGCCTTTATATTCTATGAGTACACATCTCATACTGACAAAGTAAATTGGCACATTTAGCATTCATATAGCTTTCTGATGGTGTTTTCATAAGATGTTCTCATCTTTTGGATTAAATGTCAAGAATCCAGTGCTGCACTCATTGACTCAGCACAGCATCTGAGGATTTTTATCACCAACTCGATAGCTATAAGCATGAATGAAAAATGTTAAATTACTTTACCACAGTTTATAACAAAACAGACAATACAAACAGACTAACAAACAATGAAGTGGGCAGACATGGATGCAAATATTTAAAGGTAAAACCCATATCAATGGAGAGAAGAATGAACTGTATGTGTGTATGTATGTATGCATGTATATGTGTATAGTGTATCTGACCTTATCCTGTATCTGAAAGTGGGCATAAGTTAGAATAATGTGTAATTAAAAAATTGCTGAAATCAGCAAAAATAATGTAAAATGGCGCTTTTTTATTTAGTAATAGGTTTTTATTTTCCAGAAAATAATGGCATGAAAAAGACAATGAGGGAGATTCTGCCTAGGAGGGAGGGTGTTGACATGGCTGTTAATAATTTATTATCAGTCGCACCCGGAAGCGTTTACTTCCTGCAGGCTCACGCCGGGTGAGGTCCAAAGTTTAAAAGGTGATAGCAGCACTCAGCACACGGAGGCATTTAAGACAGGTAAATAAAGACCAAAAGACAACTATTGTGGATATCAGTTTCACCTCCTAAGGTCTCAGACCATTTCTGGTGGGTTTCTAGTAACTAATATTTACTTATATATCTGCTGGTCGGTAGGTTACACAAATATAGGCTACATTTTTAAGCCAAATGAGCAGGTGTTGTAGCTGAGTTAGCTCCCTCGACTCCCCATAGGGATCTCTATGAAGCACGTACCATCAAAATGTCATGTAGTGAGGAAGTTTTCTGATCAGTTTGATAAAGCTTTGCTAACATTTAAATTAGAAATAATGAAAGTGTGAAGGATGTACTGTTCATGTAGGCTACATAACCACAATCCTATGTAGTTACCAAGGAAGGACTGAGGCACTTACTGCTCATGAGTGAGAAAACGTAAGCTCAGTTCCTAAATAGCTGAATAAAGAGAAAGATAGTGTTCCACTAAATCAGTATAGATTCTAAACATAAACCACAGGTGCTCATGTTTAGCACTGAATTATAATAAACTATTAGCAACTATTTATGTGGCAACTTCAATTGTACATCTTATTTTATGATTAAATGGCTATTGATTAATTAGTCATTAGTTCGCGAATGACACAGGAATTCAAAAAAAGTGTAATTCCAGCAAACTTACAATAACATTCACAGCCATATGTTCTGTATATAGACAGGTGAAGTCTGTCCCCTTCTGGTGAACCACCACAGGACCTTATTTCAGGAAAAATATGTACAGCAGATAATAGTGAGAAACAAATAATTGTTTGATACGGTTTGAATTGTGCCATGAATTACACACATGCTGTTTGTCAATTCAAAATATATTTTTTCAACTTGGGAAAGTCACAGTTTGTCATGTAACAGTTGAGAGTATAAGTAAGTATAAGACTGAAAATACATAAATAGAAAGACTAAACACCCAACATTGTCGCATATGTGATGTTGTCTCATTAAATGCTCCACAAAACCCAGAGCTGGGCCTGTATTTTAGTTGGCTTACATCTTTTTAAGAAGAATTTTGGTGATCTTATGACGGCCTGTTGGTGAAGGTGACGTTTATTGTGCGAAACAATGGATACAAAACTAAATTATATTGTACTATCGTTACAGCAAACTGCAACTTTTGTGACTTATAAAACTATTTATTTTAATTGAAAAACATATGTGTGATTCATGACACAATTCAAAAGGGATCAAAATGTATTTGTCTCTTGCCATTGACTACTGAGTACATTTTTTTTTTTTTTTTACCACACCGGAAGGGGCAGGATTTTGCCTCTCTATTACATGGCCATAATAGATGTTTGCTAGCAAGCACAGTACATCTAGTAAATTTGTCTTCAGATCACTTCTTTTGTCAAACAAAGTGTTCAAAATGAAAAGAGTCTCCACTTACCATCACAAAGGACAAAGAAAAGCAGCAAATCCTTACACTGAAGAGGCTGGAACCAACTAAACAAATACATTTAGCTTAAAATGAGTTCTTAAAATGAATGAGTTCACCAGAATAGTTTGCAATTAATTTTCTTTCAAGCGACTAATCATTAAATTGTGTAATTGTTGCGGCTCTATATATATCTTGACAAGGTGTAGATCCATACTCACGCATGTTGTGTTAACTTGTTTTCAGCAACTTGTATTTATTCCAGCTTTTCACCACTGCTGTGATGGCTGCTGCTCACAGTCACATTTTAGACAACTATCAGAGCGACAGCCAAATTAAAATCCTTCACACATGTAACAATATTATCATCCACACATTCTGTAATATAGAGTAGACTAATGCCTGTGCTGCCTTAAATAAAACATGTGCACTGTAGTCATTATAAACCCAGCATTGAACATCACAGACACTCTATTTAAGTTTGTGTAGAAGCACACAGTGATATTTTCCTTCTCCGGAGCTGGAAATAAGTTTGGATGGATTTTTCTTTGGTCTGCCTGGACGGGTCTCTAAGCCTTAATGTTGTGCTGGAAAACAAAGCTCATTTTGAACAAATTAATGTTACACAAAGATCCTTCATTCTATTAGCTAATTTGCTATCCTGTTTCATTTGAATAAGTACGGCTATCTAACATTTGTTAAAGAGACAGCTGTTTCTGGACTAAATCCCCTAATTTGATCATCTTAATTGCGATAGATTTCGTAAACATCAAGATTGAATGCAGCAACTTTGTCAGTTAGTACAAGAATGCTTTAAACCTAATCTAATAAAATTGCGTAAGGGAACCATTGCAAAGCCACTTAGACTGTAAAAGGCTTGCATACCCATTAGGCAAAAATTCCCTTAGACAGGAATAGATAGCAATTGATTGCGACTTCCTTGAAAATATGTGATCACTCCCTCTAATTTGTGATTTGGTGAAGTCATTGGGTGGTCTCCAAATGCTGTTTTGTCGTTGGTCTCACTTGTCATTTAATCCTGGATTAGGAGGCCACTTTTTCTTCTAGATCCTAATAAGCCTCATCAAGAAGTCAATAATGTGGCCATTTTAGCCAAGACAAACCCTGTCTGTTCTCCATGTAATGACCCTGAAGGGTGCAGTGCTAATTTTCTTTCACTATCTGCATTTTGTGTATTTATTCAAAGTTTCCAGATTCAAAATTCACCCTTTAGGTAAATGCACTGTTGTCCGAAAGTGCAGGAATGTTTAAATGCATTGTATAAGCAAATATTGCTTTGAATTGTATGATGAACCTGTAGATCATTCCAGTATTTTTTCTCAGGTGAAATACCAAAGATGTGATGAGGCTCTTCTGTTTATCTAACGCAGGTTCGACATGTCTGAACTGAGCAACAAGCTGCCTTCAGACCCCATCTCTGCAGTTGGTGTAATCACTTCATTCAGCAAGGCCCCAGACGACTACACTGTTGTGAGTATTCATTTTGAACTGTAGCAGACTATTGGTCTTGAAACACACGATTTAATAAACTAGGATTAAGCCTAAAAAGTTATCTCCTTTAGTGTAAAAATAAAATACAAAAATAAGAGAAATGATTGTTTATTTACCCTTGTGAGACTAAAACAGTGTTGTTACATGGCCTAAATGTCTTTGATATGATATAGGGCTGCAACTAATGGTTATTTTCATTGTCATTCAATCTGTTCATTATTTTTCTCCATTAATCGATCAGTTGTTTGGTCTGTAAAATGTCTGAAAATGTCTTTTGTCTAGAAACAAAAAATATTTGGTCCATACATTTAAGAAGTTTGAATCAGAATTTTGACTTTTGTTTCTTAAAAGATTACTCAACCCGATTAAATGGTTTTATAATGAATATCAATTGATTGAATAGTTTTGATTGTTGTAGCTCTCAAGTCCAATCTGGAACCTATTTTTTTGGCTAGAGCTGCAAATTGGCATTAGTCGATTAATGGATTATTCAATTGAAAGAAAATAAATTGCTATTGTTACAGTTACAGTTAATTGTTTCAGTTTGCCGGTGCCAGCTTCTTAAATGTGAGGATTTTCTTTGTCATTTATATTAAATGAAGAAATTATGATGACCATTTGTCACATTTTCTGGCATTTTATAGACCAAACAACTAATAGATTAATCGTGAAAATCAGCAGAATAATTGATAATGAAAATAATCATTAGTTCTGTGTTCATGCCGTCTACTGCCAGTTGTACAGTACATGTAACTGTTGTATCTAATTGTATAGCATAACTTTCTGCCAGGATGTTGGCAGCCTTCCAAGATGTTTTTTTGTCAGATCTGTTAGATGACTTATTCATAAAGTTTACTTTGATGATTAGGAAGATTCCCTTCCTGACATTGTTGTTGGATACCACCAGTACTGCAGACAGACCGGAGGCAAAGGTTTAATGATGTTTGGTTGGTGCCCACCAGAGTCATTTAAGTTTACCCCCATGTTTCCCTTATATTCAACTACCACAACAACCTCAACAATAATAGGAATGTGTGAGGGTGCAGTGCAGGATCAGTTGGTTTATGTGAACCTTTCTTAGTTGTGAAAGAGTTGGAGTGGGTAAAAAAGAGAAGTGACTGTGTGAGTTGAATTCAGTACAAAACAAGCTCAAGGGCAGAGCTCTCTTCCTCTGACTCTCTTCCTATTCAGACTTCTTGTTCTTGCTTTCACCCTACGCCCCCAAACCCTCCCTGTTCCCCAGTTTCTATCTCTTCCTGCTCCACCCTGCACACCCAGCTTGTTTTAATCTCTGGCAGATGATGGTGGGTTGGCATCAGAACGGAGCCACTGGCAGGGAAACTGTATACACACCACACGGTAGTGACAAACAGAGAGAGCCCCGTCAGACTTCCTCCTCTGCTGCTCCGGTGCGCCAGTACTTTTCAGTTGATGTGCAAATACCGAGCGTGTTCTGTGGGGCTAAAAGCTTGAGACTGGCTGTTAATGACACTGGTTTATCTTTGTAATGGATAGGGGTGTCACGATTTGATTTCAATTTCTAATTAAACTTTTTTTTTTCCAGAACTAACAGCTTTGCCATTTGCAGACTATTGTATCTTGATATGTAAAAATCAACAACTCGTTGATTGTATTCCCTGTCCCTTTTCAAATTCTTCTTTAAAAAGACAAGGATATTTAAAGCAACAGTTTGACTTTATCTTGCCGGCTTTTTGCAAGAAAGGTTTAGCTCATTCAATATTACTCAAAAATAAAGATTCAACAAAAACGCCACCTTTCAGGAATTCAACAGTGAACAAACAAAGATTTAGTCGGGTTTCTCAAATCTGTGCCGAGTAAGCCCTCTAACTATACAAAACAATAAAGGATCTCTAAATAAAAAAAAGAAAATAAACCCATCATCTCTGAGGGTCTCTGAGTTCCCCCTGGTATCTGTTAGTTGATTGTCCTTGTGCCACTCAGGATAAGTGTCTGGAAGTGCAGCTGCAAGGTAGTGGTAAGCTAGCTGTGTCTTTTAGAAGTGTTGGATGCAAAAGTAGGCGAAGGAAGAGAGAAATTAATATTCTGGGAGAATTGCCGATCCTAGTATTACACCAGCAGTTTGAAATTTGGAAATAGCGATGACTTAAGATAATAAAAGTGTAGGCATAATAATGAAAATCAAGAAACTGCAATCAAATACAAGCAATGAAACATTTTGTGTCATATTGTGTTAGTACTCTAAAGCACTGCAAAAAATACCAAAATGGCCGTTGATTTATAAAACTAAATCAATTTCAAATACCACGTGCAGTATTTCAACCTGATAGGTTATTATGGTGATGTTTTGAGCAGCAAATCCTTACATTTAAGAAGCTTGAACCAGCAAATATTTGACATTTTTGCATGAAAAGTGACAGAAACAGTCCAGCGATTATCAAAATAGCTTGCTGTTAATTTTCTTTCCTGCGACTAATTGATAAATTGAGTCATCGTTGCAGCTGTAGTCAGTAACTCGGTTGGTCGCTCCACCACCTTTGTCTCGACTGAACTGTGAGTGTCTCAACAATTTAATGCCTTTAGAGCTACATTTTTTGTTTTTAGTGAAATGTCTCAAAAACGATTGGCTGGGAGGCCATGAAATCGAGTGCAGATCTCCATTGTGCTCAGATCATACTGAATGAATCCAAACAGAAAGATAGTCAGCATGGTATAAATGATACATGCTAAACATCAACAATTTAACATTGTCACTGTGAGCATCTTAGCTTGCTGTCATTAGCATTTAGCTCATAGCGCACAGCACAGCCTCACATAGCCATTAGCATGGCTATAGACTTGTAGTCTTGTGCTTTTAAGATGTGAATGTGGCGTTGCATCCGGTCTGCGTGACATGTCTGTTCCTGATCAGGCACATGTTTGAGAGAAAACAAGGTTTCACTCAAGATAGTTTAAAGCCTATCTTTAATACTAATATCACTATCTTATATCATTTTCAGTGATATATTTCAGTCTGTGTTAGTTTTCCTTCTGTGTAAATAAAATAGAATATGAAGCACATCCTTCAAGGTAATAAAATATCAAATCCTACCTATGAAGAAAAAGTCAAGTAGGAGTTAGCCTCCAACATAACATTCAAGGCCTTCCAGACTCTGAAGCACTATTTCAAATGCACTTGTCCCATCTTCAAGAACATCTTTTGAACATCACTATGTGGTCTTTCATCTGCACACTTGAAAAACAAACAAAAATATCAGCGCGAGCTCGGCATCAGTGTGCTAATGCATCGCTAAGAAAGGGTAAGTCTCAAGATATTACACTGTATTGATTTTTTTCTCTCCTTTCATACCAGACTTCTATTAGAATTCCTCCTTAATACTGACTGCTTACCATACTTACCATACTTTTATACGGCAGATCAAAGGGCTGATTAACTCTTTTGCTCTCTGATACGATGCGCTCACATCTCTGAACTTGAGCAGGTTGTTCCAACACAAGAGAGCACCGGCCCAGATCAAACACCGCTCCACTGGGATCAGGAGCTTTGCCGAAGCACCAGCAGCCACCCAACATCAAACACCAGGGCTAGACTCACGCACACTGTGCAGGGGTTGCAAAGGGGATACACGTGTGTTTCAGATTCACCTGAGCATTTGACATGTTACGCTCATAAACTCATTAATGTAATGTGCATTTATTTGAGGATGCCAAGTACTAGCTTATGATTAGCTAGGATGCCTGGGTTTACAAACCCAACAGCTGCATGTGTTTTTGAGTGAGCATCTGTACTATAAAGGTATAGTTTGACATTTTGAGAAATACGCTTATATTCACTGTCTCGACAGGAATTAGAAGAAAAGATAGATAACACTCTTATGTCTGTGCGGTAAGGCCTGATCAGACGGAGCGCGAGGCACATGGCACAGCTTTTTTGTGATGCCAACAAGAGTGGTTTGTTTTTTTAATGCGCAAGGCGACCACCAACATCTTTTAATTCATACACAGAAACGTAAAATTGACTGTTTGTGTTGTCATTACCTTGATATTTCTAGACAACTATCTAGCTGTTTCCCCTGCTTCCAGTCTTTAGCTCAGCTAGGCTACTCACCCCTAGCTCAAATGTTAGCTCCACACTACGCACACAGAATTGAGAGTTACATTACTCTTCCAATTTTCCAATCTAAGCAAATGAGCTTCACAGAATTTCAAACCGTTCCTGAAAGAGCTTTTTCAACACTAACATCTGCTTTAGTTATTTAATATACTGTATAGTCAGTCGACAGTTTATCTATTTTATTACCTTTTTCAGTTCTCTTCAGTTTTTCTGTTCTTCTTTGAAGTGACTGGTTTATTCTCTGTACCTCTCTTATGTCTTCTCCACCTGGTTTCACTCCCCAGAGATTTTTGATTGTATGCCTTTATATCTTTTGAATCACAGCTGTGCCTCTCAGTGCTTCATAGTATATTGCTGGTGGTGTCTGTCTCCAGAGATCCTTCATAGGAGCATTCAGCACCCCCTAAAGACTTTTTCACAGGTGGGCTTTTAGATCACTGCGAGCTCTAGATTTTAGGAAGTGGCAGTTGAATCTGTCATTGCATTTTAAATCAAATGATACAACCATATTTCAATATCAGAGCCATGACGTGTCTTATCAGACATGTGGCATTCTTGTCATTGAAGTCTGTGTAATGATGGAGCCGTACAGTGGCAGACTTGAAAGTATCAGAGAAGAGCCATCGCAACTTTACACATGCCTCCTCTGCCGTAGCTCAGCAGTCGGCGTTTCACATTCAAGCTGCGTCGCATCCTTGCTGCCGGCGGCTGTGGCAGGATGATGCCTGAGGTGCCTCCGAGGAGGACCGTGCCCTCGTTACTCCTCAACTTGACTTTGGGTTTCACAAAGCGAGCCCTTTGTTTACGCTGACAGGATGCGCTGGCTACTGACCTGGAAAAAGTGGCCAAGACGGGTTGTCTTGTAAAGAAGAGGGAGGCTGGTGATGTATAGGCTCCTTCTGGGACCTTTCATGGAACTGCTGTTGGAGACGCCCCGCAATCCCTCTCTCCGCTCATCCTCTGCTCTTTCTCTCTCTCTCATCCCACTATCTATCTCTGTTCCCCAGTCTAGTCGCCGCTCTCATCCCATCTAGTCAGTGGTGGTTTTTCATGAATCTCCCCATGCCATGTTTCCCCCACCCAGTCACCGGGGTCATTCATCATTATTGTCAGGGGGGTAATGTGTGTGGGTGGGTGCAGAGATCTATGACTTCTTCATTTGAATGAACCTCATTAGATTGACTCTTCTTTGTAAAGGATCCCTTTAGAAAATAGCTCTGGCAGTTATTTAGGTGATTCTCACATGATGGCCAATGGAACATGACGCGTCAGCCAAGCATATTTGCAGGAAGGATGGAAGAGTCTCTGTGATGCAGTCTGCAGGTTATATTTTGCTTTATCATTCAGCCCTGCATACCTACATTTACATAGCAATGTAGTGTTGGACCTTGAGCTTGACTTGTGGTGCCTACATGCTGTCAATATGCTGCAATCTATTATTTTTACTGACTCCACTGATCATTTACAACCAGGAATGAGCTTATTGTACAAGGGCAAGCTGCTTAGGTTTTTGGATTTAGACTTATTTAGACATGCACATGAAATTGCTTTAAATCCTCCTCATCTAATTTATTCTTAGAAGACTTGTCTCATTAAATAATAGAATGATCCACACAGGAGATAAATTGGCAGAAGTATTTAAGGTGTTCTCAGCTCACCTGTGTCTTGCTCAAGGGATACTACAGTAGGTTTTTAAAAAAAGATACAATCCACATTTACCCCAAATATAATGCCTGCTTTCCCACAGAAGCACACTGAAGTTTGGTTTCCTTATTAGAGCAGATCCTTGTCAGGGCATCTTTAATCAGCCCGGTCCCGAGGGATGATATTTTTAGCCACCTTTTTGGAGGCTAAGACTCCTTTACCCACGCAGAGCACTAATGAGATGGAGCGCTAGTGTTGGCAAGCGTTAATTAAGGCTAGTATGCAAGGGAAGAGGCAAAAGCAACACGCTCATGGCATACATACATTAACTTTATCCCACCTCCTGCATGTTTTTCTTTCCTCTCCTTGTTTTTTTTCCTCTCTTTTTTTTTCTCGTAGGTTGCACAAACAACAGATGGCTCTGACGCCGACCTGTGGAAGGACGGTTTATTCAAATCCAAGGTCACCCGTTACCTCTGTTTCACCAGAAAACCTGTAAGTGTGAATGTAAACTTCTCCCTTCTCCTGTGCGTTTGGCTCTAACACCTCATCTGCAGCCCCTTTTTTGTTTGCCAGAGGTTGCCGCCAGAATATCTTTGTGCGCTTTGATCGGTGAAAGTCCCATTTGAAAAAACGTCCAGCGTTGGCTGTGCAGTTTTGAACTTTTATATATAATGAATTTGCATGCATATTCCAGATGAATAATACCTTGGTGAGATATTTTTCATGTTGTGCGTCCTCCTGAGGATATTATTTATGTTTATTCATGAAATAACAATGAGCTGTATTTTAACTATTCCAATTTATTCAATCAACAGCGTCCCTGTAGAGAAAGTGGTTACCAACCAGTGATTCTTGAAAGCCGAAGCACATATAATTGTGAATATGAAAGCACTCTTTTTATGCAAGAAATTACTCTACAAAAAGTATGGTGGTGCTATATATAGCGCTCCCAATTTGCACAGCATTGACTCCTCTGGGGCTGAAATGGTCTTTGAATAGTTCTCATAATGCTGTTGGGTCATTTTTGGACTGGTCTCCGGCCTGCAGCCTATAGCTGATGTGTCGTTGCATGGCTGTCAGCTGCTCTGTTGCCATAAATACACCTGTTTACATCTGGGATTATCAACCTGTCTCACCTCAGCTCATACAGCTCACTATTGTCTGTCTATTCATTTGTTTCCATGGGCTGCAGGTGGATAATGCAGACAGTATTGTAAACAAAAACCTGCATTTTTATTATTATTTTGCATCAGCTCAATTTCAGGACTTAATCAAGTCTCTCCCTCTCTTTTTTCTTTTTTTTTTTTACAGTATGTCCTCTAAAAGCCAGGCAACTTGGCACCGGCTGCCTGGTGCCTGAGCTCAATCTGCTCCTCGGTTTAGTATATAGCATACAAATAGCCTCCTCCTAGTTCCTGTATATTATCTTAAAATGTGTGTCCACATTGTTTTAAAGATTTTGACGCAAATAAAACATGACAGAGCCATCAACAAAGGCTATTTTGTCTGCCAGTCAATGGTGCTCACACTGTAATTGTCTATGACAAAAACAGATTCTGTAAAATTAGCCCCTGAATTACGTGGGGGGAAGTAAATAGTTTGTGATTTATCATACTCTATGCAGGAGGTAGAAAGCCCCTTTTGTCAGACCCTGATGGCAGAAATCTCTCCAGCAAAAAGGGGAAAACACTAAAAAAAAGGTTCCATGCATAGTAATAACATTCATCCATATTCCTCCTTAAGTCAGTATAAAAACTATGAATAAAAAATGTCTCTAATGGTAATGACTGTCGGGCAACAGTAGCAGTGAAATCCAGCCTTTTCGGACGCATCAAGTCACGCCTGGCTCGCCCCACTCTCTACCGCCGCTGTGTATTATTGCAATTTATTATGGCAAAAAATGAAAATGTAATGGGAGGCAGGGAAGAGTCATGCTTGAAAATGTCAACTACACAGTGCCTGATTGTTTTTAACCAGTCCCATTCTGTTGATTAGGCTGCCTACTCTGTCTCCCATCATCCCACAGCTTCTCGCCGAAAGGTTGCGAATGATTACGAGTTCACAGATGCATTCTCTCATTGTAAAAAAAAAAAAGCTATTAGAGAGTAATTACTTCAGCTATTTTGTCAACCCTTCTCTTTAGAGACTTCCTGAGCTTTTAGTAAATCATCGGCTCTTATTATCTCTACATTTTCTTTCCTCCAAAAAATGACTAACCTTTTCTCTCTCTTGCTCTCTGTCCTTTTAAAAGTTGAATTTGCATACTTTACATTTCCTGCTCTGTCTCTTAGGGACCTGACGTTGTTGTGGACATAAAGGTGATTGACATTAAGGATGCCTTGCCAGAGGGCTACACACCTGTGGAAGAAACAATGGACACAAGTAAGTAAACAGTCAATACCGACCGAAGGCTCGCTCCCCTCCTCTTCTTGTTTTTTTTTCGCTCTCCGACCAGCTTACACGGAGGTCCTCAGGGGCAGCTTTGCTTGAGATAGTGAATGTTTTATGGGTGCAGGTTAGCTTAATTTATGGCAGACTGTGGGAATAAAATAAACATTTTGCCCTGGAGGTACAAGAGAAGAGAATCATGAGTCATTGTTTATCTCAGCTGGAGCTGTGCTTTTCTTTATGAGGGGCTTATTTATTTATGTATTTATTTGGGGATAGGACGAGTGGATGGGGGTTATCTAATATTAATGAAATGCATTCCCCAATGCTTTAGTGCCTTTTGAGTGCTATGTATTTCCCCCCTCACTATCCATGCCTTGGAAATGTAATAATATTTTGGTGTGGGGAGTGAGGACAGCTTGTTTATTATTTTTATTATCATTGCATTTACACTGCACTTTCTAGTGTTGCAGGGGAAATAAATGAGCGAGGCACAGATGCAATATAGGGGAGCATGGCAAAGGCTTTTTTTTTTTTGTTCCCAGAATGAAGAAAAGAGATTATGTTTGTTTGGCTACGTTGTAATTTAATGTTTTATTACTTTATGTGAATCCATGTTTAATGTATACATGTGACATTATGTGTGCGTTTCTATCTGGAACATCCAGTTTAAATCCCCTCTGTGCACTAAAGCTGATGGAGGATTCACTTGCTTCTGTCATTTCACCGACTAAAATGATAAAAATGATAATAACGCATGTGGATTTTGTTGCTTTGCTCTGTCCAGTCATTTCCCTTTGAGCACAGCAAGTCACCCAGAAACTGATATTAGCTCATCTCTTATTCTCAGGCTGGTAATGACCAAATAGTGAAGTATAAGTGGGATTTGTGAATATATATTTCTCCTAGAGGTTCAAAAATATCCATAGGTATTTTTTTTTTAGCTTGAAAGTCAGAGATGGCAGAAATGAATATGTGACCATGAATTCCCATCTGACACCCTCATGTGTACCTGACTCATCAGAGGAAACTGCCATGAGGAAGAGGAGGCTCTGTGTGAAAATCAGCCCTCGTGCGGCTGCCGAGACGGCTGTATATGACATCCAGATCATCGCCAAGACCAAGTACCATCTTGTTAACTACGTCTGTATAGGGTGAGTTGTTTGGCACCGGAAATAAATCAATCCATGCAACCCAAACTTGGGAATAGAAGTTGGCAATGGATGTTTCTGCAAACCACAGATATGTTGAAACTTTACATTTTTTGATGTTGCAACAAGGGGTTTTCACATAATAATACACTAGTCGACTATCAAGAGGTCAAATAGTATTTCCAGCTCAGACAAGATTGCAGGGGTTTTAGTCCAATCAAATCAGCCTCTCAGGGCCAATCAAGGGTTTTTTTTGTACTCACCCTCAAGTTGGTCCTGTCTACATTAGTTAAGTAGTTAATTAGTTAACTCTCTTGTATTCAAGACCTTTTTGCGAGACTTGATCATTGTTATTGGGTCAAAAATTATGATAAATCCCTGGCAATCAATTGACTATTCAGCTTCTTTATGGGAGGTTAGCAGAGATTTCAAGCGTTGAAACGTAATCTCAACCTGCAGTTACTGGCTTGGCAGCTTTCTCGCCTGTGACTTCACCACCATTCCCTCCGCCTCGCAATATGAAAGTCAGGTCATAAACGTAATGTGAACGTCATGTGACACATATTGTAGAAATTGGTTTGAAAAAACGTTGACTGCCAACAGTTAATCCTGTTGACTGCGCTGATTAATGAAGTTTTGTATCTTGTGTCAGTCACCATATCTTCTAATTTGCATGAAGAGTGACTAACCTAGCTGTTTAAAATGAAGAGAAACACTCTGTATGTCTCTTCTTCATCTTCACACAGTGAGATAAACAGTATGGGGGTGTGGTATCGAATAGGAGATGTTCCTAAGCTTCAGTCGTCCCCGGAAACGGCCAGTACAGCTAACAGCGAGGCGCCATCCCACACAGCAAGGTAACATCAGGTCACAATATTCTGCAAGGCCTCATGAAGTTTAACTTTGCTGCTTCCTCTCTTTTGTATTTCATGCTCAGTCTACTATTTAGCTGTTGTCACGCTCCCGCGCCGTATGTACGACAATGAAGACACAAGCAATTGATCACTCCCGGGCAATCTGCCGTAAAGGTTGTGGCTGGACAACAAGGTAGCGAGGGTGAACCGGAGAGACAGGCTAACTAGACAGGATCCCCTGAACAAGAACATGAGTTCAATGAGGGCTAAACTCCTGCTATTTGTGGTGTGTCCCAGGAGGCAGAGGCAGGTCGCTCCTCTGACTGTGGTGACAGGAGTGTTGTACTGTGCAGACAAAGAGGAGGAGATGTAGCCCCGAGAGCGAGCGACAGCTGCAGAGGAAGGGAGGAGAGATCCAAGATCTCCACCATGCTGGAGTGTGTGTGTCCCCTCCTCTGCTCATGCTGCTCGGGCTTCCTCCGCCTCAGGCCTCAGAGTGAATGGAGCAACCCTTTGTACTGTGTCCAGATCAAACAGCTCAATTATTTATCGCAATGAAGAACTGGGGATTTCCACAGCAAATTGTAAATAAACAATTGAGACTCCTTCGGCGTGGCGGTGCTGTGGAGAGGGAAGCTTGGCAGGGAGGGCTGATGGGTTTGCCAGCTTGAAGTGCTATACTTTGCCATCCTGTGCTGGGCTGAGTAAAAGCCACTTAAAAGCCACAACAGGCCAGAGCGGCGGATGCCAGCAGGCGTATTCAAAACAGAGCTTCTGTTCACATGGCCACTCAGTGGGATGGGAACAATAAAATGGACAACCCTGAAATTCAAAACCCAAGTTCAAACTGGGCAGAGTTTTGCGAATCGTCCATATTTTGGAAGTGGATGGTCAATAATCTTTGATGTGTTGAAGCGATGGTGGGCGCTCGGGCTCGTGTGTACGCCTTCGCAACTCTTACCGGTAATCCTCCGTTCTTTTGAAGCCCACTTTCAAGTTAGTGAGGCTCAGAGGTTGGAATAAATTGCACCTCGAAGCGACTCACACCCCCTCCTGATGCCTGCTGAGATCACAGGCTGCTGTTTTTGTATTAACATTAAAATTCATTCCACAGTCAGAGAGTCTTCTTTTGAGAGTATTTCCATCCATAATGCACTGACACATAAGGACGGCACTGTGGGCAATTTAGACAGCGGCAGTCCTTTGACTATTTATCTGGCATCCTTTCTGTGTAGTTACATGCACTTTAGACAACCATACGTACATCTATGAATATTTCTGTAGTTTCTTTAAAGTCGCAGATTAGATAGTTTGACACAGTGATTTATACACAGCACTTCAACACCTACTGATTGCTTAAGTAAGCACAGTACTACAGTGTAACTGTCTGTGTAGTATCACCCCACTATACTTTATTCATATTCAGCAAGAGAAAATTCTCTCCTCCATGCCTCCTTCGGGCTATCTATAACAACTTTATGGCCTTTGGAGAATAGCACCTCTTAAATTTAAGTGCTCTTTACAGTCAGTGGAAAAGATGTTTTAAATACAGTCAATAATGTGTAAATTTTTAATGACCCTTATAATTTTGAAAGCTGCAGTGATCCCTCTCAAATGTTAAGTTGCCTCAGGCAGTGGGAGCTTGTTAGAGTTGTGTACAAACGTAAACTGCAAATCAGGTTTTTTTTTCCAGCCGCACAGAGCTGCAGTACACAGTAACTGCAGGGTGTTGCATCATTATGGGATGCACACAGTTATTGCATCAAGGTTGAGGTGTAGTATTTGAATTGTTTTTGTGTCATTTTGTCAGCTAATCGTTGGGTATCCAGGGTCTTAAAGTTTCTAAAAGCTTTGAATCAGTTTCCTCAAAATAAGGCTTTTTTTATTCAAGTCTGAAATATTGTCTCGTGTTTGCTGTAGGCGGCAATGTTAGTAATAAAATGTTTCTGCATCAGATCGTGGGCTGTCAGGAGACGTTACACACTTATAAACTAAAAGCGAGATTGCAACAGTAAATTGTGAACACAGGAGGCTGTTAGTGTCGAAGTTAAAGTTTCAGTCCGCATCATCAGACCTATACCCATCAGCACTGTCACTACTAGTAGCCACAGTAGCTAGGAGACTCATCATTTTATCATATATGGCTACAACTCAGTGATTATTTTCATTATTGATAAGTCTCATGCTTTTTCTTGAAAATTGTAAAAAAATAAATAAATAAATAAAAAGAAAACCTATGAAATCTTCCCACAGCCCAAAGGGACATCTTCACATTGCTTGTTTTACTCATCCAACATTCCAAAACTCCAAAGATATTTTATAATTTCCTATCATATATGACAAAAAAATCTGTAAATCCTTTCAATTGAGAATCTAAAACCAGCAAATGTTTGGCTTTTTTACTCATTGGATATACAATGCTGGTAGAAGCCTGCCATTGGCCAATGGGAAACAACAACAATGTTACCCTAACCCTAACCTGGTCGCTAATGATACCAACCTAAACAGGCTCGAAGCTCTTACCTTTTATTTTGTGGGCTTTAGCTATTTTGAAGCAACCATATAGGGAAAAAATGAAAGCAGCTTATTACAACCCAAATTAACTTTTCTTGTTAAGCGGCTTCTTCTAGTGGCCATATTAAATATTGCAGCTGCAAAGGAGGAAGTGAGGAGATGTAGTTTAAAGAGTAAAAGGTTTGTATAGGGAGGAGGTCGGGGATGGACGGTCAGGTTAAACAAGCACAGGACTTTCATCCATGGGACCGCTGATGTTGTCCAGTGTGAAACCAGAAGTCAATGGTGAGTTCTTTGGACTGAAGTGAAGTAACACCACATACATAAGTTAATATGAGTTACGTTCCAGAAGTTACAGAAGTAACATAGTGATTTTAACCCAGACACTAACGTTATTTTACAGCAATGCAACAATGATTTAAGGGAGACTATGGGAGAATGAAACAATTTACATATGTAGTTGTATAGGTATGAGGATGTGTTGGAATTAGTGCAGCCAGACCTTTCTCCATTGCTGACACAGCGCTGTAGAGAAAATGACTGATCAGATATCAAGATAGTTGACAGTTAATTTTCTTTTAATCAACTAATTGATTAGCAGCTCTTAAAATAATGACTAAAATGTAATTGGTTAATCCATCCATCCATTTTCTGCTACTTATCCACGTCCTTCTGGGCGACATTGTCTGCTTTTCAGTCATTCTTGGCATGATTGTAAAACAGTTATTGAATTGAATTCCATGGGGTATTAACAAAGTCTGATTTAACCTGGTGAACCCAGCAAAACCTGTGAAAGGGAATCTTAGGAATTGTAAAGGAATAATTATTTTCTCAGTTTTATCAGTTCAGGCAGAATCAACACTAAACACTAAACAGGAAATAGTTATTTCTTAATGGCTCAGGCTGTCGCACCATATTGAGCCACTAAAACTGTTAGGGCACAGGCCTCTTAACCAGTCTGCCATGCAAATGCATTTGAACCTTGTCTGTTAAATGTCTCTTTATCAAGTTCGTCTAAAGAGCTTCAACAGTCTTCTGCTTTGATTCATAGCTGCAGCTTTATGTCAGCCACTTTGGCTTGTTCTCTGTCAAGACAGACCATATCGGCCGCTCCCTGACTTTATAATGCGAAAAACCTGCACCATCCGGTCAGCCTTTTAATATGTCCAGTAAAGTATCCCCCTCCTTCCTTCTCCTGGCCAACGCTGCCATTTGTTCTCCTGATAAAACTGTCATTGCTGAGGCTGATATCTGACCTCTACACTGACTGCTAGCATAAATTAGCCTTGTCCTAATATTGCAATTTCTTTCGCTTCACTCAGAATCAAGGTTTTTGACATTTCTCTTAGAATAATAGGCTATTGTACACACGGACACTTTTTAAATCAACCTGTACAGCGATAAAAATGTCAAGGCCGAGTATCTTTTCTTTCCATCGCATACTGTAGTTGGCTTTAACACGTGAAGCCTAGAGAGTCATCAGTGTCAGAATTGGCATGCATATCAATACGTTTTGGATTGCTCTGTCATCTACCTGTGACACTCCACGCATTGCTGCAGCTCTGCAGGAGTATTGTATCAGCTTTCATTGCTCGCTGGTTAACCAAGACTTCCCACTGCATGCGACTCTTGAGAGAAAGAGAGACACCATGACTGTCAGTGTGTCGCCTGACACATCTCCCATCTGAAGTGCTGGAGAACAATCATTGCAGCTCAATCTCACTCATTACTTTGTTGTGTTAAGAAAAGTTGCAAAAAGTAGTGGAGATCAAGCGGAGGGATGCGGAGCGGTGCCAGGAATGATCGAATGATCAGCCGAGATCTGATGGGCTCAGACTGTTCGGTGATTTGCCGCCAAATTCAGAGAGATCCTCTTTTCGATACCTGACACCGAGCTTAAAGGAGGATAATGATGGGTGAGGAAGCAGCTCCCACAAAGCAGCACTGTCGGCGCACAGAGGAAGGTGTGGAGATGTTGTCACGGGGAAGGCTGGATGTGTGTCAAAACAAGAGCTTCCAGCTCTCTGTATCGCAGCTCTGGCTCTTCAGTGATATTACTCTCATCCTCATCTTACCTCTCCTCTGACTACCGCTTGTCTGTCCCCACTGTCTCTCCCACTTTCTCTTCTCCTTCTCTTTATTTTTAACACAGACAGCTCTTTTCCTTATTCCACATGGAACAACTTAAAGATCACCACACCAAAAAAATCTGTTGAACTGTAATTCAGGTTGTCAAGTAATCCACGGTGTGGTGGTTTGCTTCGCCGCACTAATATGATTTTAACTCCGGCAGATTTCATGGGAACGCAAGACTCTTGATCTGCGTTGTAATTGCGTAAAATCTTTCAGGCTCTGTTCCCAGTTTTACTATAATTTGATGAGGAACTACACTATAATTGAATATTCAAATTAGGAATATGTGTCAATATGGCTCTCCTTGCCTGAAATGAGGATTAATTGTTGTCAAAACTCCAGTGGCCGACATAATACGAGCCCCAACACTGCTGTTGATTAGCGAATGCACTTGCCATGTTTTTGTTTTAAAAATTAGTTGTCTAATTGATTTGCCATATGTTACCCTCTCCAATGCACCTAAAATTGTATTTAGAAATCACCAATTTGGATTGAGACAGTTTTGTGTTTCAAACAGATGGGAAAGGCAGCCCTGGAGGTTGCCTGTAGAAAAGCATTTCATGAGCATATTTACTTGGTTTCATGCCGAGTCTTTTGGATTTAAGTACCTCTTTCTCTTTTCCACATACATACATGGATAAATAGCCCATCTTGATACTTTCTCTGTTCTCTTTGTTTCCTCTTAGTGCTAATTTAACAGCGCAAACACAGACGCCCTAAAAAGACATTTAAACCATTTCCCCCCACTTTATCACTCCATTGGGTGTCTCTGTGCTTTGAAAGATGTGTACCTTTCTTCCTCAGCAGTGGAATCAACCTTTGAAAGGTAAAAGAAGTCTGCGTTGAATATGGCAATCGTTCCCACAAGATTGATGCCAACCTTTTAAAAATTCACCATTGGCCTGGATTTAACATGGCCAAATGCTGATGTAAATGAGGAGGAGAAAAGTCGACCCTTTCATTGCAAATAAATCTGAGTTGCAGGCTTCAGCTCATAAATACCACAGCCTGTCAGAAGTCTTGTTTTATTGCTCTTGATGGAAATTATTGCATTTATTTATCTCATCCGAAGAGATAAGGCTTTGGAAGCCACAACTCATGCATAGCATCCCTGGAATATGCAGATCTGCCTTTAGTCTTAAATTTTAGGAATTTTGATTTTACACCCCCCGCGCGAGTGAAGAATGATTATGTTATTCATAAACAGACCTAATACAGGACATGATACACAAAACACACAACTTCACACCTGCTCACCCCCAAAATCTGTCTTGTCCTCTTATAATTCAGTACCGTCTTATTCTTCTTGCTGAGCTCGAACAACAAACTCGTACGCCTGCGTGTCCTCTAATCAAAGCAATTCCCTTTTTAATGATATCGCAGACTACTTTGCATTATCATTATAAGATCATTTGTTTTATAATGCCATCCTGGAGCTCATTTTACCTCCAGAGCATGTCATGTTATGCAGCTCTCTTGAAGCTGTGTATTTTTTTTCCTGCTTGCTGTGGATTTATCGATCCGTAGGGGTGAGTCACAGGGTGTGATTCATGATAGCTTGATTGATGAGGATTTCAATCTTATATGGTTTGTTAACTTCAACTGCCCACAAAGTGCATTCTGTGCTGTTTTCTGTAATACAAGGCCATGAAACGGAAAAAAAAAACAGACTTCCCTTGAATAATGGAATCTCTCAGTTCCTCCAGAATTAACAAGATCCTGCTCCAAACCCCCGTTAAAGGTCTGTTCGAGCCCCTGGGCAGCTGAGGCACGGTTTAACTTTTACCATATTTCTCCTCTTCAGATTCATCCTCTTTTAATTTCAGAGCTCTGTTTTTCCTTCAGACAGATGAAAAACTCTTTCTGTAAGGGAGGACTTTCCACACTTCCATGCTCAATAAACTTGCATTATATTTTAATGTCTGAGCAGTGTCTTGGAACATAACTGTCATGGTCAAATACAAAGTGTACATGCATTTTATATGTTTTTAACATGATGGTCATTAAAATAGCATTGATCAACTGAGCAATTGGGACATTTTAGCTTTGTATCTGCCAACAGGAGGACCATGAGCAGGCCGGAAGATGAGCACCAAAACAGTGGGAACTACACCATGACAGGTAAATGCTCCTACTCCTCAATGTATGGGTCATTCCACACCAACTCACACAGAATTCAGAACTTTTTGCAGCTCAAGTCATGCATTTTCTTAAAAGTAAAAATCATGCTAAAACATATGTTAAATTCATGAGACCTTGTGAAAGCCAAATACTTTTTTAGCTAGATTTTTTTAAGTTTGGCCCTCAGAGCAAAATGTCATCATTTTTGTGATTTTCGCACTTTCCACTTGCTGTAATTTACATTCAGTGGTTTTGTTTCATAGGTAGATAGTTGTACTGTGTTGACTTCATGGTCTTTATGTGATACCCACTGTAATGAGCCTGTTTTTCATTTGATTCAGGAAATTTGCAATTATCAGCTTGAATATTTGGTCCAGACGCAGGGAACAAGATTAAATCATCTAGTATGCAATTAACCAAGCCATTACAAGCTGTTACTTGCAAATTTCCTAATTACCTAATGAAAAAGGGCCACAATAGGTATCACAAAAAGATAGAAAACCTTGAAGTCAACAAAGAGCAAATATCTACGGATGATATAAAACCGATGAATTTAAAATACAGTGAAAGGAACGTACGGAAATTGCAAATATGATTAAATTTAGCTCTGAGTGCCAAACTTCAAACATTCATAACTATAGAAGTATTTAGTTGAAGCTTCAACATGAATTTTTGTCAATAAAATCCATGACTTCAGAGGGCCTCGGTCAGCTGGTATGGAGTGACCTGTCTGCAAGTCAGTACCATATATGACAGTCACTATATACAATTAGAGGAATTTCATAGTTTGCCCAAGATACATTGGGTTGTTAAACCACACCTTAAGTCATTTTACTCCAAAAAACTCAAAAACGCTCTTTGTTTTAGAGGAAAAGGTTCAATAGTTGTGCTGTCTAAGTGCACTGTAAGTCTTGCCTCATCTCCTCCTGTACAATAAAGGCAGCTTCTCTGGTACTTGATCTACAAACGCTCTACGTCTAGATCTCCTCACTGATGGATACTGTACAGAGCTTTGCTTATCTGAGTGAACGTGACTTCCCAGAGGAGCTGCGCATTACACTCAAGAGAACATTTAACAGCTGTCAAAGATGATCCATCACATGCCATACTTACATCTGTACCGTGCATGCACTGGACGAATTCCCCTCTCTTTTGTCAGGGAGAAACTCAACTATAGTACAATGCTCCGGGACTAAAACAGAAGAAAGGCTAATTCGTTAGGAAGCAGAGCTTAGCAATGACAGCCTCAGAGCCACAGAGTCAGAGGCGGCTGAGACGCTCCAGCCTTAAAGAGCGTGTGATCCACCCGAGGAGGTGAATGAGGCAGGCAGGTTTTTATCCAGCTGGAGAGAGACACCATGTGGTGAGGATTCCTCCTGCTTCTCAGGCAGAGGCACAGCCAGGCTGTGGCCACGTTACACCCTGATTTTTTAATACTAATCCGGCTTTTAAACAAATTCAGACATGCACATTACAGAATTGCATAAGGAAATGTTTAAATAATAATAAAAAAAACATTTTAACTTGAAAGTATCTCAAAATGAAAAGCTTTTTTTCCTTTTGTTTGTCTTCTTCAGTGAGTAATTGACTAAAAATGATTAATACATCATTGTGTTGGTATGACAGTCATATTATAAGTTAGTCAAGACAACTGTGCAAAGTGCAGCCCTGAAGGAGCAGACATTAACACACAGCTGAGTGGGTTGTGGCGTTTGGGTGTGCGATTCCTCCACTGGGACGGGGTTTGAGTGACAGTGAAGAACATGCACATACTGTACAGTACGCTGCCAGCAGTCATCATTTATCTCCGGGAAGCTGTCCTTTGCAGCTGTACAGACTCGCTCTTTCTTCTGCCGTTATGTGTCCCTTCATGAGCTGGTGAGATTTTAAAGAAAGGAGGATAATGGAGTTAGCCTGAGATGGTTCTTGGCTTTATTTCTTGAGACTGTGTACTTGTCAGCCTCACAGCACCACACTGTGAATGTGAGAGAACGCAACTTCCCTTCATTAACAATGTGATAGCCTGCAGACCAAGTGTGAGGTCGTAGCCGACAGCCTATTTGTGTTAATTGTTAGCCGTGGTAGCTGGGGTGTGTGTGTGTGTGGGTGCGTGGGTGCCTGTGTGTGCACGTGTGTGTGTGGGCTGACAGCTGGCCAGGTTCGAGTTGGTCTAAAACCATGTGCGCTCTGTCAGGGTTGTACAGGCGCCTTCTTTAGGATTGATGAATTGCCTGCTTTCTTGATTAAACCCTCCGTCACTTCCCAACAAAACAAAAAGCCCAACACAAAAAAAAGAGCGAGTTGAGGGGAGGAGAGGTAACATGTCTGGGAAATCTGTCATCTGCAGTCACATCATGTACAGATGTGATGTGCCGGCGCTTTGACATTTATTACCAGAATATTAAAAACTAATTCACATTTATTTTGCAGCCCTCTTTCACTTGACAGTTCAAGCTCATTTGAAAAGTTATCAAGTTTTCATCGCAGCTCTGAACCTTTTTGCTTTTCTTCACCACGTTGCTTTGATCCACGCCAAATCCCTTTGCCAATTAGGTCTGTTATTCATACGTTGACAGAAAAGCAGGACATTTTTAAAGGTAATTAGACCCACATTGATGAAATGTGTCTAAAAAGCATATGTTTGATAAAAATAAATGTAAAGATGTTAGAGAGGAAAAAAACTCTAAAATAAACCTTATGTGACATTCAATCTTTCCCCATTACCTACAGAACAACATATAGTATTCAACAGACATCCACCTGATAAAAAGGTAAACGTAATAAAAAGTAATACATTTACATATCTATTGCATTAATCAAAAATAAATCCCGACATTGGCCCTGATCTAACGTAATATGGAGAGCAATTATTTCCCTATCCATTAGAGGAACTTCAATTAACAGACACGAGACAGTTCATCCTTCAGAGGAGGAGGGAAAAAAATAGGAGGCTCAAAATTAACTTGGGTTTGCAAAATATCTTGGCAGGATGACAGTGATTTTTGATTTTCAGGAAACAATATTAGAATTCTTATTAAACTATGTGCATCTGCTTTTAATTTGCTGCAAATAATTGGAAAATGCAATGGAGCTTTCCAATTAAAGCTCCACTTTATGCTGTTTAATAATACCCTCATAATATTATAGCTTATAAAATGACAGGTGAGTTGGTGTATGAATAAAACATAAAGCCCTGTAATAAGAGACAGAAAAAAAAGAAAAAAAAACGAGACAGTTGTTGGGGGGCTTTTAAATGCTCGACATAATTTGCATATATTAATCTCCTCTTTTCAGCCTTATCAAGTATTCCACTGTATTTGAAGTTAAAATAGTCGTGACAGGCAGGGGTACGCTTCGTTTTTCCAAGGATTTATTACTTGTATAATTCTGGATCTTTAATAAGCCAATATGACTGATCCTCTGAGTTCTGTGGAATTTGGTTAATTGTTCCAGATGGTGCTCACTGATTATGCAAAATTACTTTCTTTCTCCTCTTTTTTCCCCCAACTACACCATTTCTTGATTGACTAACATGGAGAAAAAAGATTATTTTTGGCGCAGCACTTTCATTAAGAGGGTTCTCATCAGGTTTCAAACAAAAGTTCCATCTTATCTCCCTGTGTAGTTCTGGGCGAGGCTGTGCAGAGGGAGGAGATCTGCCGCCTCTTATCTCAAACCGTGATGGATCTCAACTGCTTCTGCACCGCTGGGGTTATATTTTAGAATAACACAATTCTTTAGGCTGAGGGATTAAAAAACATGACCTCTGGATAGTGACACAAAAGTTATTATTAGTGTACGCCGTTCTCTTCTTTCTCCTTTCTCCTCTCTTTCTCTCCCAGAGATTGATGAAATTACTAAGCAGCGGGGTTGGTCCTCCACTTGCAGCTCGGGCTCAGTCCACAACTCACTAACATTCTGTTTTGCATCAGCTAAACTGAGCTGAATGAATCATTTATGGAAGTGTTATGGGGGAGTAGAGGGCAGATTTACTGCCGAGCTTTTACTTTAGATGGAATGGGATTTCTATGAAACCGATCCTGATGTCTGAAGTAATGCCAAAGCTTACATCAAGACATGAAAGGAACGCTCTTAAAACCCACGTTTTGCTTCTTAATTCTCCTGGTCAGCAAAAGGCGAAACAGAAGAGGGAGAGAGGGGGGTTCAGCAGGGAGAACAGTATTTACACCTAATGTATACTCACACACACACACATACACGTCCTCAATGTGTTTACTACTCCCAGCAGCTAATGGTCTAAAGGAGTGTTGGATTTCTTGTTAATAATTTGATGGCTTGTAAATTACACACTGTTTAAATCTGCCTTAATCCATATTTAAGTTTGAGCTGTTCCATAGTTAGCATTTTCCATATTGAAATAGCAATATAGTTTCAACGTTTGGGGATGAATACTGCACAAGTGAATGAAACAACTGGCCAGTAATCAACGCCTGTGTGCTATGAACAGAAATCTATGCTACAAAGACAAAAACAAGAAGATAGGAGAGATGTGAGGAGAGTTATTAGAATAGAATAGAGAAAATACTTTATTGTCGGGCTGCACTATTAATTGCATGAAATTGTTTTTTTTTTGATAAAGGTAAAATGTGTGACGAAACAGCATTATAATGTACTACTGTAGTGCTGCAGAGATGCACTGGCCTGCAAATCTTGTGCTCCAGATGTGAGAGAATGTTTGTTTGGTACAGTCTGCAACAGTTTTTCACATCATCATGATTGTAATTGGATCCGACCGATACATCCGTTGGCCAATACAATCAGCAGATACTGACTAATATCGGTATCGGCATGTATGCTGTCAGATATGAAAACCGTTCTACAGGAACAAAACGCAGATAAAGATGCTCTGGGTAATTTATAATCATTAAATTCCAAGTGAAGTTTATTGTTAAGCTGTAAAATATCCTTCCTCCATTGCATACATATCTTTTTCACAAAACCACATTTGAGGGATCCTTGCAAAACACGTGTTTGTACGTATACAGCCTTTGTATGTGTAATAAGAATATCAGCCGATATATCCATGTCCACATTTTTTTACTCCCCATATAGGTATCAGCCCCAATCTAGTATATGTCGGGCTGTAAATTCAAATTTTTAATTTTTGAGTGAAAATGAAAACCGAAAAAAATGTCATTATCAACAATCTTGAATCATCTGGCAACATCTAATCACAGTATTACTTTTTTCACCATCTCGTGCATTACTACTTTCACATCTGTCTTTGCTTGCACGTGCAGAACAGATACATTGAGCGATTGTCGAAAATCATTCAGAAATTGCTGAGAGAATGTTTGTAATTCTCTTTATGTGTAAATTACTCCGGATCAACAACAACAACAACAAAAATTACTCAAAATAATGTTCTGGTCCCAACACAAGCTTTGTTTCCTTGTGGAGAAAGTAGTTTGGACAGTTAATGTTAAATTGGAAACATTTGTCCAGACGTTTTTTTTGCGATTCTGTTTCTAGTTTTTTGCATGTGTTTGATTTTGTTTTATAAGCAAACTATCACAAAAATCAGCTTAGCCCATGTGGTCTCTGGTCTGATATAGAACTCTTTATCTGAAAGTAAAACATGAGAAAAACTTCAGAAACACTGTCCTTTATCATCTCACCAAAAAACCTTCAAAGTCTCACCAAACACCATAAAAAAATCAAAGGCTTTTATCTCCTGTGGACTATATATCTCCTTAGTCAAAAACCACTTTAGGATTTTAACAGGTAAAACACTCTTTCAATAAATTCCTGTTGATGCTCAGCCTGCTAATATGTCAAAATCCTATCGGACCATCCAGGTTATTTTCAAAACATGATCGATTCCTGTGCAATGGTGCCATTAGATATTTGGGGATCAATCCTGAATGACTCGTAATGGAATTTTTGACTGGTGCCTTGAGGCCCTCGGGCATTTTTGGACCTTTATTACAGTCAAATAAGAGACTTTAAATGGCTTTGCATTTGCAGGCCAGACTGGACTCTGGAGTCTCATCCCTCATTGCTTTCTATCCATCCCTGAGATAGAAGCAGTGCTCCATTAGTTTCAGTGTCCAGACGTGGACAGCCTCAATGGATGGGCCTGTCACGGCTCCCTCATTTGCCCCATGTACAGCAGGGTTTGTTATCACACATCTAATTAGAACTTGATAAAAAATATTTCGCAAAAATCCAGTCATTAAATATAGTTTAAGGAGATTTATGGTCAAATATGCCTTAAAGATCTTTTAATGGCTCTGCTGACTTGTTAAGTTTGTAATTAATGATGGTCTAATACATACTGTGGTGTGATTTAGAAAGCACAATGAGATTCTGGGAATGAAGTCGTTTTGGAAAAGGGCATCTGGGGCTCCCAGAAGCTATATTAAATAGTTCTGCTCAGGCTGGTTTGCTTAGAGCCATGAAGTCTGCTGTGAAAAAGTTCAAACACATCAGGCTCTTTCCATAGATGAGGCCATTCTTATGTTCGGGTGCGTGATTATGAAACAGTTGCTTTGTCATTTCGTAATAGTCAATTAGTGTGTACAGAAAAGTCCTGGGCGCCACATTTTGAAAGTGCACAGTCTAACAGCTTTATTTAAGTAATGGAAGGCACCTCTCTTCAAAGTCCGCTAATCCACACACAGTGAAACTAATAAGCAAATGCATATGTATCAAACTGTAAATGCATTATACTAATAACAGTCGCCTGTTTCATCAGGAGAGTAATGGTGTCCTTATTAGCATAATTAATGACAAATGGCAGCGCAGCATTGGTGGATTGGTTCTAGGGGATGATAAATTGGTGGATGCCCAGGTTAGTGGCTGCCAAGGAGGCCTCTTTGGCTGTCATCCCTCCTGCTTCCACCCTGGCACAGTTCATTACTCACCGTGTGAGATGCCACTTTACATTGCCTGGTACTGTGAGCATGGAGAACTTAATAATGCCACCCATAACCACACAGGGCCTGCTGCTTTACCCACAGTCCAGAGGGCAAGTAGCTCAGCGAGGGCTAGGGGTTGTGGGGAGCAGGGCAACATGGGAATCATGTCATGCAGCTGCACTGATCAAAACAGATCACGCGTCAGTCACTACTTGAGGGGAACCGGGGCCATATGACCCAGTCTCCAGTGCTGGTGAGTGTTTCTTGTTAGGATTTCTGGGGCTCGCCACATCCCTCGCATCATTACGGGTTAGTTTGCCCACAGAACCGCTAATTAAGAGGGGATTTGTGTAATTGTGCCTTCTGCTGTGTCCCATCCGGCACATGCAATTTACTGTCAGCCCTCTGCCAGCTTTTACACTTGTCCAGAGAGGCGTACCCCATTTATACACACATTCTGCTGCACATTTACCAGCAGCCACAGCTGGGGATCAATGCCAGTGCCATGGCAGTGTCTTAAAAGACACTGTGCTGCTGATTAAAGTCTGATTGTCCATTTAATTTCATGAGAGCCCTCAATAGCTAGCCAGCGAGAAAGGGCTCCCTCAGTACTTTTCCACTGCTTTTTAGAATACAGGTTTGTAATAATACCAAATCATTGAAGACCTCTGGTATCTACTTTACATTAAATTGCACTTATATGTATAACATATATACAGTGCTCGTATTGGAGAACTTGTCAAACACATACACACCTCCTCAGAGCAGTCGCTGTTATGCAGCGGTGTTTGTGGCCAACTCACCGTAGGTGTTGCTGGCTCTGCCCACTTTCTGGAAGACTGATGGACCAGCGCCCGACTGGGACTGCCTCCTGGCTCCCTACCCACAACCAGATTTCAAGGACTGCTTGTCACAGATGGAAAAGTAAGTGGGTCATTCTACATAAGCTTGCTATTTTGCATCCCTCTGGTAACCAAAAAAACTTGAATTTTAATGTTATCTTTGTAAATTAACCGTTTGCTGCAGATGGCGTCCGGAGTGTTTTGTTTTTGTTTGTATATTTTCGATTTTTTTGAGAGGGTGGGTACTCATTTTGCCGATTTTCATGTGAGACTGTTCGACATTAATTGAAAGTAGACTATAAAGGTTGTTTTATACAGGTATTGCTTTTGTTTGATGTTGCATTTAATGTATTTTAAATCTTTCAAAATTAGTTTATCTATCGTGAGATGACGTACAACCTTTTCAAGCTAAAATGATGAAAACATCTTTTGAAAATGTTCATCAAAGAGGACAAACAGCAAGCCTGTGTAAAATGATTCAGCTTCTCTCCACTTCCCTGGTGTTCTCTTCTGTTTTTCCACAGTTTCTCTCTATAAACCAGCCTGTAGTGTGTTTAGCACATTCATCTACTGGATGTCTTGCATACCACTCTAAGCATTAAGAAACATTTGAATTTGTTTACATTTTTTATTTAAATTTGGGTGAGATGAAATTAATATTTTAGTATAAACTAAGCGAGTTGCTGTCAGGAGAATTGCAACGGAAGCTTGCACACACTACAGTGAGACTGGGGAAACGAGCTGCACACAGCTGGCAGAAACAAATAAAAATAGATGATCAGAACCCCTCAACATCATTTTACTGCGTGATCTATTTTAGTATCAATGCTATACGCTTTTTAGGATGTTAATTGACTCCCCAGTAAACATTTAAATAATTCAAAAGTTACACTTCCACTTTTGCAAGTGAGATTTTTAATGCATTAAAAAGTTTTTTTTCCTTTTCAGTCGTCTGTCTAGAGGGCTTGAAAAAGCAGTGAAAAGATAAAAGAAAAAGAATGGGTTTCATAGAGCCATAGTCATTAAAAGAATCTGAAAATAGCAACTCGCTATCATCTGTTCTCATAGCACGGGTCAGGAGCTCTGACACCTCCAAAATTCCTCCTGTCAGGGTAGGGGGCCATTTGTATTCTCTCTCATTAGGCAATTTGACTAATGACCTGCCGTGGCTGCAGAGCTACTGAGGGACCCGGAGCCTCGCGCCCTCTCTCTTGCAGCAGCCTGAACACACACCCTCTATTGGAATGGCACAGATGGCATGCCCGGGCGACAAAATAAACTACAATATGTCTCCGAGATGCTGTCAGGCCTGGGCACTATTTCTCATGTCAGAGCGGGGCTAAGGGCTGTGAGTGGGCATAGGGGGTCCTCCTCCAGCTCTCTGTTCATCTACTCACCATTATCTGCAGAGGTGACAGAGAGCGGGGTCTGCAACTAGAATAGCATCTCCATGGTCTGCATAAAGAATCCGCCTCAAATTGAGAGTCACACCGACAGGAAAGGTATTGCAATGTCTAGCCTGGCTACACAAAAAGAAAATGCAACATCCAATTGTTTGGAGTATGAAATACAGCAGGTTCCACAACAAGCTCTAAGTTTGAAAGCAGCTTTACTTATTATTTCTTATTGTTTTATGGTATTAAACAATAGAAATCAGCTCTATCAGTGAGTAAAAAGTTGTAGTAGATTCTCAGTCGCACTTAGAGGTTATTGCCCTGACTGCGACATTCTCACTTAATTCAGGTGCGAAACAGATTCACCCAAGTAATCATACTAGACAGAGATCAATGCAATTCTGCTGAATTAGTGAAGTGTAAAATAAAAGTTCATCAACATTCCTAAAGTGTTACTCTTGAGTTGTGGTTCAGGTAATATGGGGTATGCTCGATCACCCACGCATATTTTTCCATCAGTCAGTGTCGGAGCACAACTCGGTGTGGTTTATGTGTGTGTATGTATGCCTGTGTGCATGGCCATGTCTGCTGGATCCCTGGAAATGCAATGTATGGCGCTGCTGAAGTCCTGGGTGACAGTGCATCCAACAATGGAAGAGTGAGGGATTAGTGCTCAGCCCAGCGTACGAGGGAGCCCTTCCCGCCCTGAAACAGCCATTCATCTGTGCCCAGGGGCTGGAGATGACAATGCAGCCATTGCTCATCGCACCTGACGGAGCCATTAATAAGGCAATGATCCACACGGGCCCTGTGCTGACTCCGTTCTTTACACTACAATCACTCAAGCCACAGGGTCCTCCTTACTTAACGCCACCTCTGCGCTCACCGCCATCATCATCATCATCATCATCATCATCATAATCATAGTCATTGTACCAAAATTCCTGCCAGATGTTTTCATATTGGCTGCGCTCACATACTATGCCAAATAAGTACCCAATTCCCTACACTGCAATACACTCATGAGTTAATGGACTGTAGCCTGGCCATTTGAGCGGCTAGAACATGCTTCATAGTGGGATTCTTGGTCAGAAGATTGGATTTACATTATTTTTGCCCTTTGCACCTTTTTGTTTCTCCATGGTATCCATTTCTTACCACCAAGTCATCTGCCGTGCCTCTCCATTTGTCTGGTTGTAAGATAGCCTCTCCAGTATAGATGGTGGAGGAATACAAAGTGAGATCTGGTTTTAAATGTAATCCTTGAGCAATAAAGAAACTCTCTGGCCTTCAGCTGTGTGCATTCATCTGTCCTGGCCACGCAGATCCATCAGCAGCTACAATCTTGGCTTCCCATTGCTGGCTATTGATTCAAATGTATTCTCCTGGCCTATCTGTGCCTGGTGTTGGTGCTCCCAGCGACACAGTGGTGCGTGTTTATTCACTTGTTTTTATGAGCTTGAACAAGTCATTCTGACCACCCAGTTGCCTTGGTTTGCTTGCTGCTCCAAGGCAACGAACAGGCCTTTGGTGAGTGCCAAAGGAGCCAGAATTAAAGCTTTCTCTCCTTGCACTCCCCTGTAGCCATGGCAGTGTTGGTCTTCAGGTCCGTCTGTTGGTTGATCCACCACATTGACCCAGACTGAAATATCTCAACAGCTATTTGAGGAATTGATAGAAAACTTGGACATTCACAGATTAATGGTTCCCAGACGATGAATCCTAATGACTTAGGTGATTTCTTGACTTTTCCTCAAGTGCCATGATGTTGATATTTGTCATTTTGAGTGAATTATCTCAATATTGGATGGATTCTCATTGAATGTGGCATTGCCTCATGTCCCCCTCAGAATAAATTGTTGTAACATTAGTGATATCTTCATTTTTCATCCGTCAAGCCAAACTTTCAATTTCCTCAATACTTTGGCTATACACTTGCAAAGTTAAAGCAACATCATACAAGAATCAATATTTTTGCGACTTAGCACCTCTAAAGTTTTGTAGTGTAATTCACTTTTACACCACAGCTTTAAATGGTTAGCTCTAAACATGCATTTGTTGACCGGCAAAGATGGCGTCAAAAACCAAAGAACCATGTCAACTGAAAGGGCTTATGATCAAAAACTAGCAAGCTAGTCTGTCTCGCAGCCTTTTAATTCGCAAAGCTCTCGCCAATGACTAAGAGCCAGTCTGAAATGTACTCTTGCCATCCTCTTGCTTCTTGTCAACGTCCTTTGTTTACTTTTGCAATAATGTCCATTCTCTGAATGCCAAGCTAGCTTTCTTTCATTGCTAGCTGAAGACCCATAGTTGGTGGTGTGTGATGTAGTGCTGCAAAGAGTTACGCACCTCTTGGGGTAGATCTTACTGCTTAGGTGGGGCCATTCTCCCTATTACAAGTCAGCTTACCATGAAAATGATTTTGTGGCCGTTTCACTCCCATGTAGATGGAAAATCAGGCGAAGTTTGTTAGTCCACTACACATTTCTGGAGCTTCACAGCAAAACAGTGTTGCAGCTTTCCCTAAACAACTAAAGTAGCTGGGGTAACTTGTTTTAAAATGTAGAGTAAAGTACATTCGAAAAAAAAATACACAAAACAAAAAATGGCTCCATACAGCTCAGGTAGCTCCGGTAGCTCAGAGTCCCAAATTGATTTGAAAAGATGTTATTTACACCTTTTTTTAGGCTGAAATACTGCTGCTAAGCTAAAAGTTTTAGCACACAGCCCGTTTGAAGTGGGTTTGACCATTGTCAAGGATGTAAATAATGTCTTTTCAAATCAGTTTAGATCATTAAATTTCTCTCCTTGACATGAGGGTGAATAGATAATGGCTTAAAATGAATGACGATGAATAAAACATAAATAGATAAATGATAATGAATGTGTAGATAATGACTGAATTTAGATTTTTTTGGGTGAACTTTTCTTTCAACATCAGCTTGTAAGCACTGTTACAGCGAGCATGTTAGCATGCTGAAATTAGCAGTTATTTGAACTAAATTCAAAGTACAGACTCTTACAGCAACTAGCAAGCTGAGGAACTAAATAAGCTTTTCCTGTGGTCACGAGGGTCATGGCTTGATTACAAAGATCACATTGTACTGTACTTGTGCGGAAAGTGCCAAACTGTAGATCTGTGCCATAACCAAGAAAGGAAAGCAAGTCACATAAGTGTCAAAGTGAGGGATACTTTAGAATTTCATACTTTTAAATATTGCTGTGAACAGGAAAGACCAAAAGGAGTGTCAGCTCCAAAACGATGACTCATGAACAGCTTCGGCTTACATTTATGAGTTCCTTTTCCTGTGCCAGCGGCCTGATGGACTGTGGGTAAAAGAACACCAGTTGGAAGCTTGGCCTCTTGATATTTGGGGCTCCTGTCGAAGCCAACGGCAGCAAGTTTTGTGCCTCCAGATTTGGGAGTTTTTTAATGAAGCTGAGCAGCTGCAGTTTTCCCTTCAGTCTGGAAACGGGAGGCTTTGTGTCCCTTGTCACCCTGTGTTAATTTGGGCCCTAATGTATTTTATAAACAAAGGGCTGCTCTCTAGCCTGACAGTCGTGACACCTTGATTCCAGTGCAGGATGCATGCAGTACGGGGTTACACCATTAATAATCAACTGGCAGCCATCACACCATTTTAACCACGATCATTATGATAAAGGGCATACACTTAATTACAGGCCTGCTTAATTATAGCTCTGTTGAAGCTCGTTTGTTTGGTCAAATGCTAATTATACCACCACGCTCTTGGCAAGTCCTCATTTCAATCCACTTTTTGCCGGCTGAACAGTGTGGCTTATTTTCATGCAAATTTGATATCTGGTGAATGTTTTGTCTCTCTTCTTTCCGCTTTTCTGTGCCTAGTGTGAGTGTGTCTTTGTTTCGGAGGTGAACATCTCTCAGACAAGACGGAATCGGGAATAATCAAGAGTAATTAAACTGGAAGAGGGTTGGGAAAGGGCTGGGTTGGAGGAGAGAGTGGAGGTGCTCAGATACAGCGGAGAATAAAAAAGCCTTTCATCTTCTCTCCATAGACGGAAGGAGGGGAGGTGTCAGGGTGGCTGGGGATGTTGATAGCTTTGCTGTTTTATAAACCCACGTTTAGTCTTGTGGAAGTACACAGGATCAAGAATAGGGAGTAATATTTCTTTTTTTTTGTATGAAAGTAAACCTAAAACTTTGTTTTTACTTACTTTTGCAGCTCTGGATGATGTGCCCTTTGTGGTCCCTGAGAAGTTCTTTCAAAACCCCAAAGAGGTAAAAGTTGTGACAAAGTGTAAATTATTGCTTGTTATGGTCACAATAGTTGGTCCTTTTTTACAGTATGTGGCCATGAGTCCCTTTTCCTCCTCTTTCCTTTCATTTCCTCTCCTTTTCTCTCTGCCCTTTCCTATCTTTTTTTTTCTTTTCTCTCCTTTTCTCGCTCTCCATTCCTTGTCTTTCCCTTACTATCTTTGTCTTCTCTTTCCTCTCCCTTCTTTTCCTTTCCCTGCCTGTCCTGTCTTTGTTTCCGATTCCTCATTTCTTTTCATTTATTCTCCTTCCTTGTCTTTAATTTCCTTTCCTTTCCTTTCCTTTCCTTTCCTTTCCTTTCCTCTCCTTTCCTTTCCTTTCCTTTCCACTCCTCTCCTTTCCTTTCCTTTCCTTCAGACTGAGTGATGAATGCGTGCAGTCAGGCAGAGCTGGCTCAATGCAGTCCATTTGGCTGGCTGGCGGCGGTTGTCACTATAGCCCCGTTTGTATTGACACCAAGAGGGAGAGGATTAAAGATTTTAAGCATGCTTACTTAGCCATGAGCCTAACCGCCATGTTTCTTGTGTGTTTTTTTCTTCTTCTTCTTCTTCTTCCTCTCCCCCCTCCCCCTCCTCTCCCTGCTTTTGATTTCAGATGCAGCAAGTCAATTTAATGGGCATTACGATCAAATCCCTGGCAGAGATCGAGGAGGAAGTGAGTAGAGGCTGCAACGCTCGGCTGCCGCTGACGCCGCTGGCCCAGAATGCAAAGCAAACGGTCTTGGGGTTGTAATTAAGTGTCTGAGACAGCGAGGCCCTGTTGGCTCCACTAAGCCCCAATTGAATAAAAGCATGGCCAGGCTAGGCAGCCATTCTCTCTTAAAAGCTTCGTCTCCTGTTCCAAAACACTTGACTTTTATTCCCCCAATTCTCCTCTCAAACAGCTCAATCTAGCATCTCGCACAGTGCTGTAGATCTCGAGGAGCTTCTCTGCATGTTTAACTTTTTTCCAATCAGCTTCATCTTCAGTGGTGAAAAAGTTAGAGATCATTTAGAGCAAATAAAAGCACTACAAAGTCCTCCCCATTTCTGATGAAACACTGTAGCCTGCAGGCATTCGTAGGAAGAAAATCATCTGTGTGCAGCTCCTTCTTCAGAGCCCATGTGTTTGTGAGAGGAAGAGAAAGAAAGGGAGTCAGTGTGTGTGTGCGCATGTGTGTGCATGTGTGTGTGTGTGTGTGCGCTTTAAAGAGAGTGACAACCCCCCTTCTCTCTCATTAGCACGGTATCTTGGTATCAGAACTGCCAGGAAGTGACAGACCACTGTAAAAGAACAGGTGCTGTTGGGTTTGAGATGTGTTACAGAGCAAACACTCCCTCATCAAACCGGGTGTCTGTTCTGCACTCTGCCTCTGTCTTCTGTCACATACTATCCAAATCACACAGAGTCGCCATCTTGTCATATGGTCATCTGAATGAAGCTCATTGTCAGCGAAGGTATTAATGGCGTGTATGTGTGTGTTTTTCCAGGGTGGAGACAGGCTGGCTGCTCATCCTATATGCTCTTGTCTTTTTTTTCCTCCTTCCTCTCCTCTCCTCTCCTCTCCTCTCCTCTCCTCTCCTCCTTCCTTTCTTCTCCGAGAGTGTGATTAGCAGGAGGACACATGGTGAGCTGAGCTGGGGAAGGGAAGGGAAGGGAAGGGGCATGAGAAATCATTAATTACAGCCGCGCTGGAGCTGATGAAGTAAATGTGAGATAGTGTAACACACAGGATTTAGTGAAGTGGACGACAGCACAAGATTAATGGTGGGGCCAGGCTGATGAGGATGAAGTCACAGCTTAGCTTGATAATTAGTTTCCAAGTGGAAACATCCCTCACCATTGTGTTATTTTTACTTCTCTCCTCTTATTATTATACCCCGATGATATCTGCAGAACAAGAGAGGAAATACAGTCGGTGATGTTCTTGCAAACACGTCGGACGTTGGACAGCGGAGGTGTTTCTTTTAGAAAATGATGCGTGTCTGTAGTATTGTCTTTTTCTTTTCTTTGTCTGGTTTCATTTGTACACTATAAATATAATACCCACCATGTTTTCTGTACTCAAGACTTCTGCAGAAGTGACAGTTCATTCTTTGTAATATAACACAAAAGAGCGACCAAATTAAAATTCAGCAAAAGTAGTTTTTAGTTTGAGACTGGACCGCAGTTTTCTAAATGTTGTTAAGCATTTTCTCCCTCTGTTGTCCAGAAGAGGTCACTGTCTGTGCGTGACTGTGGGACTTTTTTTTTTTCTTTCCCTCTTCAGAAACTAGAGGCGCTTTCTGCTCAGAATCTAATTGCCTCGTTTCTAAACCCATTAAAAAATATAGATTCATGAAAGAGATGTACTTTCTAGAATTATACATATGCACATGTAATTGAGGAAAACTGTTGTAATCACAGCCACAGTTGTAGATAAGACCCATTTCCTAACAGGCATCACTTAAGCCGTGTCTCGGATGATGTTGGTTCCAGCAATTAGGCATTCTTTTCATTTCCCAAATGACTCACAAAACTTGCGGATATTATAATTGCTTTTAGCCACGCATATCTAATTTGTGTCTTTTTAAGTGTTAATTAGTAAGCGATTTAAAGTGACATCTTTATGTAGTTTGCTCTGCTGAAAAATGTTGTTGGCGGCTGGCTAATGATTTTCAGAGGGAGTATGCTAGGGTGGAGAGAAGTGTGTGTGTGCACACATGACAAGATTTTCATTAGCACCTATGTATGATGGGCTTTCAGTGTTAGTAAGAAGTTATCTGTGTGTGTGTGTGCTTCTGCGCCTGTGTGTGTGTGTGTGTTGAATGTATGGAGGGACAGTAGTGTACAGGGGTATGTGAAAGGTGTGAGAGGGAGAGCTCCAAATAGAGGTGGAATTAATGAAGACAACATGTCACATATTTTTGGCAGTGGAGCAGGGACAGGAAATGAAGCTCGGCTCGTCTGGGTGACTGCCGCCCATGTTCTAGTGTGTCACTGTCCTGTCAGCCTGTGTGTAAAACTGGCAGACATTGATACATGCTCTCCCTGATAACACCCCATTCCCCCATCCATCATCCACACACACACACACATCCACACACACACACGCACACGTACACACAGGATTATTTATTTACTGTGCCAGATGTTGAGACTGGATTTTTGTGTGGTGGGGGGCCTGAATTTCTTCACAACTAACAGGCTTGTGAGATGTGACAGGTTTTGGGTAACTTGCAGCTTCCCCAACTAGATGAAAATCGGGGAAGGTGGTATTTTGAGAGAACCCGGTTTGAGCCATTGTGGCTCCGTGGCTTCTGTGGGAGATTTGGAAACTTATTTTAGTGATCATACAGCATCACCTAGTGCTGTGTGGCAGTAATACAAGTGTCTAACTGCTGAAGTGAGCAGTAAACCATGAACAACACCCACAACAAAATCCTAGTTTGATAGTCAGCTAATCACTTTTACTGGTTATTACTCTAGATGATTTAATTGCTTTAGACACTTTTCTTTGTCTTTCTTTTAAACAGTTATTTTAATTTGGATTTAAACACTCAAATTTGGAAAATTCATTGTATTTAGTCAAACGCTGCAAAAAGTTCTGTGCCTGCCAAGATTTAAAATCTTAGATCTGGAAAAATAAATAATCATCTTGCTGTAAAAGTCAGATTTATAATATATTCTTCAATTGGTCGTGAATATATCTTTTGTGCCTCAATAAGTCAGGAAATCTGAGTAATTTGCTGGTAAATTATGTTACATTAGATAAAATGAAGCCATTTTCTTTCACAAAAAGCTTGTTTCATGTAAAATCATAATTACATTCCACTAGTATCAAGTATGTATGGGCTTAATTATTGTCTTGTCCCATAGTCATGCAAAAAATAAAATTATATATTAAGTAATAATTAATATTAGTAATAATTAATAATTAATGTACTATAACAAGTCTGTTTTGAAGTAACTGATCTTAAACACACCACTGTCCACTTGTTTCACATCCTTCAACATTAATTACAGCCTACTTATTTCTAGACTGAGCCAAGTTATGTCAAGATGTCCTGTCAAGTTAAATGATCTTGCTGCATGGACGGATAAATTCACAAGTATAAAGTCGTTTGCTGTTAAGATTCAAATGCAGTGTTGATTTCTTTTACGTTAGCTTTCCTTTTTCGGTAGTAGTCTGATAACTGATGATGCTTTCAGGATGCACCCATCCAACTTTCTCTCTTCAAACATTCCAATACCCTTAGTCAGGGTATGTGCTGATAGCAAATACCAATCTGATACCAGTCCTCTCTTTTTCCCAAATGTAACATCTGGATATGTTACTGCAAGGAACTCGAGTTTTATTTCATTAAAAGAAATCACTATTAATTTGGATCATGTTTTGGTCTGTAGGTCTTTATCTGGGCTCAAAGTGATTTAACCCCAATTTTTCATGTTTGAGTTTGTGCCATCAAAATGTCAAAACAAATGCTCATAACAGTTTTCCCAGAGCCTAATGACGCCTAGTGATGTCTTTAAATTGCTTCTTTTGTCCAGCCAACAGTCCTAAAATCTGGACTCACGCATTCACTATCATAATTGACAAAGACAAGCAGCAGATCTTTATATTTAAGAAGCTGGAACCAGCAAATGTTTTTGACTACAACGATAAATCAATTGGCAAAATAGATGGGAACTAATTTCCTTTTTGATCAACTAACTGTTACAGCTCTACGTCTGAAATCAACATTTGAAATTTCTACCCAGCAGGTTACCAGCAGTTGGACTATATAAAATAATGATTTATAGAGTCAGTGTAACAGAACAAAAAATACAGGCTTTGCCACAGAAGTCAAGAATGTTTAAACCCTCTTGCTAAAGAGTCATGTCCATGGTGTGCCAGAAGGGGGGAGTGTTTGTTTGTATTTTCTCAAACTTCATTGTGGACGACCAACTAATCACTCTGCTGTAATATTACATGTTGGCTGTTAGTTTCATAGTGGGGGAAAAACATTAAATTATATTATTTTTTATTGTATTTGTTATTTTGGTGCTTTATGATAATCTACAATGAAATGTACATTTTCATTGTTGCATTTTATGCTTTATTGCTTTGGGTTTGATTATTAAAATAGTGCAGGTTGGTGATGTTTTTGTTCTGTTTTCACAAAATGTTTTATATTCATCACTGTGTACTTCTTCTTCTCCTTCATCTCCTGCAGTTTCAATACAACTTCACCACAGAGCGAAGCATTGCTGTGTAACTTTCCACCCAGCCTTCACAACCTGGAAGAGAGAACCACAACGACTGGAACAGTACAGATGAACTAAAGGGATAATATGTAAAATAGTGAACTAATGAAATGAAGAAAAAACTCCAGATAGACTGCAGCTGTATATTATGTAATTAATGAAGGACATTAAATTTTAGATATAATGTGTTAAATTTGTGTTTTTTTCTTGTTTATCTCAGGAAGTGTTGCTCAAGTTGTGCTCAGAATAAATTAAAGTAATTGGACTCATATCCCTCGCTGTGACTCACACTTTGCTCATCAGGGCCGTGCTGACAGTGAGTAGCAGTCAGGGAGGACAAAAGTGAACAGAGGAGCAGCCTCATCACACGGGCCCCTCTGACGTTCATTTTCCAGGAAGAAGCATCTTTCCATCACAGAGTTCATCATGAGCAGCGTGCAGCAAGAACGAGCAGAGCTTTGAGACACAGGAGCCTTTTACCCCAGACGCCCACCCATGTCAGCAGTGACTCCTCCAGTGGGTCTGGTCTTTAAGAAAAAACACACACCATTACATTTCAGTTTTAATGTTATTTCTATATATACTGTGGCTGTATGGTAAATGATTTTGGAGAAAAAATGCAGAAAATGTGGCTATTTCCTGAAGTTTTTGTTTGTATTTTAATATCCACAAACCCCAAAATTTCTGATAATCTAAAATATAATAAATCTTTATTTATTAAAATGAATATGTTTGTCTTTAGCAAACAAACAAACAAACAAACAACACCCTGCTGCCACTTTGCTGCCACATCCAGGAGCAGAATTTACACTTGGATACCAAAACATCACTGTGTTCTCACTCCTGCTCACATGTGTCATTTGCAACTAATTAAATTGTCAGAATCCATTTGCACATTTTTGCAGGTGTAATTAGTATCAGAAACTCATTAACGGATTAATGTCCTCATTGTTAATTAGACTCTCCTCCTGCTAAGTTTGTGAACTTACAGATTCAGCTAACAGTGCAGGTATTTTTTTTTTCCTGACCAAAGTTCCTAATGGCTCTCGGCATTCACAGGTGTTAAATGAAGCGTACAGCAGATGACAACCCTCTGCAAGCGCTTGCGTTAACTCCTCTGTTCTGCTGCTGGAATCAGAGCGACGGTCTGAAGCATCCTGTGCAGAGGGAACAGCTTTCACGCTCCTTCATGAAGGTGACACTCATGTCAGTGATGCCCTAGAGCACAGCGACAGGCTCCGACAGCCCTCCTCCCTGCTGTGCAGAAAGTGCATATATACAGTATTCCATATGTATCCAGATTCACGCACAGAGACCGTACAAGAAGAAGGTGGCGCTGTGCTAGCTCTTCATTTTGCACCATTGCTCTTTTGAAAAACTCTGACTACTAATAATATCACTAATAAGTTTCAAATGTTTTCACAGCTTCAAGTGTTTAGACTGGATGTAATACCCAGCAGAGAGTGTATGATGTCATTTTGAGTGATGTGTGAAATTAAAACAATATTTATTTAAGTGGTGCACAAGAAAGTAGGTAAGTAAAACTTTATTGAAATGGCAACTTTTCTAAACCTTTGTAACAAAGTGCTTTACATCGAAAACAATATAGATTAAAAATAATCTAAAAGTAGAATCACAAAAATCAAGTGTATCATAAAGGAAAGGGAATTTTTCATACTTTTCTTGTCATTAAAAGTGTTGTAAAATAAATCCAAATGTCATATTTGAGTAAAAGTAAAGACATCATGTTAAAACATTACTTTGGTAAAAGTGACACTCACCCATATGAATAGTACTTGAGTAAAAGTCCTTAAGTTTCTGATATGAAATGTTTTAAGTTTCAAAAGTACAGCATTCAAAAGGAAACAGCATTTTATTTTAATCCGATTGCAGAAAAAATAAATTAGTGTAAAAATGTGCTCCTCTGGCTCTAATGCAGGATGCAATCTGGAAAGTAACTAGTTACTAAAATTATCAAATAAGTGTAGTGGAGTAAAAAGTACAATATTTGCTTCCCAAATGTAACTGAGTGGAAGAATGAAGTAGCAGAAAATGGAATTACTCAAGTAAAGTAACTCAAAATTGTACTCAAGTAAATGTACTTGTACTTAAATGTACATTTCAGCACTATTATCGACAAATCCCATTGAGTCCAAAACCACAATGAATGTATCTTAGCCGTTGTATATCTGACATAAGAAACAGCCATACAGGCTCGATTGTTGCCCAAAAACTATTAAAATCACATCAAAGTGCTGCACCACTACACAGAGTAGCAGGTCGCTTCTTTTCCATTCCACGTACTTACTCCTGCTGCTGTAAATTCTCACTTGGGCCAAATCAGCAGCTGAAAATAGTTTGTACAAATGCACAACTGAAGTTGAAACAGTTAGCTTAAAGTAGGTCAACTGACGATTATTTTCATTGTTGATTCATCTGTTGTTTGTTTCTCTTGATTAATCGGTTTGTTGTTTGGTCTATAAAATGTCAGAAATTAGAGAATAATGTCTTGTTTTGTCCACAACCCAAAAGATATTAAGTCATAGAGGAGGAAAGAAATCAGAATTGTCACATTTTTTCTGAAAGGAATGACTCAAAGTGATTAATGGGTTATCAAAAATCGTTAAAAGCTGACAACTAATTGATTAATCAATACAACTCTACCTGTTTGTGTATTGTTTGCTAAAAACAGAACCAAGCTTCTTTAGTTAAATTACTTTTAAATAAGTGTGTATGTTGTTGGTCTTTTTTAAAAAGATTTACTTCAGCTGAGCTTGAAAAGTAGTAATATGAACAACTGCTGTGTTGCTTTTGGTCTTTTCATGAAAAGTGTTTAATCCTTTCAGAATGTGGCCCTTTGTCTGCAGAACCTCCATTATAACACGTCAGTATTGTGTTCAGTGTGACCAGCAGTCAAAGTGTTGCTTCTATCAGATATGGACAGCAGGTAGAGCGTGACGTTAGCTCTGCAGGTCAGATGTGAGTGTTTAGATGAAGCTAATCGCTGGTTTTGCATTCATGCTAAGAGAAGCAGTGCGGCCAAACCCTCCAGATGGGCAGCGAGCAATCTTTGCTTTCAGAACCACAGCTCCCTCATGAGCCCTGCCCAGCATCGCCCATCAAACAGCTGCCTCACATGGTTTCACTTTTCCTTTCACTGCGCTTTATGATAGGGAAAATAATGATGATTTTCAGAGACCACAATTTAAAATTAAAATGGAAACAAGCTTTTTTGTCTGTAAGCTGCACAGCAGTTTAAAGGCAAGAGGAGTAACCGAGGGCTGTTGTGTGTCTCTAAGCATTTCACATATGGAGAATCTTTTTAACTCCCTTGCTATCTCTAGCCTACCGGGCCCACTTTATGCTCCTCAGTCTCTCTGCAGTGTTGCTCGGAGGTTTTGGCTCTGCCGAAGTTGAGCTGAACTGCAGAGCAGCACATCAAAGCCCCACCCTCTGTGGGTCCGCCAGATGTCCCGTGGTCATTTTTAAACTCACACCCCGGCACATGACATGGAGCAGTGTGTAAGCATGTAGACAGAGGTGGATGGGCTGCTTGGAAATTGGAAAAGGAAGCCTGTATTTATGAGGTGGTTTGAGGTGCTGTGTTAAGACAGGCTTAGCCTGCCACTCTCCCTCTGACAGCCCTGTTTCCCCCTGAGCTGGGGTGACCAGAGACAGAGAGAGGTGAAGGAGTGAAGGCAGGAAGCCTGTCAAAGCAGGTCCAGACCAGACCTGGACCCATGGTGAACAGACTCACAGGCAGGTGATGCAGCAAATCACATTGTCAGAAGATGTAAAACCATGTCTAATTTTTTATAACAAGAAAAAACAGGAAACAGAAATCTTGCTCTCTAATGTGATTCCTTCAGCCTGGTGCATGCTGGGACAGCTTAAACCTTCCATGACCTTAAGCAGGAAAGGCTTTGAAAGTACAATTTATGAATAAGCTTGTACAGAGACACACAAGTTGTAGGCAGTGAAACACTAACATTTACCAGTGACCTCCACCAGTCTCTTGTCTCTTCATTCCATGTTGATGTCATCGAACGTTGGAGATGTAAAGTGGGAGGTTGGACGTGTGGTCTTCTCCGTACCACCACCTTAACAAGCCCCCAGGCTGCACTCCGAGGGGAGTCGCTCATCAAATCTGTCTTTTCGTACCTCAGCTAGAGGTAAGATGAGTGATCTCCCAGAACAGGGATCCCCTCTCCTCCCCCACACAGCGGCTCTCCTCCCCTCTCTCGCTGCCACGGCGGCCAGCCCATGTGAGTCAAATTATTGTAATTGAGCAGGGATGGAGTCGGGTGTGAGGTGATCTCTCTCTTCATCCCCTCCCTCCCTCCTCTTTCTCCCTCTCGTTCTCTCTCTCAGATATTCCTGCACATGTTGTGAAATGACCAGCATGCATCTTTTTTTTCCCGTCCCTCTAACACTGCCCGTAACACAGAAATCAATTAACTCCTTTCAAGTCAGATCAAAGGCCCGATACACCGTCCAAACCTGTGGGACAATTAAGTCTTCCTGTGGACAGCGACCAGGCTGGACAGATGAAGGGAGGCTGCTGCCACCGTTCACATACGTGTGAAGTAGTCGTAAACAAACAGGAGGTGATTGGACATGATTTCAACCAGCATCGCCCTAATTTACCACTTAGTCGTGCGTTAAAACAACAGGATGACATCTTGGTAAAAAGAAAAGGGCCTCGACGCATTCAGATATTTTAGAGGATGTTTTTGGGATATAAGCCGCCATGGGGCTAACACGACGAATTATGAGACAACGGGCCCCTGGGCCAAGACATGTCCCCCTCCCCACGTAGAAGCAAGACACTGAGACTGAAAGAGACACAAAAAGACTACAAACACCATGGCTGCATCATTTGTAGTTGTTATGTGTCTGTAAGCTGTTGTTTTGCATCTTTGTGATCATTTGGCTTTACTTACTAATTGTTTGTGTCTCTTTATGGTCATTTTATCTCTCTTTGAAGTTGTTTTTTTGCGTCTTTGCTGTTATTTTGCATCGTTTTGTGTCACATCAGAGTCGTGTTGTCTTTCTTTGCTGTCGTTTTGTATCTTCTTGGTCTTTTTGCTTCACTGTAGTTTTGTTTGTGTCTCTTTGCGGTCATTTTGTATCTCTTTCCAGTCTGTCTTTGAAGTTGTTTTGTGAGTCTTTGCTGTTGTTTTGTATCTTTGTGGTCTTTTTGCTTCGCTGTAGTTTTGTTTGTGACTCTGTATCATTTTGTGTAGTTTTGTGTCTCTTTCGAGTCATTTAGTTTTTCTTTGCTGTTGTTTTGCATTTTTGTGGTCTTTTCTTTGCTGGGGTTTTGCATTTTTGTGGTCTTTTCTTTGCTGGGGTTTTGTTTGTATCATTTTGTGTCTCTTTCAAGTCCTTTTTCCTTACTTTGAAGTTGTTGTGTGACTCTTTGATGTTGTTTTACATTGTTTTGTGTGTCTTTAGTGTCATTTTGTCTTTCTTTGATGTTGTTTTGCATCTTTGTGGTCTTTGCTTCTTTGTAGTTTTGTTTATGTCTCTTTGTGGTGATTTTGTGTCTCTTATAAGTCGTTTTTTCTCTCCTCGAAGTTGCTTTGTGGCTCTTTGCAGTCATTTTGCATCCTTTTGTGTCTCTTTTGAGCCTTTTTTCTGTCTTTGCTGTTTGGATTTGTCTCTTAATGCTCTTTTTCATATTTTTGTGTTGTTTTTGCTTCTCTACAGTTATGTTTTCATCTCTCTGCAATTATTTTCTCTCCCTTGGTAGTTGTTTTGTGTCTCTATGTAGTCATAGTGTATCTTTTGGGGATTCTTTTAAATTTTTTTGTAAAGTGCCAATGAATCAAACTAACAATTAGTTGCCAACTGTTAATTACCAACTATTTCGATAATCGATTAATTGGTTTGAGTACTTTTTAAGACAAAAAATGTCTGATTCCAGCTTAATGTGAATATTTCTGGTTTCCTCACTCTTCTATAGGAGTAAACTGAATATCTTTGGGTTGTGGGCAAAAAAAGGTATTTGAGGAAATCATCCTGGTCTTTGGCAAACATCGATCCAACAACTCATTGACAGATTAATTGATAATGGTAATAATCAATAGTTGCAGCCCAACTTCGTAGTCTGTTTGCATGTCTTTGTGGTCAATTTGAGTCTGTTTTTAGTAATATAGAGTGTCTTTATAGACTTTTTGTGACTCTATATGGTCATTTTGTAACTCTTTGTGGTGGTTTTACATCTCTTTGTAGTCATTCTGCGTCTCTGTATAGTCGTTTTGAGTGTCCTTATAGTTGTTTTGAGATTTTTTGCGCTCTTTCCCATCTCTTTGTGATCTGTTTGGCTCTGACCTAAGCCCTAGGGGTCATGGTGCCTGTGTCCGATAGGCCTATTCAGTAATGCTTCCCTGGGCACAGCGGTGGCACAACATAGGAGTGTGACATCAAACTGATTGGACAAGGGGGAGCGAGTGCAGCTTTCGTCCACAGACAGGTGCACTGACCCTGTCCACCCCTGAAGGTGCCACTTGCATTTTATTGGACATTTAGGGCCGGCCAGCATTTTTTAACAGCCACCTGGATGCAATAAAGGGCCAGCTCCTGAGCTCTGGCTGCCCAGAGGATTTCCCAGCAGCTCCCGTGGGACCTCTGGCTAGTTAAGATGTTTATTAAGCTGAAAGTGGTCCAGTGGGAAAACACAGTACTTCTGAGAGATTCAGGCCAGCAGTTTTCTTGTTAGTCGGAGCGCTCCCCGGAGGATTGGGTTTCTTTTCCTTTCAAACCTCGGAGGGAGGACAGGGTCAGTTCACAGGGCACGAGGTTGACCAACTGGTAACTAGGCACATGAACCCAGGAAGGGGAATATCTCGAGACCATCTAGGTCAGCTTGGAGCAATTCCCACAGTTTCCAGACTGAGAATGTTAGCTAAACACGTTCTAATTAGCTCAGAAATGTGGTTCAGAAATGTAATTGTCTGAATTTCTATTGAAACATCTTGTAGAAGCAGCAACAACAACAATCTAACATCTAACACCAAAGATTTATTGAATGGGGCTTAAATTTAAATGGAAGTGGGTACTGTAGCTGTAGTGCATAGTTGTTTCTTTCTTTTTAATGCACAGCTGAAGTTCTTTGAAGCAAAAGTCTGTCCAGAACATTGTGATGTTAGTTCTGCTCGCTGCTTGACAGATCTTGACCTCACTAAGCTCTGCTGGACCTCTAGTTCAAAGCGCTGGTCTTTAGCCTCAGGCACTCTGCCCTAATAACTTCAGTTAGCCCGTTAGCCCTTGTTATGATTTCTTAAAGTTTAGCAGCCACGTTCTACTTGAAGGAGACGAGCTGAGAAGAAATCATACAGGAATAGCGTAGTTAAAATTTTACTGCCCCGCTTGATAAATATGACTTTTTTCTTGTTTAATTTTGAACTTTCTCGGAGCCCGTGGTTTGCACACTGTGAACTGAGCAGCACACGCGGCCAGTGATGGGTTTTTAGTGCTCTCTGCCTAATGTTCAGGACAGATTAGAAATGTTCGCCTGTGACAGATGCTGTCTAGATCTTCACTACCAGATCCACCCAGCTGCAAAACATCTGGTGGATTTTCTACCTTTCTCTCTGATGTGCAGCCTATTAATGACACACCCACAATCATATATGTGCACATTCGGCACACACAAAACACATCCAGCATGTTTTATTGAGACAGAGAAAAAAGAATCACACATACACAGATGTCTGATTATAAGGATGGTTTATTGCTGCTGGCCTAGGAAGCTGAATGTTCTGCATATTTTGTTTCAACGGCGATGATTAATTTCTTATTTGTCTTTTTTTGTTTTGTCTCTATCAATGTTCATGGATTGGAACCAACTTCTACAGATATGTGTTTGAGCCATTCAATTCCAGCTCTGCATCACAGCCAGTATATATGTAGTTGTATTTAGAATATCTTTCACTACTTCAGCCACAAAGTCTGCGAGCACATGCGATTTATTCAGCAGGCACAGAATTTATGCATTCCACATGAGGAGCGGGTAGCGAAGGCCTCCGCTTATTGTTAATGGCACACATCCTAAAATCATGCTCCTGGCCTCCTGCAGCCTCCGTCTTCTTGTGTCAGAGGAAACATTATTTTTGCAGAGACAAATCCACTGAATAACATGATCGTCTGACGAAAGGCGCTGCAAATCTTGCCTGGGCTGAGACCCCTTTTTTTTGCTAATGATGAAAACAGTCAAATGCCATGTATCCCGCCGTGACATGACGGTATAATATTAGTTCCTCAGATGCACATGAGCCAAAGTTTTGCGAAAGTCTTTTGTTTTGTTTCTGTATCTTTGCTCCACTCAGCACCTCTGTGATGGATTTTAAATGGTCCTCATTGGAGAAAGATTTAGGATTCTTTTGGCGCTCATCAATAGTTAGAGAGTCACAGATACATGTGGGCGTGTGTCTCCTGCAGACATTCAGAGACCACGGTGTAATTTAGTTTAAAATGACCGTGCAGTAAGTTGTTCCTCATGTGTCTGAACAGCTTAAGCTCACATGAAGACTTGTTTGGTCATCGCCTGTGTGTGAAGGAAAACAGAAGGGAAGGGGAGATCCCCACATCACAGAGTAAAAAGATTTTGTTATTGCTGGCTTTCATAACGTATCATTTGTTGCCATCTGGGACCCAACTTTGAAAAGACGTTTTAAAAAATGTTTTGAAAATAATCCCTCGGAAAAAAGAGACATACTCATTTGTTTTTTTTATTATTATTATATGACACAATGCAGATCTCATTCACTTTACATTTTAGTTTTCATGACTTTACAATGAAAAACTATGGAGAAAAAAAAACTTGCATTAATACAACACGCTGCAAATCATATCAAATTAATTATGATAACATGAAAAATATGTTATTTCTTTCTTTCTATTTCATTCTTTTGTCTGTTGAACTGGGAATATTTAAAACATGACCCATTATTACAAAAATATAACAAGAAATCAGTGATGGATGTAACTAAGTATACTAGATATGTATCCAAAACAATTTTGGGGTACTTGTACTTAACTTGAGTATTTCTATTTTCTTGTATTGTTCTGTTGTACTTTTCTCCCTCTACATTTACTTAATAGCTTTAGTTACTGATTACTTTGTAGATTACATGTTGCAACAGAGTCAAAGTTGCCTATTTTTAAATTACTTTATTTATCAACAATCAGGTAAAAAAAATTAGGATTATAAATCCGATAATCGACAAGGCCACTAATCGGTCAACCCATAGTATAAAGTATATACATACATGTAAATATATGTATAACTTACTTTTACTTGTACTATTGATACTTAAGTACATTTACATTTACCATATTGTTACTTTTATTCAAGTATGACTTTTAGGTACTTTATACAACACTGCAAAAAATACAATTATATTTAAAAAAATGTTTTGTATAGCACATTACTTTGGCAGGTTAAATGAATTAATGAAATGAAAAATGAATTTAAAAAAACATATTGTTCATGTTTGTTTACAAGATAACAATGTGTATTTTTATTGTAACTTTAATACGTTGTTCTTTATAAATGTTTCTCATCGCAGATGCAGAACATTGAACCATTGTAAGTTATTACTGCAAAAATGATACTGAATGTTCATACTGACATATTTTCATCTACAAACTTGAAACAAAAATCTAGGTATATATTATTCTGGTTTTGTGATATATAATACTTTTTATCACAGAACAAAAAGGTTAAGTGCAACACATCACAAGAACAATACAAGAACAACTTTTTGACGATAAACATTAATATGTCACATCAACAGTATAAAAGAAGAGCGGACAAAACTGAAAAAGCGAAAATACAAATAATTTGTTAAGGAACATGTTTTCAAGTTATATTTAATATATTCAGTTTATGGTAAAGTAACATCATTTGGCATTTTAAAGTAAAAGTGCTTCGATTAATAGGTTTGAGAGAAAATCCTTGCTTTCCATATGGATTTCTTACTTATATTTTCTTTTAATGAGACAACATTGGATGAGTTTCTATATATCACTCTTTTTTTTAAATCATAAACCAGGGGTAGAAACATCAGACATAGTGTTTATATTAATGTTCTGTTATTACTCTCATCTAAAAAACACAATTACAGAGGAATTAAACTGGAAAATAAAGATATGAAATACAGATGAGCTGAAATTCTGCATGTACATATTTGTCATAAAATAACACTATTTAAAATAACAATATTTTCCCTAAGAGGGATTAAACTAAATTAAGTCTGATATGAATGATGAAACTGACCTTAGTTGTATGACCACAGAGACATGAAATACAACAGCAAGAACACAAATCCAGTATTTTGTACTACATTGAATGTTTGACAAACAATAACACGTTGTTTATGTGAGTTGCATGTAATTCTCCTTCCTCCACCTGTTTACAATTTTTAGTTTAGATCAGCGTGTCTGTTAGTTAGAATAGTTAGGAGGAGCAGAGTAAGTTGTACTGGTTAGTTGTGTCCAGCAGGGGGAGGTGTTGTAATTCAGATAGCTGCTTTGAGGGGCTTCAGGTAATATCGGCATTGGATGTAACTGTTAGGTGATATGTGTGTTTAGACTGAGTCAGAGGACCAGGTGCATAAATCTGACTTCATCCTGGATCAGTGTCATCAGAGGAGCTGCTGCGTCACTAAAACCACACCGCGCTGTTTCTGAGGACAAAGTGACGAATGATGATACGGAGGAACGGAATGGACAAAAATCTGAATGAATTCAACAAAAATGTCTTCTAGCTTGTTTGACTTTTCAGAGATTTTAATTCACTTGTTATGGGAAATATTCTGTTTTCTTTTTTGTTATAATAAAAGTGTCATATTACTTAGTAAGAGTCTTAATTATTACACGGAATAATGTAAATAAACTTAGCAAACAGGGGATGGAGGACTTTAAACAGTAGTTTTTGTAAGTTAATACTTCACATGCATTCATAACTCAGCTCAGGGCGGGGCAATATAATGATATAATATCACGATCGATGAATTGAGACTGTATATTGTCTTAGATTTTTTGATATCATTATATGGTGAAATGACGTAAGTGTTTTCTTTTCCTGGTTTTGTAAAGGTTGCATAACACTAAAGTGATGTCATTTTCTGAACCCACCACACTGTTCTACTTGTTCTGATACTTGCCTATACCCACTCAGTCATTCTGCCCACGTTACCGATGATTATTTATCAGAGAATCTCACGGTGTTAAAGGAGCTCTGTGGATCTACTGTGTTGTGCTGGAAGCCGGTCGTTACTTTATGTTAGCCGGCTCCATTTCTAAACTAATGTTAGCTGCTCTTGCTCTCTTGAGAGAGGCTCTGAGACGAGGCACTTGAGAACATGCATAAAGTCACATCCTCTGGACTGTCATGGAAAATCCGACCCGAGTCCTTCACAAAGAAATCCACAGTCCGGCAGCATTCAGCAAATCGTCCACAGACTTACAGGCAATGGAGAGAGACGGGGAAGGTCTCATTTTTCACGTCACGTTAAAATCTCCTCACATGCGGCCAATAAATAATTGGTTGGTACATGCAACTTGCAGCAAATTGTTACATAGTGCCCCTTTAATATTTTGTGGAACAACCAATAGTCTTTCCTACAATATCATCACAATATTGATATCAAAGGATTTGATCAAAAATAACGTGATACTTCATTTTGTCGCCCAGTCCTAGAATTTATTAAGTGCTTCTGACGAGATTCTAGAATATCGAGATTTGAGTTCTCGCCGTATCAGTTTTTCACCACACAATTATCATTTAGAAATTCATGACGACAATATTATCACGATATCTTTATAAATAAGGGAAAAAAATGCCTGCAGTCAAACCTATCTTTACATTTTTTACTTGCTTTGTCTCTTTTTTGACAAATTAATTACCCACGAAATATGAGTATAGGGAGGTGGAGAGAAAGTGTAAAAAAAAAAAGTCAACGAAAAGAAAAATTACACTCAATTACTGGTGAATAAGCAACCACATGACCTCACGAACAAAAGATGCATGAAGCCTAACATGTTTTCCTGGATTACTCACAGGATCATATCACGCGTGCATCATTAACACGATCAATTTTTCATTTTTTATTATCGCGGTTATCGTGAATATCGAGACACCCCTAACTGAGATATATATTGTGTCTCTCGATACAGCCTAAAAATATATGGATATTATTTAAAGGCCATATTGCCCATCCCTACCTCGACTGCATGTAAATTAAAACAGTTTGATTAATTATTTACACAAAAGACAGCAAAAGTAAACTGTTAATACACCTTTAAAATCATTACATGATTCTTAGATTTCCAAAACCATCTGTCTGTTCTAATTTCTTGCTTTTAGGCTACTTTGCTATTATTAAATCTAACAAATTACATGCATTATGGTTTTCAATTAAAAGTATATATGGCCATGCTTTCTTTAGATTATATCAGTAATGATTCTAACTGCAGGTAGAACCATTTGCATCATTGCATCTGTATTTTTAAGCATTATATCATGTATAGCAGGTTGGGATTATGACCAAATGATTAGATTAGATTTTAAATTAAACTTCAGATCAGATTTTCTTCATATTTTAAAGAACTACACAAATGCAGCTAAACAATTTTCAGACTCACATTTCAGACTTGTATGTCAGCTGGCTGTCACACCGGGCTCTGTCAGGCCATCTGTCAAGAACTCAATAAATTTGTCAGTGGGAAAAAAAAAGAAAGAAAAAAAAAAGGCTGAATCCAATAAATCATAACATAAACAAATCTAGCCACGGGTTGACAGAGCTGTATTATACTTTGGCTTAATCCTCCGGGGAGTTGGGATTATCCTGCAGTATCATTTTTTTTGGCCTGTCTCAGTAAAATGTTGTTCAGGCGAATAAGAGCAGAGAAATGTGAGTGAGTGAGTGAGTGAGTGAGTGAGTGAGTGAAAGGAAGAAGATGTGGTGTAAATAATTATTTATTTATCCTGCTGTGCCTCTGTGAAATTAAGCATTTAGTGCGTGTGAATAAGAGATTATAGGAAATCTAAAAATTATACAAAATCAAACGGAGCCAGTTTGTGACTCAAATTAAAAACGTGAAATCAAAAACGAGTAGTTATTGGCTACTTTAGTATTCAGGGGCCCTCGGGCCTGTGGGGCCCTCTGTCTCGTACCTTATTTTGTTATTACAGCTGTTGGCTCGCTGGGTGAAATTTTAGAGTTAAGCAACCTTCATTTTTTTACGCGTAAAAGCGACTTAAAACACTGCAGAAAACACGAAGAGCCAGCAGAGACAGGTTAAATGACAGTCGAGTCGTCGCCGTGCAAACCTTCAGTCAAAGCCCTCACTGTTGATCCAGGCGCGCTCTGCTCAGCTCAGCTCAGCTCAGCCGGCTCGGTGACTCCAGCCACAGAGATGATTTCACAGAGAAGCGTCCAGTATGAAAGAGCAATCTCAAACAGCATTGTATTTAGCATCAGACTCCGTGCTGCTGCTGCTGCTGCTGCTGCTGCTGCTGCACAGTGTCACTCTGATTTTAAGATGCAAACAAATTAAAGGAGCCTGCGTCTTTTTTTTTTTCTTTTTTTTTTCTTTCTTTCATTCGAGCTTTTAAAAAGAGCATCATGGAGAGCTTAGAGAGACTCATTAAAAGATCAAAGTGAGTTAACTATCAAAGTCCTCCAGTCGTGCAATTTAGGGAGCCATTATGTCTTTCTCCTCCTGTTCCTCCTCTGAGGATGTGGAGCGAATTCTTCTCATTTACACTCACTTTAAAATGCGCATCGGTGCGTTTTGGTTGATGCGTAATTAAAAAAAAATCACATTTCAAGTATTGTAAGTGAAATAAAATAAAATATGACACAGATGCAGTGTTTTATTGCAGCACGCATATTCAATTTAATATGTGTTTTTGCGTTGAGGGTGATTATTTTAAGTCATTTGGAAACAGTCTGATTAGCCTGCGGGGCCGCGGCCTGACACCGTTGGGGTGGTGTGAGTTATTCTCTGACTGGGTTGGAAAATGAATGGATCCTGCGTGGCTTATAAACAGCGTGATGTAAATGTAATTAAAGTAGACAAATTGTCTATACGTTGATGCCTGCATTATAATTTGATTGATGCGTTTGTTTGGATGAGATCTGGATTTAACGAAGTCGTGATATCATTTCATTTATTTTTGATATTTGTTGATTTAAGGTCAGTTTTATTCAACTGGCGTTTTTAAAATACCTTCAGAGCAGACTCACATTAATGACACATTTATTTAAATTGAAATAATTAGCACTTATAATTGTGATCAGTCAAATTTCTTCGTTTTCTTAAAAACTTTGCGTTCTGTTCAAATCTGCCGACTTTGATTTCACTGCACCAAACCCCATTCAGATTTTCGCTATTTTAAACTTCTCTCCCGCTCAGACACATTTTTCGCTTCTCCCTCAATCATTTCTCCTTCTCCTGCATTCAAAGCGTGTAATCCTCACCATTTCTGCCTCAATATCCACAGTCTGTACACTCACTAATCGAAATCACAGCAGACTGGAGAGCCTGCAGGAATGCGCATTGCTGTATAATGATCTCTTTCTTACCTTTTCCGATGGATGCAACACTTCTGCTTACTTTAAAAGTCAATTGCTAAAGTTTAGGGGAGCTTTGTGCTGGTGCACACCTGCTGCCTTATGGAAGGCGAGAAGGGAGGGCCTGTCACGCACGCACGCAGAGGCTCATTAAAACACCGCCGGCTAAAAAGTTGGCGGATTGATTTATTGAATGAATGTTTGATGTCCTCATTCACACAAGTGACCTGGCCGATAACCGCAGAGCGGGTGGAGGAGGAGGAGGAGGAGGAAGGGGATAACACAGGCTTTATACATGTTTCTAAAAATGTATTGATTATATTGTATTGCTCATAATGCTGCTAAAATAATCCAATATGCTGCGAGGCGGTGATTGACCCCACGCTGTTAGAAGCGCTGGGGGGAAAAGGGGGAAAATGACTTCATGAGTGGACTGATTTGAACAGAAACCGTGTAAATATGTCTTTTAATGAGAAATATTAAAACTTCAGTGTTTATAACATATTCATCTCTGCTTTAAACGTGTGTGTGATGCACTGATGTCTGAAAAATGTGACAATATGTGAAAGTACTGAGTGTGTTTGACTCTCCTGAATCTTTTCAGATGACTGCAGCTGTTCTCTCTCTGAACGGCAGAGGGCAACGCCAACAGTCTGCTCTCTGTTTTCCAAACTGGGCTACAGGTCATCGCCTTGATGCTTCACAAAGGACACCAGGAACAACACGCAGCTATAGGCCTGTGGATGTGAAGGTAAACACTGCAGAGAGACGATGGAGCATTGAGTAAAAAATATTGTGGATCTACTTTTTTGGTTTGTTTTTTGTGTTTTTCTTGCAAAAGGTAGCCTCGTATAAAAAAAAATGACTTATTTTCTCTTTAGATAATGTGCAGCAACTATTAATTTTATTATTATTATTATTACATTTTCCATCATGTCTGTATTATCTTCAATTGAGCAGGTAGTTGTTTTTTTATTATTATTTGACTCAGTTGTATAGTTATAATAAATTCCACCTGAGCTGATCTGAGCATATAGACATGCACAATACGTTTCCTCCATGTGTCCACTCTCCCTGCATCATCCTGCCTGAGCCTGTAAGATTTTTTCCAAAGATAACAATGAGCCTCTCACGCAGCGCGACGTGAGGAGCAGCTCACAATCCCATTAGCAGTTTGAGACAGGCCTCGGTGCTGCGGCAGCCCTGCGCACCTTCCAAAAACGTCTTGATCCCGTCCTGATAAAGAAATGTACACATCACTCCTGAGTTGTGTTCACGTTCTGACCCTGCAGGCCAACAGCCACAAGCGATACATAGATATGTTCACAATGGTGGTGTTTACAAGTATTCAGATTGGGTTGATTTTACTCTGGGTTAAAGCTGCTGTTCCTGCAAAAAATGAAATACACTGTTACTATTATTTTTATTTTTTTTTGCTCTTGACCGGGGAGCCGTGGCTCGGTGTGGTCCTCAGCGCTCTTATCACCGCTCATCGCCAGGTGCATCAGCTGAAAGGAGACAGCAGCTTCCACTGGAAACAATACACAAAGAGCAGAGAAAGCACGTGATGCTCATCTGTCTCATCACCACTGAGAGAAAGAGAAACAACAACATGATGATAATAATAATAACAGTAATAATTCAACATGAATATGTAGAGTTTGTCTTTCTTTTATCTCGCTCCAAAAATAATAAAGCGAGGTAAAAATTAAAAAAATCCAGAGAAGGCTTTATTATAGAAATACGCGCAGAATTAAATTGGAGTGTAGTATTATTATTATTATCATTATTATTATTATTATTATTATTATTATTATTATTATTATACTCCTGTTGTGTCAGTGTCCATCCGGGCTTCATGCGTAAAATATCATTTTTCTCTTTCTACTCTTCTGTGACTGTGTGTGTGAGAGAAAGTGTGTGTGAGAGAAAGTGTGTGTGTGTGTGTGTTGTTATTGGACTGTGTGCAGCGCACTGTACTCTGCTCCAATAGCATCCCAATGGCAGTGAATGGGGGGAATGAAAAAAAAGTGTAGCCATGCATGCAGGAGGAGTGGGAGGATCCACTTCGCTTCAATCTCGATCTCAGACTTTTGCAGCGACAGGGGCACAACCAACCGACCGACCGACCGACCGACCGTCTGCGTTAACTCCAAAAAGAAGAAGAGTTACTGCCGGGACATCTACACACACTCTCCTGTTTTTTTTATGGGGATTTGTTGTCAACTTTGTCTTGTTTTTCTTCATCTTTAACCGAAGTGTTATCCCGAGAAGAAATTCTCCCGTCGGCTTGTGGACGTGAAGATAAAGCCTCCTCGGTGTTGAGATCCTAACAGGTGACTGTTCAGAGACTTTCCCACCTTTATTGTGTGCTTTCTGTCCTCTCTGACACATCGGGGATTTGCTTAGACTGCCCTTTACCTTGTAACCATTGCGAGCATCAGAGTCGTCTCCTTTAGATTTCTTCCACTTAAGCACATTTTCTCTTTTTCCTCCTCCCGAGCTGCAGGCAGTGTGAGTGTGTGTCACACGGAACTCGAAAACGGTTTTCAACAGGTTCTTCGCTCTCCTTCCAGAAAAAAGCTCAGTGTGTGCCCGCAGGATTTTTCTTGCCCAGTCTGACCGTATTCTTATGGATATTGCAACAGGTCTGGTGTCACTGGAGCGCCTCTCCGCGGGAGAACAGTCCGAGACGTGCATCATGCTGGACGGCATAAAAATCGAAGATCATCCCCTGCGATCGGGACAGGCCACGCTGGGAGTCATGCTCGGTGAGTCCTCTTCTGTTACTCTATAAATCAGCAAATTACCGTTGAACCGCGAGCACAGGTCAGACACCAGACTCTTATCCCCTGTCTGGATGCCATTACTGTGAATGCATGCCCACCGCTGCTTTGTTTCCTGACGCATACAGGATCATGAAAACCGAGAAAAAGTTCACCTTTACGCGCGCAAATGGATAAAAAAATATGAGAATTGATGTTGGAAAATGTGGTTTTATTCTCATGTGATTGTGAAGAAAATCCATCCTGAGCGACCCAGACACGTAACGGCTGTATGAGTGATGTAATCTGCAGGCCGAGTTGGGGAGAAAATATCAAATTCATCCACTAAAACCAAGCTTTTTATTTGATTTAACGCCACGCACGTTAATTGATTTCTTGAAGCACTCGGAGCGCAGGCCTTCACAGGTTTTTTTTGCAGCCCCTTGTTCAGGCCTTCTCTCTCCTTCCCCTTTTTCCAGGGTCTGACTGTCATCATCCATCCGTGTGTGAAGGATGCCAGCGTCCCATCTCCGACCGCTTCTTGATGAGGGTCAACGACTCCTCATGGCACGAGGAGTGTTTGCAGTGCACCGTGTGTCAACAGCCCCTCACCACCAGCTGTTACTTCAGAGAAAGGAAACTTTACTGCAAACACGACTACCAGCAGTAAGCACGAATTTTCTCTGCTCTCCTCAGGTTGCTTTGGTTGGTGTGCACTGATTTTTTTTAAAGACATTGTGGTGTCTTTGGCCGGCGTGGAGGCCTCCGTGTTTGTCTCAGAAATACAGAGAAAAGTCGCTCACATGGCGTGAATTATTATTATATTTAATTCACGCACAAGAAATATCTACCATCATGGCGGTTTGGCACACATTAACCTGTTGTCGTTGCTCCTTCTGCAGAAGAATGACGTTGATTTGCTTCCTATGAAATGATAAAAATAAACGAAAGAGCAACAGGAGCAAGTGGAATTAAATATGAGCTGTGGTAATGAATCAGAGGAATGGAAAGGGGACGCTCATATTTGCGGTCATGTTCGCTTCATTAATGTCACAGTGGCCCACGATTTTTTTCCACATTTGGTCTCTGAACAAAAAGATGTGCAGGCCCGAGAATGTGCAGGCGGAGGTTTTTATTATTACTCTCGATCTCTGTCATTTATTTCCTGGTTTGCATCGCGTGGCCTGTCCCCATCACCACCAGCCGCTTCACATGCATTCAAAATATGTAAAAGTACATTTCAGTGGGGGTTTCTTCACAGAGCCCACAGCGCAGTGTAGATGTATTTTCCCATCAGCTCATGATCTTTTATTTTGAAAATCGGATGCCTTAAATTTACCATTTAAAATAAATAAATAAAATGAGCGTTATTTATTTGACCCGTAAAAGGTTATCATGTTTTTTTTCACTCATATTCTTATTATTTAATTTCAAGTTATTTTTATTCTATTTAATTTCAGGCTGTTTAATTTTACTGCGTTGATAAGAGATTTTTTTTTAACCATTTCACGGATTTAATAATAATAAAAAAATCTATCTGCGCTTTTTATACCGTACCTGCGAGCTACACACGCGATAACGTCAATTTAGATTAGAATGAAAACGCGCGCACACCCCAACAACACAGCCACAGTTTTAAAAGCGTTAATGGTTTAGTGTTAAATTGTAAATTTCACAGTTTGAAAACACGGTAAAAAAAAAAAAGTGACTTGTTTAAATGCTGGAGTGTGTTTACAGCTGCAGACTAATGTGATTCAATCCAGATTGTTAATTTGATACTTTGCTCTGTTAAATTTAAAGCAACACAATAAATAAAAAACGGCATGATAAATATTTTATTTACTAAAAATAAAAATGGTAGTATAAATTATAACAATAATAATAGGCTATAAGAATTTCCCCATTGTGTTTATTGCTTTGAAAGTGAATCACATTAAAGTTTTACTTTCTAAATCCAGTCTGACAGGAAGTAGAATGTCAGCCATCAGCTCTTGAGCAAAATAAATTAGTAAATTGAATTATTAAATTATCACATAAAAGCAGCAGATCTGTGCTGAGGTAAATATTGAGAGGAGAAGCAACAACAATGCTGAGGGGTTGCTGTTTGGCCCTGGGAGGACCCCGGGGTGCCCTGTGTGTGTTTCTCATCGCATGAGCGCTTTTCATGCTTGTCACTAAATTTTCAGCTTTTTGTGCGCGGCCTTTTTAACAATTCTACTTCGATTACCGGGACATTATGGCTCTCTGCTAGACACCTTTGCGAGGCAACAAAGAGTTACATGTATTGCCATGTGTGCCATTCATCCAGCTTTGTGACAGGAGTGTAGTCGGCTGATAACAATAGCAAATTCATAGCAGTAACTATGGGAGACCGGAGTCACGGCGTCACGGCTCAGAGGTGGCTGGAAACTGAGACAGCCCAGCCGGGAGAAGGATCTCTTTCTCCTGCTTCTTCTTCTTCTTCTTGTCCACTTGTAGTTTTTTTTTTCTTTTTCGGTGTGCGTGAATAGAAGAAGTCAGACATAAACACACAGAGACAAGATCTGTTTTGCTTCCGAATAATGCTCCTTCCTGGCATTTTGTTTCTGCTGTGCTTCTGAAGTACCATATTTGGTGTCTATCTGACCGTTTCCCCTCTTTCTTCTGCTACGTTGAGCTTGTGTGGCAAATCCGACCGACCCAGCCAAACACAACAACCTGCTGGGCGACGTCCTGCTCTCACACGCTGTTATTCATCACATCTTTTAATTCTTCACCCACCTTTTTTTATTTATTTTTTTGCTCCTCCCTCCCAGGTTAAAAACTAGCTGGAGGGTCCGTCCATCACACAGACCATCTCCTTTTTTTTTTTCTTGTTTATTCCATTTTCATTGATGGGATACTTAAAGATGTAATTGGCACCTTTTTGACTTTTATGACACCCATTTAAGATGCATTTGTCAGCCCACAAACTGCTTTGGGCTGTGAGGAGAGCTCCTCGCCTTACAGAGGTCTCCGTGCCTAATTACATTCCTACAGCAACTGATTCATGCCCCGTAATCAGCTCTCACTTGCTATAATAAATCAAGGAATTGGCAAGCAGTCCTTTTTGGCACCTTTGGAACAGGTTTAAGTGCAGACGGGGGAAAACAATTGTGTACTGTGTTATTAAAACTCCCACCAACACTGTTCAACACATCTCGCTCCATACAGCGCAGTTATATAGTAACAAGATTGGATTTTATTAGCCATTATCCCATATGTTTGCCTCTTTTTATGCTATGCAGCTGACCTGCGTCCTCGTCTCGATTCTAGGTGAATCCGTAATATTTTTGACGGTTCGAGAAAAAAAATCAAATGCACAGATGTGAAGTATAATTTCCAGAGGGGGAAATAAAATGAAATATATCCTAGAAGAGACTAAACATGATAATGCGGTGCTGCCTTTCGCAAGAATATTTCAGAGCAAGTTTGATAAAAAGAATTGAAGGAAAAAACGCAGAGCTGTCAGTTGGACAGCAGCCATCGCCGTAGAGGAGGAACAAGCTTGAACGAGAGGGGCGGTATGTAAAAGGTAGAGTGGAATTACACCACCCCGAGAGAGTTTGTTGTGCCCCGGTGTTTGGAGGTCAATTATACATCATTAGAAAGAGGGAGATCTTTTCCCCAGGGAGACCTTTCCTCTAACCAAGCAGATGCTTTGAAGGGAGCCGTGTAATAAGGCCTATCACTGACCCGAGTGTTGGACAACACCCCTGTAATGGACTGCCTTGTTAGAAAACTGCCAATGGGCTCCATCCACAAAACATAACATTAACTATATTACACACCATGCTGCCGACTTTTTGGGTCGTGCTGCTGATGCATAAAAAACATTCCAGTGTGGATTTTTTTTCCCCCCTTTCTGCTCTATAAAGTTTTACTGTCTAGCAAAATGTTATTTTAGAATGTTTCATTTGTAACTCGTCCAAATACGTACAGATTTTTTTCCAAATTATCTAATTTGCGTGCTGTAAGCAAAAATGAAATTTAGGTCACGGTGCTATGAGTTGTAGAAAAACAGAGCAGTGATGAAGCCATAAAAGCCGAGCTCCGGGAACCTGTCTCACCTCCCATGTATGCTGGACGATCCCCCGGTGTGCTGAGAGCTGCTTTTTAGAACTGTTTGGAGTGCCCTCCTGTGAAATTGTTGTTTTTTAATTAGCTGTGCTTGGGACGCTGCGGCAGTGTGTGTGTGTGTGTGTGCCGGAGGAGAGATGCTGACGGCTGGGTTTCTGTGTTAGCTCACAGAGTGTGTGTTTTACTCACTCTAGGACACTCCCGCGTGGCCTGGCACTTTGTGAACACTCATATGCACTACAGGAAAAAGAAAAAAAATAACTAGGATGTACTTTGTGTTGTCAACCCAGCTGGGTAGTTTTGCAGTTAATTAAAGAGTGTCTTCAATCCTGCTGAGGTATTTCAGCAGCAGCTCTGATCTGTGGGTGCATGCTCCTTTTGTGCAGGAACTTTCAGCTATACTTTCTTTCTTTTTTTTATTTTTATTCTCCCTAAAAAGGATAAAAACGCATCTTTAGCCACTGCTCTTGGGTAAATAAAAGTGGACCTCTACAGAGAGACAAATCTAATGTTAGAAACACTAAGCCAGATAATATTGCTTCAGCTTGCTGGGATTTTTTAGTGCTCGGCAAGGAGCTAGCTGAAGCTGGCCCCGTTCCTCTGTAAGGAAGTATTGGGTTTTATGTCAACATGGCTCGGCCTGTCCCTGCAGCATACTAGGATGCATCATCTGTCATCTCATGGTTTGCTAACTGCCCCCCTCCCAACGCATTTAGACCCATTAAATAAAGGACCTGTTGGAGCTGTATTTATTTGCATCACTAGCTACATCTTGGACTGTTTTTTGCTCTTTCCGGTTCCCACAAATAGCTCCTTGAGTGATAAATATTTAATTTAAGCATATCGTTTTACAAGAACTCTTGTGTATATATAATAGTGCTGCTATAAATTTTTACACCGACTATATCTATAAAGGCCTCAGCAGTCTGCTGTTTGAATGTTTTTTGTGATGCCGTCAGTAAATCTTAAGTATTATTTTATGAAATCAGGTGATTTCACTTTCTACTCTGTTTTACTACAAATGAGTGGGCGCAGAGTGTTTGTGTGTTTGTGTGTGTAGATGGAGGATGGGGGGTATTAAGCATACTGGTGTGTATGTGTACGTAGCAGCAGTTGGAACACAAAGCACTTTGCAGGACGCTATGGGAAGCCACAGAGGCTCAGCCACGGTAATGCCCATCACCACTTTAGAGGCCAGACTGGTGGCGAGGGATGTGGAGCGAGGTCTCTGTGGCTTTGTGTGGGGGAGCTGGAGTGCAGGGGAGGAGAAGGATCTGCGGAGGGATCTGCCTGGTGTGCTCACATTACACTGGATGATAGCAGAGGGGTGCAGAGGAACTCAAGCATGCAATTTGTTGGTAGCCACAATTTAACCTCATCTCCTAAAGCCGGCTGTTAGGCAGCCAGTGGGACATGTCAGTCAATCGGGAATGCTAATCAGTGACGGTGGAGAGAGAAAGCCTCTGCTCGGCAACGTCCTGATTTTCATTACTGGCTCCGAGTCCTCGGGCCTTCAGGTTTATTTTCACAGCATGACAACTCTTCATAACAAAAAGGAAGGCTACCACAAACCATTAAATGCAATTTACAAATTAGATTTTGGCTAAATCTGCAAAATACCGTTATAGGCTTCTTAAAGTAGGCAGCCGAGGAATACACACACTCAGCAAATGTTTTCGATTTCAATTTGCCAGATTACATGTTTAAATCAGAGGAATGAAGCGTTTTTACGTGGCTGTGCTGAAATAATTCATTTCAAATATCATTTATGGTGTGTCAGCGAAAGTGTAGCGTTTAAAAAAATTATCTCCCAGCATTTTTAATTACATTTCACACATGTTTTGTCTCATTATGCTTCCATAGTTTGGAGGTGGCCCGCACTTGTTTCTCCGGGCAGCCTGGTCGAACGTGCATGAGAAATTGAGACATGGCCTCTGCTGCTGGCTCGAAGTATCGCTGCTGGCCCCAACTGTGTATATGTGATCCCACTCTGGAATGTTTTTCCAACACGTAGGCTTTTCACAGATACACTAGAGAGGACTGGCATCATAGTGGCAAGTGCTGCATTCAGACTGTTGTGTGCCCAAGGCTTACTCTCACACTCACGTCACACATTCTAGCTCTACATGGGAATGGGCAGAGCAGTGTGTTTGTCTACATACACCCCAGGTTTTTGAGAGGGTGTGGGCGCATGTGTATGTGTGTGTACACTTGCTTCCTCTCTCTGCTCCTTTCTTTCTTTGTCTCTAATCTAAGCTCCTCGCACTGCCTCACATTCACTCTGTGTAGTTTAAAGATACATTTCAGCACCTCATCGTAGCTGCTGCACGTCCAGATTTCAGCAGTATAGATTTTTGTACATGCGGGAAAACACGTTTCTTTGTCTTTTTTTTTTTTTTTTACCCCTTTTAATCTTCATCAAATGAGATTAGCCCCCAAATACCGGTATTCCTGCCCAAAGTGACTGACAGAGATTTGCACTTTTATCATTAAGTGTGACACTAAGCTGGTCGGAGCTTTGTCTTGAATGGAGGGTCTGACGGAAACGGGGGCTCCTAATCCTTTTATTTGTGTCAGGCCCAGAAAGGGGGAAGAATGGGGCCGGGGTGGGATGGGGCTGCAGAATGCCACGGCCCTTAGTCCCCTCCAGACCCGGCCTCCACAGCCAAGTGAGCATGAGACTCATCTTATGTGGTCTATGCACTCGAGCGGACGCATACACACTCATGCGCACACAGGCACACATTTGTGCATCTACAGTATGTTGAAATGTTTGCTCAAGCACATGCACACGGTCATAGATACACTGCCTCATGTACACGTGCATATGTTCACCTACTTCTGCGTCCAATCACACAGTCATTTTTCGAGTGTGTACCTGCTCACAGCGGAGCATGCATCGGTCTGTGAGTGCATGGATTGCGGTAGCGGGAGGTTCAATCTAGGATGAGATTAATAAAGTTTGCCGGTTCCCTGGTCGAGGTCCAACGCTAGGCTTTTGTCTGCGGCTCACATCGGGTTGTGGGGCTTCAGCTCCTTTTGTGTGTGCACCCTTGTGGTAATCCATCTCCAGCGGGAGTCCCCTGGGGCACTTTATTTACTCATTCAACTGTTTGGAAGTCTGTTAGACTGCAGATCAGATGCAGTGAAACCAATGTGATTACTTTAACCAGCACTTCCAGATTCCTGCCCAGCATCTCCTCTCACCCTGAGCTGGTGTGCTCTGCAGGTGGGAGGGAAGGTCCACACTGCAGTGTTTCCCACAGGTGGAGAATTTACTGGTGACAGTGCGACGTGTGACGGCGAAGTTCAATAATTAACTAGTCAAATAAAGGTTTATCAATAACTCTTTTTGGCCTATAAGGTGCCGGGTGATGTACAGTTATGGTGTTTACCCTACCACAGTGGCAGGAGGGGGGGGGTCGGGACGGCTTTTCTTGGCTCTGGGCTCTTCAGTTCAGGGATCTGGAGGTCTCAACCTCCAGATCAAGGAGGTTGAGACCTCAACTCAAAATCAAACTCAACTCAAAAATCCGGACCTGAAGTCATTGAGATGGCCAGAGTTATTCATTAATCACGTCATTTTAAAAAATGACTTTCTGATTTTTTAGGAATTGTTCATTTTTTTAACTATTACTTTAGCAAAATATATCTGCCCATTCTCACTCCAAACATATCAAATACAGCCGCTTAGTCTGTGGCCTACATTTCTATGTTTGACGCTATAGAGGGATAACCTCTAGCATCAATTCTTGAAGCAAATTTGGTCTTTTTCTAAACCTAACCAATTAGATTTGGTACGTAAACCTAATCAAACTGTGTCATTTTCACGTTTATATCAGTCCGAAAGTCATACTATGTTAAAATACATGAACTGTTTGTCAGCAAGCTTTATTTTGAAGGTATAACCAGATGTTGAATATTACGTATTACTGTTAACGTGGCTTTGGAGCCCTTCACGTGCAAACTGAAGCTAGAGGGGTAGGTAGATCGTCTTGAAGCTTAAGGCCTCTGACCAAATTGCCAAATTTGACGAGTTGGGACAGAGAGCGTGTTGAATATTTACATATAATGTAAACAACATACTTCAAATAACCTCTACAACCAGTTCATTTCTGATACAACTTAGTATTGGGTAACTTTCTGGTTTTTATTTTATGTTCGAAAATGACACATTTTCTCTAGGTGTCAGATAATTTATAACACCATGGTGATGAATGCTGGTTGGAGGGGCTCCCTGGGAATTTTTGCCTTTGGCCCCAACAGACTCTAGAACTGAAACTGCACATACCGACAACAAAGTACAGGATGTTATGTTCTGATTTGACAGCGGTTGAGTTACATCACGTTTTCACCGATTCATCTGAGTTCCATTTTTGCTGTCCGGCGGCAGGTCTGCGCTCCACAGTGTCACCCGGCGTCTGTCAAGACTCGCTGACATAGTTTTGTGGTTCCATTCTGTTCATACTACACTGAACCTAGGTGGTGTATGGGAACCGAAGCTACAGAAATCAACTTTTAGGTAGACTGATTTATTGCGCTCTACTCAATGCATGAGTTGACGTTGTGAATCAATCAGCCCACCTTAAATTTGACAACTTTGATCATGAAGGTCTACAGATCTGTGTGCATAATGAAATCACAATTGTGCATTTTGATTGAAAAAAGAGTGAGAATTAATATTTTATCTACCCGAGCGGACTTCATACTATTAGGCTGTAAAAATGGGGTAAAATGGTCGACCCTTGCTCACGCTCACCGCTGAATTCAGGAGATTAACAGGAGAAATTACCAGTCGGGGTAGTGCAGTGGGAGAAAGGGTTAATAAAAGGGGACTCCCTGAGTGTTGGCAGGTATGGGACTTTTGTCTACCTGGCGGGGGGTTGCCCATGTACGTGAACCTGCACTGACTCATCCCTCTCTGTCTGTCCTGTTTACCGGCCTGCTTCAAGGGCCCGTCCAATATTCTCTGTTATGAAAATTCTGCATTAGTTATTGAACCTCCTGTGCCCACACACTGTAGAGCTGACTTGATTCTTTTATTATCCTTGTTTGTTTGAGTTTGTTATTTCCCCCCCTTGCATCTCAAAAATACAAGTTCCAAATTTGGTGGCTGGCATTTGTCAGGTCTCTCTCACAGCAGATCATAATTCAGCACCATAGCAAGTGTGGTGTCACAGTGTAAAAACTAACATCTATGTTTTATTGCAAACAATGAGATGGATTTGGTTATCCATCCATCAACATAAACCCAGAGCTATGTATTTGGGGCTAACCCTCATGTTAAACCGTTGCAGGCTGTCAGGCTCTCTGAATTTACTCTCCGTCTCTTCCCCTGGTGTGGCTGGGGAATATGGCTGAAATCAGCTGCCAGGACCGGCATCTACGGCGTGAGCTCCCTAAACTCGCTGTTTAGGACCAGCCGCTGATTGGTGATGGCTGTCTTGGCAAGAAAAACAACCCTGTATGAAAACAGTGCAGATTGGGTTTCTATGCGTCTGACTCACTCCCGTCCTCTCTGACCGGCCCCCCCACAGCAGGCCAGCATGATTTGTGCATGAGGTCCCGTGACCCATGGAAGCTTCAAAAAGCAGCGAGGGGAAATATTTGGATGATCCTGATGGGGGAGTGGAGACGTGGGAGGGAGGCAGAGATGATGGGGGCTTGGTTAGAGCGGGGCTAAGCAGTGTAAGGCAATGCAGATGTGGAGAATCTGCAGTGCAGCCCGTGATGACAGGGGAGTGTGTGCGTGGAGGAGATGAGTGCCCATCTTGGACTCTTACCCATACACCCACCACCACCACCACCAACATTGTAATCGTCTCTGAGGACAGCTGTAACACAGACATTATGTCCTGCATAAAAAAGGTGGCAAACAGTAGAAGAAACTGTGCACAGGGGGTTGGAAAGGGTTGCAATAGAAGAGGCATTTAATCATCAGGTACCATGCCATGATACTGATCGTCTGTACCTCACCCCCCTGCTGTACACCCCCGATCCCTTCTCCTCTCTCTTACCTTTCCTCTGCTGGCTGGATATTAATATTTCCCAGAAAGCTTCCACAATACGTCTTCTCGGGAAATTCCACGACTCCTGAACGCTGCAAAATGATCTGGTGTCTCTGAAAGGGATGGATAAGGGGATAAAACATAAAGATTTTTCAAAGTGTTTTCTGTGCTTATGTGATTTCATAGTGCTCTCTGGATGGAGATTTCTATCCGGTTGCCTTGATAAGAAAAATGTGTTGCTGCAGGTGAAGGCTGAGTTGTTTGCTCTATTCATCTAAATTTTCTCCTCTAGCTGATAGTATTTTTTGATTCAACCTCATGGCCTCATAGCACATTATTTATGCAGAGAGTCTGCCTCTGGGGCCAGTTCAATGGAAACCCCACTGAACAGAAATAGCTGTAGTAGGCTGAGGCTTGATGCAAACCCAAACTCAGCATTTAGAAAATCAAAGCTGTGGTCTGAGGCTACCTCAATCATTCTTTGGCTTCTATGCCTGTCGCTGCCTCCTCCTGAGAGTGGGTGGGTTGACTGACCCCCAGGGTGTCTGTCTGCCTTAACGTTGGCCCTGCAGGCCCGGCCTCACAGGGGAGCGCCAGCCCCGGGCCGGAGTCGTGCTCTGAAACCAGAGCTCCAAAGTTGTGTTGTGATCCCAGCTGGAGAGACAGCTCTGGCTCTGAGCGGAGCCCTCTCGCAGCGTGCAGCCGGGGTCACCGGTGGCCTCTCAACCTTCATCACTCCACTGTGCTCCTGCGAAAGCACCGACTCGGACTGCATTATTTATTGAACCGCAGTCTTCGCTTCTTCTAAGACTCGCAACAAATATCAGAGAAGTGAAGTTTTGATGAGGTCATGTTATCAATTACATCTGGCTCGGGAGGTTAAACTACACAAAATGTTGGTTATGCCTAAGCAATTTTCGAGATGAATGTTTCGCATGACTTATGCTGTCAGTAATAGCACTCTGTCAGTGAAAACACAACGACAGCGTCATCTGTTATGTCTATGTTGGACAGTCTCACTTTTGCACTTTAATCTGTAAAGTAACCAGAAAATCTGGGTTCGGGAAAACTGAGTGTTTGTGGTGTGAATGTGTCTTCATGTCTGTGTTTTCACAGTTTCTTACTCCAGCATGTTTATCTCCTGGTATCTTATAGGTTCCAGCTTAGCTTTTATTTAATCAGGTTTTTCGCATTCCTGTGTGAACGCGCTCGCATGTGTGTGTTGCGTGCCCCTTTGTGTGTGTGTGTGTGTGTGTGTGTGTGTTTGAATTTGGTCTGTCACTCGGCCAAGCATTGGACATGCTGTTGGCAGGCGACACAGTCTGTGGATTCTCCTCTTGGTCGTGCTGCTCTGGAGGCTGAGAGCGGTGCGTGCCACCCAAACCACCAGCCACCCCCCCCCACCCCCACCCCCCCCCTCTATCATCAGCAGACCGGCCCGCTCCCTGCTCTCCTTGCTCTCCTTTTCCTGGGCCCCAGAGCCTGGGCTGTGGCCTGTGGATGAGTGCTACATCCTGGCTGTCAGCACAGGGGTTAGCTGGGGATTGGCCTGTGGTGGAAGTGCAGTATCTGGCCCTGTCTGTCAGCTCCTCGTTCCACTTCCTCCCGCCCCTCAGCGCACGCTGCAGTCAGTGGCACAAACACACGCCGGCCGAGCTGCGACTGACTCACATCTCTGGCTTGAAAATGAAAGGATCGCCCTCAGAATAGGCATATTCATAGCCATGCCAATGAAAAGGGGCTGTTTAAAACCCTTAAGTGCTCGGGTGTTGTGTTTTTAAACAGACCACGAAAGCTTTGACAGACGGTTTACTATTTCACCCTGTATTTCATTTCAGGTAGTTTAACTGTCACTCTCTGACTTCCGAGGAACGACCACTCACCCACAGTGTGTATTTGCATACAGTTACAGCTCCCATGCAACCTTTTTTTTATTTTGGATGACCCATTCTCATTTATTAGACTGTTGATTTTACAAAATGTCAGTCTTATTACATTTTTATCCTCCGAGATTCTGGTTTTGTGTACATACATGAAACCTGTGTGCGGACCACATTATCTGATACACACAGGTACATACATGCTTACACACACATCTGTCGTGCACATGCTCGCAGACAGGCTTACACATGTCGAAGGATTTGCGACTATAATCAGATTAATTGGTCCATCTCTCCTTGGAAACATCACATATACACATGAAGGCCTCTGGTAGCGTTCAGCTGGATGCTGCTTACACTAACCAGAGGCCAGGCAGCAGGCGCAGGGTCGGCCGGGTCACAGCACGCTCTCTGGCATCAGCATCTCCTTATGGCTTACATGTTAGAAAAATTATTACAGCCTCGTTCGCTCTGACAGAGGAGGAATTTCTATGTGCTCCTCCTGAGAGTTCCGGTGTATTTAAGCCGCTTTAGTTAAATTTGACACAGAGACACTCTTTTCGCCACACAACGTAAACACGAGAGTTGGTGTTGCTTGGCAGAAGCTGCTGCCTCTTCAAAGGAAGCGGCAAAACACGCTTGGCCTTTGCGATGAATATTATAAGTGCATTAACCATAATCCTTATTAACATTCTCCAAGCTGCATGCAGGTTCAGAGCCGCAAACGTATGTTTTTCTTGTTGCCCACAAGTATGTCTATGTGAGGGACTATCTACACACATGCTGCCATTCATGATTTTATTATAGGTTTGAGCCTCACCACAACTTGTAGACAGGAACGAGTTCTGCTGCCTGTCTTCCTGTCTCCTTTTTAAATTGTCTGATCTCTTCTTGACTACTTATACTTCTGTTTGTCTGTATGTTAGTAGTATTATGTGTTGAGTCTTTATTAAGGGTCATGTAATGGTGCATCAGTGATTTTTCAACCAGGGATTCTTATACACATGTGGTGCGTCTGCCGCTGTCAGGTGTAGCCAAAGTCATTTGATAAAATAGAAATTACGAATGGTTTAAGAAATGAAAAAATATATCCACATATTGAGTCAGCGACTATAATTGAACACCACATTTTGCAACTAAGAGTGCATGGAAACTAATGGCCGAGAGGTTGAAACAGTTGCAGCTAAAAGTAAGACTGTCGAATCTGTTGTTCTATAAATGTCAGAAAAAGATAAGGAATGTCGATCCATGTTTCTCAAAGCGTCAGACGACGTCCTCAAATATCTTGTTTTGTCCACAACCCAAAGATATTCAGTTTATTGTCATGGAGGAGCAAAGAAACTATACAATATTCACATTTAAGAAGCTGGAATCAGATAATTTTCTTCTTAAGCCGATTAATAAATTATCAGAATATTTAATTAACAGTTGACATTAATCGTTGCAGCTCCAGCTAAAACCAACATATGAATACTCAAAAATGCTAACGGACAAATGGCTGAAACGCCCAGCCTCTGCTACTCCAAGTGGTGGCAGGAACTTAAGCAAACCAACCTAAACATTAACAGTTCAATAGTATGAAACAATTGTTGTAATATCCACTATTATGTTCACTTTTGTTAAGAATTGACTGATATGGTTTTTTCAAAGCCGATACCAATTATTAGCAATGAAGGAGACAGATAAACGACTTTTGGAAACGATACACACTTACAGTGAAATATTAAATCTTGTGCATCAAAATCTACAATAACCAGTGAACGATTGCCAATAAGTACAATTTACTCAAGTACCGTACTTATGTACTCTTTTGAGGTTTCTGTTTCTGTTACTTTATGCTTCCACTGCACTACATTTATTTTGAAACTTCAGTTACTGGTTACTTTGCAGATTCATAAAATACTGAGTGTTGATGGGCTATTACCTGTGACACGTAGCCAATCAGATAGTGTTGTGGGCGGGACACTGAGTGAAACCACAGAGTGTTGACAACAGACAGAAGAAGGAACCAAAGCATTGCATTTTCAAATTAACTGATTGTATCACAAAAAACACTGTAATAATCAATTCAAAGCACATTTAGAACATGAGGTCAATCAAAATGTACTTGAGTTCATCTGATTGCTGTGTGAGTGCATCTGACAAAAAAAAAGTTTGGGAACCAGTAGTTTAAGGAGGGGAAACATGATATTTATGCTCTCAAACTAACTCCCTCCTAAAAATAATGGCAGAAGAATGATTGTATGAATTTTGTTTAGAGTTGTTTATTTTATCCATCTCTAAATAGCAGTGAGTTGTGGTCTACCAAATCAGCAAAAATCAGATAGTGTTAGGTAAGCTGTCAATCACGAAAAGACCGAATTAACATTCACATACTTGCTTGTGATTGTCCAAATACACAGTCCGCCTGCTCTGCCTCATGTGGTAAACCCGGCGCTGCTGGCACTTAAGACGAGCGAAACAACCCATAAAAGCGTATTTTGCAAATACAGTTTGACCCAGCTCTGGTTTTTTCACACATTCTGGCGCTAATAAGCTCTGACACACCCTAAACAACCACCCTCTCAAAGAGCACGTCGAGTGTGGAGCGGCGGTTTGGTGTCCAGGGGAAGCCTGTGGTTCTGGAGCCAGAGAAGGAGTCGTGCCCCGCCGTCCCACAGAGATGACAGGAAGATAAGAAAGAGAGGTGGCCTCTCCGCACAAAAACATCCCACCAGGAACTAACTTAACCTGGGGGAGACGTGGAGGGCTGCAGGACTCTTGTCAGAATCTATCCTCACTGGAAGGAAATACACACAGAAAATCACTGTTTCTGGGAGCGTTAGACATCCAGTAGCCTTCAGAATCGGCTGTTAGATGTTCTTGTGGTGTCACAAATATCCATATCGAGTTTATACTACAACAGCATGCCTCTGTATGTCACAACTTTGGCTTTGTGACATGGTTTCTCCTAACCAACAGCCACAGAAATAAAGGAGGGGTGGGGGGCTAAGTACAAGCGACAGACTCTTGGCAGACACAGCCCCTGCAGCTACAGTATAGCTTAGAAAACCGCTTATAGTTTGCAATATTTGAGAAGGCGAAGTGAAAAGTTAGCCATTTCTCTCAGACGATGCGTAATGAGGGAACCGTAGGGAAGGAGAAACAGCGAGCGGTTTGTGGAAGCGGCACTAACACAGGGATCAGCAGCATTAAAAGAGATTTACACCCCGAGCTCTTAAACAGTTTTCTTTTGCTCAATGGTTCCTCTTTTACAGATATTTCAAGGAAGTAATAAACTGCACTGACAAGCGTTCGAGTGGCTCTGAAACATCCCTCATGGGCAACAGAGCTCCATCACTTGTATCACGGTGCCTCGGCTCCGGATCGTTATTCCTGTGCGAGTCAGCCTGTTTCTCTCTGTTAGCAGCATTTGGCCTCTCCTGGATATTACCATCAGCTTGTTGTTGTTTATATCAAAGAAATGTTGCGCAACTAACTCTAATACATCAGGCACTATGTTCTCCCAAAGGGTAAGTCGGTTCAGCATTTATCTTGTAGCGAGCGGTGCTGTTGCCGTGTGGTTTAGGCCGTCAGACTGTTTTTCCTGACGGTTAAGTTCTTTTGAAGCTGTCTGCATGGTCCAGAATGAGGCCCTGCACAGTGTAAGATGTCATACTCCCACTGTGCTGACCAACATGCTCTGTGGGCCTTGATGTGCCCATAACATTTAATGGTACTTTGGCAAATGCTAATGGAAACTCTTACTTTGCCTAGCAATCACATTTCATTCCCTTCTCTCTGGTTTCTCTCTTTCTTTTATTTACCATAATTATTCATTTGCCTCTTTGATATACTTAGGTATGAAAGAAGAGCGGAAAGAATATGCATTATCTGCTAATTATTAAGATTAAGACTGGGATAAATAAACCAGAACGAAAGGGAACATTTGTCTCGAGTCAGGCACGGTTCCCTGCGTTCTGCTACCCCACAGGGTGGATGTTTGTCTCGCTGGGATAGCAGAACATCACAGAGTGTCCCTTTGGATGTGGAGCTGGGACCAGGGTTGGCGAGGTCCTCGAGAGGAGGAGGAGGAGGAGGAGAGGGGTGGGTCATGCCGTGGCATGTCTCAGTGTGGGATGAGGAAACATCTCGACCTCGCACAGGTTCAAGAAGAAACAGCCTGCTTCTGATTAGTGACTCTGATCCACAGTGATAAACAATTCCTGTGGTCTCCTGCTCACAGAAACATCACTGGCAGCGACTGAGCGTTCACGGGTGGTTTGGGTGTTTGTATGTATGCTCAGACATGCAGGGTTTGAGAGTGTGCTTGAGAATATATCCAAAAATCATCAGTATCTCACAAAAAATAGCATTAATTCTGATTTATCTGGTCAAACATGGACCCCAGTTGTATTTGTGCAAGCTTGAAATAGAATAATGTGATGTTCTTATGTTCTAGAGTGACACCAGAGTTGTAATTTGCAAGCCAAAACATGAGGGTTTGTGGTGATTTTATTAACTTACGTACTAACTTAGTCACACAGACACATGCTTAAAGTCCCCCTCCAGTCAAAATGTGTTTTTCTTTGTGTTCCTACAGTTAAATGTTTGAGCCCCGCTGTGGAGAATGATGATGTTTGACAGGAGAAGGCTGTTTTTTACATTCGTATGATAAATTTGTACATTTTCTCTGTGCTCATCTGATTTTAAAGGAGAAGTTCACCCAAAAATGAAAATTCAGTCATTATCTACTCACCATCATTCAGATAGGAAAGTGGAAGTGAAGTTTCATAGTCCACAAAACATTTCTGGAGCTTCACAGCTAAACAGTGTTGCAGCATTCTCCTAGATAACTGAATTAGCTGGGGACTTCTTTTAAAACGTTAAACATCTTAAAATGGCTCTGCACAGCTCGCCCGGCGTAATAAGTCTATGAAAGGCCTGTATTGATGTGAAAAAACATAATTTACACCATTTTTTAAATTGAAATCTTCACTTTAGCTGCTAAGCTAGAAGTGCTAGCATGCATGCAAGTGGATGCATTAGCTCAACAACATGTCAAGGCTGTAAATAACATCTTTTTAAATCAATGTGGGATCTCTGGGTTTCCAGCGACTTGGATTACACTGTACCAGCTGTATGGAGCCTGTTTTTTCAGTTGCTTTTTTACATTTTAAATCAAGTCCCCAGCTACTTCAGTAGGTTTAGCAGAATGCTGCAACGCTGTTTTGCTGGGAAGCTCCAGAAATGTTTTGTGGACTACAAAACTTCACCTGACTCTCCATCCATGAGTAGATACTGACAGAATTTTCATTTTTGGGTAACCTTCTCCTTTAAGAGGCGGGGCCTACGAGCATGATTAGTGACATCACAAATAGTTCGGAGCCTAACCTGGTCCAATATTTAGCTTACACAAGTGTGATGTGGAAAGTCGAAGCCTTCAGTGCATAAACACTGAGAATATGTACAATGAAGTAGGAGACATCCAGCATGTTCATAGATTCTAGACTTAATTGTAATAAGGAAAAAGATTTTAAGAATTTTAACAGGAAAGAAGACATAAGAAACATATCTGAAGTCAATTATTAGCCAAAGTAGAGCGTTTTATACATCATTAAACATGTCTGGAGGGGATCTTTAAATAGCAGAATAGATTAAAAAGATTAAAAAAACAGACATGCATGATATCACTCCAAAGCCCATAACAGTCCAGACCCACAACCCGAGGGTGATGGAGGAGTTTTAAAACTTTTCAGTCAGAGTCTGTTGTCCTCTTTGCCCTCGCTGGTAACTGGCAAGTTTATCTGTTGCTGCACTTCCGCGCAGATGCCTGGCATCGAGCCTCGAGGTGATAAAAACGTCTTCAGAAGGTAAGTGTTTATGGTGAGGATCCATAAGGTTAGCAGGATCAAAGCTCTGTTGAAAGGGCATTAAGCAAAGAAACAGGAATAATAAACAAAACAGCCAGTTAGTCATACAATCCGATTTATGACATCTAGAAAACCATGTCAGGGAGAGGCTGGCTGTTTTTTATGGCTGTAAGGAAAAACAGCCTCCAAGTCCGAAAAAACAGGCCAGTTAAGTCAAAAGAACAATAGCAGCGAGGGAGGGGAGGGAGGCATTTGAGATTTCACACCACAAATATACAGCAGATCTTTTTTTGGCACTTAATATTGCTCTTGTGTTATTTTCTCCCTCTTGTAGAGGATGAAAATCGTGTTTGACTTTTTTTTCGTTCTCTGTGAATTTCTGGGTTTGTGGGGGAAATGCTCAGCAGCCCTCTGTCTGTCTCACAAGGAAAAAGTATTTCAGCGTCAGACAAGAGCCTTGTGTATGGCTCAGCTTGGCTTCTCTCTGGCGCTCGTCGACCGGGAACGGCTGATTGAGTTGACTGTTTTAGCTGTGTATGTTCACAAATGCCCCCTGAATCCCCCCACCCCAACAGGGCCAGATTACACTGAGGGCAAAGGTAATAAATACATTTCACTTTTTAGACCTCAGGGAACTTAAAACGTTTGTTTTTGTTTTCTTTTCTTGTGTTTTCACGCTGAAATCAGGTTTTAGGAGTTAGTCTGTAGGAGTGGGAGTGTGCACACCACCCGGGACCTGCCATTCCCGTCCTGTCCAGTCATTTGCTCCAGGCTACAGCTTTAAGTGGGAATTATTACTTGGGAGATAAGTATGGAGATAAGGCAGTCCTTGCCTGCAAGATGTATGAGGTGTGTCGACACTGGGAGAGGTGCACCTGACCTGGAAATGAATGGTGTGAAGGTGCAAGTGCAGCGCATGAACCTCCTTTTTCACCCTGTCTTGTAAGCTCATGGCCGCAGATCATTACACAGATATTAGAAGGGGCATATGGGGATTATTGGATTTTATCAACTGTTAAGATTAAAATATCTATATCTAAGAAGGGGGGGTTGAACTGTTTGTTTCACTTTCTCTCACGTATAGACGTCAGGCGTCCTCGACTCAGAGGGAACAATACTGGTACAACTCGATTCACCATTAATAACTACAATAAGGAAAGAATTTAAGACAGTGGGCCAAATATAAACACCTAATACGTAATTGATGCTGCAACTAGTGATTATTTTTCTGACCACTTAATCTGCCAATTATTTTTGCAATTAATCTTTAAAATGTTGTGAAAAAAATTCTGATCACAATTTCCCAAAACATCTCAAAATTGCTTCTTTTGTCCAAACAACAGTCCAAAACCCAAAGACTCTTCATGTACTGCCATAAATGACAAAGAAAAGCAAAAAAAATCCTTGCGTTTTCAAAGCAACAATTTTTCTTGAAAAATGACTAATTGTTGCAGTTGTAATGTTTTTCTATTGTGGCACGAAAGCTGTTACTGTAAGGGACCATATGAAATGTATTGTATATACCCTTGCCTTGACTGCAAGGCCCCTGTAATACCTCACAATAATACAACAGTATTGGTTCATCTCCAGTTGCTAAAATAAGCAGATAATAAATTAAGATGGTGTGCCATAACCTTAACATTTAGTCTGCTGATTATTTTTGCAGGTAATTGCTTGCTCTTTATAAAGTCAAAAATGTAAGAGAAATGCTCAAAAAAAATTTTTCCCAGAGCCCAGCATGATGTCGTAAAATTGCCAAAACCCAAAGACTCTTCATTTACTGTCATATATGACAAAGAAAAGCAGCAAATCTTCACATTAAAGAAGCTGGAACCAGACAATGTTCGACATTTCTGCTTGAAAAACATAAATCAGGTATGAAAATAGTTGGCGTATTAATTTTCTTAATTTTTTTTCAATTGACTAAATGTTGAAGGTTTTATAATTAATCTGCAAGGGAACATAAATGATCAAATGAAATGTTAATCTTGGGTAAGAAAAAAATCCAAAGCTCCCCCCTGCTCTCCCTAAAAAAGTCACAGCAGAATCCATTCAGCAAAAAAAACAATGATTCATTTATTAAACGATAAATTTTCAACTATAATCGCCAACTATTTTGATAATCAGTTTATCAGTCTGAGTCATTTCTAAGAAAAAAAAAACTGATTTCAGCTTCCAAATGTGAATATTTCCTGGTTTCTTTCCTCGTCTGTGACAATAAACTGAATTATCTTTGGGTTGTGGACAAAACAAGACATTTGACGATGTCGTCTTGGGCTTCGGAAACACTGATCGACATTTTTTTACCGTATTCTCACATTTGTAGACCAAATCAACAGTGTACATAATCGTTAGTTCCCTTCCTAAATGCTTTATTAGTTTACTTTTGAACATTTAGCATCTTTAGCTGCACTAAATGCAAATGGAATTCAGTGCTCTTGTCTAAAAACTGTTAAATAATGAAATCTGAATCATGAAATTGCTGTAAATTATGAACAAAAGCACAATAAAGGAATTGGAGATTTCTTTTTGTTTTCAGAACAGAAAATTGATTAGGTGGCTGCTCCTCTAAGGTGTGTGGGAGAAACATTCCTCCTGCTTGGTATGTTAATTCACAGCTCCGGGGCCTGTACCAGCCTTCGGTCGGTCTTTGAAGTAGCTCCTCGCGTTGACGTCTCCCCATCAGCCGAACTTGTGGCCTCTTTGCATTTTTATTTATTTGACAATCCCTCGCATGTAAAAGATGATAAAGTTGACACGTTACAGGCAGCCGTCGGTTTTGCACGTTGAGCAGAGCGCTTTGTTCAGCAACACCCAAACAAATTTCATGACACTTACATGCCAAAGGAGTTTGCTCATTGGACGGCTGCCAAGACGCTAAAAAGAAGCCAGACCAGATCATTATGATCTTACAGTGTCAGTGAAGCAAAGTACCTACAGGATCATTCTGTATTTACTTATCTCGATCGCTTCTTTCATTTACAAATCTCTTCAATCCGTTTTTTAAAACTTGCACATTATTGGTGGTTAGCTACCTGGAACATTTCCTCTCATCTGCCAGTATTGCTTTTTTTTTTCTTCTTCTTCCTCTTCTTCTTTTCTAAAGCTCTCCACTAAGAGTCATTGTCAGGCAGCCAGCTAATGTCCAAAAAGGTCACCCGCTGTTATGATTGAAGCGAGCACTGGTGGTTTGACCCACCACACAAAGTGGAGTTATAGGTGGCCGGTCAGCTTGTCAGTCAGGTTGGGTGGTTTTTTAATCATTTCATCTTTGCTGGGGGGCTCTCCAGAGACCCCTGCAACGTTTAGCAGTCTGCGGCTCAGGACCCCGGGGCTCGTCTAAGCCCTGCCTGTATCCGTGCTGCCATTATTAGCTCTGCTCTCCAGAGCACACCGCTCATCTCTCCCCTGAGAGGGCGGCTGAGAAATGAAGCGCGCTGGCTGGGCGCGGCAGCGGAGGGCCAATAGCCCGACATGGAACAGTAATTACTCCATTGATATTCCTCACACAATAACACTGTCATCTCTCATTTGCATAACCCCGCTCGGCTCGCCACAGCAGATGAATGCATATGATCTTGTCAAGAGGCTGCAGGAGTTTCGATGGTGTATGAGTGGAGGGGTTTTTCACCTCCTTCTAGGTGCCACTTTTGTTTCAAACACGCAGGATAAACTGTTTGATTATGATTAAATTAGCAGAATGAAAGAGGAAACCACCTTTCATATGTTCTCTATATACTTTCCGGCTCAGCTGTCTTTGTGGTATTAGAACATAAACAACAAGATGGAGAGAGGAGGCTGCGGTGTATCAGGTTTGTAACCGTGTGTGTGCATGTGTGAGTCTGCCTGAGAGAATGAGAGTGTGTTGAGGGGGTGGGGTGTCAGCGGATGTCATAGGGCCCTGTCTCAGTCCTTGGTTAATGGCCATTGGTCATAGGCTGTCTCCCCTTTATTTCTTTTGCTCTCCTGCTCTATCCTTCCAGGTCTCCCACTGGAGCAGCGCCCTCAGGCACCGCATCATTTATTGCTGTCAGGAGTCACAGGGGAGAGGAGGGGGAAGAGGAGAGGGGGGGGAGTGCAGGAGGAGGGGAGACAGGGAGAAGATGTGCTGCAGAGAGAAGCCAATGGAGGCGATGGGGAGAGGCAGGCACGCTAGACTGTCAAATCTCAGCCGTTGAATATTTAATGGAGCCTGGAGTGTTTATTTAGTTAGCCTGTCGATTTTTACCGCTCTGTCAATAGCGGCTCCCGTGTAGCCTGCTGATGATCTTTAGTGTCTCTTCCCCCAGGAGAGGCCAGGCACTAAATGCAATTATGGATTTTCCTGCACCGCAATGTGTTTGATATTTTTACTGATCTAATTTGCAATCTGGTAGTTTATTGTTTGGCATTTTAGTGGCGCTCAAGTGGCGAGGCAAATTTGATTTCCCCTCATAATTCTTTATAACTTCATTAATGCTGTTAGCACATTGGCACAGATCTTAAATAAAGCTCGAGAATCATCGCATGGATGAATGCATTCCTCATTTTATTGTCTCCATGCCCCATTCTTTTTACTGATTCTGGTTCTAATTAAAAATCATCCTAGTGGTGTACTGTCTTTGTGAAATATGAAATCATAATCGGATTTGAATGGCTCCCTTCACAGAGGCATGTGTATTCAACCATTGTGGGCAGGACGGAACTGAATCAAAACAACTTTCTTTCAGTGGCATTCGGCAGCTTCGGAGACAAATGAGGGTATTAGCAACAGAGCAACAAAAGTAACAGAGGCAAAATAATGTGGGTGATTGTCTCCGAGAGAGGCAGCGTGGCTCCACGTGTTTCTGTAGAGCCGTAGGATTTCTAGCCCTATGACGGATGTGTTAGTTAGAGGGGCAGCATTAGCTGTAATGCTGTTAGCATGTAGCCGTGTGAGTGATGTGCTAGTTAGATGCCCAGCAGTAGAGCTAATGGTGTTAGCGTGTTGAGCCTTCAGAGGGATGCAATCGGTTAGGCTGTGATGGATGAGTGTCGTGCCGCGGAGGCCTGCAAGCCTCCTCATTCGCCAGGCTGTCAGCTTCTTAAGTGGACGTGCACAATTAGCGCCGAAATCAGAGACTGCTTAATCTGATGGTAGGCTTAGCATTCAGTAGGAAAAATGGCTCATCTAGCCGGTGGTGAGTGAATGATGGGCGCTATAAAAAGACGAGTCAAAGCGGTGTAAGAGAGAAGGGGCTGATACACATCTTTCTCATTCAGTGTTCCAGAAAATGTACAGTAAGTCGTACATGATGCTGGGACTTGGTCTTGGTTGAGAAAGCATCGATAGAGGAGAGCTTTATTTTGAGAACTTTATCCCCCAACACAACTTCCTCTAGGTTTCAGAAATATAAATTACCATTAAAAATGTCCTTTGAAAGGATCGACTGATCCGTCATCGCCGCAGCTCAGTGTTGCTGAGTGACAGAGTGGCGCTGTCGTGTGTCAGAAAGCAGAATTCACATTCCTCCTCAGAGGTAATGAACAGGGCAGCATCTCACACTTCAACAAGAGAGCACGGGACATTTTCACGCATCGTTGGGTTTCCAAAACAAACAGGAAATATCAAAGGCAGAGGTGCTGAAGCCTCGTTCATCCTCAATCAAACCTGTTCTAATCCGCCCCGACGCCCTGCACAGACACATACACTCGCCTGTCACGGTGACGAGAGCAAAACCGCAAATTAAATTATTGTGTGTTTGTACTATCACAATCACTGTGCCTTGATCTAATGGTAAATTGACGTCTTAAGTAGAAATCGGGTTGGAAATTGCTCAAGATTATTGAATTAGAATGATGTTATTAATTTGTTTTTATGACTGCTTTCTCTTCATTGCTCTTCAATCAATCAGCTAATTACCTTGGTGCCTTTCCAAATGATGTACAAATAAGTTATTGCAGTTTATAGTATGAAGAGCATGATGATTTATCAGTTGGGGCAGAGTATTAAACCAAACTATTAAACTGGTTTAAGTGTTTATGGTTTAGAGATCACCTCTACAAGATAAGAGACAGTGTGAGATGCTGTAAATCTGTCTACTAGCTTTAAATTGTGAATCTTAATTAAGACTATTTCCATATCTGATGATTTTCTTAGAAAGACTGAAGCTCTCTGCCAGGTTACCATATGTCCTCCACAACAGACAGCATGTTGCTTTTATTTGCAGTAATCCCTGCTACTGTGAGGGCCCAGTTTCAACAAAACTCTTATTTTGTAAAGATTTTCCTGACAGCAAAGATCCCCTCTGTAATTGAGGGCTGTCATCAAATCAGCTGCAACCTTCCCCTCTTGCATCACGTGGTTTCACATGAAAACAGGACCTATCAGCCAAAATTTAATGACATGAGCTGTGATGAGAGATGTTTGTACTCCGGCCGTGTATAAAATTCATCGTTCTTATCAGCTGAGATGAGAGGGGGAGCGAGGCCGAGGAGGATTTCTCTCGGAGCAGGAAATGTCATTTCTCTGTAATAGTTTATGATTCATCCCTCCACCTTTGACTAAATAATGAGGGATGACAATTAGAGCGGGCCATGGGAGTAGGAATCAAAGGGCTGAGATTCCCCTTGGCAGAGTCAGGCCTGTCTGAGTGTGCTCCCAGCAAACTGGATCCAGATGTCGGGCTCTGTGCTGCCATACAGGCTGCTGCTGCTGCCGCTGCCACACAACAGGCTCTTTCTGCCAGCCAGCCGGCCACTCAGCCAGCCAATCTCTCAACCTCCGTGCTCGCAAACATGACAGGAGACTCTCCTGGTGAGAGCTTGGGACAGAGGCCCCGCTCCAAATAAAAGAATTCCAGCTTGTGACCCTCACAGAGCCTAAAGTATCATTTCTTTGCATGCTGTGATTTATCTTACCCTCGCTTTGTGTCTCTATCCACTCTTTGTCTTCACTCGTCCTTTAGTTTGTGACTCTTCCTGAGCTCTGTGCATCTGGGTCTGCTGGTGGAGGCAAAATAATGTTATGGATGTAAGTAGGCTTTTAGCAGGTGTAATATATTTGCAGATTGACATGTAAATGTTGCAGTAGTGCCGACAGATATAAAAATGGTATATTTAATAGTACTTTAAAGAGGCTCTGTGTAGTTTTGAAGAAGAAATTCAAAGTCAGAATTTTAATATTTAGAATATTAGTGAGGTTATAAAACAAATTCAGAAATATTTATTTTTTCCATTACTGAATAAACAAGCTAAAGTAAAGAACACCCAGAACACTGTTTGAAGCTAGAGAGGTGGCAGGGTCCGCCAAATATAAACAAAGTTAGCATGAAATTGTGTTGTTCTTTCAGGTCAGTTTTTTTATTCAGTCACGAAAACAAAGAGAGATTCTAAGTTTGTTTAGGCATAACAAATCTGTCAATAAAATTTCTTCCCCAAAACTACACAGTGCACCTTTAAAGGAACAGTTCGACCAAAATGAATTGTATTTTTCCTCATTGAAAAAAATCCAGATAAATAAATATGCAAATAAATATCATTATAAAAATGTTCCTGCCAGACACAAGATGTGTCCTACTTCACTTGATTCTGAACGTTACTGCACTAGAGGCTTCATCTTTCCTCACCACACTTGTGTTTGCTGATTATTGGACTAGGACTGGTTCCAAACTATTTGTGATGTCACAAATCATGCTCCTAAGCCCGCCTCTTAAAGAACCAGTTCATCTAAAGATGAAAATTCAGTTGTTATGTACTTATCCCCAGGTTTGTAGTCCACAAAACATTTCTGGAGCTTCACTGCAAAACAATGTTGCAGCATTCTGCTAAACAACTGAAGTGGCTGGGAACTTGTTTTAAAACGTAAAAAAACAACAATAAAAAACCCACAAAATGGCTCCATAGAGCTGATCCAGCATAATCAAAGTCTCCAGAAGCCACCAAGGTCCCAAATTGATTTGAAAAGACGTTTCAGAGTTCAGCCACTTTAGACGAGTTGCACGCTAACACTGTCAGCTAAGCAGCTACAGTGAAGGTTTTGGCTAAATAAAGGGTGTGCACAATGTTTTTTCAAATCAGTTGGAGTCCAAGTTGGACGTGGATTATGCAGGAAAAGCTGTATGGAGCCATTATTTATTTTTGTTGTTGTTTTTTTTTAATATGTATTTATTTTAAAACATGTTCCCAGCCACTTAAGCTCCAGAAATGGCATGGGGAGAGGGGTTAATTTTTCATTTTTGGGTGAACGGTTCCTTTAATGATAAACGTTTCTTGTCCATTTCTTGTTGAAGAAGTACAACACCATAGATCACTAGTGATTTGATGTGTCTGCTGGTGGAGGGGATGAGGGGGTCGGGTGTTGTCACTCAGCGGAGCGGCTGAATCAATGGTCCGGTGTGGCAGAGAAAAGGCCAGCAGAGCGCTATTGATATGTTTAACAAATTAGCCGCGATGACGGCAGGTGTGATTGTGAGCGCAGCTCTGGGGTCAGCTCGTCATATGGTGGCTAACAGACACGATATTGCTGCGTGTCCTGATCTCTCCATTCCCTCACAATGGCATTAGGGGCACCCCAGGGAAATAAAGAGTCCCACTCCCCTATCCCCAGTGCTCTTCAAATTAACTCCCCAGAAGGTTAAGCTCCCTGATTCATAATTATTCAAGCCCACCACCGCCACCACCAGCCCACTCCACATCCACTTCCCAACCCCTCTCCCTGCCACTTCTCCTGAGTGGCACTTGGCTTTTTGTGGGAAAAGCCCAGGAATTAGATTAGCTAAGCCTGACCTGTGAGCGTACAGCCAGATGACGGGAGCAGGATTGGACTTGATCTCTGCCTGTCTAGCTGTCTCTCTATTCAATCTAGCTGTCTGTCTCTCATATGGTGTGTTATTGCTTGTGAGCGTCCCTATGGATGAGACATTTTCAGCCGCAGCTATTCTGCAATTGCATATATAGCTCTCCAAGGAGCGGCCAGTGTCAGGAGTACATCTCACTTGCATGGACATGATTTGAATGATGGGATGTGCGATTGGCCTTCAGTTCTCCCTTTGTGGGCTCTGTGGCAGTCTCAGTGCTGGTCTGCTCATTAAATAAGTGCCAACATCAAACAAAACATAGTGGCTGTTAAGCAAAGATAGGAGGAGAGTCTTTCCACAAACTGTAGATGCGACGGCAAAGCAGTGATTGCAGCTCCAGGTTGTCTCATTTTTTACTTAATATCTACGATCTTAAGAGGAATGTTGGCGGTCAAAAGCAATGCACTCTGCTGCTCTTAAAAGCAGTTCCATTTGAAATAAAATGCAACAGGATTAGCCATGGTTTTTAAGGAATTTGCGTTTTTTCACTTAGGCTCTGTATTTCACTGGAAAACAAAGTCAAGACAGAGAACGTTGTAGGCACAAAAACGACTTGGTTGAGGTTAGGAAAAGATCAGGATTTGATTTAAATCAACCATGTACTGGTCGCCAAAAAACACAGCCAGAGATGTCCCAATGTCTCGTTACAAACACATAGTTTTATCATCACAAACACAGCTGGACATGTCAGAACTTCCCGTCAAATTATCCGTCTTTTGTTGCCACAAACACGGCAGCCTTCTCGCCTCTAACTCCTCCACCATACCATTCCACCCCCTGATATGAAAGTCAGGTCATAGGCATGTATTGTGAACGTGATATGACATGTTGGATGGTACGTAGCCTATGACACATAAAAATGTGAACGCGTCAGCGGTGTGCAGAAACGTTAACTGCCAACATTTTATTCTGGCGACTGGCTGGGTGTGAAACTAACTCCCAAACCACCACAAAAAAGATGCTTTCAACCTCGGCGGTTTGATCTGTACCTGCTGGAATTACACAAGAGCAGCCGTTCAAAATCAAGCGTTAATAGTTGTCACACTTCTCAATCAGTGTAGGTCTTCTGTGGAGGAGCCGAGTGCCTCTGAAGTCAATTGGGTTTCTCTGGAGGCCGAGGTAATGTAATGAGGGACCACTCTGACTGAGGGCCGGCCTCCTCTCTCCACAATCACATAATTAATCTCCTGATTCCACCACTCACCATGTCATGACAGATACGTTTGTGTTTGGTGCATAATGGTGAAGTGTTCTGTGCTTCCCGCATGCCTCTGTTTTAGAAAACGGTTATAGAGCCCATTCCTTCACGGCCTACAGAGGGTTAAGAACAAAGCAACACTCCCTTTGGGCCCTATTAGGAGACAAAGAGAAACACACACTTCTCAAGCAGGTACCCTAATAATATGTCTGCAATTTAGATAATGACTGGGAGTGAGATAAACTGAAGTGTGTATTACAGGTAATTGGATCTGTGTTGGCTACCTAAGCATATATGGGGTTGTGTATTGTGAGCTGGTTCTTTAGTTTACAAGGGGCAAGAAGAGATGGACTGTCAATGATAAGTATTGTAAGGCTTCCTAGCATATGCAGTAATAACGGCTGATTTGAGATGTTCTATCCACCCACGGACGTCATCGGAGCCCGAAGCAAATCAGAACTGGCTTCAGATATCTGGCTTTGGACGAGGCAGACTTTACATCATTTCTCCTCACATCCCCGGCTCTCGCGAGCACGTCCAGTTAGTCGGAGGATGACAAATACAACACCCGGGGCTGTCAGAATGATCAAGTTGAGAGAGGTTTTTTTTTCCTCCAAGGTGAAGCCTAGAAAAGTTGGAGCCATAATGAGAGTTGTCAAGCCTGTGAGGTGAAGCGCAGGCAGTGGAGGCAACGCAAGGGTGCCTTTGGGGGCCTGGTGGGCTGCATCTCCGTGGCCTTTAAAGAGATTACCTTGGCATTGTAAGGAGCAGAGGGTTGAGGAGGAGATAGGCCAAGTAGCCCATTACCAATACTGCAGAGGAGCCTCAAAAGCTTCATTAATAATCTGATGATGAATCACTTTAATTGGACCTTTATAGCTGTTGCCTAATCCCTAGTCCCATCTTCTCAACTCTATTCTTAACGGGCCGGTAGTTTGTTTTTATTTCACACAATAATAATCATTTTAATTGATTAAGTTTTTGTTACTTATTTCATGAAGGATGGGTCAGATAAATGGTAACTGTGGCTAATGTGACGACGCTTTAACAAAGCACTCCTTTCTTTCAGTGCCCTTAATGTGCCATCTTTGTTCGGATATGTCCATATGGTTCAAAGAAGTGCCTGTTTTTAAGACTACACACCGGGTCAGATTTCTCCCACTCTTAATTAGATGAGGGATGGCCTAATTAAATCAAATTCATTATCCTCAGCTCTAGAAATCAAGAGGCTCTATTGGAAATAAGGTTAGGCTCCCCCTCATCCATCATGCCCTAACTAACCAATTTACAGGCCAGCCTTTTGCATGAGGCATTATTACCTTGTCATAAACACTTACCTTTAAAGTCCTCGAATCAAGCCGTGATATGCTAAGCTTTTATCACATTAGTTTGTGCTACTGTGTCAGCCTCTTTCTGCCTAAGATAAAGTAGGCTCCCAATAATTATATTAGCCACATAAGGCAGAGACGGTGCAAACGACTGCTATTTAAAGCTGGCTGATAATTCTGTATAATTAAGACATAGTACAGTTCTTCACGCAGAAGAGGGATCGAGGGCTTTTTCTGCGGTGAAACAATGAAAAACACAACAAACAGCTCTGTATTTAAGCTTTCTTTTAAAGCAAGAGAAGGTGCTCTAGAGTAAAAAAAAAATCACTTTTATGAGAAGAATTTCACTCTCTGCCGTTAACTAAACACTTGGCCGCAAAGTCTGATTCCTGCAGCTGTGATTCGCTCTGCGGCCATTGTCTCTGAAACACAAAAAGCCACCATCATGATTATTCTGAGCTCGACTGATCTATCTGAACACACGAGTCATTCATCATATGGCTCGTCTTTGATATCGCTGATGCCAAAAATGATTAAAAAGCTGTATTTTAATAAACTGTCGCAGCACTGTTTCACCGCTCAGATCTTTGCATATTTATATCTGATTAGTGCGGGTTTAGCATGTGAACTGTCTGCTAGAAGATGTGAGAATGCTGCTGCTTAAAATTTACAACAGTCCACCATCGGGCCACAATGCTGCGCGGTGGTGGAGCCATATTCTGAAACACATGAGGCCTGTCCTCTGATCTGTGTTGGAAAGTGAATTAGTAAGCTCCATTCTAAAGCCGGTGATAGCAATGGGCTGAGAGCAGTGATTTGTTGGCGGTGTATATTACAGCCCACGGTCAGGGAGGGAGGGATCAGAGAAGTGTGTGTGTGTGTGAGGGATAGGACAGGGGGCCTTATCACTCAGTGTTTACTCACAGTAAATTGAGTTGAAATAATAGTCTTTCTCTGAGGCCAAACAATGGAGCAGGCTGCAGGCCGAGGGCCCAGGCTGGTGCAGAGCCGGCCTGCGCCACTTCAAAATGAAAGGGCTGAGCCCGGGGCCATGGGGAGGAGGCACGGAGGGAGCGGGGGGCCTTTATGTGGACGGCTACACCAGTCGCAGAGCAGACACCCCTCTGACAGGCACCTGGGTAGGACAACGGGAAGAGAGAGGAGCGTGGAGCTGCTGGAAGGTGGGGGTGGAGCGATGAGGCCTCGGGGCTCTGTCATTAGGTTGGTGGTGGAAAGGAAGATGACTGCCCCGAGGACAGAGGAGCGACAGGTCCCGGTGGGACAGCGACCGCAACCTCTCATTCCCCTGGGTCTGAGCTGGGACTGGTGGGACGTGTCAGTCTGTTAGCCCCCCCTGCTTCAACACGCTCTCATAACCCCTGGCTATGGTTGAGCTCCAGCAGTCTAACCTGCAGAGGGAGTGTGTGTGAGCAACAGAGAGTCATGAGCTGAAAGAGAGAGGCGTAGAGAGCATATCCGTGCAGCGCGCAGACCCTCCTATGCCATTGTTTCTGCGTGTGTGTGTGTGCTTCAGCTGCACCTCAGCTCTGCTTCTTCCCCTTCATTTATCATTCTGCAACATAAAGTGCTGCCACAGCATTATAGAAACAGCTGCTTTTTTCAGACAGCCACACAGAATGGGCTGCTCCCTGCCACACAAAGACTCTCCTGGACCTAAAGAGAGTGTAAAATTGGGGGGTGAATACAAACCTTTTTTCTTGCTGAGAGGGCTGACCGCGGGTGTCACTGCGGCGGGAGACATTGTCATCGCGTCTGAAGACAAATAAGCATCCATATCGGCCCGATCATGTGTACAATGAGTGGCAGGGGCACCAGCGAGATCGGCCTTGTTCACAGCCAAATATGCATAACTACAGCTGCTGCCGCGTGACACTCTCTTGAGAATTCATATGAGGCACTTTGATCAGGCCTTATATGTATGACTCATCTGAGACACCTGTATCTCTGTCAGCTTCCCTACAACACAATGTCAATTTATTGAGTCCGAAGCTGAAGCAAAGGGAAAACAAACCCTGTCAGTGCTCTGTTAGGGGTCATAATGCAGTCACTAAGTCCACTGAGATGACTCAAGGTAAGCGCCGCAGGGCCATGCAGATACAGTCGGACTCGTAGGGAGACCAGACGTGCCGTGCCATGCTTCACCATTCCATTCTGTGCCTTAAAGGCTCCACGTGGAGAAAAGGGAATTTTGTCGAACCTGTTCTCTTCCAGCTGGAGAGATGAGATTTAACACTCCGCCAAACACATGACAGAGAAATGCTCGGTGTGCTCGGTGAGGCTGTGTGGGAAAGACAGAGGAGAGTCGAGAGAAGGAGCAGAGAGGGCATCAGAGGCAGCTCCTGCCAGACCACCTGGGGCAAAATGCATGCTTGAATACTTTAAGACGTGAACAGAATACTTTCGCAGTAACATTAGCTGCTACGGTGGAGAGAGAATTTCCCTTTCATGATTAAACACACAAACACGCACATACACAATGCAGGTTGTAACAAGTCCAGACAATTCATTTATTGTTCTTTTAGCGTTATTTGTACCTTGTGTGGAATGTATATCATGGTTAGGAAGGTGACATTAACAACAGAAACATTATGTACTGCAGGTGTTTTTGTCAAAGCTAACACTCTGTGCAAATCTGTGCATTATCATAACAATAAAATCACACTTTTGCAAGAAATAAATGACAAGTAGCATCAGAAATATATATGAAGGCAGTGGATTTTGCAGTAAATTTGTTAAGTATACATGCATGTGTGCTGTGGAGTGAAGTATTCATATCCTTTGGTAAAAGTAGCAATACTGCAATGTAAAAATACTCTGTTTCTGTTTTGAAAATGCTATGTGAATCTTTTTTTTTTTTAAGTATCAAAAATCAAAGTGCTTATTTTTTGGAAATATGGTTCCTGAGGGTTAAATGCAGTATTATGTTGTACATTATTAGTAGTATTTTACTATACTTTATCATGGTGGAGCAAATTTTATATACTGCTGTGGCCCTTTAACAACCTCATTCTGGTCCCCTTGATCGTTTTATTAGAGGCTAATTGGCCCATTCATTAGTTGTGTCTGTTACTGATCTCAGAATTACTCTTATTTCATTAAAAAGTTTTAACCCGGCATGTTTAAGCAGAGAGAATTGAGGAAAAGTGACAACCTGCGTCTGAGATTAAAATGGTGCATTGTGTTTTTCCTGTAAACATAATGTTTCTTTTACATTTGTGAAAACTTACAAAAACAGAGTAAAATCAGAGTAAAAATCAAAATGCATTGTTTTTAACACATTTAAATTCCGAGCTTTACAGGTCAGACATAGAGAATGTAAATGTCTGAAAACTTGGCACTGCACTTTTTTTTAAAATCTGGCCCTTCTAATAAAGAAAAAGAAGAAGAAGAATATTTATCTATGACATACAGTCATACAATGTACAGTGGCCTATTCAAAAGCAATTGTTTCATCTTAAAAAGTAACATTTTCAGTCTGAATTGCAGTGGAATACAAATATATAGTTGCATTAGGTGTAAGTGTTCAAGTCAAGTACCTGTATGCCTACCTCAAATTTAACTTGGGTTAACACTGCTTGTAAATGTATTTAGTCACATTTCCATGATCATTTATAGTAAAATAAAGTTTGGTGAAAAACCCCATTGTTGAAGATATCTTTTAGATATGACAATTATTGATCTTGCATCTGTGAGTATTTGTGAATATATGAATGGAAACCATATTTATGCAAGAGTTGAATAACATCAATTTGAAGTAGCAGAAATCAGCGTCTAATTTTAATCAGAAATAAATATTACTGTCGTTGCAGATAGACTTGACACATAATACACAAAGAGACAAAAAGAGACAGTCAAGTCAGTTGCAGTAAATTTACTTGGATTACTTTTAACAACATGTATCCTGGCAGATCTATTTTTTAAACCTCTACCTTCATTTCATCGGTCCAGAAGCAACTGAGTGACCCATGGGAGATAAAATGGTTGGCATTTTTTGGATAACACGTGATTCTTTAATAGAGCTTTACATCATTTTTTGTTTTATATTATTCTGCTAATATAAATTCATCACTTTAATGCTTCACTCCCTCAGCCAGGCACTCAGACCAACTGGGAAAGAATGTATCTAAAAAAAAAAATTATAATGATGATGCAAAATGACCTTTTTTTTCCCTCTCGACCTAAAGATCTCTGGAATTTGTAGGTGGTCTCAATAATGTAGCTGATGGTCTTTAGTGAAACAGCAGGTTTTGGGTTTGCTCTGCGGTGTGTGTGCGCCCCTCTGTCTGTTTGACACATTCCAACACTGCACCCCTCTCCAAGGCTCCTAACTACCAGTCAGTCGCCATGGTTACAGCCATACATCCATGCCAGCCCTTCACACTCAAAGACATATTTGTTTGGCTAGTGTAGCTACGTTCCTGACAAAAAAACACAGCTTTTTAGCATAACACCTGCTAATCTTGGGATTTAGCTCTTTGAAGAGGATTGCTGATCAGAAATTCAAATATATTATTTGAATGCTAATCTGAATGTTAATCCCTGGCCCCCGGGTCTTAAAGCATCCTGTCTTTCAATAACAATGTTTATTTTTCATTTGCTTTGCCTTTTTCATTTTCTCTCACGCCCGCCCTCCCGCCCCTTGTTTAGCTCTGTCGTCTATTCCCTCAAGAATACTGACGGTGGACTCATCTTTTAAACTGTGTGGAAATTTAAGATTTGGGTGCTCCGATAGACATTTGATTATTATCGTTCATTATGAGGAGAATTTAGGTTGACAGTGAATATTGCTCTGGGTGGAATGCTTGGTATTGATCTGGCTTAATTGATGTATCCTACCACAGTCAGTCAGACACCGCCATCTTCTAATTTTCAAGATTTAATCTCAGCTACGATTAATTTAATAATATTTTTTTTGCAGAATAACAACACAGTTTATCGCCTAAAATGACATCAGTGCACAGAAACTGGAAATGTTACAATTCAAAATCATCTTTTTCTGCATAATAATCTCTAAAAATAGTTTTCATACTGCACATATTAGACAACATACACTGCCGATATATCTGTGATATACCAGTCGTTCTCTGATACCCTGCGCGTTTATTCTTTTATTTTTGCACTATTTTCATTATACTTCTTGTTTATTTTCCTCTCGATTCCATTGCTTTTTTCCTCGATCTTATCTGCGTGATGATGTATCTGTTGGGCCACTAAAGGAGATGAGTGGGCGGCTGATCCGGGTCTCCTTTAAATTATGTTTTAATTCGGATAAATAAATGCTGAGAAATAAAAGGAGGAGATAATGAAAAGACAGACCAGACCAAACATATACATCCGTATAAAAACTACTCCTGCTTATTGACTTACGTGAGTAGTTGACGTGGTGTACATTAGCCTATAATTGCTGACTGTACATCCTCATCCAGCCAGCAGACTCTCGGTGTTCTTTTGATATCTGTTTCTATAGCGCTGACTTTTGTCTTGTCCTGCGAATCAAGAGCAGCGCGATCACAAACACATGAATCCGGATCTTGTGAACAACGTCTAATTCCTGCTCGCCTCACATTCTCTCCCACCAAACTCATTTTGGGCTTAGACTGAATCTCTGTTAAGTAAACAGAGCCCCCTTCATACAGCCAGCCTCCATCACAATGATGTCCAGATCATCTCTTCCCATTAAAACCAGAGCAAACACTTTACTTCACACCAATATACTAAAGATTGGAGGGGAAACACACAAGGGCTTTTTTTCCATCTTTCCCAGATTGTCTCTCTTTCTCCTTTGCTACCATTTAATCCAGTATCTTTCAGCCCTGGTAAACTCCTCAAGATGGACATTGCTTGGTTCAGGGTGGAAAGGGGTCAAGCTCCACTGGCCTCTGCACAGAGCTGTGGAATTTTTCATTAGTGCACAGCTGGGTCACAAGTGGCTCCAAAGCCGTCTTAATATTGTGTAGGCCCACAGATTAGGAGCGGAGAAAAGAAGCCAAAGCGTGATGCTCTCCACCAGACCCTGTCTTTGCATATTTGCAGACTTGTGCTTTAGAACACCTCATATTACTGTTTGTTTTATTTCTTAGACCCAGAACCTCTGGGTCAATAGTAATTATAAAGCCCTCCAATCCAAATGTTGTTTTTTAACCATTCCAGTGCTGAATCTGTAAGATGAGTCCATTTATTTTTTTACAATAAAGAAAGTAAAGTATCTCAGCCCTGGTCGAGGCTTTTCCTACTTTTTTCATGTCATGATTTAAAGGAACAGTTCACCCAAAAATGAAAATTCAGTCATTATCTGCTCACCCCCATGCTGATGGAAAGCCGCGGAGACTAGTTTTAAAATGTAAAAAAAAACAACAACAACAACAAAAAGCATTAAATATCTCATTACAGTCAAGCGCAATCCAAGTCCCTGAAAGACCAGAGATCCCAAATGTTCACCCTTGACGTACGGTTGCACAGCTTTTTTTTACCCACTAATGCTTTTAGCTTAGCTGCTCCAGTCGTCTTAAAGAAGGAAAAGTTCAACCAAAAATGGAAATTCAGTCAATTTTCTCCTCACTGCTCGTTGTTTCTCAGTCCACAAATCATTTCTGGAGCTTCACAGCAAAACAGCGTTGTAGCATTCTGCTAAATAACGGCTGTTCTTTTAGCTGGGGACCAAAGAACAGCTTGTGTTGTATAAACCTAGTCTCTGGAAGCCCTGAGATCCCAAATGGATTTGAAATGACATTATTTACACCCTCAACCTTCATTGACCCACTATATGTGCGCTAACTTTTTTAGCTTAGCAGCTAGAGTGAAAATTTCGGCTGAAAAACGGGGTGTTTATAACAGCTTTTCAAATCAATTTGGGCTCTCTGGGCTTCTGGAGACTTGGAGCTGTATGGAGCCATTTTATGTAATTTTTTCGTTTTTTATTTTTATTTTTTAAAACAAGTCCCCATCTACTTCAGCTACAACGCTGTTTTGCTGTGAAGCTCCAGAAATGTTTTGTGGACTACGAAACCTCACTCGACTTTCCATCGGCATGGAAATGAGTTGATAATGACTGAATTTTCACTTTTCCTTTAATCCTTGAGAACCTTTTGTTATTTCGACATAAGATCATGATAGCTTTTTTTTATCTTTGATACAAGACTTCTTATTAACTCCTGGATCAACCGCATATTAAGAAAAATAAAAATAAATAAATAAACCTTGTGTATCTGTGGGCAGTTACACACAGCCATGTGATAGCCATTACACTTATTGTAGCCATCACTCTCTCTGCTCTCCCAGCTCTTTCAGAAGTGGCAATCACTCGCAGTGGCTCGTCGAGCAGGCCGAGCCCTTAATAGTGGGCTCTGCTCCACCTCACACAGATTAGCTTGGAAGGGGCGCATGAACAGAGACCCAGCGATGGAATTATAAAAAATATATAAAATGGGTGCAGATGATTTTACAGGTGCTTTTAATGGGAGCTGTTCGGGTATTTCTGTTGGGCGTCTTGCTCTTGGAGAGACTGTGTTGTAAACATGTCACATCTCCAGCATTGATGGCTCTCACTGGAGTGACAAAAGCCAGAGCACAGCACTTTATACCAGCCTGTAATTCACAGTCTTTTCATTTATTTGTTTAAGGATCGACTCCACTTTGAGAACAGGTAAAGAAAAAATAAGCATGAAAAAAGCCAGAATGCAAAAAAACACATCTTTACAGTCATCATCTCCTCTGATGCTGTCGCTCAGAGTATTGTTTGTTCGGAGCTCTAAAAACTGAGCCTTAATGTGATGTTGCACTCATTTTACATACTCAGGAACACCAGCTGTCCAAACAGCATCATGTGTGCCTGTCTGCTTACTCTTGTATTTAGATGTGTACTTAGCCTCCTCTGCAGCCAAATACACTGTCCTTTTCACTCCATGAGCTTTGTTCTACCTGTGTGGCTGCGGAGGATTATTTCCACGCTGTTTTCCTGGTGACTCATTAGCAGATACATGTGGAGGAGAAGCCTGATGCTGCAAGACAATTCTCGGCATACCGCTGTTGCCTTTGGAGCTTTGCATGAACACGCAGCCTTATCTTAATATATTTCTCATATCTGATAGAGTTTGACACCAGCATGTTGACAAGTCAGAAATGTGAAAGATATACGTGCACTATTTGCATGTTTTTTACGCTCTTGCAGTCAGTCATCCACTCCAAACTCAAGTGTTGAGTAATCTGTGAAACACACAGCCGCTGGATGGAGTGAGATCATTTGAATAACGACGTAAGGGTTAGGATTTCTTTGTGCAGCTGTGCGGTATAGCGTTATGCACAGATATGCCTGAGATGTCTGTCTGGCCGGGGACCCGTCGCATTCCTGCACATAGGAGCTCATTCTGCCGTAGAAATAAAGTGGCCATATTTATTTTCCCAATAGCGGACGTGTGGGTTAGACGATCCTGGAAACACTTCACTCCAGACTAACTGTAAGCAGTGTCTTTTTACAGATCCACCATAGTTCTGTTCAGCAGCTATTACTAAGTGTGCTCCCTCTGAGATGTAGGGCAGGTGCATATGCATACGCTAACACATCGAACACGTCTCCGCTATTATCTTTGCTGTGCCAAGTGCAATCAGCTCGTCTCATTCCTCCCCTGTGAGCTCGCAGGCAGCCGCTGCTGTGCTTCAGTGCGGGGAACAAGCAAACCCTGTGGCCAGAGCCGTGTGATGAAGAAGGCACCTTTGGGCCATTAGTGGTGTACACATCTCCCGTTAATGTGTTTTACTTTTACCTGCTGGGAGTTTAATTAAAAAACAAAGAGCCTCAATTTAAAGGCCATTATTATGCTAATGTAGTAAGCACGGGATGGTGATTAAGCAGCTTTTAGAGCTGACTGGAGCTGGCCCTTGGGAACAGAAGGATGGCACTTTTTATTTGGCTTCATTACTCTCCATGAATCTATGCTCCAAAGAGAAATGCTGATACTATGAAACAAGGTCAGCTATTGAGATCTTTTATGGAGGCAACATTATCGGCCCCACTTTTTTGTACTCACGCAGACTGAAAGTTTGTTTTAACCTCCTTCTCACAGAGACAGAATGAATCAGGATCTGCTTTGGCTGCTTTTATTTACACATGCACACCCGTCGGCCCCTCTGCAAGCAATCAAATACTTGTATTAGCTAAATTCAGGTTACTATTTTGAACCCATTGTGGTCACCATCTACTGTCTGCTGCTTTAAGAGGACAACAGGACCGTACATAGCAAAGTAATTTTCATCATGTTGAGACAAAGTTGAAAAGGTTTGCCTCCAACATCTGGGCATCAAATGTTTTCCTCTTTAGCTGAAGCTCTTGATACTGTTGCTAAGAACCACTTTTCACATAGCAAGGCGTGTCTTCTGAGGAGCTGAGAAGTGGCTGTTTAACGGATCAGAGGCCTCTGCGGCCTCTTTGAGACAGATATGTGTGTTGTGTTTCCAGACAACAAACAGAACAAGATTCCACCAAAAAAAAAGGACGAGAAATTAACCATTTGTACATTCAGATTTTGGATAAACATTTCTATGAGGTATTTGCAATCTTTAAAGCGACAGTTTGACACTCCAAGAAATATGCTTTCTTTTAGATGTGAAGGACAATTCTGCTTGTAGGCCCAATTCAGACCAAATCCCAGTCCTGCGTTTAGGCTGCGTCGGTGCTGACCTGCAGCCGGAAAATGGGCACTAACTAATCACTGCAACACCTAATTTGGTCTCAATGACGCCTTATATTTGTCAGCAGCCAGTTAAAAAGAGGCTTAGCCTGACGAACAAAACAGGGAAACAGCTAGCCTGGCTCTGTACTAGCCTGGCCCCTCCTAGGGACGTCACAGGGGAAACGATTACAGCTGACATCTCTGGTCCTCGTCAATGCTAGCATATGTAAGACAGTATCATAAAAACTGATGCACCAGCATGTTCAAGGCTTTAGCGGTGTAAGCTAATTGGGCTAAACAATAGTAGTAGCAGTATTCACTTGATAAAGTCGCTGACCTATATCTTGGTGAATGAATAATACGGCGTACCAGTCGCTCTTAAAAAAAAGAGGATTAGCATACTAGCATAATGGAAAATGCTAGTGAAGGACACGTCCGCACTTGCGCCCATAATTTGTGCAAGGTATCATGGGGCTCGAAATAATGAGTCAATCTTCTAATCAACCTCCTGGCAAAAAAAACACATAATTGTAAATCTCAAAACACCACCTTCAAGTTTCCACACACCTGTTTTGCCCTGTCTTCATTTTTATGCTCGGTTAAGCTAACCAACTTCTGGCTTTAGCCGCATATTTAGCCGACGGATATGACATTGGCGTCAATCTTACTATCTAATCTCCGCAAGAATGTTAATGAGCACATTACCCCGAGAAATAAAATATTCCAGTCAGCTTTGTTTGGCTGCCGAGAGAAGACTGATCAGATAAAGCAGCTAAATAAGGAAATATCAAGCGAGCGCGTTCGACCGGTCACTCCATATGCCCTCGGTCCTGCCCGGCGGCCCTTGTCTGACCTGCCTCCCAGGCCTCATCTCTCACCTCGGCAATGATTGGCGTGGCCACAGGTTTCCTGCTCCAACACGAGAGCCCATCTTCAAAGTAATAGCTTACAGCTGCTGCCTGGCTAATCCTCATCCCGGCTGTCTTTGAAGGGATGCGGTGACATAATGGCCCGGGCCATTCTTCTCTAAATTGTTATGGTGTTTCTGCGAGTGTTGTTCAATAGCAAAAGGGGAGTAGGTAATACTGTTGCACGTGTTGCTAAATGTAGCATGATTATCAAGCAGCCATAAGCAGCTCCATACTCCCCTCCCCCCTCTTCTCTCTCTTATTCTTCTGGAGTTTCTTTTATCCCGCCCAGTCCTCCTGATGCTTATCACTGCGGCAGAAGCATTAAATGTAATGTCTGTAGAAGGGAAATCATTGGCAACATGTGGTGAGAGCTTAAGATGTTGTCACACTTTAAGTTGCCTATAATCTGTTCAAAGGGAGTGTGCATAGTTCTCCAAAGTGCCTGGAAAAGGGGGGAAGAAGAGGCCGGTGTCTCTCGGCTGCACTTGGCTCAGCTGAAATGTTCATCAGACAAAATAACCGTCGGTCCCTGTTGGCTTTTGTCTTCCTCATAATGCTCTTTTTTTTTCTTTCCTTTTTTTTGCTAAAAACACAACTTGTGGTGTTACAAGCCTCAACAGTGTGATAATCTGTCACGGAGAGGAGGAGAGAGACATAGATAACGTAAGAAAGAACAGACAAGGGATTACAGGTATGTGGACACAGGATTAAAAAGAGGGATGTAATGATTCCTCTGGGACACAGCAATGTGCTGAGACGGGCTCTTTTTTTCATTTATGAGTCCAGTTCTGGGGAGGCCTGGGTAAATATTGACAGTTCCTCTCTGCTTGAGATGCGGCCATTGATCCACACAGGAGGGTCTCATCGCTTGATCTGTGCGCTCAGGTGTGGGAGGAGGGGAGAGCGAGAGCTGGGACGCGGCTTGTCATGCTGGTGGTCTTCTTTGTGGTGTCTTTTAAACACAAACTAGCTTAAGAGTGCTGATCGGGCTGCTTCTGCGACACCGGGAGTCGTGTTACCCGAGCGGCAGCTGAAACGTCCAGAAAGTGGATTTCTGAGTCTTAGTGTGACGGGTCAGTGGGATCAAGCAGAGGCAGAACGTGGTAAATGATAAGCTAAATCACTTTAAGTCTGATTCCTCTCACACCTACAGCACTTTGATATCTTTAATATCCCAGTGGAGCTTCACAGAGAGCTAACGTTATCAACAGCCCCTGTCGAGGTGTTTTTCTATATATAAAATCATCATTTACATCTTCCCCTCTGTCTCCTGTTGGCATGCTGGTGCTCAAACCACTAATCAGGTAATGTCGGGGAGGTTGAATGGCGTGCCTCCCCCTGGTCAACCTTCACTGCTCACACAGTGGTGTTGTTTTAAAGAGCATTCTTTAGCAGCTGAACTTGGAAAGGTATTAAAGTGGGATTAGGCTCCTCCACAATCCACTGCTTGTGTCATTCAGGGAGTTTGTGTTCTCCTCTCCCCACTGCCACCTCCCCACTCCTCCTCTGTTTGATTGTGGCTAGCCGCAGGAGTGGGACTGACTGTGCCTTTCAAAGGAGAGGGGTAGGGTTAAATCCCTAGTCCACTGCTCCCTGCTAATTCTCCTTGTTCCTTAGAGAAGGATTTACTTCTGCTGCCAGCTTCTCAAAGGCCTTCTCTGCCCATCCGAAAAGTCGCCGTTGCCTTCCTGTGGAGGTGTGGTTGCCATAGAAGGGGCGTCATGCATGGCTATTCCATCTGAACCCCGCTGAGAATGGGGACCGGGGACTGAAAACAGGCAGAAAGTCCGGATTAGACCCGAGGACAAAGCAGGACAGGAAGATTCCAGAAGGGACGAATAGGAATTACAGCAGCAAAAATAATGCAAAGTGACAGAGAGGGGAAATAGAAAAATAATGGCTTACAAGATTAGACTCGGCGAGGAAGAAAGAAGAAAGGAAAGAGGGCTGAATGAGAATGTTTTCATCTAGATGAGAAGATTTGAGAGAGCGGTCGTAGGTGAATGCGGAGTCGTGGACGTATCAAAACCGCGCTAACAAGTCATTTCCTCAACTTTTTGCTCTCTTTCTAAGCCTAAGCCGGCAATCATTAGCTAAACATTAGAGTTAGAGCTGGGAACTCATCTTGACAGATTCATCACCTCTATTCCCTGATCCCAGCATGTAACACGTTAATCCCTCTGAAATCTCAAATCAAGTCCCTGAATATTCAGTTTGTCTGTGCAGGAGTGTGTCGATGTAAGATTTCCTTTTATTTTTTATTTCTATGATTTAAAAAAAAAAAGTTTTTGGTCGTGTTGTTCTTGCCTTTTGTTTTTTAGTGTCCAAACTTGGAGGTTTGTTTAGAAGACAGATCCAGGTTGGCAGGTCACTTAAACTAGAACCCCGCTTGTTTGAGAAACATGCCAAAATTTCTTTTTCATGGGATTATCCTTGAGGTTTTTCCATAGCTGAATAATAATCTTCTTAACTTATTGTAATAAATGAAAGATTAAAGGATTTTATGAACCCTGTGAGTGCCAGTTTCTGATATCTCTGTTGTTTTGCTGCTGCGTGATGGTTTAAAAGAAAATAAGACGCTCTAACTGCCGTTTTCGGTGCCAGATACAGGTGGGGATTTTGATCATAATGGATGAAACTGGTATAATAACCTATCAACTGCTGTGATGTGATTATGATAACATCAAATTCTGCCCTCATGATTTTAATCTGATGAGCAGATGTGAGGCAATTATTTCAGAAAGCTGCATAGACAACAAAAAAAAGCACACTTACTTGTTTCCAGCGTGCGTACAGCTGCTCATACACGTGTGAACACACACACACACACGCACCATATCAGTACTCAATCAGCACCTATAACAACATTACCATAACAAAACCATCCTTTGGTTTCCCTCCGCTCATATTTACACATTATATTCATCACTATCGCTCATCCCTGTCCCGAACCAGCCGATGATGTCAAACGCTCCTCTTGCTGCCTCCCTGCCTTGCACAATGAAATAGATGTTCACCACAAATAGATAGGCGGTTGCCAGCTGTCTTCCAGACCAGGGCAAACAAAGAGGCCACTAATAAATCCAGCTTTACGGCTGGACAAGATCAACCACACTCCCTGCCTTCTTGCTCCATTTAATGTGGCTTCTTCTGTACAACAGAGAACGAATTAAATGCCTCTCAGTCACCAATAAAACAATGCAAACATCTTCCTGAAAGGATATAAAAGAAGATGGAGGCGTTGTCTAGGAAATGGTGATAGAGGCAGTGTTGCACCACAGAGACGTGATATTAGACAGTAAGATGAAATATGAACAGACCAGAGGCCAGCCCAGTAGTCAGCGATGAATCATGGCCTCTGATATCTGATGCATACAGAGTATCAGGGTTATGAAAGAAATGTCAGCGATGGTTTGATTGGGATCATCAGGATTTGGTGACCGCTGCACTAGAACAGGATCCAGCCTCTTTTTCAGATTTGTGAGGAGGTCTGGGTGCCCATGAGTGAGCTCACTTGGAATGACGCGGGGCTGGGCCCACCCTAGAAATTTTAACAGATGAGCTGCTGCCAAAGGAGTCACCTCCTTGGCTGCCCACAGGACCAGCAAGCCAACTGGACTCTTAATCAAAAAGCCTTGATGGGCAACTCCAGAGAGGACAGAATAAAGCCAAAGAAAAGCAAGTTGTGTGCTCAATCCCAAAAAGTTATTTTATTCAACTAACATTGCGTTTCATTTGGTCACCTGTCGTTTTATCTTACATGAGAGAGTCAGAGAGTGAGGAGGGAAGAAAGAAACATACTTTGTGTTTAAAGTGAGAGTGTCATTTTTGCTGAACAGCAACACACGCAGTATGGCTTTAAACAACTACATTTTCTCTGCTGTCAGCTCATCTACAATCATCTGTTTTTCTTTTGTTCTGTAGGTTGTTTGCGACCAAGTGCAGTGGCTGCATGGAGAAAATCGCCCCCACGGAGTTTGTGATGCGCGCTCTGGAGTGCGTCTACCACCTGAACTGCTTCTGCTGCTGCGTGTGCGACCGGCAGCTGAGGAAGGGCGACGAGTTTGTCCTGAAGGAGGGCCAGCTGCTGTGCAAGATCGACTACGAGAGGGAGAAAGATTTACTCAGCTCGGTTAGCCCGGATGACTCAGACTCAGGTGAGCCCTCTGCACCCTCTCGCACAAGAGTGAGAACAACACCATGGTGCTATCATCACATGGCACCCGGGTGTTGTATTCTGTATGCTCTGTTCCATCACAGGGAGAGCCAGCATAGGCCCTTTTCAGACTTTGTATTAACATCCGTCCTGAGTGATTCAATCACAAGTGGACAGCTCTCATAATCGGACACAATATAATATTTATGTGTATAACATTTGCCGAATTCTCAAGAAGGCCCAAATAATTGAGAATTTGTCAGAGACATCATTTTAAATTGTTTATAAAGTCTCTTATAACTCAACAACTCACAAACTTTAGTGATTTCTAAAGGGGGTCTGGGGACATTCTCCAAAGACAACAAAAAAGAAGCCCTCATTGGCTACTGTTTGTTGTATTTGTAAATTCTGCCGTATTTACCATCGATTAAATGTCTTCTTTCATAAATTTAGTGTAATTGGTGAATCCAGTTGAAACACAGTGTTAAAACAACTGCTAAATGTTAGCAGATAAGACAACATCATGAATCTAAACTAAATCTAACTAGATAGAACTATAAGAAAATGATTTGTCTTTAAACTAGCTGCCAGATCATTTGCTGGAACATCTGATATTTTTCAGAGATCTTGCATGCAGCCCAGGCAGTAAAACTTCTAACATGGCTCCATCTGCAGCTTTTCAATGGCTGATGACGTTCTAATTCAAGCAGGGGGCGTAGGTTTATGATACAGTAGGAAGTGGAAACAGGACGAAGCCAAGCCACCCTGTATTAATGGCTCTCCATGCGTGGGCAGGGTCTGGTGCTGGAAAGAATTAAATCACTGTATCATGGTGAGTGACAGAGGGATTTGGGGCCTTTCTGCAGAAAGCCTGCTCCTCCGCTCTTATCAGCTCTAGTGTTCCTCGCCTATAGCCTGCACACACAATGAGGCATCTCGCCAAGCCTCACTGTTCACTACCATCTGGCTCACATTTAGACATGCACAAAAGCGGGGAATTTGTCAAATACATCTGTGCCTGTGTCAACTTTTGTCAACTTGTGGGAATATTTGCTCTGCGTCTTCCTCGTTCGCTTGTGTCCCGTCGTATCACGCAGGCAGGTCTTTTGTGCATGTCTCCCAGTTTCAAGATGGAGAAAATGTTGACATGAACAGAGGTTAACCTCAGCATGTGGAAGATGAAATGTAGGTTTTCATGGTGGAGAAATGTAGATACTTATCAGATAACAGGAGACACTGAGACATCATGTGTGCGTCTCCAGCCCAAACTCATCAGGATTCATTAGCACCACGGCTGGTTTAGATTTGGAAACACGTGTCTTCAGCCCCGCGTAGAAGAATAATTGATGTTTTTTATTCATTCATTTATTTTTCATGTTATGTTTACATAGCTTTGTGGCCTTTTTATGGCAGGTGAAACTGAAATGCATGAGTCATTCTCCACCGCTAACATTGAATTAGGTAACGTATTTCATACTATATGTCACGCCGCAGTATACTCTGCTAAAAACAACACTTTAAACTATTTTAAAACCAGAAGCAAAATTAATTATGAATTCTTTATTTTTACACATAATAGAGGAGAAATTTTGATGATGCCTTTTTCACTTTGTTATAATTACTTTTAAAGGAACAGTTCACCCAAAAATGAAAATGTAGTCATTATCTGCTCACTACCATGCCAATAAAAAGTTAGATGAAGTTTCGTCCACAAAAAGTTTCTTAAACTTCACAGCAAAAGAGCATTGCAGCATTATCCTAAACAATCAATGTAACTGGGGACTTGTTTTAAAAAATATAAAACAACTGAAAAAAACACATCCTGACTAATCCAAGTTTCCAATTGATTCAACAAGACGTTATTTACGACTTTTCAAACCGAAATCTTCTCTGTAGCTGCTAAGCTAAAAATGTTAGCACACACTGTGTCTGAAGTGTGTACAAGAGCTCGACCACACGTTGATGGTGTAAATAATGTCTTTTCAAATTAATTAAATTAATATAGGATCTCAAGGCCTCTGGAGATACGGATTGCGCCGGATGAGCTGTATGGACTCGTTTTTGGTTTATGTTTGGTTGTGTTTTTACGTTTTAAAACGAGTCCCCAGCTACTTCAGTTGTTTAGGAGAATGCTGCAACTCTGTTTTGCTGTGAAGATCCACAAATGTTTTCTAAATTACGAAATGTCACCTGATTTCCCATTAGCGTGGGGGTGAGAAGACAATGACTGAGTTTAAGTTTTTGGCTGAACTGTTCCTTTAAGTAATGATTTTTTTTGTCTGAGAGTATTGAGTATGTCGTTATCATGTGTAATAGCTGCAAACAGCAAGCTGACTTAAATGCAAAAAAATAAACTAACAGGCATTTTCTTAATAACGGAAATCTAATAAAACCAAGTTATTATTTTGTTTTAATGGCACAGTGAAGGATAGAAGCATAAAAATTACACCGATTTTACTACCCAGAATTGTAATATCCTGCTGCTGACAGTAAAAATCTAGCAATCCATATGAAAGTTGTCATTAATATAAGCTCTGAAACGGAGCTAAAAATTGGACTTTCTTGCTGTGTCATGTGAGATGCATTTCCCATATGTACTCGTGTTTCCTTTTTCATGTTGCGCTGGATGTAGTATTCTTATCAGAGATTGATTTAGTGTAAATCAGACAAAGCTGAGAGCAATAACTTACAAGTGACGCAGTGTCCAGTTCAATGACAAATGTGCATATTTCACTGTGCTCTCCAAGAGCAACCATAGACTTCTGTAAGTCTAATCGTACATGTGGCCTTTTCCTTTTGTAATAAATCGATAACAAAGTATCAAAAACACATGTGTCTCCTTTGATTATGCACTTGTGGTGTGTGAATCTCTCGGCATAGGGAAGAACGAAAATATATTTATCAGCAGACTGTCACTGACTAAAAGGGTGTAGTCAGTTCAAGCTCGCGCTGACGATAAAGAGAAATGACTCTTTCTGCAGAGAAAAGTGACGATGAGGAGTTGGACATCAAGCCGGAGAAAGGAATAGGAGGCCAGGGGAAGGGGGATGACGGGAAGGATCCCAGGAGGCCCAAAAGACCACGAACCATCCTGACCACTCAACAGAGACGGGCCTTCAAGGCCTCCTTTGAGGTGTCCTCAAAACCCTGCAGAAAGGTAAGAGAAAGCTTAAGTAAAGAGAGGAAAAAACTAACCCTTTGTTATTTTCCCCGGTCTGCATGTGGAGTAATGGATATTTAGATGCCGACCACGAGCCCTACAGTAGTTTCACAAATAAAATTCTCAAATTAAAAAAATCTCCCCCACCTCAGAGCTGAGCTTTGAAGTGGCGAGCAGCATTCTGTTCTGTGTTAACCGAAGCAGGCTGGTGTAACGCAGTCCGCCTGCACCAAATGTCATACTGAGATAGGAAAACTGCCGGCGCTGCACCCGCGCCAAGGCTTTGAAGAGGCAATAACCAAGAGGTCCAAAAAGACCACTGCATTTATTCAACCTTCAGTAAAATCAAAGAGGCAGTGTGCCGTTTGGAAAATGTGGAAGATCTGTTCAGGAGGCAAAGTATTTCAGTGTGCTGTGAAGTTTCCTCGTGCGATGCTGGAAATCTTTTGTCTCGATGGTTTCAGGTGAGGGAGACGCTGGCTGCAGAGACGGGACTCAGTGTTCGGGTGGTGCAGGTGTGGTTTCAGAACCAGAGAGCCAAGGTGAGAGCGGCTAACACGGGATGAATTAGGTTTAGTGTCCGCATACAACAGCCTTGTTCCATCTCAGAGTCCAGCTAATAAATCACCACAACTATGTGTGTTAAACTTATCACTGCATTCCTTTCACAAATGTTTAAAAAGAAAAAAAAAGGCCGGAGGAGTTGCAAATCTAGCTTGCTCTTGCATTAAATGTCTACACCCTCCTCTTTTCTGATCATTATCTTGTGAAAACCTTTGATACTAGACAATGAAGTGCACTCACACACACATTTTGTGCAGTTCATTCGAGGGTGAACAGCGAGGAGCATCCTTTTTAAATTAAAGAGCGCATGTTAGTTTTGGGGGTTCCTCACGACTCTGACTCCTTCGTTTCAGATGAAGAAGTTGGCAAGAAGACAGCAGCAACAACAAGAACAACAGAATTCTCAGAGACTGGGCCAAGGTACGATACTGCACACACAATGGAAGCTCATTGTCTCAGAGTTCGTTCTCTGGGGAGGTTTTGAATAGTTTCGGTATAAATTCACATTTTTAAACATTTTCAAGCTCCCTTTCATTAAAAATATGTTTGCTTATTGTTACTTTAGTTAGTTGTTAGAGCTTCACTGTGCAGAGTTTGACACTAGAGGGTTTTTTTAACATTCATCTGCTATGCTCAACTTGAATCAGTTAAAACGTGCAAATAGCATGATTTTGTGACATCGCAACCAGCCAATCACGGTCCAATATGAAACATACATTGAGAAGTGTTATGTGGAAACATGTGGTTCAGTGAACATTCAGAATTTTCAGTGACGGAGACATTATTTAAAGAATTTTGACTTAAGTAATGAAATTTTTTGTTGAAAAAAAAAAATATAGAATAGAATTTATTGTCTGCAATATTTAATGTAGAGACTTTTATGTTATAAAAACAAGTCTGGAAGGGATCTTTGAGTTTTTCATATTATAGCAACACACTGTTTCAAATGTACATTAATAAATATGTACGGAGCTGCACGGTTTGAAAAGTGAAACCAATGCTAAAGTGCCAGCAGGGGGCGACCCCGCTGGTTTTAAAAGAGGTCTGATTGTATGGAAGCTTATGAGAAAATGACCCTACTTCTCACTTGATTTATTGCCTCAGTATCCTAATGAGTTTATGGTCTCAAGTTTCAAGTTGTCTTCAGTACAGCATGACGTTAATTTTGTAAATTAAGATAAGATAATCCTTTATTAGTCCCACAACGGGGAAATTTGCATTGTTACAGCAGCAAAGGGGATAGCAAAACAGAGATAAGCATCAATAAAAAACAATAAATAACAAGAGGAAAATAAAAACAGTAAGAAGAATATAAACGATAAAAAAAGAAACCATTAACAGTAAAAAAGACAATAAATCAGGGTATGCTTAGGACTTGGCTACATTGTGAATGACAAGTCGCTACTTCAGCATACTTAACTTTCACCATGTTTGTGTAGACAACTGGCTGTATCGTGAACGTTGTTGTTCACATAGTTGTCGTGTTACTGGAGGATACCACTAGATGGCATACCAGAGAACTCAGTCCGTTATTGATGTCCCTGCTGCTGCTGATGAGCTTAGTGACACCTGACCCTGTCACATCCCCATATTGGCCCTACACTGCCCCTATTATCCATGTGCTTATTGCATTTTGAGAACGCATAGTGTTAATTTCTGAGGATGTACACAACTGGCCTTAGTTGGATCCAATCAGGACAGAGGCATAGCAATGCGTATTTTCCCAAGCTCCACCATCTAGTCCAAATATAGTCACTTCTGACTCCAAGAAATCAAGACGGTGATGGCCATAATGCAGAATTCAAGGCTTCAGTATGGCACATTTTATCATGGAAAACACTGAATCAGAAAATATGATCTTCGTCTCTTCTCTACTTTATGTTACAGTATAGTCAAATGTATTGTGAGAAAATAGTCCACAAATTCGATAATTACATTGGATAACAGATTACAAATATGTCTCTGTGTAAACCAGAACACAAACATCAAAAGCAAGACAGATATTCCGACGTCATTCTGCAAAGCCACTGCAAAGGAAAGTGAGGGGGGGATGGGCGGCAGCGACGGAGCCACAAGAGATTTGTGACCTCACAAGTCGGTTAGCCAAGAGCAGTGTTTGTGAGGGGAAGCCGCAGAGAGGACTACTGTAAGGTTTCCATGCAAATACTAATAGATACAGGCAGGCAACCCAGGTATTTGGAGCTGTGTAACAATAACCAGGCTCCCTTTAATTTTATCAGTATTATATTTGGTGCTCGGGGAGTCTAAGAAAAGTGCAAAGTCAGATGTAGATGAGCTTGGGAAGATCTAAAATTACCAGGCATGAATGGAAGGAAGAACAAGGAAGAAGTCAGGGTTTTTCCCTCTTGAGCCCATGTTTCTGTGTGCACTCATTGTGTGTGGCTGCATTTACTTTTTACAATTCTGCACACTCATCCTGAGCTGTTCTCGATCTTTTCTCTAACAGTTTTCCCCCTTTTGCTCTCTTTGCCCTGCAGAGGTGATGTCCAATCGGATGGAGGGGATGATGAACTCCTTCACACCGCTGGCTCCGCCGCAGCAGCAGCTGGTCGCCATGGATCAGAACGGTTACAGCACAGACCCGTTCCAACAGGGGCTCACCCCCCCACAGATGCCCGGGGACCACATGAACCCATATGGTGAGCATCCACCAAAAAACACCCACTCCTGCCCTAAAACACACACACACACATGCCTGTCCCTTGATCAACCTCATAGCTCTCCAGTGTGGGACGTGTGCTCAGGCCACACTCGTCTGGTTTAAGCCGTATGAGCAGCTTCTCCTCCCACATGAGATAACACGAGCACACTCATAAACGACTGCGTTTTGAAGTCCATTTTCAAATCTGTTTAATATGGTTTTAACTCCCCGCCTTCAGTTCTGAGACATGTCTTGTTACTGATGATGTTTTCCAATGGTGGTAAAAACATGTGGTCAGTGTGGAGATAAAGTGCAGTCCATGCAGTGATTGAGGGTTGTGTGAGGTCATGAATCAGAGTGAGAAAACAACAAGTCTCTGATTTCTGTGCGATACAGCATAGAATTAAAATGCAAACAAGGAGGAAAGGAGGGGGAAAAAAATCAGTCAATCAAGTGTTGGTCCACAGGATGTAACTGGAATAACACATTTCTAAGTGATGTCCTCAACAAGCCCCAGAGGGACCATTTCCTGAAGTTCATAACTTCCTTATAATTTGCCTCCATTTAGTTCTTCTCGGTAGTAAGAACCCAAATCCCCAGTCTCATCACTCTCCTTTGGTTTGGGGAAAAGAACAATATTGGCAAGGCATTAAAAGATGTGTCTCAAATCACTGTCCCCATTTTGTGCAACACTATCATTAAGATCCAGAGTGTAATAAAGTTAACTATTCCCTCCAGAGAAATAACATGTTGAGGCTTTATGAAAGGCGGAAACAGTTGCTATTAACCAGATCTTTTAGGAGGATGCCCCTTGTTTACATGCTCCCTCACAGACCGCAATTGTCCCAGCGAGGGCTGCAAAAAGTGAGCTTTGATGATAACCAACAAAACACTTCTCCCAGTTGTGATGACACACAACAGCAATTTCTCAAAGTGACTATTAGTAATTATAATTTCCCAATGCTGCTATAAATCTCAAATATAAGATTGCATTGATTTCAGAGCGGGGTGTGTTTTTGAATGACGCCTCTGCCACCAAATCCTGACGGCATTTCTCCGTTATCGTCTCTCCGCAGGTAATGATTCCGCATTCCATGACATAGACAGCGACACGTCCTTAACCAGCCTCAGTGACTGCTTCATGGCATCATCGGAAGTCTCCATGCAGGCCCGCGTGGGGAACCCCATCGACCGCCTCTACTCCATGCAGAACTCTTACTTTGCGTCATGAAAGAGAAGATTGTGAAAAAAACGTCAGCACAGAATAAACTGCCCATCTCAACCTGAAGCGCGATGGCCGGGAGTTTCTACACCAACACGGACACGAAAGAAGAAGAAACGGCTCCTGGTTATGTGCTGAAGCTTACTCAAAGATAGTGAAACCACTTGTTGTAGGACAGTGAAGACCTCCTGGGGAAAAAGACTTAAATATTGTTAGAGATTATTTGGTAGGATTGCTTATCTGTCACAGGAGATATTACTCTTTTCTTTGTTCACTTAAAGAAAACAAGTAGATATTGAAGCCACTTATTACACACTCTCAAACCAAATAACACAGTGAATTTATACAGTGCATGATCAATTGTAAACTAAAAACTTTTTGTAAGCCCCCCCTGGTTAAGATGTGGTGTTTGGACTGTTTCTTCTTTACACTACATGGATTTCCATGTTCACCGTTAGCATTTTGATCACTTTCAATAGGTTTAGATATTGTGTTAATAGTAAATAGGTGCAGCATGTCTGCAAGAGTGACTGTACATTTGTGTATGTATGAGAGTTTGTGGTGAGAAAGAATTGTTTAGAGGAGAAAAAAGTGGAGACTTTGTCGGACAGGTAGGATCAGTGAAGTGTAAATACTCTCCCCAGGCAAATTGGATGTGCATGTTAAAAATGGAAAGCATTCTATTTATTTAACTATAACAGGCTCTTGAAGGTGCATATTAAAACTGAAAAGCTTTATTTAAAAAGGAGAGCATTTTTTTTGTTGAGCAATTAGTGAGTTCATGAGTTATCACAACTCATCTGTATGCCTTTTTAATATGAAGATTAACCCTTTTTGTTTCGTTTTTTTCTTCAGCCAAGCTGTAAATGAGCGATGTTGCTATTTATTTCGTACAGAACCATAAACTTTTTGTTGTCATTGTCATATGTGCATTCTCAAAATGTTAAAGTTGCTAATTGACCAAAGTTGACTGGTTTGATGAATAAACAATGTCTTTCTCCTGGTAACATTAAATAAATGCCATTCAGTGATCATTCACATGGTGACATTCAGCTGCGTCAGTGAACAAGCCTTTGACAAGTTTTCTTCCCTCATCACACTTGGATTTTTTTTAGCCATGCTAGCCATTAGCTCTACTTTTCTGATGTGTTACAGACAACTCAGAACTCCAAAATTGGTGACCTACATGAAAAAGTACAATGGAGCGCCATTCAAAGTCATAATTCCCAGTTGTAATTGGGAAGGGATTGGATATCTGCAGATGACAGTGTTTCGATCAGGCTAGTGAATGGGATTTTTAGCTACATTTCCAAGCTTAAAAGTGCTGTACAATAAAATTTAGGCTATAATTGCGTGTGCACTTGCCAAGGAGACATCTATTTGTTATGGTCAGCCAAGTTCTCTGTTTACATTTGGCACTGTGCACCTGGAACGCAGCATTATGTTCAGTGCTTCAGTAATTAGCAAATGTTAATATGCTGATATGCTAAACTAAGATGGTGAACATGGTAAACATCATCCGTGGAACCTTGTTTAGGAAAACTACGGTATTTAATGGTGAGAGACAAATATTTTTATTTTAAATTGTGCATTGGATTACACATATGATGTCAATTTTAAAGATAATGAAAGTCTAGAAAGTCGTGAAGATGGTAAAGTACCATTTAGTTTCGTGTGACAACGCTCAGTGAACTACATCGCTCGTCTCGCACAATATTGGTCACATACAACAAAAACATGGCCGTCACCTCAGCACAGAAAAAGTAATTAAAGGAGGTGAAAATCACAACACGGCTGGGCCTGATGAGAGCTGCAGCTATGTGAGGGGAGCGTTCTACAAGGCTTCAGTGAGTGTTAAATGTCACTTATGCGACTTTTGGATGTGTAGCCTTTCCCCAGATACACACATACGTTTTGAAGACATTGGCCCGACGGATAGAATTTATTGTACTTTGGAAAGATGTAGCATGGGGAGCGTTTGCTAATTGGGAAGACGTTGGCAAGATGTCAGCAAATGCTCCCAAAACTACATTTTCCACTGTAATTCGTGCCAATGTCAAGACGCATGTGTGTTATTGGGGTCTAAGTTATGTATTGTATGTCTTAAAGGGTCTACTGCAATGGTTTCTTGACCAACTGTGACTTTATTAACTTACAAAATTATCTTCCAAATTGAAAAACATCATATGTGTAATTCATGGCACAATTCAAACAGGATCAAAAAACTCCTGGACGTGTATTTTATTCTGAAATAACCTCTCTTCTGAGGGTCTCTGCCGCTCTATAATATAGACCTATAATGAGTATAAAAACCCAGATCTTCTGCATTGTGGGGCCAGTAGAGAGTGCACACCAGAGACTTCTACAGTCCTAGCTAATTAGAATTGGACTCCAATGATTTAATCATGCAGCTCTTCTACACTTTACAAATGTTATTGGACCAAATGGATCAAATTCTGATAGTGAAACAATCATTTCCACATCATTTCGTGGAGGTTGTGAAGCTCAGACAAATTTACGACAGCTTCTTGCACAATATAAGCAAATGGGAAAAAAAGTATTTTGGGCCCCAAGCATCATGTCACCAGACAGTGCAAGCATTGTGTTTACAACGACGCTGAGGCAGAAACATACGAGTAGTGAGGGTGAGGTCGGAGAAGAGTTCAGGTGACATACCAATCCAGCTGCGAGACTAGAGAGCGAACCCCACCTACAACCTCAGGGCTTATCGGGCGGTTGCTTGGAAGTGCCACCTGGGTGCTCCTTCATCTCTCTGACAGCTCCTCAATGTGGTCAGGCAAGCTTCCACCCACTGTCTGAGTAGTCATGTGACCAGACAGATAAACAGTACATTTATGATTTTCTGTGCTACTATGACTCAATATATTCAGACTCATACTTTTGACAGGGTTTAATAATCCTGGCTGCTATTTCAGAGTAGAGGGAGGACATGAAATTGTCAAATCTGTGAGGATTTAGAGCGTGAGCGCCGTGTGGTGTGTATATATATCTCCACTATCAAGTCTTCAATCTGACAGCCAGGTGTTGGACTTGTTGGCAAGGTTACACTGCCATTTGTCTTCACTTGTCACACCAGTAGACCAACGTCCCCGGAAACACCGCACAGTGACATCATCTCAGTCTGGAACCTGATTGGATGAAATTGTTCGAGTATGCAAATCAGTGCAAAGTGGATTGAAGCCAACTGACCTAATAATAGGAGTTTGTCGTTTCTTTTCCTCCATAACTGCAGAAAACATTATCAAGTCGAACAGGAAGCGCTGTCTGTCTGTCAGTCTGTCAGTCTGTCTGTCTGTCTGTCTGCCTTCCTGTGTGTGTTCATGTAACTATAAGTCAGACTTATGTGGATCATGAACAGGTTTGCATCAGGTTTCTAGCATGTATGTTGATTAAATTGTGAGAGACTGAGTAAACAGCAAGACAAAGGCTTCCATTTACAGTAAACATGGATGGGGCTGCCAAGCACACATTGTGTTTGCATTGGATACACAGTACAGTACGTTTGAACCTCTCCCTTTTCAGGGCAGGCCAGGTGAGCTTACACGGAGCTGCTGACACTGTGGTGGAAATGTGAGCGTAAACCCTCAAAAACCATAAATTCTCCCACATGATAATTTTGCTACAATATCTTTGTAACCATTTCTGTTCAAAACTACACAATTACGTCATTGTTAGAGCTGTAGAAATAAAGACACGTCACAATAAAACATGTTATTTCGAGACTGCAGCCACGCAGTCCTGACAAACAATGATATTGTTGAAGATGAAAAAAAGATCAGGGTCGAGATATGATTTCCTCATGGTGAGAATGCAGATCATCAAGTCGGGTAACACAGGTTAAAATACACTCACAATCAAACAGATCAGTTTTACCACTTATGAACCATTTTTTACCTAAAGTTGAAACCCCCTCCGTCTGTTGATCTTTGCCTCAAGCTTAAAGGAATAACATTAGTTCAGATATGTCTTGTTTCATAATGATGAAAATCTCTGATGAAATTAAAATACTTCATTGATGACTTGTGGACATTTAGGTAAATATGTGGGGAATTACATAGACCTTAACTGAATAAGACTGTAGGAAATTACTTTATAATTAGTGAGAGTAGAAAGGGTTAAAGGAGAGCTACAACTTGCCCAGGATGCATTTTATTGACCATTTCTGCCTCCACATTTTACGTCCTCGTGCCCTCCCTGCTTTTTTTCTTACCTCCTGTCTCCACTTTTCGTCGGTTCAACCCCCAGTCTGCCAAACAGTAAGAGGCAGTGAGTGAATACAACCTGTGTCACTGCTTGTTCTCTGGCACTTGGACGTGAATCGGCCAATGAAGACACTTTGAGGTTGAGGTAAGTGCGGCCTCGATATGAAAACAGTGGCGCTGAAACCTGAGCTGTGGACACACGCACACACAAACTCACGGAGAGTTAAGAGTCGGCCTTCAGTAAACTGTTCACACATTTACTCTTCTGCCGTTCTGGCACCACATAGGAAATGAGCCCAGTGACAATATTTTCATTAGATAACCAAAATCCTGAAATTTTCCACCTGAGACACAATTGGAGGTTTGTGATTCATTTTCTCTTGTAACCGTGAGCTTCTCCTGCCCGGCCCATGGAAAACATATGGAGCTTGATTTGTTATTCGGGGTAATTTAAAGCAAGATTCTCACCAGCTGCCCCATAAAAGCCCAGCGTGACCAAAGACAGTAGCTGAAGCAACGAGGCTGCATGTCCCACCATCACTTCATTACACTAAATCAGTCAGGGAGTGACTCATTCCAACCATGTGACACTTTTATTTTGACATAGCCATTGTTTTGGATTTACTGTACTTGTAATTGGCATTCCTAAATTGTCATTTCTCAACAGCAGACCAATATTACATTTTTTATTTTAACAAACCAAGCCCAATTAATTGTTGCTATGCCGAGCCAAAGACACTCAGACGTTTGTGGTTTCAGTACAGTCTAGATTTCTTCTCATGATTTCACAGAGTTCACAGGAGTTCACAGCGGGTCCCCAGTGGGAACAGGGGGGAGCTTTTGGGTGTTTTCGTTGGGCATTTTCCATGGTGTGTGGTTAATTGTTAAGAGAGACTTTTAACCAGCGTCTGACACATATTCTTTGAGCCTTGAGGGCTTGTGCATAATCAAATGAGAGACTATGCTGTGGTTTTGACCGAGGAGAGGAGAGGTCACAGCCAAACATGCAAGCATGTCCTCACAGCAGTGTGTTGCTTTATTGTGTCAGTCACAAAAACACCGCTGGCACAGTATGAGGCACTATTTGCATGCTACAGGTCCAACACAGATGTAGTAACACAGGTTTATTGTTACGTGATCCCACCAAGTACTGCTGTTTTCATATATTGTAAAAAATATTCAGTTCTATTCATTACTTTGTAATAGTCATCATTCAGAGTTAATTAACTTTCCCTGTTCACAAATAATGAAATGATTTATTAGCCATTTATTACGCAATTGTTTATTGTAAAGTTGCAACTGATGTTTATAATAATTTGTAAATAGTTAATTTATAACACTGTGTAGTTTCATCTATAAACATTATTTGGATGGCCATTATAAAGTTGCAGCAGATGATTATTAACATTTACACACTTAGTAAATGATTTATATAACATTTAACTGTTAACTATCAAATATCAACAAACTATTAACTAAAGTTTAACTACCTATAAATGTATTATTTATTAATGGTGGTTATCATCCAGTGTTCTCGATGTATGCTTGTTCAGTGAGAGAGTATACAAATTCTTATAAAAAAATACAAGAAAGCCACAATTCAAAGGAAGCTTCAGGTGGGATCCATTACCTTCATTCCTCATGTCTAAGAAAGAAATGACCATTTGAACCTCTCTGTAGACATTTCTGGGACATGTAAACATATTGCTGCAACTGCTTTTTGACCTCCCTCCTCCGTTCCAGTGCTGAGAAAAAGATGGTGTAGGATTCATCTCTCAGTGCCCAGGGGTGCAGATAGAGCCCTGGATAGGGCTCAGTAATCCTCACCACTATTGGAGCCCATCTGTTTTGGTTTTCATTTTTCTGCATTATTAGTGCTTATTGGTACATGGTCTAGGAATTTAGCCAGGGTGTTTGAAGTCAAGGAGGAAGGTGATGCCAGGGGCATTAGTTGAAGGAATGATGACCTTAAGGTCTAACACAAGCCAGCACTCCTAACCTCCAGGAGCCTCTCCCTTGATGTTGGAATCCAAGAGCTGCACTCTCTCCTTCCTCGCCCTGGACTTTGCAATTCACCATTTCTTTTGCCAAATCATAGTCATGAGATTTTCTGATGCGGTGCTAAAAACCTCTAAATATTTATAGTCTCATAATCATTCAGTCAGATCCATTATAAAAATACCACACATGCCATTTGTAATCTTTCAAAATGTATCAGAGAAAAATAAGCGTGACTTTATAAAAAGTGAAGGGATCACTGGAGTTGAGATGATTTATCAGTGGAAAAAGCAAGAATGTGTGTAGTATATTTTATGACAATTGTTCCCATAGTCTAGATTTTTATCTCCAAAACACCATCTCCAAATCTCATGAGACTGGTTTCCATCCAGATGTTTTGCAAATTTGAACTGAATTTTGAGAAAATGTGCAAAAGAAAAAGTGCAAATTGCAAAATTGTTTACCATCCACCAGCGTATGTTGGTTCAATCTATTTAATCAGTAGGACACTCCAATTCTCCAGTTGGAAAACTATTATACTACATTATACCATATTTCTTTGCAGCAGAGTTATATGTTAGCTATGTCAGAACATATTCATTAAAGTGTCCCCATCCCCACTATACAATTTAGAAAAGCAAAGAGCGAGTTATGAGATTTTATTGTTTCCCTCAACCTTTTCTGTTTGACTTTGATGAAAAAAAGGGCTATAGTGGCTCTAGAGGAAAAGTCAATGGATCATCAGTCATTAGGATTCATCCTCTGGGGACCATGAATGTCTGTATCAAATTTGATGGAAATCCATTGAATAGTTCTCAAGATATTTCAGTCTGGACCAACAGAGAGACATTACCATCCCTGGAGCCATGCTAGCCATGCTAGCGGCTAAATATCATGAAAAACCCTGTAAAAGTAGTCGGGGGATGTTTCTGGATGAGTCCTCGATTCAGAACTTCTAGTAGCAAAGTAATATCAAGGCCCGGAAGAAATTAAAGTTGAAACAAACATTCTAATTGACCACAAAGTAATTTTGCTTTATAATCAGTGTCTCTGCTGCAGGCCATGCAGTGGTGTAATGCTGCCGATTAGTATCATCATCCTGTCCTTGAACTCTAGCTCAAGCAGAGCATGGTTCAGGCTCACATACGCATGTCATTTTGGAGTTTCAGTCATATAATTTGGTGATGGATTGGTTATAGGTTTGTTTTCCACTTCATGGCGTGCACAGCTCACTGATACCTGCTTATTTCTGATTAGTCCTCGACTTAAGTTACCTTCTGGCAAACAGACCACACCAGCATTGACTAAGCAAAGTTGTGTTCGTCTGAGCATTGGATGCGCATTTGTCAAAGCACAGCAAAGAATTAAATCTGTCACTGGAGCAGATAAAGGCAGCAATCATGTTAACCACAAGAGTTGCAGGAGAGTGCGCAACGCAGTTCAGGTTACTCAGCAATTTAATCGTGTCAATAAAGATCCCTTTTTATGTGTGTTACTCCTCTTCCGAAAACATGTTTGCATATAAAAAGGAAATTTTATCGGTGTAATCTGAAATCTTGTTAAATTCACAGTAACTCTGGATGAACTTAAAGAGGAGAGGCAGCAGCCTCCTCAGTGTTGCTGTTCACAGCAGCTCTTGCAAACATGGCCTCTGGATGTGGGATACGGTGCAGGACAAGGTGAGCCCTGAGCCGTATATTCAAGCCCTGGATGTTTCGACAGAACTCACCTGTGAGGCTGATAAATCACTGGAGTGTACACTCGGAGCCGAGCGTGGACAGTAAATCTGAAAGTCAACAGCGGGTGAGGGCTTAACCAAACTGTTAGGAATTCTGTATTTGGCACATTTCCTGTCATGTATGCTCTATTTATTATATACCCTAATGACTCCAGTGAGACTTTCTGGAGGCCATCAACGACTTATAAGACATACATTTGCTCTGAAAATAACGCTTGACCTCTGTCCTTCAGGTGGAAAGTTATAAAAGAAGTCTGTTATATACAGTTTGTTTGTTTATATAAATTAGATCCAATTTAGTGATTCCTGAGGATCTTTATAAAACTGTAAATCACAATCTAGTGGGTGCCACACTGGCTATTGCACAGAGATCTTCTAATGACCACTGGGCCACATCTGACCTCCTGCGTGACCCGCTCTAACTTGATAATCAGTGTTTTCAGAAGACAGAGGTCGCGGCTCCTCTGCCCTGACGTGACCTTTTTCATTATAGCAAGAACCAAAATGATGATCAGTTCATCATGACAATTATAATCCATAATGTTACATATGAATATCATTTGTCAGTCGTGTCTTTCTGTCCAACCCCCCTGGAGATGGAGCTAATAGAGCTTTGATTTGGAGCGCATTGATTAGCCTGGTGCTCTCCTCCGGTTAACAGCAGATAGTCTTCCTTTGTGTGTTTCTGACAGTTTTATTATGTGGACTAAAACGGCCCAAATAAACCATGGATGAACAGCCTAGCTTTTCAAAAGGTTAGTAAATTTCACCATATGGATTTTTTTGGTGTCTCTCCCAAATGTCATGGCTTAATTATTAACCGTGGGGCCATTTCGGAGAGAGATTTGCACTTTTACAATATTGTTGTGCCCGGCGAGGTTAAGTGTTGAAAGTGCAAGGAAGGCCATTGTCCTTCTTCTGCGTTTAATGAAGATGGATTTAGAGATGAAATGTTGGGTGTAATAAAGACAGCGTGACCTTTAAGGCCTTGACACAAGCAGCAAAACATAACGATAGTTTGAACGGACAAACGAAACGCTTCAAGAACAGGTTTGCACTGATTGTGAATTCGACTGAGTGAAGCAACAAGATATTTTATCAGCAAAATATATCGGTCATTTATTTGCTGTGTGGCGTCGATTCACCAGTATGAATCGAAAAAATCTGTTTTAACATTAAAGATACAAGTACATGGATATGAAAGCCCCTGGGCAGATCTAAATGATCTATAAACCGGTCGATGGCCTGATCCAGTAGTAACTAATCAGTTGACTGAAGCTTTGCTGGTATTTCTGCACAGATCTGACCTTGAGCTCTGACCTTTAACCTTAAAAAAAGGTCAGAGCGAGACTCTCACGTTGACCTGGGTCTCTTACGTCTCAGGAAGAGCACCAGACTTTGGAGTTAACTTTCATAGTTGTGAAAGAAGCAACTGTATAACGATGGATACATACATCTTGAGCATCACAACCCCTCAAAATGAATCGGTTCACTGTCATAATTTGAGACATTCAGTCCAATAACATTTGGAAAGTATAGAAGAGCTGCACAATTAAATCATCTTATCCCCATTCAACTTAGCCGGGCGCCAAACCGGAAGAACAACATGTCCGAGGACGCCAGCACGATTTTCAGTGATCTAAAGATATTAGAATTTAGAAGAAAGAAGAAAAACTGGACAAAAGACTGGCAATTTGTAAGTCTGTAGAACAGCGGTTAAGTTCAGCGGTAGCATGACAAATCTTAACAATGGTAGCAAGCGAGCAAAACAGAGTATGTGGATGCTAGTACAGCTAGCACAAGCAATAAAACCCAAGACAAAGACATGGATATTAACCCCTTTCTCCAGCCAAAACATTTTGCAACACAATTTGGCAAGGTACATTACACATTTTAAAAGTTGACTTTACTTTTAAAAGGTCAGGATACCAATTACCTCATTATTACCAAGTAAAGTAGACTGTTACATTTACGCTGTACAAGCTAAAACATTTTAACAACGTAAAATGATTAGTCTACTTTATATGTCATTCTGAGATAAATCGGGGTCCTTGATTTTTTAAAATTAAGATCACTGTCAGATTTTACAGTGTAAGGTTTAGTTTATATAAACAGCAAGTCTTTTTTCTTTAGCCGTAAAGTAACAAAAATACTTTTTCCCTGGTCTTTTATGAAGGATATCTGATATACTTCAATAAAGACCAGAAAATCACAAGTATTGACACTTTAATAGAATTGGTTTATTTTCATTTATCAAAAATTGAAGACTGCATTTAATCCAATCAAACAGAATCATCCCGTATTAAGAATGTACCATCCTTGAATCGTATCAAAGCTCATCTATCTGAATGCGTATCGGATCGTCTTGTAAGGGAAAGATGCACACCCCTAATATTTGCTGTCCTGTGGGATCTTCATTGAATGCTGTAATTGTCCAGTGAGAGTATTTTTCCCCTCTTCAATAGATCCAGATTATGAGCTCTAACTCAAGATTATAACCAGTCACGAACACCAAAGGTCGCGACCTCCCAGTGTGGCCGTTATGAGTAAATATTGATTACACTACAGTCAGTCAGCTAAGTGGAGCCACCCGAGCAGAACACAGCCATGTACTGTGGTGTTTTTTGAAAGGAGTAATATCTGGCCTAATCCCAGCCTCAGCCCTGCCCGCGCCCCAGCCGGTGCACTTCTCTCTGCTGTGCATATCAGCATGTGCGGCTCTGCGCCAGGCTCGGGTTTCTCAGAGCTCCTGCTTGGTGCAGGCAGACCTTCGCGGCGGTGCGTCTGAATAGGCTCCTGAAACTTTGAGTCCTCCAGCTCCGGCTTCCTCGGGGCACCGACTGGCTGACTCCCAAGATGGTACGGCAGTATCTGAGTTCACATGTTCTCCACCCCCACCTCCATACATGTCATCAGATTCGCTGTGCCCGCCTCAATGAAAGCTCTCTGTTGACTTCCTCTGCTGACAAGCGAGACGTGACCAGCTCCATGGCGTTGAGCGCTAACCACTGAGCAGGAGCCTTGAAATCGAATAAGTAAAACTCTGTTATGAAATACTTTACGTTGCCAAATTCATGATGTGGCTTTCTGTATTAAAAAGGCTCTTTTTGAGAGCAGCCAGTGATGTTTGATTCATGTGCGACAGTGATCCTCATATGATTTAATGAGTGTTTTTCAAGGAATAGTTTGACATTTTGGACAAATACGCTTGTTTGCTTTCTTTCTGAGATTTTCTGAGAAGATTGATACCACTCTTAAATCTTAATAGTAAATATAAAGGCTACCACTAGCAGCCAGCTAGCTTAACTAAACATAAACTCCATGTGTCGGTCTATTCCTTGGCCAAGAGCAGGAGCTTGAAATCTTGTCGTCACTGTGAGGTTGCCAGACAATCAGTAGAAGCTTCAGTCACTGGTAGGCTGATTTTGTTACCTTTGGACATGGCAAAGGTGAGCTGCTCTGCAACTCTTCCACTCTTTGTGCTAAGCTAGGCTGACATGCTGCTAGTAGCATTATATACAAAGGGGCAGTTTTTTCAGATATGGCCAGAACTTTAGTTTAAAACATTCAAAAAATGAACAATTATCAACAGAGTGTGAAGAAACAACAGTGTTGATGTTATGTCAAAGACGTCTATGTACTGTGTCAGAGATTTTTACTGAAGTTAGCATGCTAACCAGCTAGCTCCAGCCTGTCATGTCTCGTTCAACCAGTTAGTACCTCAAGAGGAGATAGTCTGATAGCCCCCGTGGTTTCAGCTGGAAGATGTAAAGGCATAACGTTTTGTGTTTTGTGTCTTTATGGTAAATAAAAGGCTACCTACAGCAGCCAGTTAGCATAGCTTAGCATATTATGTGTTTGTTTGTTTCTTGGCCAAGAGCTGAAATGTTGTCGTCACCGTGAGGTTGCCAGATAAACAGCACCGACTTCAGGCACTAGTAGGCAGATTTTTTAACTTTCAGACATGGCCGAGCTAGTTGTTTCCCCTTTTTTTCCAGTCTTCATGCTAAGCTAAGCTAGCTGTTGGTTGCATTATATTTAATGGATAGATATGATAGTGGTATCAATCTTCTCATCAAACTCTGGAAAAGAAAGCGAACAAGCGCAATTGCCAAAATCTCAAACTATTGCCCCAAGTTGTTGATCTGAGTGTCCTGGCATACATGATGATAAAATGTTTTCATTATTTATATGAATCCCAGCAGGAAGAGAGGATTTCAAGCCACGCAGCGGTGGTGTCAACCTTCAGATTGACAGAACAGACTGATTTTCTTCTTCGGGTGTTTTGGAACTGGAGGCTCAGGTGGAGGCAGCAAGCCCCGACAGAGAGCTGCCATTGCGCAGAACAGAAACCTACCCACAAACCCTTGCCTGTGGCTGGCCCTTTGAAGATACATGCCTCTTCTTGACATTTCTTGTCAACTTGCCTTGGGAAGATTGGATCCCGTCCTCCTGGTCCACAGTTTGTGTTCAAACTGTCTGGGATGATGCAGGAGATATAAACCACTTCAATGGAGATAAGCAGTCATTAATCTTCAAAGTCATTACCGCTCCATAAAAAATGTTTCTGTCTGACGTCTGGAGGTGAGCTTCAAAGTGAGATGATGCACAATCCATAGTGAAAAATAAACATGATGCAATGCAAAACACTGCTAATATCTTATTTATCCCCGCCTTTGACACTCTCTTGTACCCTGCCTGCCTGAACAAACAGATACACACCAGAGCTGACGGCGAACATGGCATATTTGTGTCACTCCAGCAATTGGAACAGAACAACATTAATAGACCATGCGGGTTGTAATGCAATTAAAACATAAATATGCAAAGTACACAGGGGTTGCCGCCGCTGTGCTGTATCTGCAGAGACAGGTGCCAGCCATCTTTAGTGTTTACGACAAAGATCCTCCAGCAAATGGCATCACGGTGATCAGACCGGATTAATACGTGATGTCTGGGAGGTCGAATTTCAGCACGACTTCAGCTGAAAACAAACTAAAACAGTTAATGATCTCAGCAGGAGGAGGCCTGCTTCCAAACGATAAAGTAATCTGATATAGAGAAGAACTTATAGATCATTAAGTATATTGTAAACTCTAACTACTGAGCAATTTTGTCCTGTTTTATACTGTCTTACAAATCAGATGAGTTAATGATTATTGTCTGTCCTCCTGTTATATTTCTTTGATATGCAACGAGTTGTAAAAAACATCCTGCATGTCTGAACAGAAAGCTCTTGTTGCTCCGAGGCAACTGCATGTTCCAGATAGTGGGAGCTGACAGAGTCCTGTCTGCTGAGCGGGTTCTGGCCTCCTGACACGTCCTTGGGAGGCATTTATTTTCTCTTTCATCACTTTCATTCTCGTGTTCAATTTGACTGATTGAGCAGACCAGTTGCCGCCTGGCAATTTCTACAGATGTACACAAATTGTCAATCACGAAGTGGCTGTTCGATAATATAGCCTTTACAGCCTATGCCCAAGGACCCGTAGGCCATTACAGGGCCATTACTAGTGAAATCCTTGTCTGGACAAGTGGAGGGAAACTAATGTGTTACTGTGACGAAAGGTTCTCATTGTGAGGGCTGCAGCAAGAGCCGATCAGGGGAGATAGGATCAATTAAGCTAGTAGCTGTGAGTGTAGAAAGCAGCAGTTCGCCTCATTAAAAAAATAGAAAGTTGTTTTGTAGGTGTGTGCCAATTGGTTTACTCTCACATTAATGCAGCAGATTGTGTCGACAGCTGTGTTTGTTCACATTTGTCGCAAAAACCTGAATCTGCAGAAACATTTGCACTGCTAATGAACATCTCACGACTCGTAGATGTGTTTGACGTGCTTTAGATGTTAGCGTCTATGATGAATGTTTTGGAGAATACAGATTGACTCAGTAGCTTGTAAGCATTAAAATTTAGTGAAGAAACATTCAGCCTAAGGTTGACAGCTGCTGACAGCTAGAACCAATTGTGATTTAAGTCATTGCGATGAAGCTTAAAAAAATTAAATAACTGCATAATTCTTGCTGTACAGATTTTGCAAATTGGTGCTGAATTAATGTACAGTAGACAGTTTTTCATCGTAAAAATTGGCCGTCTAGACAACTTCATTGCCTCCGCTGTTTCTGACAAGCTTAATTCTACAGTTCCACATCTGTCTTTATTTTCCTATGGGGTTTCAACTGTCTATCACAATGTGGTTTCCAAAATTTGCTGGGTGTTTCTCAATGTACCCACACAAATCTTTCCAACTCCGATTAGAAATTTACTTTCATATGTTTTTCTGCGGTTAACCATATATACTCTGGCCTTTCTTCCAGATATTTTTTCAGTAAACATCTAAATACACAAATATGCGTCAGTTGTTTTTGTGCCATAAATTACACTGACAGGAAACCAGTGATGAGCTTATCATCAGCTAATAATGGAATTACTTTAAAGCTTTAAAACGCAGCCTGTTTCCAATCCGGCACAATCAGAGTTGATAAAAATGGACAACACAGCCTTCAAGCTAAATGACCATGACATTAAAGTGTGTTGGCGTTCACTCCTCTGTGTAGTGAAGCAAAAATGTTTGGTTCGAGGAGGGGTGTAGGGGTTTGTGTCTTGGATTAATTAAGCTGAGGAACTCCCAGTTTGGGGAGCTTAGCATGTGCAGGGTGATGTTTTCTTCGGAGTCTTTTCCACAGGGATAGGTTTGCACTCATCTTTGATAGTTAACCCCATGTGACCCTTCCCTAGAGCCAGTCCCACTCCCACCTCACTGCTCCTGCTTCTCATTAGAGCATGTCCACTAGTCTGACTGGGTCTAAGTAGGCCGCCACCCAGACCACTGACGCACCTCCAAAAAACATAAAATACTGTGTGTGTGTGTGTGTGTGTGTGTGTGTGTGTGTGTGTGTGTGTGTGTGTGTGTGTGTGTGTGCAGAGTCACTGTATGACTGTGTTTATCAGTGATTAAGATGTCAGCATTTGACTCTGATAGAAATCTCAATTTACTGTCGGTAACACTATATAATGACATCAATAATAAATGGATGGAATAAACTGTAGTTAACAGTCATGTTCACTGTTAACAATAAAACAATAAAATGCTTTATACAGCATTTATTAAGCAATTGTTAAGGTTTATCAGCTTTATAATAGCCATCCAAATAATGTTATTAGATGAACAACACAGTATTTATTAACTAGATACAAAGTTTTATAAACATCACTTAAAACTGTACAATAATCAATTGTTTGATAAATGGTTTATAATGCATTCCATTGTGTCAACAGTGGCATAACAATAAACTAAATTTGAATTAACTATTTATTTGCCATTTATTAATGATAATTAACAAACTATAATTACCTTATTGTATGAATTATTTTAAATAAACCCTTTACTTTTGCATGCAGCAGCTTTAGAATGCTGAGTTTATATTTTACTGCTTTTATACAAAAAATATCCATTTGTCAAATAGTTGAACTCAAGCAGAACAGCACTGAATAGATTCAAATGGCATTCATTTTGACTTTACATTAAATATAACATAGACAAGGTATAGACAAGGGTTATGTATCAGATTTTCATTATATGATCACCGTGGCCAAAAGAATGCACAATAATGATAGTATTGCAATATCGACAGACAATCAGAAGAAAAAAAAAAAAAACACCATCCGTCAAATTCTTCTTTCACAGTAGACCTATTCAACCAGCGGCCCTTTAACAACCTCATTCCGGCCCTTTGATCATTTTTTTGGTAGGTTAATTAGCCCATTTGTCAGTTATGCCTGTTGCCAAGCACAAAAATTCTTGTTACTTCATTAGAGTTTTAACCCAGACCGTTTAAGCAAGGGGAATTTACCAGAATTACCTCTAAGGTTAAAAAGGTGAATGTTTTGGCCTGTACTTTTGTATATAGTTTCTTTTAAATTCCAAGCTTCACAGATCAGACATAGGGAAAGTAAAACTCTGGCCCCTTGGTACTTCACTTTTTTTTTTCAAATCTGGCCCCTCTAAAAAACGTGTAGTTGAATAGGCTTGTTTTACGCAATTCAAAAAAATCTCCCACACTGGCTAGCAAACTTTTGGGGGGTTGTTGGTAGAGTGTCTCACTTCTTCTTTTTTCTGCTTTATGACGAGTGGCACCCCATGTCAAGGTGCATTACCGCCACCTACTATGACGACGCGAGAACAGAAAGAAATGAAAGTGATTTAAAGGGCAAGATTATTTACACAATATTATTATTATTAGATGTGTATTATTAACATGATATCAATTCATTTTTAAATATTGTGGTTATCATCAATACCCGTATATCGTGAAGCCGCTAGTACACACAAACACGTAGAGTCCACAGTATGTGTGTAACATGATTCAAGAGATTTTGTTTTCAAACCACCAAATATATTAAACAGATAAGTTCATCTAAATGTCAGTAACATAATAACCACTATTAATAAAGGGTAGATTTAGAGTTAATTAAACTTTAGCTAAGAGTTATTTGACTGTTAACAAACAATGAAATGCTTTGTTAAACAACTGTTTATTGTAAAGTTACAACTGGTGTTTATAATACTTATACTTTGTAAATTGTTAATAAATCTGTGTAGTTCATCTATAAATATTATTTGAATGGCCTTTATAATTCTGCAACTGATGTTCATAAACCTTTACAATTGCTTAACAAATGGTTTATAAAGCATGTCATTGTTTGTTAACAGTCAAATAACTATAAACTTTAAGTCAAAGAACTATAAATGTACCATTTACTAATGGTGGTTATTATAAAGTGTTACCAAAATGTCTTTCACCCACGAAGAAAAAAGAATCAATATTAGCTGATCGCGCCACATGAGATAAGCTGTTTTGATGAACATTTTTTACAGCAGAGGCGACAGGGTTGAAATTGCAGCTGAGTCATTACCCTGTATCATTGCTATCTCGCTGTATGATGAGACGTGAATTTGTCTGACCTCCCCGGGGCAGCACAAAGGGCTGAATTCAAAGCAGGGCACCCAGGGGCCAAGCTGGCGGCGGGCCCAGCTGAGGAGCACCAGCCAGCCACCACCTGCATACTGCTGCTGGCCCGGTCTCCCTGGATATGAACCCCCGCCCTCCCCTCTCTCCCCCTGCCTCCACCACCCCCCTCTCCTGCTCCGACAAGCCTCATCTGCATCCCAGTCATATCCTACTCCCACTCCTTATATCTGCCCAGTCCATCTGATCTGTCCATCACGCAGCCTAAATTCTATGTGACAGCAACACTATGGCCTCAGCTGTGAACACTCCTTTCATCCTGTCACCGAGCTGATTTTCAGATCGCGCAGTGACAATGATGTGTGCCATCTTTTATCTCCTCTCGGGTTGTAATTTAAACATTCGAGAGTTTTGTTGCACGTGTCACATTTTAATAGAAATTAGGATTTGGTGTTGGTGGCTAATTTTGCTATTTTATTTTATTTCTGTTCATCAGAGATACCTTTTTACAGGTTAAAATGCATGTTTTTTCACATGTGCATATCATTTTGCACAGTCACTGTCAATACGTATCTTGCACATTGTATATAATACAAAATGACATGTATAAATGCATATAAAGAACATAATCTCTCTATACTATGTCACATATTTATATAGGAATTATTCTGTATTTCTCTGCGCCACGTGTACAGCTCACAGCACACAGAACAGTTGACTTGTGCACAGACTTCAGTGTACACTTTTATGGTTTCAGCAATGGTGTTTTTAATATACTGTACACACAATTACTTTCTTTTCACATGCTATTGTACAGTACAGTCCCAAACATTCTTATTCTTATTCTTTATCTTATCCTTCTTTACATTATTGGCTCAGTTTTTTTGCTGTCCTCATTTCTAGCTGTATGTCTAGTAGTTCTGTGTACGTGAACAATAAGCCATTTCTGATTCGGATCTGATCTGATCGTCTTCCAACACCAACACCAACCCTGCCCCTTTTTCTTTTAGCCTGATAAAACTTGAAAGAGTAGAAATGTCAGCGCGCTTAAAACTGTTCCAAAGAATTCATCACAGCGACTTAGACATGCTTGTCAAAACAGCAATTATCGCATTAAGCTCAAGTACGCACATTTGCATCCCTAAGTTGTGTAATGAAGGCGGTTTGTCTGATCGGTCGTCCAAGAAATAAACAAACTCATCCCAGGATTTCATTTAACAAGTAAGGTGCTTCATGAAAGACTGACAGGTTGTGTGACAAAGTGAAGGTTGACACTTAGTTCAGCTGCAGATTCTGTGTAAGTGTTTGAAAAGTATCCAGACTGAGAGTTATCAATAAGGGTGTGATTATTTGCTTCTTATATTAACCTTCCATGTGTTCAGCCTCCACACAGCTCAAGTGTTTCTCTCTGGCTCAACAGTCTCAAGTGTGTTTCTCTCTTAGTTCAATACTGCCCCCTGGAAAATAGTTTGTGTACTGCAGCCAATAAAGCTGGATCATGGTGTAAAAAGATGGCAGCCCCCTGGACCGATCATTTAGTCCTCCCATCTGCCTCCAATGAAGTTCTGGACCGGCAATGTTAACACTTTAATTTGGGACATTTTGACAATAATATCAAGATGTCTGTTAGACCACACATGCGAAGCCAGAATTAAACTAACCACGTGTCCATTGTGGAGATTATTTTTAATAACTGTGAGGATGATATCACTGTGATTAGCATTCTTGCTAATCACAAATCTTCTCTTCATCCGCTCTGTTTTTTCTGTCGGAGTCAACTGCAGTTGAAATTCTCACCTTTATTATTATCACTGTTTGCAATTCATTTCCCGTCAAACTCAGATGTCACAACCCACATGACCCCTGCCCTTGAGAAAAAAACAATATCAAAACAGTGAGCTGGGAGGACAACTGAGCCAGACAGGGAACACTGGGATGCCAGTGCCCAGACAATAAGAGAGCCAAACGGAGGATGGTAGAAATTCTCCTCCCAGCTGTAGACCTTGTCGGATCCCTATCCCGAATTCCTGAGCTGTCTGGAGGAGCCCTCGGGGCTGGCAGAATGGCAGGGTGCGTTGTGGGAGTCTGTCCTGTTTCTGTAAGCCCAGGCAGGGGGTCGGAGGAGGGGGGTGTTTGATAACGCTGCATTTTTGACCCCCTCACGCTCCCGCTGTCTCTGCCACGGCGTCTGATTCACGTGGAGGAATCGGCAGCCATTTAGACCCGTCTCTTAGATTCATGCCAAGACTAATTCACAGGCTTGTTGTGGGCGACAGAGTTTGACACCGTGCATCAGCTTCCAAGGTGGACTAATGGGAGAGTTCAGCGAAGGTTAAAGGGTTAGTGTGCTTTACTACTGCTCTAACCTTGATCACTAAAGTAATTATGGAGGGAGGGACTGAGAACATGCCTGAGGCTGTGTGTGTGTGTGTGTGTGTGTGTGTGTGTAAATGTTTATATGCGTGGATGGCGTAGGTGTGTGCACATATTTGCTGTCAGAACACAAGCAACACCCAGACACACTACTTAAACGGCCAATTTGTAAGATATGGCCAGAATTTTAGTTTTAAACATTCAAAGAATGAACTAACATTATCAACAGAGTGTGTGTTGCCGAGATGTCTACTGAAGTTAGCACGCTAACCAACTAGCCCCGGCCCATCCTGTCTCATAATACCACTTTGTACCTCAAGAGGTGATAGCCTGACAGCCCCCGTAGTTTCAGCTGGGAGATGTTAAAGCGGTGAGTTACTTAGTTTTTTGTCCAACAAATGAATAAAATAAACCTACAAAATGTCAAGAAAGGAAATATTTTTACACCTATTTTCCTTATTTAACAGTTATCCAAGTGTGCGATGTGGGCAGACTCCCGTCAGCTAACGGGGCCACTTAGCGCTGCAGCTAACTGAGCTACTTGCTAACAGCGAGGGATGCTATTTCCAAAGCTAGCTACAGCAGCTGTCAGCGGTTATGCTGCCCCCTATAGTTTTGGAGTTACCGTCCAATTCTGGCCATTTCTTACAAATTACACCTTTGAATATTTTACACATCGGGCCAGATCATACTGACGCTGCAGTGTAATGTTAAGTCATGTAATGACTTATCCAGGTGCAGCACTCTTTCAACTAATGACTCATTTGAAGAAAAAAACATAATGCAGCACAGTGACACCACATTTGGCTCTGGTACAATCTGTGGCTCTGCTGTGTTACCAAATGAAACAAAGCAGAGTTTAAAGCACTGAGCGGTCACAGATGTGAGTTTTCCTTGCAAGTGAAAGAAAAAGCTCAGTTGAAAACCAAATCCTGTGCATTGCTGCTTCAGCAGAAATATCAAACAACTGGGAGGAACCTGCCAAAACTTGGCAATTGTTCTTTGTCTTTGAACTTCTTCATATTCCTGAATTAGAATAAATGTGTAGTTGTAGCAGAGGAGTGATTAGGATGACTCATGAAGGTACAACACATGGTACGATCAAATTCACACACGTGGAGATCTAACAGGCACATTCTTGAAGGGAGACGCTGAAGAGAAAGAACAACTTAACATTGCTCCTAATCTGTTTGAGGCTGTCACACTGCATGAAAGTTGACATGTCATATCGTGTGTGTTCATCAACATGCCGCAGCTGTCCTCGGAGCGCAGACCGCAGCTCTGTGTGCAGGACCAGTTCGGCCTCTGAGGGGGCGGTTCTGGAGGCGATCCATTATCAGTAATGGGTCAGGGTCACACAATGGGGGCACTTTGTCAGATCTGTTGGGGATGCACTGCGGTAGGCAAAGGGCTCGCTTTGATCTCGGTGCGTATGTTCACCGGAGTGTGCCGTGTCTGAAAAGTGATCCGCTCTCTGACATTTCCCTCCCATAACCATCTCAGGATGTATATCTCTTCTGTGAGGAAAAACTGCACAGAAAAAAAAAAAAGATGAATATTTCAGAGAATTGACTCTGACTTTCAGGGCAAAATTACAAACCCGTGCTACTAACAACACACAGAGATAATATCTTTGTCTTTGCTATTGTCTCTCCATTGTATCAAAGATAAATGGGCTGTTAACAGTTGGTGTGTGTGTGCGTGTGTGCATGCAAGTGTGCATCTGTGTGTCTCAGATAGGAGCCTGGACAGCCCAGTGTTTGTAGTTTTTGTAGTCCTGAGGGCCCCTGGTGGGTGTGCTCACTTTAAAGGGCCCAGTGAACTGTGAGGACTTGAGACATGAGACTGTGCCGCCCAACTGGCCCCAGGACACGGGTTCACCCAGAGAATGTGAGCTGAGCGGGTGAACTGGGCCGAGACGGGCTCCCACAAACCTCCGCTCCATTCCTCAAGACAGCAATCCCGTCTGAAAGACTCAGCTCCCGCTTGTCAGAGGGAAACTCTACCTTTCTGTGGTCACTCGTTGGGATCTGATTTACATCTAAATCTACCGTCTTTGTCACGATTTCTGTGTTGTTTTAAAGATGGTTTCTTCACATTTTTGGTGCACATTTAATATCAGCCGACTCTGTCATGACTCCATAGCCACTGTACATCTTCTCCAACTGCAGAGAATAGTTAGTCTAAAAAAATGGAATGAACATTACTGCTCTTCTTTGTCTTTGAAGACAGTAAATGAAGAGTCTTTTGGTTTTGGACTGTTGGTTGGACAAAAATAGCATTTTGATGACATCACTTAGGGCTCTGGTGAGCATTTTTCACAATCTTTGACATTTTATAGATTAAAAGATTAATCCATTAACCATGAAAAGAATCAGCAGATTAATGGAAAATGAAAATAACTGTTAGTTGCTCAATTTGTTGACAATGACAAAAACATAGACTATTGCAGGGCGGCCCAAAGTGGGGCCGTGTCATTTGGCCGTCCAGAGTTCTCTAGCAAAAATTAAAGTACAAATAATGAAAAGAAAAATATTCTATTAACTGCTGTTCATGCTTGTATATTTTTTGTATGTTGATAAAACACTCTTTAAATAGGCCAAAGCAGCCAGAGTGACAATTTGTGCATGAAGTCAGTCCATTAAAGGTGCACTGTGTAGTTTTGGGGAAGATATTTTAATCAGGAGAGAAAGATCTTCATTGACTGTTTTGTTTTATACCTAAACAAACTAAATAAACAAACTCTCTTTGTTTTCATGACTGAATAAACAAACTGACCTTTAAGGACAACACAATGTCATACTGTTTTACTTTCTTTATATGTGGCGGACCCTGCCACCTTTCTAGATTCATCAGTGTTCTGGGGACCTTAGTTTCCTCTGAGAACAGCTTGTTTATTCAGTTATGGGAAAATAAATATTTCTGTGTTTGTATTATTTCTTCATTAATATTGTAAATATTCAAATTCTGGGTTTGAACTTCCTCTCCAAAACCACATAATGCCCCTTTAAAGGAACTTGGGATCCTCCTGCAGAAGCTCTGAGATGCAAGGCAAAAGAGAAAAATTAAGGATCTTCAAGAGATTATTCTGGCAAAACATTTATTTTTCACCTGTTCTTTAGTCATAAACACAGGAGAGATAACACTTAAGATAAGACTTTTTTTTTCCTCATTTGCCTCTCTGTGCTTCTGTATAGCACATACCTGTATAGTACTATTTAGCATCTTAACAATTCAACATAACAGGTGCTTGGCCCCTGGTCCACCATTAACTTTCAGTTTTGGTTCTCCAAGAGAGAAAAATGTGGGCACCCCTGGACCATAGCAAGACTTATCCTGTTTAGACTGATGAAGTCTCTGAAATATGGGTACATTTAAAGATTGAACAGAAGTTGTAACTTGACTAATTCTAGTTATATAAAATGGATGAAATAAAATAAATAAATCAGTCAATTGAAAAACAAATTGTTTATATATATTGCTGATAAGAATATTATATATTATACTGTGAAAAAATACGTATGATCGAAAGCCCAGTTAATCATCTGTGCCACTGATATCATAATACTGTCTGTATTTTCACCAGATCACTTTTTAAACTCTTAACACCAACTGTACTGTGTGTCGGATTTATTTTTAGCCATGGAGATAGTTTGAGGAAGCCCATATAGATTGCACCCTCCCAGGAGAGAAAAACAGAGACTGCAGAAGTGAAGCGAACCCCAGCTGAGTGTCGATATCAGGTTATGATGTTTGCTGTTTTAACATGAGCCTCTTTTCTCTTTTTTCCTGTTGTTTCTTCTCCTCTTCAAGGGTAGACAGACAGACAGAGCCCGGGGCTGTATCTCCCCAGCTGGGATCTTACGTTAAGCTCCAAAGAGAAAAATACCACCGTTGTTGACTTTTTTTGGTGCATTTCCTCCATCGCAACTCTATTTCACATCATCCACTGCGCATTTCTCATCACATGGTTTTGTTGTTGTAATTTGGACTGAGGTTCCTTTAATTTAAGCAGTTGTTTTGACGCCAGTTCATTCTAAGGTCAGAGGTTAGAGAAACACTGTCGATGCAGGCTGCTGAGCTGCGCCCAGTTAGTGTCATTCAGAGGAATAACATGTAGGTGTAACTGCCAGTTTTTTCTGCACGCTACCATTTTAAAACGATTGCCTTAAAAGAAGAAAGAAGCAGACAACGATCAATTTGCAGTGATAAATTGCAGCTTTGGATATTCGATCTATGATCTTGGGGGAAAAAATGGAGTATAATCTAATCTCTACAGCACAAAGAGACACTGACTGAAAAACAGCACCAGCATTTTCTTTTATGTTCACAGAGCAGCATTCAGGTGGTGCTCTGGGTGAGGTCTGACGGATGTCAATTAAAGGGCTATTTAAATATTTAAGCAACAAAGTTTGCAAGTCGTCCCTTGGGTGCAGTTATTGGAGGGGAGGGGAGGGTGGTGGTAATGCAGCCTCAGCTCTCCAAGGAGCAGCTGAATGCCAGGCAGGCAGCGTGGATAGTTGGGAGGCATCACGGCTTGGGTTACAGTGTGAATTAAAGCTGACACTAAGAAGCGCTCCTCACAATGACCTGCAGAAAACAGCAGACAAAAGAGTCTATTTTAAAGCGGGACAAAGGGGAGGTTAGTGGAGATACCTGAGCCCGGGCTGGCCTAGTCAGCGTGTCTGTGGAAGGACGAATGGCTGGTGCCGCGGGACCACCACAGCTAGAATCCGCGGGGGAAGAAACACACTGGAAAGCACATTCCTGCACAGCCATAACACCAGAAAAGACATATGACACACACGCACAAGAATATCCTGAGCACAAGCTGTAATTTGTAAGACATCATTTTTGGTATTAATATCAGTGTTGTCAGTGGTGTGACTGGTGGTGTTCTGGGTTTGTGGTCACACGCACACTCACTCACACACACACACACACACACACACACGCAGGACGTGATTTCATAACAGTTCAAACCAGAGAGAGATTGTCAGCGATCTGTTGTGCTCCCTGGAGAACTTTGTCATCTGAAAAGCATATTTAACCTTTCAGATCTTCCCAGAAATGTAATTTTCCCCACAGCAAAACGTACTCAATCATTACTATTGACATTTTGTGATGAAATTTACATTACCAAAAAATACTTCAGAGAACGCTGCAGCTCTCTCGTAGCAACCCTCGCCCCCCCTGCACTCCGCCTATGAATGCTTGTGAATTCCACAAGAGTTTGCGCTATCTCCCTTCATCTGCTGTCACCATGGTCCTCAGCATGCTTTCACCTCCATCCTAATCCCCCACTTCATCTGAAAGTCAGGATGACAGCTCTGGCTCTTGTCCTCTCTCTGTGTGTTTGTGTTCGCTCCTTCGATTTTGAACAGCATCCACCTGTTCTTGGAGTCGTGGGGGGGGGTAAAGGTAGGCAGGTAGAACTAATTGTTGGAATAACTTGGATCTTCATGCTCAGTTACTCAAATCAATTATTTTTCAAAAACACCAGTTGGGCAACTTTATTCCGAAATGTAATGTATTACATATTATTAGTTACTCTCATATGAAAGTAATAAGTTACTATACAGTTTTATTGTCTGTGTCGATTAATGCGGTACTGATTAACTGAATTCTGATACTTTCACAGAGAGAGGTGAACAAGGCATGGTAACATTTATTTTATTTTTTTTGTATGGCTTTTCACAGTATTTTCTGATTCATAGAGGGATAAAAAAAAAGATATCCATATTTTCTTCAAACAAGAATTTTGAAAACCAAATGTTAATGCGATGTCTCTCCAATAGGCAAACACTCCCCCATGCTACGTCTTTCTGACGTAACTTCTGTTCATGTGCCGACGTCTGTTAGCTTACCTCATGACTGGTTTTGTCAGGATTTTCACTGACAGGTTTATTCAAAGCTCAGGGTTCAAGCATCTTCACGGCAGATCTAACGCGCTCATCTTCAGCCCGTCTCTTCTGCTTGCTAGCATCGCCATCTCCCGCAGGGAGACGGCCTTCCATTCCGAAACACCGCTGTTCCGAATCCGACTTTCAAGTTCCAATTACTTCCCAATAGGGTTAGGGTTAGGGTTGGGGTCAGGGGTTCCCCAATAGCCTTTTCGGAATAGCGGGGTCTTTAGAAAAAATGGGAAACCCCGCCATTACGAAGAATGGAAGTCTATTTTCGGAACAGCGGGGTTTCGGAAAGGCGGGGTGTAACCCTCCCGCAGTAAGCTTAGTGTTAGCATTTTGCTAACGCCATTCCTGTTTTTCTGGTGGCGCACTACTGGAAGTGGCATGGTTTGGATAAAGTCTTTTTTAAAAAACAAAACATCAATAAATATGTATGTACTACTGGATATAATAACTGTAATAAAATCGCAACAATCTTATTAGAAACACATTATATAACTCCATTATGGGTTTGTGATATATTCCTGTAAAACTTAACTTTGGTCGCATGTTACCCCCGACACTGTAATACACAGAAAGAAACTACCAACAGTCCCCTTGGTCCCACACTGATCTGTCTTAATAATTGATATACTGGTTTGTTTTGTTTTTTCAAACAATAGATCATTTGCTTGGAGCTGAGCTGACAGCGTCCTCGTTGAAGTAATTACTTTCTGCAGACATCTCCCGAGGTGCAAAGTGTCCAGATGACAGCCGCAGTCTTAAACTGGCACGCTCAGGGTCACAGCTCCCTCTGATACCAAACCGGACCGTTCAGAATACCATCTGAAATACTATCTTTGTATTCACTGCATCACTTTCTCTCTCGGGGTGTTCAGAAGATACCCATGGCACTTTCTAAAACACAGAGGAGGCGCTACGCTCTTTAAGGTTGTTTACAACGAATGCCAAGTGCTATAAAGCTAACCACTTAGGGCTTTGTAGGAAAGTTTGCTTTCACATTGTGAAAATAACGAGACCGTGACACGACTTGCCATGACCTAGACGGGTAATTAGAGGAAATGTGCCACCAAGCTGATGGAAACTGAAGGAGCCTCCTCTTTTAAATGTGGCATTAAATTGGATATAAAAGAAAACAAACTACAATTGTAGGTGTAAATGAGACATAAGGAAGTGTTGCTAACAGGTTAACAATGTGCACCGAGTGATGGCAGATGATTGGTGTGACAACTTGTGATTGTTGTCCACTGGCACCAGCGGTTATTAAAGAAATGCTGACATTAACAGCTACAATTGTCACTTTAGGTGTTGAATAAGGTGAAATGTGATGGCAATTATGATACGATATACGATTGTCATTGTTTGCATTGTTTCATGTATGTCTTGAAAGGTCTAATTTGGGGGCGGCATATCACCAAAGTCACCGACAACTGCTGCTGTTTGCTAGCTGTCCTTAGTTCTAGCTAGCTACCGTTAGCTCACGGCTCAGTTAGCCGTGGAGCCAGTGGCGTAATAAATGGCGTGTAAAGGTGGAATATATTCACGTCTTTCTTGGTGAGCTGAGGATTTATTTCAGCCAAACCAGAGGTGATTGTGGAAAAGACCAACCAAGACTGTGGTGGTGAGTTTTATTGAGTTTATTTTGCATTCGAAAGAAGTGTGTGTTTACGATGAGTTAACGAGGCAGTTAAGCCGGTCTGGAATTCAGATGGTGAACTGCTATATCTTTGTTTTTAGTGAGGAAAATTTTCCTTTCTTGACATTTTGTGAGCTGATTTTGTTCATCAACTACACTTCAATCTGTAGAGCTTGTGAAAAGTAGCAAACTCACCGTTGGCATACATCTCCCAGCTGACAGCACAGGGGCATACCGGACCGCTGCCTCTTGCCGTTCCAAGTGGTGCTGCCGGATGGTTAGCATGCTATCTCTGCAACACAGTACAGAGACGTCTTTGACATAAAGTCAACACTGTTGTTTCTTCACATTATGTTGTGTTATGTTTGCCCCATAATACAAATTGCCCCTTTAAACAATATTTAATTGTGGTTAATATGTAATTGTTCCTACATTACAGTCGGGCGAATCCAATAAAAATGACGGGGGACAAAATCCACGTCCTCGTTTTTGTGTATTTTTTCCCGCAGCACTTCCTTTGTAATGGCTTCAGGAAGAGATGTTATCATGGCCGGTGCAGACAGGAGGGATGATTACAGCAACCAATAACTGTTTAAATGCACACAGGGGCATGTCAATATTGATTTAAGACAGACTTGAAAAATGAGCCTATCCTTTAATCATTGTAATTTCTCTTTTGTAATTTGCACTTCAGATTTTCTATTGATTATCCACTAATATATTATTCAAAGTTAACTCAATAACAACAAAAAATCTTCACAAATAATGTCCAATTTGTGTATCCTTAGTGTATTATCTCCCATATAATCCATATTTTCTGGCGATAATCGAATAAAATTGGGGGAAAATCAATATATCAAACCTGCATTTAAGCACGCAGCCTAACAGCAGGCCTCTTGCACAGAGAGCATTTGATTTATCATAGCAGGAAAAGCACAGGTGTTACCAATAACATCAACAAATGCTCTGTTCAATGCAAGTGTCCCAGCGAGCCATGATAGTGAGCCAGCATGCACAGAACCACAACCCTCATTAATGTGATCATTTACACCTGTGCCTCCCTGCTATGACAAGTCAACATGTCTTTAGATTCAACATTCTCCAATGTTCATTTTTTAATTCAGTGACTACAAATAGAATTTTTTTTTTTGGTAGTTTGTTTAACTAATATTTTCTTAATGACAATGAATTGCTAATTGTGAGTTTGTATTGACACACGTTTTAATATTTAATGCAAAGCATGACAACAGTGCCCAGGCAGACAGAGTAGCCCCAGCAGGAAACCAGCAGCTTATATGTCTCCGGTCTCTACTGATTAACATGGATAACTTTGACCCACAGTACGGCTGAGGATTCCTGTCTAATTGAATTACTGTCAGTCTCCTAGCCTCCAAATATTGTCTTGAACTTATACCCCTCTCTGTTGCCAGAAAGTATTTACATTATATATGTTGGAGAGTTTGTTTTTTTCCCTTCCAACATAGCTGCAATTTAGTCTTAGACTCTGGTGCAGAGAATGGTAGACAGAGTTACACGTATGTTCTTGCACCATAAAAGATTATTTTATTTTATTTCTCATGAAAAAAAAAGCCCACATGATAAGAGTCTATCTTATGCTGCATATGATAAGAGCGCATGCTAGTTTTGGGGACACACTAACACTCGTTTATGGATATAACTCTGTGTATGCATGCGAGTGACCCCGAAGTCCATTAATTCCAACATGATTTCTGATTTGTTTGCAAATTATTTTTTTTAATTTTTGGTCTGGAATATGCCTTGAATAAGAAAAAAAATGATGTGACAGATTTTGGACAAACTGCATTGTGTGCTATAGGAAGTTAGCATAAACGATTTAGCTAACTGATTGATGAATGTAACAAAGTAATGTATTTCCTTGTGCTGAACATAGGGGCATGCTTCCATAATTACAGACACAAAACAAAATGACTTTAGTTTGTGTCCAATACAGCTTAACTCATGAAGGCACATGGAACCTAAATCATGAGCTGTGATCTAGTACACGTTGTTTTATTTCCTTTTAAAACAAATCCGCAGCCATTTCTACCATTTCTAGTTGTGTAGGAGAATGCAGCAACGCCATTTTGCTTTAAAGATCCAGAAATGTTTTGTGGACTACGAAACTTCACTCGACCTTCCATCGGCATGAGAGTGAGTAGATAATGACCGAATTTTTCATTTTTGTGTCAACTGCTCCTTTAAATCTGGAGCTTTGATCCTGTACAGGGAGGACAGAGGTTACAGGATGGCTCGTCTTTGAGTGTAAGTCTCTTTCTTATGTTAAGGCCAAAGTTATGTCACTTATTGCATTGCTCTGGAATGAGGTGCAAAAACATGGCTGCCAGCTCTCCACCCCCTCAGGCCTTTCCAAACCCAAAGGCAGGACTTATGTGCCATTTCATGCATGTTATCCACTTTGCATCATAGGAAAACACAATAAAGACCCCTCGGCACTGCGGGTCTCGAGTGGATAAACAGCTTTGTTCCCGCTTGTTAGTATCTAGCGACAGTTCGTTTATATAAAAATCCTTTTGACTTGGACATTCAAGACACATCGGCATGAACATTTGATTAAATATGCACATCTCAAGTGTCCGTGTCTGATTCCAAAGTGGACAGGCTAAGATTTATGGCACCGTTGACCCTCATTTCTTTGCTGCTTCCTCAAGAGAACCTGCCACAGGCTGCGTGCCAAATGCTTTAAAATTTAAAGAGGTGATGAAGAAACTATCCAGAGGAGACAAAAACACATCAGTTCTGCCACAATAAGACTTTTCTCTTTCTTCTCTCCAGCCTCCTCTTTCCAGTTGATCACACTCACTGCCAGCAATGGCAATGAGTTGACTACTGGCCATTCAAAATTATTGTTGTGGTTACGTATACGGAAAGCCTGGGAAAATCAGATAACCCTGTCTCCGTAATATCCCTGTAGGACCTGCAGTTTGGATGAAATAAAGAAATCCTTGGCTTGGATTCCAACAGATAGTTCTCTGACACAATGATGTGTAAATGACCGAGACATGCCAAGACCGAACATATTGGAAACTTCATCACTGTGAGTGCCATGCGAACAGCTTTGCTCGTGCCATTTCACAGGCTGCAGGATGCAGGAGGCTCAAGGATGGTGAAGGGAGATGTTTTTCTCTTCAGGCTGTTTGCTGGGAGAAGAACACCTGCATTTTTCCAGGCTCTGGAGGACTCTGAATTTGACCTCAGTGCTCGAATAAAAGGGTATCCACCTTCTTCAAAATGTCAGGATGCCACATAAATCTATTGTTCTTGACACGTTCTCTCCACAGAGGCTCCGATAAAGAAACACCTTTCTAAAAGTGGCGAGGCTGACATACTTTTCTAAGAGCAATGGAGGAAACAAGAACTCCCATATTCTCACAGCAGCTCTCTGATTTGTCCACACTTACTGGTAAACTGATAAAGTACTGTGACAATACCTCTGGAGTGTCTCATAAATGCCTTGTGTTGACCTTAAAGCGTTTGCTGACCACAAACAGAACTATGAACACGTCTCCTGTGGGTAGGAGATGATTTTCTCCGGCAGGCACACAGGATCACTGTCTCTGTACTCTAAGCTGACCTTCCACAGACAGCAGCACCTTCCATTGCTTCAGGCCCTCGGCCCCGAAAATCTCTCCTCTGCAGGATGGATTGGGTTCCGGGACCCTCGCCTCTCCTGGGACTGACCCAACCTGGGGAACAGGGGGCTTTCATGGGAGATCACAGGTGCTTATATACAAAATGGCAATTTTCTTCGTCCATAATTCCATGTTACTGCATTACCAGATCTTATCATGAGGCCAGTATCTCATTCCTGAGGTTTTAGACGTTAATGAAAGATGCTTTGCCTCCGGCCACTGGGGGCTAAATCAACAAGCCTAGGATTCCTGTTGGCCTTTGTAGGGGAATACCAGAGGCAGAGAGGGGACTGAGCTGAGGTCAGAGACAAAGCACGGAGCTGAAGATGGAAATGCTGCGCCTTAACAAGCTTGTATGCAATCTAGCGCAGTGGTTCCTCAACTTTTATTTAAGTCGTGCTGACCACAGCCCTGTCAAATGTACTCAAGTACCCGTCCAGGGTTACGTTCCAGTCATGTTCAGTTGAATTGGTTTTAAACATGTTAATCCTATTAAAATTACAGAAGTGGATATTAATGCAGTCATGTTTTCATACAGTTAAACTACAATTGTAGTCCAGAGATGCAGAAGCTGGATGTTTCAACCATGTCTCTGTTACTTTTAGCTAACCATGTATTTGTTAAATTTAAGCAAACAATTGCAACCATTTGTTCAAGCTACTTCTTTTTAGCTATCTATTACATCAACTGTTCAGCAATTCTTTTTATCTGTTTCCCATTTATCATTAGTAATATGTTTAAACCATCCGATAGGTTTAGCTATTAGCTTTTAGCTAGATTTAAAACTTTTATCCATCCACTTTTAGCTAACTGTTCTGTTAGCCTGGCAACTTTTGGCTATCTATTTCAACCATGTATCTTTTTTATATTCTAACTGTTTATGCATTACTTTCGGCTCACTATTCATCTGTTAGCCTACTTTTAATTAACTGTTTGATCATTTTTTATTACTTCTAGCCAACTATTGTAACTGTTTGGACCTCTCTGCTAACTAAATTGCTTGGTAGTTTTCACTTAATCGCATTTAGTGATCAGGTGTTACAGCCAGCTATGGATATGTTTTTTAATCAAATTGTTATTTCAGTATTTTTCAGCTGAGTTGAGCTTCACCACAATCTTCCCATGAACTCCATTGCACCTGCAAAAGTACTACAAGTACCCATGACTGACAATTATTACTCACAAGCAAGCCAGCTTTATATTCCCATCTTATCCTTCTCACTGGATCTATGTACACTATGGTATAATGATACATAATGATTACCATATTATTCTTTGCACCGGAGAATTTAAACATTTAATAGTTGCTTTGTATGTCCTTAGTGTGCCCTGCAATTGGGCTAAAGCAACCTCAACAATATGTGTTGAGGATATGTAATTTCAGCCACTTAGGATCATTAAAAGGAGATCATATTGAATATCACTTCTAGAGAGGGAAAGAGAAAGCGAGAAAGAAATAAAGAAGAGATTTGTTTGTCAGTCAATTCCGACCCACTCAATCTCCTTAGCCTTGTGAAAGAAGGGGGAGAGAAAGGGTCGGGGTCAGCTTTCTGTAAATCTTCTGATGAAATGTTGACAAAACAGCCAATTTTCTGTAATTTTCCTGCAGCCGTCTTTCAGCAGCTTACTCACTCAGAACCCCCTCATTTCAAACAGCAGCACACCGCGACCTCTGACATGTATCTCGTCCCTGACTTCTTTGGCCTGGCAGAGAGACAGTAACAGTTGTGCCTTTTAGGTCAGGTGGATGCCGTTTAAGAAGCCAGCCTCATAAAGGACTCCTTTGTCTCTCAAACAGGCTCTCTTGGGCCCCAGTAAAAGGATAAGAAATGTAGTTAATAGCTCAGGAGTGGCCTAATCATCAGCTGCCATTACTGCTCCAATATCAGCAGAGATGACAGACTTATCAATAACAAAGGCCCAGCTGAAGCCTCCACCGCTCTGTCATTTTGATCTTTGCTCCACTAATCAGAGCTTTCATTTGAGCTAAGCACCAGGCAGCACACCTCTCATTCTCTTCATGCTGTGCCAGATATCACTCATCTTTACAAGCCACTCTGTATTCCCTCAACCCCAGGCCACCATTTCCACAAATTGGCTTAATTTCTCAGGCAAATATATGACACATCTGAGAGCTCATTATCCGTGCAATGCAAGTGATTATTGTACTTACTGCTAAAACTCTCTTAGCTTTCCATGTTTTGCCTCGATTGGCATTGGTTGGAGTCCAGCTGATTTTTAAAATGAAATGAAGATATGTCAAACTGACTATCATGGTGGTATATAAATATTTCATAAGCTTACGCTGTGTTTGCCTCAAAAGTGCACTTCCAAAAACCCAAAAGGATTTGGAGGCATGATGTTTCCACTGTTTGTACGAGACAAAGCGTTTATCTTATGTGCTGGAAAACAAGAACAACACTTACATTAATACAGTCTGGACAGATTAGATAACGGAGTCTCATTAGCTTCCAGGAGTTAATTGCCTTTATGTTGAATATCCTTAAATAAAATGATGAATATGTTTTTAAATAGTAATATACATAGTTTAATGTCAATATTTCTCTTGTTCATTCTTCCACAAAAAGCTCCTCCATCAAGGAGAAACCTGAGAGGGCCAAAGAGGTGCACCCGCACCTGGACGAGCTGGCCCTTTCATTTACAGTCATGGTGAGGATCAGGCACTGACTGACTCAGACACCTGCTATTGGGAAATATGTTCTCCATCAGTGAGCTATAGACTATTTCTGGACAGGAGCACTGGGAGACCATTGTTCTCCCCGGCTCTGACAGCCAAGGTATTCTGGGACTCTTGGCACACATAGAAAACAATGTGTTATTCATGTTAAGCTTAAAAATTGGGCTACTTATTCAACATTACCAAACAAACTACGGTCAGAGTGGTATTTGTTGACTGCGGCAGAATAAGTTTGATAGCTTTTAATATTGCAATAGACACTACATATACTACACATATGGTGGTGTTTGTTTGAGAAATTGCAGTCGAGACAAAATCAAAGAAACTGATAGATCAAAAATATTAAAAACCAAATAATGTTGTTAGACTTACGAGAGTTTATTAGCAGAATGACACACGTGCCCTTTTCAGACAGAGAATAAATACCTATCTTTCATATTAAGCATAACCTATGGGCTCAGGCTTAACACAAAACAGTGGAACTCCTTATTCCCTCAGTTTGATACATGATATGTGCTCTTTAAACAAATCATCTGGTCTCTGCTCCTATACAGTCTCATACAGGGGCAGGGGGTTTGGGGATTTTGCAATGTCATCTGGGATTAAAAAGGAGCAGCACATCAGAGCCCCGGGCCACACCACCTGGAGCCCCTATACGATCCCTGGCGCTGCACCACTCAGAACCAGCCCCATTAGCTTACCGCCAAATAATTCCTGGTCAACCAAATGACACTGAGCTAACAAAGCCCCATTTCAGAAAAGATTACAACTTCAACAGGAAACCCTTTGATTATGAGTTTGTTTGAAATGTTATCAATACCATGATCATTCCTGCGGATCAACAAAACCATCTCTAATCACCATACCTTGGCTGCACCTTCGCTTGTGCATCAATCCCCCCCGAAAAAAAAGGGGGGAAAAAAAAAGCAAATCACGGTGGAGAATAGAGGAGTGATTTGTTTAACAAGAAGCACGTGCAATGACAAAGCGATTCCTTTCTCTAGGCTGATCACCCACCTGCACACAGATTAGGTCAGATATTCACCTGAGCTGCCAACCTGTCACTCACACTCAGTAAAAAAAAAAAGAAAGAAACACACGGCCGCATTCATTTCATGTTGGTGCTCCTAACAGTAGACAGCAGGCAGGGAAAAGGCAAAGGTCCCTTCTGCTCACAGAAAACCATGAATATTATCCAGCAAATAAAACGCTGTTTATACAAGGTTTGCAAGAGGCTGTTATAATCTAAGACTGAAAATACAAGTCTGTGAGATATGACTATTAACCACTGTATGGGTCCCATTGATTTAACAATATTCTAGGTTCCATCCGTGTAGTGGCAAGTATTTATACATATTTATACTTGCAGTGCTCAATTGTTATATTCAAAGATGGCCAATTATTATACATTTAAATTTGATTTCTGTTTCTTTAAGATCTTACACGAAGGTTACAATGTTTTCCATTGTGTTTTTTTTCTTCATTTGATTAAAACTAAATAAAAAACCCTGCCGTGTTCCCAACATTTTCCTCACTCGCCAATGCTCGTTTAGTCATGACGCACACAGTTAACATGCATAATTAATACACACATTCGATACCAGACAAACAAAAACCCCTGAAAACAGATATTAGATATTTATTGTGGTTAAAAAACAGACAGACATTTCAAATGAACAAACACAGGCTCATATTTTCAGTTTAAGTTTGTTATGTTTAGTTTTATGATTCATGGTATAAATCATTGTGTAACATATTTATCCTGTGATGCTGATCCACCTCGACCTTTCAGAGGTGTGTGTTGCACTCAGAGGGAGGAAGGAGATGTAGAGGTGATGTTTCCTCTTCAGTTTAGTCTCTGGCGCCCCTTTGTGGTGCCAACGCAGAACTAAATAAAATCAGTTTTATTCAATTGAGTGTGTTAAAAAAAAAAGATTATGCAGCTTGATCCCAAAAACTTTGAGTAAAAACAGCAAATGGGAGCAAAAAAATAAAAATGCTGTTAAATATTTGAAAGAACTTAGAGTTGACCAATGTCTGGAGCTACAGCTACACACCTCAGATCAACTCAAATGTGAGATATATTCTCAAAGGTGTGATTGTCTCTTGGTGACAGTCTAATCCTAATCTCAATCAGGTCAAACATAAAGAAATAAAACCAGTATCTATCTTTAAAACCATTTAAATGTTGGCATGGCTTTAACTTTTTATAAAAAATAAATAAAGTGTGTGTGGCTGTGTGTCAGGTGGAGGTGGTGGGGTTTCATAAAGATATCTCCCCAGCTGTGCATCTGATCCGTGCCAGATACAGACCAGTGTCATAGTATAGCTCACTATAGTGACGATCCGCTACAGCTTTTACAAAACAGAAAATAAAACACTTAATACATTAAACATTTACTTTTAGTGCCCCCTCACACTGTCAGCGTTGTAAAGTGGAAGCAGTGAGAGTGACTTATGTCCAGCAACGTGCTCTGGGTGTGGGCAGCAGATAAGAGTAAGAGTACGGCCACGTTATCAGTTGAAAACAATTTGGAGAGCGACTGTGGGATTTAATAGGATACTCCGCTATCCCACCGTGTAATGAGAACGTGATGTCTGCATATACAACACTGACATGAGCAAGGGAGGGGCTGCTGCAAAACACACTGATAGAATGAATGCAAAGAGCCAAAAGAACACTTCCTGTTGATGCAAAAATTGCAGCAGCAACTGTCTGACACATCTGGACTGGAGAGGGGGGGAGGCCTGGCTGTAGTGTTAGCGAACTACTGAGGGGAATGGACAACGATTCATGTTAATCTGGAAGACGGTGAGTTTAGTGGACTTCATCTTTGACTTCGACTGGTGACAGTAATGTGTCTGTAATGTCTGTGTGCCTTTGCTCTTACGGTGAAAGTAATGGGTGAAATAATTGCCTGTGACCGAGCGTTAGCACCTCAATGCTAGCTAGCGTTAGCCGATCCATAGCGCCAGTCGCTATGGATCGGCTGCTAGCTAAGCTAGCGCCAACTACTAGCACAGGATAGCTAGCATAGTAGCTATGACAGCCGACATAGTTTTAACCGCATTCGACGTTGTGATTTAGTTTCAGAATCATACACTGTCGTCAAGCATGTGTGCAGTCACGGGAAGCACGACTCAGTCGTTAAGTAATCTACCGTACGAGACAAAGTGAAGTGTGTGGGAAAGTTACGCATTTTTTCTAAAATAATTGTTCGTAGGCTAACGTTAGCTAATACAGCTTGTTAGCCAGTGCTTGTTTGCTGCTTGATAGTTGGGTGGTTCGGCCCTGTGAGTCGGTGCACTGTTTTAAACTAACGTTAATCTAGCTACAAGTCACCGTGAAATGAGAAATGGTGCAGATAACAATAAAAGCAGACGGAAGCGACGGTCGAGCTAACGCTAACGTTAGCGGCTCCGCAATGTATATCCCACATCATTAGCTAACCGACAGCTAACGTTGACAGAATGGTTTGCAATAAAGTTTGAGACGCCGCACATTTGCCCCCCAATGTATCGGAACTATGTGCACGTATGATGGGATAAACAGTACATGCTAATGTCCCTCAGTGTTCATTCACGATGAAGCTAACACGGGTAAACGCGAGTAAGTTATGGCACGATCAATGTATAGCGAAGACTTGCATTAATTTACCTGACTCGCGTTATTCAGTAACTGTTACCACTGGCACCAGGCCCGTGTGTGATCAGTGTGTCAGAACCGAACCTGGATACCGTCAGTGGGTTTCACAGGACATCTGTTAAGCTCAAAGACTAAAGGTACCATTACTAGCAATGCTCTTGGTAACAATTAGTGTAGCTGTAAAGTAATTGTCCGTGATGTTATGGCAGGGAAGGACAAAGTGCAGGGACATGGCACATTATTCTGTACAACTCGGTTTACCCGGGTCACCAAGGACCGTGTTAATCACCAGTCTCGATCCATTTGCTCTGAGTTTTTCCAATCCGCCGTGTGCTTAAAGCCCAGTTTGAACCCAACAGCATGAGTTGTTTCTGGACAATTGCGTCTGAAACTAGTGTAAATAGTATAACTACGTGGCATGTCGGATCAGAATAGAGCCAAACCAATTACCAGTTTTGCACGAGTCAGGCACCATGGCTTTGCACCCAGTCAACTCTATTCGTTAATGTCCCGTTTCTGTTGGGGAGAAGCAGTAAAACGGAGTCGGTTCGAACGGCCAGCTGAAATGAGTGGTTGTGCAATACGAGGCATATAGATGCCAGGTGCATATAGTAATGTCTTATGAAACAGGACTCTGAGGTCGAGCCTGGAAATGTGGAGAATCAGAAATAGCTGTGGCATTGTCAGGTGTTACTGATTACTTACACTTTTGTAAGAAGCAGATATCAGTAGAGAGCCGTTTTTTACAATTTGTTGTGCGAGCATGATATTGTGGCGTTGATCACTTAAACTCGCATTGACAGTTTGTTGCTTTAACGTATTATGCACACTGTCATAGCTGTAGAATAAGGACACCAGCAAGGTTTAGATTGGGTCCCAGTAAACAACACTTCCACTGTACCATTTTGCCTCCAGGCACTGTATCTGCCAGGAGAATGAAGGTGGACTGGCAATCCAGTCAGGCTGGAAGCTTAGTATCATCTCCATCTGCTTTCACGTCTCCATAATAAACGAAATGAAGGAATAAATTAACATTTTGTGCTTTGATGCTGGTGGTTGGTAGTACGAGGAAGACAGAAATGACGTGGTTGTCTTTGCACCAGCAGCGTCAGCAAAAAAACACTTGGAAATGCTGTGTGTGTCCACTTTAGTATCGATATAGATGTCAGCATGTTTCCTGTTATATAAATCACAAGGTAAAAAGGTAAACCTGTGTTGTTAAACATCAAAGTATTGGTATTTAATAAGTATTTACTACTAGTGTGATATACAGTAGGGATAGACCGTTGATTGACCTGGCTTATTATTGAAGCGGCTATTCAGCGTTTTTTTCCGATTATTGGTATTGGTGATGTTTTTCTGTCGGATTGCCTATAAATTAAATTCATTTAAAAATGTCCTGCTTTGGCTCTGATGCCACATACTTTCTTGGTCTCGTCGCCGCCACAACACTATCTGATTGGTTACACGTCACATGTGATAGCCTGTCAACACTGAAGAAACTGAATCTGCAAAGTAACTAAACATAGCACAAAAAGTAAGGAAATTTGTGTTTGGTAGATTATGGAAAGCCTGTTTATCTCCCTTTTAAATGGTGCCACATTTATAAGGAACATGCATTTGTGGGATGAGCAGCAGAGTGAGTATGTGGGTTGCACCCACGAAAAATTTGCCAAATCTTCTCTGCCAAACAGCTTATTCTGCTGTTGACTGTTGTTTGGTGGATTGGATGATTGAAGTCTGAGGAGACAACACATTTTGGCAATTTAACAATTTATTAATTTAACAAACAGGAGCCTCAGTAGCGTGTGGAAGAATCATACACAGCCACAACAGCCTGGCACCTCCTCCTGATGCTGGTCACCAGCCTGGTCACACACTGCTGTGGGATGGCACCATTCTTTGACCAGCATTTGTCGCAAGTCAGCCAGCGTGGTTGTGTTGGTCACTCTGGCACGAACAGCACGCCCACGCTGATCCCAAAAGTGTTCAATGGGGTCGAGGTCAGGACCGCTGGTAGGCCATTCCATCCTCTCCACTCCCAAATTCTGGAGGTAGTCTCTGAGAAACCTGCTCTGTGTGACCAGGCTGGCCACAAATGTGGCACCATTTAAAAGGGAAATAAACAGGCTTTCCAACGGTATAAGATTTATTGCCAAGAAGCATTGTTACAATAAACAAATAATCTACCAAACACAAATTTCCTTACTTTTTGTGCTATGTTTAGTTACTAACGTTATCAAATAAATGTAGTGGAGTGGCAGTATAAAGTAGCCGTAAATGGGACTACTCAAGTAAGGAACCTCAAAGTTGTACTTAAGAACAGTACTTGAGTAAATTGTCGTTGTTGTTAATTTTGACACTAAGATTTACATTTTTACTGCTAATGCATATCGGTTTTAAATATCTGTTGTTGGTTTCCTTGATAACTAATGTAAATCAATTGGCTCTGAAAAAGCCATATTGGTTGATCCCAATATACAGTATTGTTATACTATATGATATCAAACTTACCTAAAGAAGACAATCAAACTGAACTCTACATGGAGACATTTGCAGGGTTGCATTTCAGCAGCAAATGGGGGCTGACTGAATTCTCTTCCACCTGACCATTTGGCGGCGATAAAACCTGTTTTAAGGGCATTGCGTCGAATGTGTCACTGCTAGCTGTGATTGCAACCATGAAATCACTGCAGTGTGGCTCTAGGTGAAAAGACTATGTAGCAGGATGATATTGTAGTTAATTAGTGCTGGTCTTTAAAAGGCACTGGTCTCAGTGTAAAAAAGCATGATAACTGCTGCAGGAGGGACAGGACAGAACTGCTGTGGACCAAATCATCCCCTTTCAACTCATTACTGTCATCTGAATGCATCACTTGTTGCTTGTAGTGAATGCAGATGTTGGAAATAGGAAGGACTGTCTGTGGATGCGTTTCTGTTATCTCTGAAGACGACCTTGATAATGTGATCATGGCAAACTTCCCTCACTGGACTCTACAGTACAGAATTAAGTATAATTCTGTTAGTCAATTTTGATTTTGGTTCAGGGTTTTTGTGAATGTATGGCTTTTTGTTTTACAAATTACAGAAAGTTTAAGAATATATATGCTGTTGGAAAAGTATAAAGATAGTCTTTTAAGTCTCATGTTCATCTGATGAGCGCGTGAGTAGGCACAAATGAAAGATGAGCATTTACTTGTTTGCCAGTTATTTACTTCTAGAAAACACCTAAAGGCTCAGCATCAAATATTTAGCCCTACATGCTGAGCTCCAGTCGAGCCTAAACAGTTTCCACAAAGCATGTTATCAAAGCCAAATCAAATCATACCTTAACTTCATTCAAAATCTAGTCTATTTTTATCTTGTTTTTTTTTATTGTTATTATCTGTTTTAAATTGCTCTCCCAACCTTTGCCTGTTAAGCAGTTCTGTTCTGGGGCTGCTCTGCCCCACAAGCTGTTTTTCAAAGTCAGTGAAATGCTGCTGATGTTGAAGAAAGTATACAATGTTTGCCTGCTGACTTTGATTTTTCTGCTAATGTTTCTTTTCTTTTTTTTTATGACTTCTTTTTTTTGAGTGACATGCCAGCGTTATAGATTCAGAGACTTAATCGTCATGTCATCTTACCACCAGAGTTATGCTGACCTTATGGTCAGCCAAACTATCACAGTGTACTCAGCATCCTTTATACCTTCCTACATGAAGCCCCCGTGTCAAAAAGGTTTATTACCAGGCAGGGAACTCGAGCCGCAGATGGAATTTTTGAGCTGAGTTTAAACATTTTTGCTTTTTCCCACGTGAGCCAAGCATGTGACCCTTGCCCAGCATGTGCATCTCAACTACTGAGCATGCATTCTTTGGCTTCCCTTCAACTTGGCTCCATTCAGTATGCATGCTGCTGGCAGGCATCGCTGATATGTTTTAGTGTTTGAACATGTTGTATTTGAAGGCTGTTAATGGGCGAGGAAAACTAATGTTCACCGTCTTACGATTCTCTTTGTTGTGTTTTGCTACATCTTTGCTTCTCCTGTGCCAGGATGGGAGCATATGGTTTGTTGGACAGGTGTCTTGGCAAGCTTTTGGCAACTGGAGAAAGTGTTTACGTTCCCAAAGTGCTGACAGGGACTCGATGCGCAAATCATGCTGAATTGCTAGCAAGGGGTAGGGAGGTAGAGAGGAGGAGATGCAGCAGGAGAGATGGGAGAAGGGCAGATGGAGTGGGGGGAGATGAGGGTTAATCTGGAGAATACTAAGGTTTTGCAACACAGAAGTATTTTCTTTTATATACATACTATTACACAGCAAGCACGGTATAATTGGATTTCACAGTTGCAGCTTTTCAAAGGGTGGTTTAACTAGTTCTGCTGACAAGGCAGCGCCTACGTCTGTTAATATTTTATCAACCAGGTCAAGTCTGTATGTTATTGTGTAAGGGTAGTATGCCAGTGTTTGTGCGTCTATGCCTTTCATGCTGGGAATGTGTTTCCAGTGAGCTTCAATGTCATGGCTGGTATGCTATGACATATCTTGATGCGGGGAGAGGCAGTTGTCAGTTGTGCTCATCAGTAGGAATGATGAGATTAATCAGCGAAAAAACCACAATAAGGCTGTTACAAAAACATTTGCAACACTGTCATTACTGTAAGTCATTTATTAAACTATATCAAAGAAGCCTCGGAGAAAGAGACTCTTAGAGAAGGATTAGTTCATGCTCGCCCTTCAAGCAGAACCAGATTTTCTTCTTTCACTGCCAAATTCTGGATCTACATCTTTATGGCTATCCTCACGTGACGTTTACGCTTCACCCCAGCCAGTGTGTGTAGATCATTGGTACATTGTGTTCCAGCAGCCGCAATTGTGCCATCTACATTACGCCCTATGTCCTGTTTAGCAATTATGGGTGCGGATGATTAATACATGTTAAACAAATAAAAAACACCTGACAATTATACATGTAATTAAGTCAAGTTAATGTATAGTTTAAGCTGCATTGTCCAAATTGACATCAGTGCGCTGAGAGAATACATTTCAGAATTTAATCATTCTTAATTACCCCAAGTATCTTTTTCTGCCCTTTTTTCCTTATAAAAATGTTTCATATTGGCGCTATCAGACATCTTCGTTGATACGGATGTATCTGTGATATGCCCAATCTTTAATAAGATTTATTGTGTTAAACTCATAGACTCTTTCCCTCCAGTTTATCAGATTATCTGCCGATAATGTAAATTTTCCACTATCCGCAGATAATTTATCGGTCCGATATATATCGTGCATCCCTACAATATATTGATTGGGTCCTACTCCTTCTAGTACTTAAACTTCATTCTGTTGATGTAGTGCCACCCCAAGAACACAACTAATATTTTAAATTCTTTCTGTATGTTGTAACAACAAATGGTTAAAATTGATATTAGACTCATTATGAAAACTGAAGCTATTTATAAAATGTCTTTGTGATGCAAATCATCATGTTCTGATTATAAACTCACAACAAAATGAGTTTTGGATTTTCCAGTTGGAGCTTAGCAGATGTCTTTTGTTTGTCAAAAATAACATACTTGAGGCAAGATTTATTACTGCTGAACAATAGACTTTATCATCAAAGACAAAGGTGACAGTAAAAGTAAATATAAAAAATATTATATAATATGTTCATTTCACTAGAAAATAGATCAGCGTGAATGACAGAACGGGAAGAAGGCAATATGGATCAAATCCACTAACGCGCCAGTAAGGCTAGTAATACTGAAGGGATAGCGACAGTTTGGCGAAATCTGACAAGGTTGACAAATTTATTTTGTAATTGTCACAAAATATCATATAACTTAAAAAAATGAATAAAATATAGTAACTAACTGAAATGTAGCCTATAATGTGCTGTGTTTGCTGTGATGAATTTAATGGAGTTTCTTTTTTCAGAGAATTTGGCATATACAAGTACTATTTAAAGTAAACCTTTATCCAGTGCTCATCTTAAACAGCCTCCTGTCTCATTTTTCTTACATAAACAGTACAATAGCTTTTTGTTAAATGTGGAAAAGTAAAATCATTCCAAGTGCCATGTTTCAAAACCTAATGTTTTCTTTTCCTGTTTCCACCAGGCTGTCGGCAAACTGGAGAAACATATCCAAGAAATGGACGACGGCAGCTACATCGAGTTTGATGTGCCGGAGTTCAGTAACACTGTACTGACCCAGCTCAATGAGCTGCGGCTGCAAGGGAAGTTGTGTGACATCATTGTTCACATTCAGGGCCAGCCATTTCGAGCCCACAAGGCTGTGCTGGCAGCTAGTTCACCCTACTTTCGTGACCACTCAGCCCTCAGCACCATGAGTGGCCTTTCCATCTCGGTCATCAAAAGCCCTGAGGTGTTTGAGAAGCTTCTCGCATTCTGCTACACAGGTCACATGTCCCTGCAGCTCAAGGATATCATCAGTTTCCTCACTGCTGCCAGCTTTCTGCAGATGCAAGCCATCATTGACAAGTGTACCCAAATCCTGGAGAGCATCCACTCCAAGATCAGTATCCCAGTTACCGTCTGCAGCCCAGAGAAGGACGACTTGCAGACCAGCCACAATGGGGTCAACGACAGCAATCTCTTTATAAACCCTACCCAGATCTCCCCCCCTTACTACTCCCGGCAGACTCAGGCAGGACACGAAGCGCGCTTTGAGCTGGCAGCAAAAGGCCTTGGCCGGGGACGACAGCAGCAAGAGGAAGGCCAGTCGGACCGAGGCAGCAGTGATAGTGTGTCAGAACATGATGCTCCCATGGAGGGAGAAACGGAGCAAGTGGAACTGATTGGCAAAGATGGGCAAGTAACAGATGTGCATGTGAAGATAGAGAAGCCCGACAGGCCCTCTTACTCCGATAGTTCCTCAGCTGGCGATGATGGCTACCACACAGAGTTGGTAGATGGAGAACAGGTTTTGGCTGTTAGTGTGGGTTCCTATGGTCCTGTCATCCAGTCTGCTACCTATTCTTACTCAGGGCTGACCTCCCCTTGCTTTGTCAACCTCAGCAGCTCCAGTCCTTCCCGCTCCATACTCAGTGGCTTCAGAGGTGGTCGAGCCAGGGCAAGGCGTCCCCTGGCCATCCCCGCGGGGGTGCTTAGTCATATCAAACCAGGCTCAGATGACGGCGAATCAGCTGTGGGAACCGCAGGGTTGGAGAACGATGTGCGAGAGCGCTGCCAGCGGAGCCAGTGGTACCCCTACAATGAGAGACTCATTTGCATATACTGTGGGAAGACCTTCAATCAGAAAGGGAGCCTGGATCGTCACATGCGCCTGCACATGGGAATCACCCCATTTGTTTGTAAGTTCTGTGGCAAGAAGTACACAAGAAAAGACCAGCTGGAGTACCACATCCGTGGCCACACGGACAACAAGCCCTTCCACTGTCAGATCTGTGGTAAATGCTTCCCATTTCAGGGCACCCTTAACCAGCACCTGAGGAAGAAGCACATGGGAGCATCAGAGGGCAGTAATCATGTGGACTCTCCAGAGAGGACGGAGGGAAGCTCAGGTCAGAAGGACCAAGAGGATACGTCTGAGGGGATGGCCTTTGAGGCGCAATATGCAGAGGAGGCACCAGCCAATGATATGGAGGAGAGTTCAAAATGCAGTCCGGAGGAGGCTCAAGCATCAAGATGTGATTTTTAGGTCCTGCTTCAGGTTAAGGAAGCTTTAAGAAATGTTTATTTTAACTCAACTTAAAGGACTTTTCTTCTTTTTGAATCGGCTCCCTCCACTATGGACTTTTCTTGCGTCAAGAGTTTCTGTCAATTTTGTGAAAGTTAGATGGTGAATGCAGAGAGCAAATGGGTGCTTTATAGAAATTTGATTCTTTCAAGCAAAGGGAGTAACAACTTACTATTTTTGAGGAGGTCACAATAATCACGACCCCCTCATTGATTTTCTCTTTTTATCTTTCCATGTTTTTTAAAACATATTTACAGAGTTATATAGGCATGTTGCAATAATTGATAATGTGAAAGCTCTGGTAAGATGCTAGTCATATCACCTTTTTACCTGACCTGTTTTTGCACATGTGGCCACAGGAGGTCACTTACTCACAAGGAATGATTTTTCTGCCAGTGCAAAGCTTCGTGTGACATATCCGTTCAATACCTCATGATGCAACTACATACTCATAATAGACAGTATTTTAACTTAAATGAAACTCACCAGGTTCTACCTCATAGCCAAGAACCTACCAGGCACAGATGTATTCACCGTTTTGAAATCCGTTCTAGGTTGTATGTACAGTTATCTTATTGCCAAACCCTGTAAAGAATATTCTCTCAACACAAAGCCTTGATACTTAGGGGAAATATTCCTTGCTGATTGTATGGATTGGGGACAAAGTCCTTGTCAAATGTTTCATGGTCAGCCAGGTTAAATTTATGATTAAGAAGGTGCTATGTTAGGAGTGCATTACATTTGCTAGATTTCCTTCATGTCTGTTTTTGGCGATAGAGAGAATAGAGTAAGACAATGGCTCTGTATACTTTTCAAGACTTTGCTGTCTTATAATGTTTGTTCCACAAAACACTTTTTATCTCATCACTACTGCAGATCTTTGTTGGCCAAGGCATGGATCTTGATGCTATCATCCATGTAATGGGTGAATTATGTCCATACAGTGAAGTCATTTGTATTCCTCTATACTCTGATTGCGGACTTATACTGAATTATTGTATGTGTAAATTGTTTTGTCCTGGGGTAGGCTTCTAGGTTTATACTCAGTGTCTAACAGAGACAGGAGTACTTCAACTCAGCACAGTAGGAACAGCTCTGAGTCTGTTCACATAAATCTACATAGTCTGAATAATATGCAAACAGAAAGAACAAAGGAATCTCAGCCATTTTGACATGGTTTTTCTTCCATTATTTGAAAGAGCTAGCTTGTTTCCTTTTTTTCACTCTGTCCTACCCTTTATGGTGGGACCACTGATCTGTGATCTTTGTTCTCTGTATTGGTTGGGGTCAAATGCATACTTTGTTTTCCTCATTTGTCAATCCGACTTTGGTGTTGACACTTGCGGCATAGCTAGATTATGGCTAAGAGTAAAATGTTGGTAGGGTTAAGTGGTGTTCCAAAGTATTGATGCACTTTGCAGAGTTAGTGGGTGGGGTCGGTGCTGTCCCTTTGATTAAAATGTGCCCATTTCTGTCTTAATTCTGGTGCAGCAGCAAAGTAGTACCTGCTTCACAGCGGTTTGATGAGACTCTGCAATCACATGAATACTATTGGCTACAAGCCATGCATATGGCAACATTATATTTTATCTATACTGTTTGAACCATGGGGATCAGGGATGGGGGTGGTGTTAGTATATAGAGACTTGGTTTTATTTCCATTGTGATTTAAGATAATCTGCATTCACAGTGAATACGTAAAAAGGCCTGATTGGTTATCATGTCATATTTAGCAAATTTAAAGCTCAGCTGGGTGGTCCCTTTTGTGCTATCCTGCTTTCTTACTTGCCATCCAGCTGGTTAATGCCTTTTTAGAAGAGCACCTGCTTTATGCTTTTATTTTGTCCCATCTGGTCCACGCTGAATTTGTGCCAACAAATTGAGTTGGATTATTTCACAGTTATCTTATAATTTTCTACTTTGTGTGCATTTGGTGCGAGAATTTGCTGTTTTATTGCTTATGTCTAATGTTACGTCAAGAGAGCAGTCCTTTTATTCCACTGAATGTGCTGTCATCGTCTACACTCATTGACAGTAAGGATAACAAACCAAGCTTTAGAGGGTTTTTGCAAAAAATCGGTATAGCTAGCTTTCCGTTATTTTTATGTCCAAGGATTTTCCACAAATACTTCATCATCTGTCCACCTTTACAATACATTTTAGATGAATGTTACCAATTCAAGTTAATTTCTGTCCGCTGCAGATGTGATGTGCAGGTGTGACAGCTGATCTGACCTCAACAAAATCTTTTTGTTTTGAAAAAAAAAAAAAAAATTTAATCTGCCTATGATGATTCTTGCCCTTCATCTAGAAACAATTAGGAAATGCATACCTTCTTGCATTATTGTCAGCAATGTTCTGTGAGTAACAGGTACAAACTGCTAAAACGATTTTGTGCCAAGAGTTCACACCAAAGACTAATGGGTGATTTTTGACAGTAAATTTATTGACTGTATTGTGTAATTGAATGCTCATTAAGAAGAATAGGTTCTTAATTTAATGTAGGTCTAGTTCATTGCAGTTTGCAAGGAATGTACGTTTCCCAGCTTATAACAATCACTTGTGTACAATTTGAACAATTTGCTAAGAATTCATTAAGCAGCGAAGTCATAAATAACATATATTAAGCCATATGAAAGCTGACAATATAAAAGTTGTGCAATAGGTATTGTAATTGTTTAAAGCCAATGTAAACAAAAGAGAGAATACTTCACAAAAAGTGGCATCTTAAACTTAGTGCCTTGCCACGAGCTTTACATATTAGAATCTGGCACTTAGCTTCCTGTGCCTCTTTCATTTTTTAATGGATTGAATAGAGAGATTATAGTAAGATATGGCCACATCATTTATTGTAAAGTGGTGCCAAGAATGAAAAGAAATTAATTCATGTCACTCTTGTCCATTGTTTAGTTGGAGTCCGATCCCTCGTTTTCGCTTTTTATCATTTCTGTCATGCGATGGACAACTGATTTTAAAGTTTAACTGTTTTTGTAGCAATTGATTACAATCAAATGAGGCAGACTTGTTCCCTGCAAGCCATTGCCCTATGTTCAGAGACTATACTGTATCCCTCCTCTCTAACCACTGAGGACAATCTTAGCAGTGTACTATAGTTTTAGGCATTTAAATGAAGGAAGGAGATGCATGAAAAACGCAAATCTACTTCCTCTGTTCTCTTGGCATCTGGCAAGGGAACAGCTGCTCGGGTATTTAGCAGACAAACTGAATATTTGCGGAGAAAAAAAAAAGCTTACTCTCATATACTGTAGCTTAATTGCACGTTGCTCAGCCACAAAATTGTATAAAATTGCCAATGGATAATTTTTTAATTTGAGTTTTCTTGTATTTGTGTTATCAATTGTGCACTTACAGTTTTTCGGCGATAGTAAATTCCATCCTGGAAGTTTCGTTTAACTATGTAGTTACCCTGAAGGGACTCGGCTGTAATGGCCTCATTCACTTCGGTAGGGACCTTTCCCCTTAAACGGTGCTTTTAGACTAGTCTGATTATTTTTAATTTTTTATCATCAAATGAGTAAACGAGTCCATGTAATCATCATAGGTGAATGGAGGGGAAATTGTTTAAATGCTTTTTATCAACTTTCATTACTTATGTGATAGTACACCCACACAACCAACTGAACTTGACACACTCGAATCGACTCTTAGTTCCACACCTCCGAAAAGGAACAGGAGATGCATTATGGGCCACAAGTAATCAAAAGGAAGTGTTTACAGGGAAGGCTGTCGGACTACTTTTTGAAATTGCAGCTCGTCCTATTCTTTTTATAATAAACTCACTTCAGGTAGTTTACAAACACTGATACAGGCTTAGAAAAAAATCTTAAGTCTTCCATAGCTTTTCTGTCAGTTTCTGTCCACTGTGTATTATAAGAAAAGAGCAATAACCTTTTTAAAAGTGGTGTATTGGGATCATCAAGCCTATTGAAATATTGGCCTGTCATATATCAAACAAACTGAATGTCAGGGAGCTGTTGAATTGAAGTAGGACCAGGACAATTTGATATCGATTTATTTTTTATATATTTTCTGAAACTTTGGACAGGTTGGCTTCCTCCTCAGAAAAAAAAAAAAATATAGAAGTGAAAAAGTGGTGTTGCTAAATGCTCGTTGAAATCCAGTGGTAGTCAGTAAACTGCAACACAAGAACTGAGCGTGTGGTTCAGTCGTCAAACTCAGTGGCACTGTTCAGAGTTGTACCTCCAGCTGTGTCAAATATTGAAAGGGATTTTGGGCTGTATAGCCACTGTTATGGGAGCGGGCGGTCTGTTGTCATGCTGATGTTCAGTGGTCTCCTTTGGCTCCTCAGGCACTGAGACTGTAGTTGTAGTTGTTTAGGATCAGAGGGAAAGTTTTCAGCTATTGCTCCTTTTCCTTTTACAACTCCCTAAACGCTGCACTACAACGTCTCTGGCTCGTGTATTTGGTGACAAGGCAAAAAAAACTTAGAACTCAGGGTATATAGTGTTAAAAGTGGTCTCATTGGACATACATCTTATGTCCATAGTATAATTGTGCACTTCTCTTCAGGTGGGGAAACAAGTCCTCAGTCAGTGGTTCCCAAACATTCTGCCTCAAGGTCTCAATGAGCCCATATTTTCCACAGAGCTGACGCTCGAGAAACACTGGAGACCCTGAACTGAAGCCATGGCGGCCGACGTGTCCCAACTCCTGTTCTGTCCACTCTACACACAACCTCACAACCCAACTGTGAACCTCAGAACTCTACTGTTTTGTACAACTATGAAGTAAATGAAGCTAGCTAGAGCTGATGTTGTATCTATTGCCATTTATGAATTTATTTTATAGCATGAAATAAAATATATTTATTCAAATTATATATTTTACTCATAATCATTCTGTGCTGCTTCATTTTGGTTCTTAAGCTTGTAAATTGCTTTTTTATTATATGAAAAAATGTCAATAGAATAATGCGTTTGTAAAATAAAGACGCTGATTTGGCTCTGATTTGTCTTTTGTGTCTCTCAAAGAAACCTTTACTCGTGTATAGTAGGGTCCAAAAGTCTGGCAGTACCAATCAAGATACTTCTATCTTGGTGTTAATGTAATACTATTTTTTTTAATACAATAGATAATAGACACAGTTACAGTGTGTATCAAAATGTCATAAATTTCAGAATATCTTAGTACTTGATATGTCCCTCTTTTGCTTCAGTGACAGTGTGCACTTAGACTCCAAAAGTTTGGTCTTCAAGTAGTTCTTCAAAGCTTTGAGGTGTGTTTGGGCTCATTATCCTGCTGCAGTGTGAATCCTCCACAAAAACGGGCCTTTTGTTTTAATGACAGCACACACAAGCTGGCATGGACTCCACAAGTTTGGGCAAAACTTGCTGACTCAGTTTTCCAGCATGATTTGATAGGTTTCCACAAAGTCTCTTCTGATGTCACAGAATGTCAGTCTCAGTCTTAGAGTGGCCCCATAAATGTCAAATAGAGTTGAGGTCAGGTGACTGTGGAGGAAAGTCCAGGAACAGTCAGGACTCCTCGGTCTTAAAGTAGTTCTTGCAAAGCATGAAGTCAAATCAAATCATAACTAGACTAAAGGTTTTAAGGGGCAGTGCCTAGAACTCGTCTTTCTGAAACTGGATCAGTTGTATCCAAAGCACGATCAGGCAAACCAAAAGTGATCAGAAAATCAACACATCAAGCTTTGTTCCCAGAGAAATAGAAAAGTGACTTCATCACAGATACGGAACTTGCTAAATAAGCCAAACAAGGCTCCAATCAGCAGTTGTCCCGTCCAAAGAAGCCAGTCTTTGTAGTGTCTCAGAGGAAAAGCAGCAGTTTCTGAATCACTTCTCAGAAGGAGGAACAAGGACAAATACTTGAGGTGGGCTAAGAAATACTAGAATTACAAAATGTATGACTGGAATAAGTCCTATTTACTGATTAATGTAAGTTTGGGATTTATGGCAGTATTATAAGGATGTATGTAAGGAGACGAACAGGAGAAAGAACCCACAGTGAAACATGGTGGTGGGAATATTGAAGACCGGGTCTGTTTTGGACACCTGCATAGAATTGACTCCACCCTGACCAACGAGAAGTACCACTCTGATATTCATGGTGAAGGGAAAAAAAGCGAAATAGATGTACTTTTGATACAACTGCGTGAAAACTCAGTGATCAAAGCATTTGGTGTAAAAGGGAAGGGAAAAATATACAGTTATATTCTGCTATCCTGTATTTATCTCATTTACAATGTGTTAAACAATAAGACAGCCAATATGTGTTGCTGGCAGTGTGGAATTCACACAATACTGCAGTAAGTTTGTATGTGAATGCCATCTCGAGGAAAATCTGAAGTATGTGCAACTTTGACCCACTAGAGGGTGCTAGAAAACAACAAATACACCTCAAAAGGTCACATCAGTGCCTGAAATCCTGCAGTTTAATCAGAATGAAGAGGCCGTTAAAGCTGATAAACTTTACTATTTAAATGTTACAGCCTTGAGTAAATGATCAGCCATCTGTGTGAAAATTAAGTCATGCACATTTCATTAGATAATAATCTGCAAAACTGATGTCTTGTGAAGATGTTTTCCTATTGTAAGTTCTCTTGAGACCTTTTTTTGTTTGTGGAAAGTAGGCCATTCACAAAAGTCACCCAGGCCAAGTAGTAGACTATAAAACAATAAATTTCTTTAGTCTCAGATGGCTGATAATAAAATTAATTTATCACCGAACAGGCTCCTTTTCCTGCTGGATGTCCAGTCAAATTCTCTGCCTAATCCTCAGCAGTGTTATTGCTCCTGTCCCTACTGTGTTAAAAAATGTACCCAAAGGGAGAAATATATCCATGAAGTGGCACAGCTGTGCAACAGCCTCCCATAGTGTTACCACTGCATGTGGGTTTTACAGAAAGTGAGACCATACGGCAGCCAAATGACTAATAAACCACCAAATTGGCCAGCAATGTGCTTCACTGATGTTTGATTTAAATAAACTGTACTTTCAGGCTGCAGATTCTTCACTGAGAAGAATTTCAATGTTTTGTACCTCTCTAAAATATTTCTCAGTGAATAACATAATGCTTGGCAACATGAGATGTCAAATAAGCATCAGCCATCGCTGAAAGTTCTAATAAACTGGATGAATTGTTTAAGTGACAGCATTATATGGCTGCACAGACATCTGATCCTAAAATAATAGGCTAAATTGCTCTGTTCAGTGGAATATGAGAATAAAAAGAACCACAAAATACAAGGCCAGGAAACCCGAGGTAGCCGTGTTTCCACAAGGAGTCTTTAACTACATTCTATGTGTATGATGTATTTGTGGCTCTCTGTAACACAAACTCTACCACTTGGATTGCAGTAAATAATTGCTAGCTGTTTCACACATTTGGTAATATGTTCTGTCTGGATAACCCTGAGTTTTTTTGCGGCAGTTCTGCAACTAGAACATGACTGTGTCTTACTTTCCCTACACACTTTCTTTGCATGTTGTCTCATATAGCTCCTGTAATCCTGAAACTGCAAGACTCTCAACCATCTCACAGGTCAGAAAAGGTCATTTATATATAGAAGCCCATTTTTGGATTGATGACATTGATGAAAACTTAGCCTTGAAAAAAAAATCCCTTGGTAAGTCATAATTATGAGGAGAAAAGTCACAATTATGAAATGAAAAGTCACAAATCTCATAGTTTCAACTTTTCATCTCATGATAATGACTCATAATGTCATAACTATGATATACCATGGGATTTTTTTGTTTAGTTTTTTACTTGCAGGAATGGGCCTCCATATGTTTGCCCTGTAGCAGGCAGGTACTCTTGCCTTATTGGAGCGCTTCAAACCAATTGTCACTCATGGGCTGATTTTGAGTAGCTCTTGTGAAATAGATGCCGCTGCAATTTTCTCTGCCACTGTGTTATTTGACATTATTGAAGAGGGCTGATGTTTTTGCTCTGTGTACGAGAGAATCCTGCCACGTTACAATGAATCTGAGAGGAATGAATGCAGGTTGTGGGGAAGAAGAGGAAAACAGGTGAGAGGTTTCCCACCTACACAAGATGAAAATACAATCCTGTGGTTACCAGGTTCGTTTATCCCTGCAGGAATCCCTTCTCTAGCTAAGAAGCCATCGGGAAATGTATGTCTACCTCAACCATAAGAGTGTTAAATCGATCTACACAGGAAACACGTAAAGTGACAGTTTAGGAAAGTTAACCTCTGACCTGTTGGACTGACTCAAGCAGCGACGCAATCCCCCCGCGTGCAATGGCCGCGGGTCACAGGTGTGCGCCACATGTGAATGCTATCAGGGCCTGACAGAATGGAAAATGGAAATAATAGAGATGGAGCCAACAAGCTCAGCAGCGGGCAGGTAAGTTAAGGTGACATTTCTCTCATTAAAACTGAATATTGGCGAATATGTTGTCATTAAAGCTAGCAGAGGGATAACAGGAAGTATCTGTGGATTCAGCTGCTTGTTGTTAGCTGCCATTGGAGCACCTGTAGCATAAAGTCTTCAACATATCAGAAACAGGGCCGTAACCAGGATTTTAGAAATACTGAGGTCATGTCCCCGCCCCCACACATCCATTGAGAACATTTTGAAGACTATAGTATAAATCTGTGCATTTCTCTGTATTCTGACAGGACCAATAATCGCTTAGGAAATAATATCAGTTACAGCAAAGATGAAATTGGACTCAAATTCCGACAGAAGAAGAAGAAGATAGGTAACAAATATGGCCAGTTTTGACTGAGATTTATTAAACTTCTTTCTTTGCTAAAAGAACTTACTGACATGGGTAACACTTTATAATAACATCATTAATAAATGGTAAATGTATAGTTTATTAGTTAAGTTAGGTCATTTCACTGTTAAGAATCAATGAAATGATTCATAAAACATTTATTAAGCAGTTGTAAAGGTTAAAAACATCAGCAGCAATTCTCTAATGGCCAATAATGTTTATGAATGAACGACACAGTATTTACTAAGCATTTACAAAGTATTATGAACATCAACTTTCCAATAAAGAACTGCTAATAAATAGTTTATAAAGCATTTCATTGCTTCTTAACAGTGAAATAACTATTAACTAAAGTTTGTTTCACTATAAATTTGCCATCTTTTATTATATGTAATTGTTTATTTCAATGATATGACAGATATTATGGTGAAGATATCAAAGACCCAGAAAAAACACCAAGGACATGACCTCAGTGTCCTCAATGGTAGCTACAGCCCTGATCAGAAATGCTCTTTTTGCTTCATGCAGTTGAAAGAGGTATTGTTATTATAACACTTGTTGGCAGCTGTATGTTAACTAAAAATGTCAGGCTTGTGTTGCAAGTGTTCATGATATTGTGTCCAGACTCCTGTATTTGTCATGCCAGGCTCCACTTGCTAACATCTGGCCTTTTGACTGCCACAGTAGGAATAACAGGCATATGTAAATGGTTAAATTTGTGATTCAGCTTTCCTGGTATTGTGCATGCTGCCCCAGTGTCATGATTTACTGGCACACTTGATTACAACAGAGCCATTATTAATGTTATTAGCATTTCCGACCAAGCAAAATAAATAAATAAAAACAAAGGGGATTCAGCTTATGAAATAACGGTGTTCTGCTGCATTGTTTGGTTTGAGTAAAGGGGGGCAAAAAGGTTATGAAACACTAAACTTAAAAACCATAGGGTCTTAATTTTGTGGCATAAATGAATGTTTGAGTACAGTATTCTTTCTTTATTTTAATTCTTTTTTTCTATATCTGTACCTTTTTGTACTGTGTGACAAATTTACTGAAAAGTAACCAGAACACTAACAATATAATCTGTTGACCTTGGACTCATTTCTACAGCAAATTAATACACTTGTATGAGGTGAGTTTTAAAGCAACATTATGTAGAAATTGGCATTTTGTGTGGTTTGGCGCCCCCCACAGTTTCTGAGTGCAACACCGCAATCATGAATACAAATCCCAGGTCTGTCAGACATAATGTAGGTTCTAACTACAAACTTAACTTGTATGTTGAAGTAAACATGTATGTAACACTGTGATCCTACCCTCTAACTCAAGTTACATAGTGCAGAAACAAGCAATAGGGGGCAGAGTACCTGTAACAGACACCATTCAAAAGACACTGTATCATTGAAATTATTTTGAAACTATTATTTTAAGGTTCAAAGGTTACATAATGATGCTCTAATGTGTATCCACAGCTAAATCTTTAATGAGTAAAATGTGTTGTTTAGGAGATTTGTACAATTTACTCAGAATAACACAAGTCTGTAAGTCACCTGTGTCATTTGTCCTTCCAAGAAGAAAATGCTGAACCTGAAGTGGTTCAGTTTAAGTGAGTTTATAATGCTTCATATAAAACAAAAATGCACAATATGTAATTTCTACTGCTAGGCTTCTCCCAGTCAAACACTGATCAGCTGGTTAGAGCCGGCCAGCTCTGAAGATGGTTGATAGGTGCAGAGACGAGCTTCTGGAGGAATAAACACCTGGAGTCATGTCAGATTCTGCTCTATTACATGTCCATTTGCTGACCGGAGGTGAGCTCAGAGATTACTTTTTAACTTTTGGGATTAAAAAGTAGATTTATCTTCACTCCTGTTTATCAACCTGACTGCAGCAGCGCTCCTCAGAGGTGACCTCCATTGTCGGGAGCTGATGTACTGTGATGCTGACGACTGGAGCTTCATAGATGTGGCGTGCAGAGAGAAGAGGGGAAAAAGAAGAGAGAGAACTGGAGTCTCTGGTGAGTGCTGACTTGAGTGATTGACCTGAATTCAAACACACAGACACCAAAATCTAATTTAACTCAATATGTAACACACAATGTTCATGGATGAGGTCATGTTTTCAAGTTTTATTCACGTTACGTTACGACTCTCTCTCAGGAGATATAGTGACAGGTGACCAAATGAATGCACCGTTACCTGGAGATTTCTCAATCAAAACACAACTCAACAAAATATATAACAATATATAACAATATATTTTTTGGCATTTTGATGCAGAAATGTTACATATTATATATTTCAAAAGAAGTAATTGCCAAGATGCCAAGATGTGGTGATAAACCAAGTCTGTATCGTCACAAGTGAATTTTAAATCTCTCCACATTGGAGCACCTTAGTTGGGTTAAGTATGACTTGCTGAGTTGGCATGACATATTAACCAAAACCCTGAGATACGGGAACATCTGTGAGATTCTTAGAAACCCGTCCTTTTCCCACTATAAGCCTATTTATGTTGTTCATATTTTCCTCTATTAAAACTGACTCAATCTGTTGTACTGGAGGTGATCCAATCATTTTGACTCACAGCAGAGTAATGGTTTAGAGGCTCTTGGTGCACTGCTATTCTGTGTTGAGCTGTAAGACCACAGCTTGTTTCTTATAAAGCATGCATTGAGTAGTAACAGTTCGTTATCAACTTTGAGTGATAGTTTTTGTTTTTGAGAATCTGATAGATTTGACTTGAATTTTACTTTGTCATATTTCCCACAGTTTCTAGCAGCAAATAATGTGTTTTACATATGACATAGTGGTATTACTTACCTGTAGCGTGTTTTAGAATATCAGTTTTGAGTAGTACTTGAAAATTTATGTGAGGATTTTGCAGCCAAAAATTGACCTCACTTAACTGCCTGAAATGGTGTTTCTAATAGATTTATCAAACTAATGCCAGATGACAATAAAGTTTGTATTTGTGTCTTTGTGTCCGGCACCTGTGTACAATTATTGATCAAGAGAGCAAAAGTGTGGAGTCAGCAGAGTTAAGCTAGGTCACTGGCTGCACATGGGAAACAATGTGACATGTACCAAATTGAAGTATGGCTGTCCAGCTCCCAAGGATACTATTTATTATATTGAATGTGAGAGTTTTTGTTTAACTGTAAAGATACATCACTGACTAACAGTGAAATATTGCAACACTGGAATAGCCACAGTGAAACCTTACAAAGTAAAAGTTCCATTGCGCAAAGGAAAATTCCTCTCGTCCATCCCTAAGAGATTTCCTGTAAGTTCCCTGCAGAGGACTCACAGGCGTTTTGGAAGAACATGAAAGTGGTCATGGCATGTGGCTGTAAAGCTATAAGCAAATCTGCACATCTCCACAGTTGGAAATCAGTTGAAGTGCTGAGCTGTTCGAGGACGGAAAAAGCTGAATTCAATAGTTCCACTATGCAATTAATCAACAATCAAGTGACTGTTCTCCAAAAGAGAAGCCTCACCGCATTATTACGTGTTCCTATTTTAAGCATTTCTTAATCACTCCCATGTGCATCACAATAATTTAACAGCAGCAATGACGAGTGGTTTGCATAAATGACTTGGAAAAAGATGTTGGTTCCCATTTTATTGGAGCATTTTGTTGGATCTCACCATTTGCTATTTCATAGATGTTTTCACAGTTTCTGCTGACTTGCAGTGGGACAATGACAATGACAGGCTGTGCTCGAGTCAGCGTTGTATCACCTCAAAGGAATGCTCCATGACATAGACGTGACAGACAAAGAGAAGTGATCCAGACACTGAAACGGTAGCGTTGCTGTGTTACCTCAGTATGTCTTTAGTCTGTTGTGAGTTATGACAGGAAGATGGAGCGATCACATTAAAGAAGAGAATGGAGAGAGGAAAAGGAGATGACAGAAAGATGGATGTGGATTCACATTGCAGACACTTCATGGTTACTGTCAGCTTAAAATGTCTTTTGATGAGTGTTTCTTTACAGGAGGAGCAGTTCTGTGGTTACTGTTAGTGATATAATTATCCCTCCTGATAATGATTATATAATTTAATTTGACTTCGCAGTTGGACTGGCTTCTTACGTGGTTCATAACCACTGGAAAATGAAAAGGGTATGGTGGAAAAGTCACCTCACCTACGCAGTCCTTTCATAGCGCCGATGTCAAAACTAGGGGTCGACCGATGTGGCTTTTTCAGGGCCGATACCGATTAATAGAAATCAAGGGGACTCAAAATCAATATTTGGGACCGATGTTCATTTGCAGTTAAATGAAACTGTTTGTGTCAAACTTTCGAACACCCAGTGAATAAACCTAAGTACAATTTACTCAAGTTCTGTTCTTAAGTAATTGATACATTTAGTAATTTGTTACTTTGCAGATTCATATAATTCAGTGTTTATAGGATAGATAGTGTTGTGGGTGAAACGTTGTGTGAGAGGATGCTGCATCAGAGCCAAAGAACATTTTTCAATTTGTTTATTTTACCAACAATCTGAAAAATCACTGACGCCAAAAATCTGAAAAATGCACAAATCCGTCTTCCCTTAGTCAAAACATTTAACAAATCTTGAACACAAGCACTGACATCCTCAATTCATCAATTTTATAATCTCTGAAGGATTTTTAAATGTAAGTTATAGTGCTTATACAAGATTATACACATCCTCATACCTAGATGACTCAATAGTTTGATTGCCAATAACTGTTGGATGACTGTTGGAGAGTAGCAGGGACAGGACCGGATGGGACCTTCATCATCACAATGGACGTGAAATGGTCGCAGTTTCTTTAGGTTAATGCATAAAAACTGATTTGTTAGGTTTAGGAAAAGATAATGGTTTGGGTAAAATAATTAAGCTCCGATCAAAACATTACAGAAATACAAGTACAAGTACAAGGTAAATGTATTGTCATTTTTTAAACAAGGGTTTAAAAGAATCCTTAAGTCCACCTACATCTATTTTAGACAATCGAGTGTTGAGGATTAGTTCAGGAGTCTCACAGCCTGGGGAATGAAGCTGCACTGTAGTCTGGTGGAATGGCAGTGTATACTTCTGTATCTTCTGTCATACGGCAGCGGTGGCGATGGTGCACCAGGGCCAGGGCATATTCGCTATGTGCAGTCAAGTTGGTTTGCATTTAATTCATACACCTCAAACTATGGAACATTTTATCAAACTATTGTCTTATTTCTATCAACGACATGTCTATCAACGACATGTAGTCCCAAAACTACATTTATGACAATTTTCCACAACAACAGGAAAACTATGATACATGACCACTGGAGAGTACAAGTGACAGGCAAAGTGGAGCTAGCCTTCGTCATCATCTGTTTAAACTTGTGAAATGGTTGTAGTTTGGTCAGGTTAATGCACAAAATATGCGTGGTTCGCTTTAGGAAAAGATAATGGTTTGTGTAAAATAAGAAAGCTACGTTAGTAACGCATAAGCAATGTTACGTAGTTGAAGTACGCCCTCATACCTAAAAGGCTGAACAGGTCAATTGTGAATGATTTAAAAAAATATAAGATATATGAAAAGATATATGACCTTTCCCACAACACACTATGACACAAGACTGTTGAAGAGTGCCAGTGACAGGCAAACCAATGTGGGCTCTCGTTGTCATTTGGTTAACCTTGGGAAATATTCGTAATTGGATTAGCTTAAGCCACGAAAACTACTTGGTTACGTTTACGTAACAAAACTATTGATGAGGTTTCAGAAAAGATAATGGTTTGAGTAAAATAAATAAGCTACGTTAGTAACTTAAAAGATATGTCATGTATGTGACATAGTTTAAGTACTTTAAGGAAGTTGAAATAACTCACCGATGACTTTTGGTTTCACATGGGACACGAACAGTGGAAGAGAGAAAGTCCTAAGAGAAAGTCCTCTGCTTGTTTGTCCCAACCACTAACCCCATCCTCCTCCTAGTATGGACTTTTTTTGCTCTTATGCTGCGTCACCTGATTTCCTTTTTTGCTCCCATCATAATTACTATGGTCACTAGGGGTCATTGCCTAACAGGTCGTACTACAATGTTTGCACAGATGACCACCAGCAATTGTTCTGGTGAGGACAGCCTGGAAAAGTGGTTAAAATCCCCAATGACAGATTTATTCTGTGGTTCCTCCAGTTTACTTTAGAGCTGGAGTAAGACGGGTTCACACAGAGCACAGGAAAGTTAAATATGGCTCTATTAGAAGTCCAAGGACATGGACTTTTACATAAGTGAAACAACAATGCAGGGCCAGTTTGAAGGTTCAGGTTTGAAGGCTCAGGAAATGCGGTTCTCTTTGTGCTGAGTGAGCACTGTGTCAGCTCATGGTTTTCCATGTTGGTTGAGGAGTGGGGGCTGCAGAGGCCACCCTTACTGAAGGTTTTCCATCGTGGTGAGTCCTCAGACGTACACGGCATCCAAAGAGTCTGTCGTTTCTGTTTATGGAGACGATGAAACACCGTCCTCTGTTTTACCGCGATTAGGCTGATTGACTAAGCAGACGTAAACTGGTTTTAGGGTGTAATTGCTATATAAAAGTGTTGATCTGTCCGTGAATAGAGAGGAATTTGGTAAAAAGTGTATTTTACTGTCCCATCCATCTTTAGTAAGAACACAGCTTACAAGAGTGACAGTCACAGTGATGAATGACTTCCTTTGTTTCATCCAGATCCTCTCTGTCATGGGGAAGAAAGCTTTTCAGCTTTTGACTTATGAGCCAGTTTCAGCTGCCAGTGTTTGTCGTTTTAATGTAGGACAAGTGTTTTGGCTACTATCACCTAAGCATCCATCTTTACTTTGGCAGTACAAAATGCTAACATGGTGAATTGGGTTTTATTTGAAGCAAGGGATTTTCAATCCGCATGCACGCTTTGCTCTGCTGATAATTGCCCCCTTTAAACAATTTCAGATTGTCTTTAAAGTTGTCAGTCACAGTGATTCATACTAAATTGATTTCAAATGCTCTCTTGTCTAAACCTTCCTCAACTCAAGTCTTGTGACAAAATACAGTATGGCATTAATGGAGCTTGGTTCATTGCAGTGTAAAATCATTTTTGCCTCATTTTCCAGCTGTCTTTGGAAATCTCATTGACACATAGTAAAGTAAAGGTGGTTTCTGCTGTCAGTGGAGGGGACTGCTATATGCATTAGTTTTACAAGCCTGTCACATTTCATTTGTCAGTCCCTGGTGTGCTGACTCTACACGCAAACACTGTGCTTGACAGTATTTGAGACAACATATAGCACATTATTTGTTACTGTGCTTTAAAATAAATGTTTACTTCTGTTAACTGTAGAAATTGTTGAGCTATTAGTGAAAATTAAAGAGAACAAATGAGGTATTGCAAGATGATGTAGCTGTGGTTGCTGCATGGTGGAGGAATGTGTTGTGAACTGTGACTGGCTTTGAACACAGAAGAAATCTTTTGCATTTTATCCAAATTACGTTCAAATTACAATACAATACAATGCAATTAAATGTTTTACAGATTTGCATTTTATTCACATTATAAACACTGTATGCTCCAATTTCACTCAATTAAGATTCTAATGAATAATACCCAAAATGGCATATCTGACTTTGTCAAAATAAGGACCATCATGTGTTTATATGCTATAAGGTTTCTTTTTGCATGCTTCAATATATTGAGGAACATGTAAATGTTGATTCTACAAATGAAGAGTAGACTTTTAGGGAGGTTAGCCACAACAAATTGAGCATTAAAAATGATGCAATGACCTTTGTGTGTGTCGGACTGTGCATGTTGAGTACCTTCTAGAAAAGCAAGTGGCTATAGCCTGCTAAGTGCTAGTGTTAGCAGCTAATAAAGCAAAGGCAGTGTTTTCTTTTAAGCAAGATATCTGAGAGCAGGAATGTGATCTGTATTACTAAAAAACTTAAAGCAACATTATGTAACATGGTTATGATATAATGAGTTTTGTTCGTAGTTGGCCCTTACCTTACGTCTGACAAATTGTTACAGACCTGAGATTTTTTGTGTTGCAGTCAGAAACTGTGGGGAGCACCACATCATACAAAATGCCCAATTTCTACATAATGTTGCCTTAATGTCACCACAGGGTAGTATTAAGTTTTCAAAAGTATTAATATTCAAAATCTTAGCGACAGTCTTAGTAATTACTGTAACTGGATAAACAACTTGCTTTAAATGGTAGAGCTGAAAAGCCTTTAAACGATATAATTAGTGCAATTTCATCCATGATGAACTGTTAAAACACTAATAGCACTGTCATGGCAGCTCTGCGTCAATTAAATTCATTAGCTAAATTACACTTAATGACTACATTACATTAAAGTGTAATTCCTGTTCATGACAGCTGACACATGATACATTGTTATGCCAGACGTACTCACCTTTTTTAATAATGTGTAACTTTCACTTTTGGAAAGTGTATAAATGTTAATTATGGGACAGCTTGCTGGCTATACTAAGTGTGCTTTATACAACAGGACACAAAAAAAGAGAAACACACAAGCTGTACATGTTTTATTGCAACTTAATAATGACATAACAGGTCTTAATACATTATATTACAAATATCTTTTATGTACAAACACAATGTTTTGGATCTATTGACATCAACAAACCACTAGATTTATACAGTAAATACAGTGCTTGATTCATACAAGCAAATTGTTGGATACCTGTTCAAGCAATTCAAGATTTCAAAACAAGTTTTTTTTTGTTTTTTTTAAGAAGAAAAAGCAGGACTTTAAAGAGTGTGTACCTCCTCAAACCTATTAAAAGTTGTACAAGCAGACTGATAATAATGTTGGGTAATTGTATCAGTTTTGGTTTTATGTAAGAAAATAAATGGCACGATTTTTATAGTATATTTTATTGTAAAAAAACTGGCCAGAATATCAACCCTGTTACAAGTCAATGATAATGTTACTGTTCCTATAAATTACACATTTGTAAAATGTATTTCGAATGAAATTAAAAGTCACTGGATACGTTTCCTGTGTCAACCTCATTTGCGTGTTATGGCAAAAAAGAACTTTACGTACATACTAAATATACAGTATATATTGTAGGGTTCCTATCTCAAAGCTACTTAACTGAATTGTTGTATTCGGTTCTTTTATCTCAAATTAGTGTTCATTGTTTTTCTCACTCAGATCAAATAGGCAGGCTTTTGTTTTATCAAAGACAGTGTGTTTAAAACAACTCCTGAGCAGTGAGCACAAGTCTTTACTGGGTGTGAAAGGGAAAATGATACTGACAATTGAATAACACTGCACAAAGTGCACAGATTCTGTGATCTGTCAGGAGGTACCAGTTTATCAGTCTGATGTTTGCATATTGCACCTTTAGACATTATCTTTGTCTTTGATATCTGGCTTGGTCTGGTGCCCCTCCATTTAACACAAAGTAAAAAAAAAGATCGCATGGATTTTAGAGCTGTAAAGTTTTTTGTTTAGTGAGAGATACAGTACAGTAAGTGTTCCTTGGATGCTTAGTGGAAGGTATTTGGGTTTGGACGGATCATCATGACCACTTTCTTCAGTGAATAGGCTCCTCCTCTGAACTCTGCCCAGTAGACTCCATCTTGGTAGCGGCTGCGGTAGTGTCCTCCTCTGTACCAAACTCCATTCAAATTTGAATGGGCACAAGAGTTGTACCACCAGCCTCCCTTCTGGTAGTGGGCACAGTTACCTAGAATTATGGAAAGAAGAAAAACTTTCAAGCTGCATTCATTACCATAAATTGTGCATTGAACACATACTGGGCCTATTTAGAGGGTCTATAGCTCATGGCGCTAGTATGTTTAGGGTGTGTCCAAGTCCACTTTGCTAGTTAAACACATTCATCTGGGCGCAAAGTGTGGCGCACAGCACAAAGGGGATGTATTTAGACTCTGAAATAAGTCATGTGTGTGCCCCCAACCACTAATGTGAAATTGGCAGTTTTCTTTTCGCTAAAAAAAATCCATATCATGCATCCCTGGATCCCAGTTCAACACTTTCTAACGTAATATATTACCTGTATATGCATCATGGTCTCTGTCCAGTGTTGTGAACTGTTTGCCGTTATGCCAGGTGAGCGAGTCGCCGGCGTTGCCATGATAACGGCCCACCCTCAGCTTGTAGAAGTCAGCCTCATTCTCCACTCTGAAGCTGGCATACTCTGCAAACACCTTTCTGCCTGACCAGTCCTCCAGCGTGACCAGCAGCTTGTAGTTTGCCTGGTTAGTCAGCCAGTAGATGTTCTCCAGACCGAGCCAGTACTCACCATCGATGTTGCCAAAACCTTGCTGTGAAGCACAGTGATAAGAAAAACATTATCAGTAAGATCCTTTCTGGAAGCTTCTTGGAACAGTTTGGATGTCTCTGGGATGATTCAAGGTCATTGCACGTGTTCTGGAGGCAACTATGAATTTAGCTCTTCTGTGGGGTTGTTTATCGTCAAGGAACATTATTATAAATGGACCCGCTGAGTCAAGTTTATAGCGAGCATCAGGTGTCCAGATTTCCACTATTATTTTGTTATTGAAAACACAGCAGGGTACAGCGCATATAGTATGAAATCCAACATGCTGGATGCTGTCTTACCACTTTGTTCTGGCTCCAGTCATACTGTAAGTGGGTTTGCGGTATCCCCTACCCTACACATGCTTTGAATCATGGAAACACTCCTTCTGATGAGTGTACAATGCAGTTTAGGATCTCATGTGGTTTAAAGGTTTTCGTAAAAGTCTTGGAAAGTTCTTCATTGTTGCCCTAAGCTAAGATTTAATCAGGACCCTCTTGAATTTTTGGCCAGAAAGCAAATGTTTACCACTGAATTGCTGCTCCATGTGTGGGATTTCCCTTTCAGAAGAAAATGAGCTCCTCTGAATACAAAATGATGTCCAGACAGCCCCGTTTAGCGGGTACCGTCTGGTGCATTATTCAGAAAATAAAGTTTATGTCCATAACCCTCAAGAATGCTGACACAGCCAACCATTGTTACATTTCAATCCAATATTCCCACATTTTTATTTTAGTGTGAAGTCATTCATAAAGACCAACTGATGTTGCTGGAATTAATGAGTCATAAGGCCGGGCAGTGACCGAGGCCGGTACTACATCAGACATTTTGAAAGCTGAACAATTACCTAGTCATTACTGGTGTGCATCTGGTCAGTGTCAAAAAAACCTACATAAGCCACCAGCTGCCCTCTAAACTATGAGGTCCTTGATTTGGTGTGAAGTTGTCGCACCTTGTACGTCTCCCAGTTCCTGAAAAAGTTGACAGATCCGTCCACCCTCCTCTGGATCACGGTCCAGCCACCTGGATCATGTCTCTGGTCACACCACACCTGCATAAGCCGGTTGGCATTCTCCGGCTTCACCAGGAACATGCCGCTGCCAGTGTGGCCATCTTCCAGAGCCTGTAGACAATCCTTAAACGGACCTGAACAAAAAAAAGACAAGAAGACATTTAAAGCATGTAAAATCCAGTCGGTTACAGCTGCATCTCAGAGGTTAAGTAAGGGAAATGGAGACAAAGCCGGAATGAGAAAAAGACTTTTTATACTCTGCCATAGGGAATCCCATTTTTCAACAGAGGCTCTCATTTTAACAGTAGAATTGACTTTGGCTGCTCCTCTCATGAGGGAAATGGCTGCCGGCTGGGCAGCCAAAAGAAACACTGGCATGAGGGCAGAGGGAATCCTGACTAACTGAATGATGAAACAGTAGCAAAAACCTTTTAGCATCTGTGATGCTTAACAGTGAAGGATTATTATATTACTTTCACTTTGGTTTATATATGGATTTTATATTATACAGACTCTCATTTTCAGTGGAGGCAGCCATATTAAGGCCTCACATCGAGTTTTGAAGAGTGGATTTCCGGGATTCATTCATTTATGGACAGCTGTTTAATCCTAAGTTTTTTGCCAGTATTACCATAAGTTGGGTGGAGTTACAAGCATGTTATGAAGATGTATTTCTTTTAATTGTGCAGCATCAGCCCTGCACTATCATGCAGTGGAAGTAGAATGTGCACTAAAATTGTTCTGTGCATTTTGCACAAGGTCAATAGTTTTATTGGATTTCTAGCTGCAAATCAGTGAAACGTAATATTCCTGTGTGCCATTAGATTTTAGCCCAAATTCCAAACCCAGCAGATTGGGAAAAACACTTAAGGGGCAACTGGCTCTCCTGATTCAATTGGCTGTGAAAGTTCTCAAGATTTCACACCCGTGTAGTTTGCCAATTGGCTCGGATTACAAAGTCTTTAAATACAACGGAGACAAATGAAAAGGGAATAGGGGCTAGAGGTGAGGGAAGGGGCTGCATCAACAGTTTGCAAGGGATATAATAAAAGTGAAGATATATGAAAGAAGAAACAAAGCACTTAATTTATTATATGTCAAGCTAACACGCCAAAGTGTTCACATAATGTGAAAAGCCAGAAGTTTTTCTTTCTTTTATCAAATGACTGCGGATGATATGTTTCTTGACCCTCTCTCTGCCATCCATTTACTCTCAGGAATGTCTCTGTTGAGCAGATACAAGCCAGAGAGCTGCCCTGCCCTGCCCTGCCCTGCTCTGTTCTGCCTGATAAAGTCTGCAGCTTTGGTGGAACATATGACTGATTCTTGCCTGGTGCAACTGGAACAAATGACATCACTGACTCCTGGTATCTCTTTCTGTTTGCACCCCCTCCCCTTTTCCTGAGATGCCGTCCCTCTGTTTGCCTCTGTTGCTCTTTCAGGTCTCTCTCGTCCTCCCTCCTTTCCTGCATTGTGTGAAGCTCACTGTTCGTGTTAAGGGTTTATGTAACATTTTAGGGTGTTCGTTGCACGGCTGTGGGCAGGAAATTACTTGCCTCTTTTCAAAGATTCCATACAAAGGCTACCGTTCACATGCAGCCTGGTGAAAATGGAAAGCAGCATCACAAAATGTCAATGGAAAAAAGCTCCCAGTAGTCATGTTGGGAATGATTTGCTTTTTTCCACCGTATTAAAACTGAAGTCTCTTAATGAAATGGAACAGCAGTAGACTATTGACTGCAACCGATAACACAAAATACCCTTCACAACAATTTTAAAGCTTTATCTTCCACTAACATGTGTTTAAGAGCCCTATGGGCTTGGATCCAGCTATCCATTAAGGCACATGTATTTATCCTGCTAATATGCTTTGTGTTTTTTTGCGTGAGTTGAATCACGGCAATTAGATGATACGCATCTCAAAAGGCTACAGACAACAGCCTTTCTGTTCTCCCCAAGAGCCCTTTGCTCTGGGAATGTGTGGGGTGTATTTAAATCAGCTATTACTCAGAGAATGGGTACTTGCCATTGTCGTGTGATTAATGATTAAGAGGTTCCCAATGTTGTGGGCTCAGACACACAATCCTTTGTTTGTGATGGCCACGGATGTTTTTGGTAAGAAAGCATCAAAAATAGAACTTTAATGAAAAGTTTGCGTTGGACTTGCTGTTAGACTCACCAGAGGGCTTGTCAGTGGTGGAGGGGCTGTGTGTGCCTGTGGGCATCGTCGGAAGAACAGGGGGAGATTTTTGGTCGCTCTGGATCTCGTTGCTGATCGGGTTGCTAATTCGTGGAAGGACAGGCGGCTGGTAAGGCTTGTTGAGAGGTGGTGATGGCGGAGGTGGCTGAGGCCGTGGCTGGGGGACGGGAACATGGCGAGGCGGAGGACGGCTTTGGCACTGCTCCTCCAACAGGGCAATAAGAGTCGATTGGTTTGTGGCCAAGGAAGCCAAGTGCTGGTACTTGTGCTCGAGATCTTTGTATCGACTGGTGAGCTGTTGCATCTCAGAGGTTTGGTTCAGGATCCTGTTCTCCATCTGAGCCAACTCTAGGGCATTGTCTCTTTTCCTGATGATCTCGTGCAGCAGCTGCATATACAGCTGAGTGACTCTGGAGTTCATGTTTCGGCTCTCCTTCCTCAAAAGCTTGACCTCATTGACAATACCTCCGTCCACTTCTACCAATTGTTGCAGGGTCTCAATCTGCCTCTTCTGTTTCTGTAGCTCCACATTTAGCAGCTCCAACTCCTGTTTGTTAACCCGGTTCTCCAGCATGGCCTCTGGCTCCTTGGAGTTGACACAGATGGCTCCGGTCACTTTTTGTTGAGGCACAATGAAAGTGTAGGAGCACTTGTCCTGCTGCGGGTCAGCTGGAGCACGCTTGCTCCTTCCGGCATAGAGAAACTCTTTCTCTAGACCATCGTCACTACTCTCAAATTCTTGTGTCCTGTCGCTGCCATGGCTGCTATCTGATGGACTCCCCTGAGTCTGCTGGACACCGCATGCTAGTCCATAAACAAGAAGGAGCCCCAGTAGGACCATTGAAGGGGGCTCCATGAGTTTGTGTCCAACGTACCAAGACCTGAGGAGAACAAGGAAGAAAATGAAGAACATGATTGGATTATTTTCAAAAACCTGTCATAACTGACCCACTCTTGTAGTCAGTAAGCAGAAGACCGTTTGAGCATACATATTCTGACACATACTCCTTATTATCATAACTGAAAGCCCCCAGGATTGGGCTGCATACTCAATTTGACAATGGAATCCTTCACACATGCTGATTGAGACCAGAAGAAGACTGCCCATCGGGATACACTGCTTCTGTCCTCCATTACCTGTAAGGAGCGGGCAGGCACAGAAGCCCTGTACATAAACATCTGTGCATATGCAGGTCATTACAGCTCCCAAAAATATGGGCTACCGAAAAAGATTAGATCTGAAAGGAAATCACCCACTTGCCCTGCTGAGCGCTCCAGTGGCTGCTATGACTTTCCATGACAGGAAACACATTATATTCATGTGTTATGTATAAATCAAGAATGTCATGGTTGCCACACTGTACATTTCACTACTGGCATGAGCACACACAGTTGTTTTCCCTATGGCTTTTAGGTGTAATCCATTGAATACATCTGGTTTTGATCATGAATTGTTTAAATCAGCTTTCCACTATCAGATAGGCTGTTTGAAAGGTCCTAATCCCCTCACTGCCCCTAAGAAAAACATTTCTTTTGTCTAATGATGTGCTGATGTCTTCAGTTAGTTGCATTGCTGTTAGTGGAGTGTGTTTAGCTTAGTTTGCTGCGTTGGCTCAGGCTCTCTTTGGGCGACTGCCACAGCTTGTCCTTGACACACAGAAACACTCCTATCTGCTCCCTGCTGCAGGCCTGGACATCTTTGCTTATGGAAAGTTTGAGCCACTACCAGATGATGCTATTCAAGGAACGGTTTTAAATATTGATCGTGTTGCATCAGTCCTGTCTATAGCCCTAAACAGAGGAGGGAAACAAGCTCCATTCAGACACTGAAAGGCAGGTTTTTTTTCTTTTCACTGTCAAACTAAAGCTTACTTTAAACATCTAGAATGCTGAAGAATCTAATGAGAGATCTTACAACACATAATGTATGATCTTAGATCAGTGTCTTGCTTACACAAGCCTTTTCTCAAGAGTTAATGAGAAGGAGATGCTTGACTTTTAGCCCCAGAATTCAAAGTGAGGACCACTTACTAACAACAAGAAGTGTAGGCAGTTTTTTTGTAGATGATGTGATGTTATTAGGGGATGCCACCGAGTGCTGAGGAGAATGTAACTCCTGTTTAAGCATATCAAGGTCTTGAACTCCCGGGGCACCTTAATTGAAAGCTGCTGCATATTGGATTACAGAGGGGTCCTGTGTAACACCTCCCCAGAGTCAGAAGGGGCCTGTCTAATCAGAAAGCATTATAGCGAGGCCTATATTGGCTCGGTTTTGAAGTGCTTCCCTCACACGTTTATTATAGCTTATCTCTGTGTGAAAGATAATCTACCTCATAATAGTGAGAACAAAATAGGGAAGAGAGCAGAAATGTTTTTGTCTTGTTAATCCGGGCGTGCTGCCAGCACATTAGGTTGGAGACATGGAGAAGAGAAATGCAGCAATGTCCAAGAACATGACCCGTAGCACATTCAAACCCTTCTGGCTTTATCTGTCTAGAATAGAATGTGTAAACATTTGTTTTTACTGGAAAGAGAAAGGGGTTTTACACACTGGCTCGTTAACTCGTTAACCTGTTGGACTTTTTGGTTTGCAGTTTACCTGGCCAAAAATAAAATCACTTACAGCACAGAGAAACGTAAGAAGTGATCATGCTCCCATGCTTTTTGTATCTAGAAGTAGAAAGTCCTTGGCTTTAACATGACTGTACGACACTCAATGAAGAATGTAGTTTCTGTTTCAAATTTTCCACGAAACTGTCTTCTGTCATCACAGTGTGAGGTCCTTCCTCTTACTAATCCTGCTAACAAAGCCTGGCTGTATGACGTCACCTGAGCCATTGCTGATTGATGCAGAGGTTGCAGTGTCATACATATTTTTTACTCTATGCAAAGATATACTTTTCATCAATTATCACTGAAGTCATCGTATAGTCTTATAGATCAAGGCCTGAAGCAATCACTAATAATAGCTTCCAAACAAGTCCATACTGAGGTAATAGAGGAGCCCAGGGCCTGTCCCTTGTAATATGCTGATGACTGTGTTTGGCCAGTGGCTCCTGTGGTTTCTCCCCCTGGAACATGAGCTCTGTCTCTCAGAAATGCCGTGTGATTGGCCCCTGCTGCGGAGGAGTCCCATGTTGGACGTCGTTAGCCCGGAATCTCCTCCTCTAGGCTTCACTACACTTCAAAGCTGAGAGGAAAATGTTTGCAGCTTGTGATGAAATGTGCACGAGTGAGAGCGGCATGTGCGTGTCTGCGAGTGTTTTTTCTGTTAATGTGTGTTTTCAAGCAACAACGCTTGCTGGGCTCAGTCTCCCAGGGACCCGGAGAGAGTCCCATCTGCCCCTACAGAGACAGCCTGTTATTAACCCATCCACCGTCTGCCAGAGGGAACAACAGAGAGCCGCCTCCTCCTTCTTCACTGTTAACAGCCCCCACAGCTCATTATTGTTCTAACATCAGTTCACTTTAACAAGCTGCCATTGACTGGCAAGAAGCTGTAATGATTAACTGGTGTTGAGAAGTGTCATGTCTGCTCTGCTCAAGGCAGAAAGACGGAAGAGAAGTTAATAACTCTCAGCGTTATTTGATTGGCAGCTCCTCCTGGGTAGGGCTGGGCAATATTATATCATTATCCTGATATGACACTATGTCTCGTCCCCGATTTTGGATATCGTGATATGGTATAAGTGCTGTCTTTTCCTGGTTTTGAAGGCTGCATTACAGGAAAGTGATGCAATTTTCTGAACTTACCAGACTGCTCTACTTGTTCTGATACTTGCCTTTACCCACAAGTCATTACATCTGTTATTTATCACAAATCTCATTGTGTTAATATTTTGCGAAAGAACCAATAGTCATCCCTACAATGATACTGATCTGATATCCAGTTATCCAATATACTATAAAGCTAGAATGGAGCTCAGTAGAGTGCATACATCCACCAAGCCTGCACAGTCCCTTTTGCACTCAATCATAGATTGATTTTTGATTTAGATTTGTTTTTTTATTTTTGTTTTTTTATCAAGATCTGTGCATTATTCCCTGAATGGTTAACAACAATGTTGAAGAAAGTGAGAAAAACAATCCTGGATTTGGATCCACACCAAAAGCTAACAGCGTCTATTCTGGGCTGTGACCCATCCTCCATCCAACATTAACTGCGTCAGGCTCGAGCCAGATTCGGACATAAGAAGCAGAATGCCTGTCACGTTCCGGTCAGGTTTGGTTACTACATTCTCGGACTCGGCTAGGTTTGGACAAAAATATAGAATTTGATTTGTCATCCAGTCCAAGCATTGGAAGTGCTTTTGATGGGCTTTCAATATATCCTGCTATATGTTTTGTGTATCAAGATGTAGCCTAAAAATATCACGATTCTAAGGCCAGCACAGCCCCACTCTTGGGCAATTTCTTCAAGTCTGCTTCACACCAAAATATTTTGGTTTTACTGTCTTCAGGTGTCTACAGTCTGTGTTTACACGACTCCTTCTCCTGGACTTTACTCCATGTTAAATCAGGTGTGATCGGCGGCTGTGGCGAACAGGTCAGTGTGTCTCTGACCAGGGCCGTACTCCAGCCTTTTTGGTCATGCTCAGCACATATTAATTAGAAGGTGGGCAGCCTCTCTCAGACTGATGTCTCTCACCCCAGCCCCTCTCATTTCAGCGTGAGCATGGCATTCCTCACATTCTTCGTCACCTCATTAGAGTGAGCTGCCATACACACATGGAGAGTCAGTGGCGGTGGCAGACGGAGGGAGCTAGCCCCTCTAGACGCAGGACCACTACTCCCCTCATCTGCACCATACCTATGAAGATATACTGTATCTACTGACCCAATTTGTTCCCAGTGTCCTACTTTCTGTGTGAATGCTTCATAATCACATCATCATCATCCACAACAGGAGATCACAACACAGCTACACAGCACCTAATTTGTCAGTAGCCGAAAAGAAGCGGACACTTTGCGGGACGGCTTTGTGCTGCATGTTCAAATTAGCGCCAACTCTGCTGAGAACCGGCAGTCTTCTGCATGACACCCAATATGTGTTGGATCAGAGTCAAATTCAATTTGCTCATGGTAATCTGCACTATTACATTACCTTGAGGGTGACCTCATTCTTTCCTCAAGCATGTAATCCCTGTAAGCGTGTAACATGACATTTGGAACATGATTAACCTCAACTACCTGCTCAGTTTGATGGTATAGGACAGTATTTGTTTTGACTCTCCATGGAGCAGGAGAGCTCAGGTATTTGATACAATTTTACGTTTAGGTCTGTCTCATGCTGCTTGGTGCGTTTTTCCATACCACGCTTGTGATCTGAGTCAGACGGGGAGGCAGGGGGTCTCGGGGAATTGTTTCGATAAGTTCCAGCATTCTACCTCAAAGCCCCCTTATCCAAACACTACCCTGGCAACAGAAACAAAGACGGGATTCAACTGGCTGTTTCCCTGTCCTCTTGAGCCCAGGGGAACATCCTGAAGCTGCAGACTGCTTGACATCTTTTTTTTTCTTTTAGAAGTGAATGGTGCTTTTTAGATATTAGAAAAAAAATCTCTTTGTTAGCGTGTACCACACAAGGCATCATCATCATCATTACGTATTTGCTTTTATTTGACCCCTTAAGGGTCCTGTGTTTTGACAAGCTGGGTGTTTTATCAGTAGCAAAGAAGCACTTAGGCAGGAGAGCCCGCTCTCCAGCATCCCCCTGCGCTGAATTAACCCCCCTCGACCAAGTCTATCAGAGTCATCTGTCTGGTTAGTCATCAGAAAGTAGAGGTAGCCGTTGGCACCATTCAGTGAGTCAGATAACAGATGCTGCATGATGACTACTGAATTTAGGAACAAAAGAAGACATTATGTAAAAGGCTGTAGCTTGAGAGTTACCAGCCAAAGACTCAACTTATCTAACAAAATAATTATGCAGTGTGCAGTGTTGTAAAAAGTAGTCCTGAAATATTACTTTGGTAAAAGTGAGTCGCCGTTAAGAATAGTACTTGAGTACAAATCTATAAAAAAGTACCGGTTATTAAATCTACTGAATTTCAAAAGTACAAGTAAAAGAAAATTATACACAGTTTGTTTGTATACTTTATACTGTGGGCTGAATGATTATCAGATTCAGTATTCAGCATATGTCTGATTATCCGAATACATAAGTGCATTTTTAAAAAAATCCAATTGTTAATAAAATAAATTGATTTTAAAATGTGCTCACTTTGTTTGCTGCAGCGTGCAATCTGCAAATTAAATAGTAACTGAAGATATCAAATAAACAGAGCAGATAAGAAGTACAATATTAGCCTCCAAGATGTAGTGGAGTGAACGTGTAAAGTAGCAGAAAATGGAAGTAATTCAGTCAAGTACAAGTACCTCAATTGTATAACATAGTACTTGAGTAAATGTACTCAGTTACATTCCATCACTGTTGTAATGTTAGCGATATCACTGGACCTTATGTGTCATACCAAGAAAAGTCTTTTTTTTTCTTCTGGAGGAATAACTGTTACAAACAATGTATCAATGCAAAGAACTGAAGTAATGTTTGAATTAACATAATAATAAACCAGTAAATATGATATATAGATAAATCAATGGTTTCACAATGCTTACAAGATAACTGTAGAGTATTGATGAGGCTCCCTCAGTTGCCTTGCCCTCCTGGCAGAGCTGATTGAAGTTTCTCCTGGTAGAAAGTCATCCCAAGTGTGAAAGCTGCACCCCTGTGTCCTCCTCTCTGCCCGTCTGCTCACTCACTCTTTGTCACCTTAGTCCATTCCAGCAGTGCAGAGGTAGTGCTGTTTTTTTTTAAAGCCTGTTATTAAAAGACCATCATTAGCCCCAGAAGCCTAACTTGCCAGAAAGTCTTCAGCAAACATTGAGCAGATTGTTCCAAAATCCACTTGAAAAAGTTGGAACACTTTCAAGAGACAACTGGTAACTTTAGTTGGATGGTGGAGGCTTGTCTTCAGGTTTGTGTACTGCCTGTGGCCCGTTAGGAGAAGACTGTCACTTTTCTGTGGGCTGAATCCATCACTTCTGCCTCACAGCTCTAAGAGGCTGTCTCTCTCAACTGCACCTCTCTCCCTCCCTCTCTCCCTCTCTCCCTCTCTCTCTCTCTCTCTTTCTCTCTCTCTCTCTCTCTCTCTCTCTCTCTCCCTCCTTGGTGCTTTTAAATGATGAAAAATCCTCTTGCACTGTTTCAGTAGGCAGACAAATTGTGCTGAGAGCCTCCCCCTCTCCCTTAAAAATGAACACATTCTTGTTTAAAGCAACAGCCTTCTTTCTCCACCCCTCCTCCCCATGGCACAAAAGAGATCTACAAGCATGCACAGCACACACACACACACACACACACACACACACACTGAAACACACACTACTCAAATTTCCAACCCCCTGCCCCCTGGCCACCGGTTCACCACCACCACCACTATTTCTGGCTTGGACTGCATGGTCCTTCTGGTGGTGGACAGCACTGATGCTACACTGATCAGATCCTAATTGGCTGTAAATGTACACTTGCCCCCGAGAGACGGAAAGAGCTCGACATATAGGAAGCAGATCCAGGTGTTTGACTTAGACCAGGTCTGGGTAAGTGGCTGCTGACCCTGCTTTATAGCCCGGAGGTGAGATGTCTGAAACGGGGCTGGATCTGCGCACAAAGCAGCACACTCGAACTATATCTCGCTGGGGGATCATTACGTAATTAGTTCAAAAGCAGAGCTGTGCTCACTCATGTCCATGTGTGCTGGACACAAGGATATGAAACACGTCATCCTGAGAACACTCCTGCCAATTCTCAGTGTTAACAATATAAATTTCACAAGCAGACACCCGGGTATGGACACTGTTGCCTTGATGGTTTTTGTGTTGTCTTCCTGTTTTCAGTGTGTGCCCAGCCAATCGTGTTGTCATCAGGTTTTCCAGTTCCTACTAGGATGATTTAATAGTTTTCTATTCAGAGCACATAGAAACTTCAGAGTAACATTGCTCGAAGAGAGGCAAAACATTTCTAGCAGCTACAGAACCAATCACAATGTCTATATTAACTTCCAGACGATATCATGATGATATTTATTTAAAGTGTATACATCTTATTCCATGTTTGATGCCTTACTATCTCATTAATAACAACACTTATACTAACGTTGGGTTGGAGACCATCGGGCCACAGACAATGATTTGAGTTCACCCAAAACTAGCAGTTAGTCCGACCAGCAGAGAGCAACACAGTACATACAATAAGCACAGCAAAGACGTCAGATAGGTCAGACCATCATGTTTACCTATGTATCTTAAAAGTTTGAAACTCAAATGCACAATTGATTTGTAATGATCTTGATTGATCTCATTGTAAGGCATCTCTAGTTTTCTCTACTACCCCACACCACTACTTTTTCATCAGTCGATACAAGTAGTCAGATAAATCTTAACTCCTTTTTTAATAGGAAGTCACACTACTGGAGTCCACAACATAAAAAGCTGCATCTTGTAAATACCAGTATCTGTGTGACCCATGTTAGCACATAAACATGCCTAAAACAAAACATCAATCCATCTGCAGCACATTACAAGTGTGCTGTAATCTACAAAAATATGTTTCTCACACAGCAGCTCTAAGACAAGGCACTTCTTTAATGAGGCAAACATATAAAGGACTCTGCTTCGCACAACCTCTCAATGGTAATGTTGACAGCACTTCCTTAATTTGTGGCTGATTAGCTGGGTGTGTTGTATTCTTTATGGTTGCAGATGTTAGCTCTGGCTGAAAATGGCTGACATGGTTAGTAATTGTTGTTAGGCAGATTTTAAGTCAAGTTCCAAAAATGTCACCAGATGTTCGCTTTCAAAACACTGGGTGTGTTTTGATCTCTGCCTTCTTCTGCCACATCTCCCAAAATATGAAAGCAACATTGGCCAATCGTTCACTCACAATTAAATGCAAGAGAGGGACACTGCAACATAACTTTACAACTTACTGTCCAGCCGAGGCTTGAAAATCAACTATCAACACAGGTTGCAAACTCCCGATTTTACTCTGTCACTGCATTTAAGCAGAATCTTCCATGTCTGCATCGCAATGCATCTTAAAATCTAGAATTTTCCACGCGTCAAGCAACTATTTTCATCAGTGGTGATTTCATGGTTTGTAGCCTTGAGCAAATGAAAATTAGGCATCGTGGTACCAAAGTGTAGTCTTCTTGTTAAGTAACAATTGAGGATCCAGCAAACATTTACTCAAGTGTTTTATTGTTGCTTTGTGTTTAATAAAATGTCTAAGTCTGGCTGTGGAGTTTGTTTTACAATGCATAGGATGTGTGAATCTCCCCTCTGGGGTATAAAAATTAAATTTGTTACAGATGGCAACTTTTATATGTGTCAGCTATAAACTGTGTGTTGAGATGTGTATTAAATAAGAATGGAAGAAAAAAAAACGGACAGCTATAACCTTAATGAGTGAAAAAAGTGGCGTGTCTATCATGTTTATGCTGCCTCCCTTTCATTTAGGGCTTATATAACCATTTACATGTGTAGTAGTAAGATGAGTCAAAACTTCTAAATGAATTACAGGGTATGGTGCACGTGTCTTGCAGTTATGGTATAAAATGTAATTTGAAAATGAACCCATTCTTTGTATTATGTACAGTATGCAACTATTCATGTGCTCCTCCTGATTTCATCGTGTACAATCAGCGTTTTCCATTGTATTGTTTTCCATTTCCATCCACCATTCCCTTTAAGCTCATAGATTTGTTTGCCTAAATGGACCTCTGTAATCCAGGCCCTTGTACAGTTTGCATTCATGTGTTTTTTATCAGGGAATGCTCGAGTCATAAAACAGTCATACTCAACTTTGGGGAAATGTTCCCATGCACTATTAACCAAATGTAGTAAGCCTGGAAAAGCTATTTGCAACAGGCAGCATTTAACCTTTCTGATGTTGGTTGCTGTAACATCCTCGGGGCATCATAACTACAAAGAAGTGAAGATGCAGCCAGCTTAAGTGAAAGCTACAGCTGACTACAGGAAATGTCTATAAAGAAGAACCTCATCACCTCTATAAACAGTCCTTGTGTGTATTGCTTGAATTATTACATTCGTCTCGCATTCATGTGTGATTTCTTTGTTCAGATCATGTGCGATCCAGTGTTTGAGGCAGACAGCAGAGGAATTCTTCCACGGTTGACTCTGTTTCTTCTTTTAATGAATGGAACTGTTTAAATGTTCCCTCCTGATGACACGGCGAGAATGTGCAACTGGCTTTATGAGACCAAGCTCCTGGCAGAAGGTACTGGACCAACAAGAAGTGGACACGTTCATTATGTAACATCCCAAATTAAGCCAGCATGAAAGACCGGTCACATATTTGTCTAAAACTAATCCCTTTTAAAGAGGTTTGATCAAAGACAATGTAATTAAGCTCTCATGTGTTATACTGTACCGGTGTTATTCCACTGTTTATACCCATCTTCTCCTCCCTCTTCTCTCTGAATGACAACTGCAGCTGACTTTGCGGCTGACTGGTGATTGGCGCTCTTACTCAGCGGCTGGGAAGCCGAGCTGCATGTCAATGTCGAGTGTTTTGAGTGACTCATTGGGTCTCATCCAAAACCACGGTGTTGGTGCAGTGATTAGTTCTCTTTCCATCTCTAAGCCTCAGCAGGTGGAGGAACAGCGAACCATAAAAAATGTTGGGAGGAAAATGTTACTCCCATATTGAAATAGTAGCCAATCAATGCATTTAACACGTGGGAGAGATCATGGAAACTGGGTTGGGAATGTTTCACAGATGGACTTCTATGTTGGTGAATATCAATGGGCATGTTTACTAGTGAATATGGGATTAGCAGGAGGAAAGCTTAAGTTAAGAGAACAATTTGTGACCAGTTCAATACAAATGTAGAGTTTAAGATGGGATGATTGCTTATTAAAGATATTAGTTTTAATACTCTTTTTCTTTTTATCCAATTAAATGATAAACAGGCCAAATCGGCAAGAATATAATAAATATGCAACCTAAATAATAGTCACATGCAGTTACCAGCTGCTAAAAAAGTGGCATGTATTACGTGTCTTCCCAGGGCGAAATATGAGGAATGATAGAGAGTAATGAGCCCACCAGAGTTTACGCTAGACTTCCCTTTTGACGGCCGATTTGGCTGTTAACATTACAGAATTCTGGCCATATAGAACAACTACCTGACATATGTTATGTATATATGTAATGTATACATATTCAGCCCACATTCAAACAGCAATCAAAGCCAAAACAAACACACGCTATAATCCGCTATGATTTGTCCTACCTGCCCCGGTGCAGAACATTTTGTCTAGACCTTAACCTCCCAGGCCATTTCATGCCCTGATAGTGTGTGTCATGCTCCTGTGGAGCGGGGCTGCGTGTGCAAGTTGCCCTGGCCAAGTGTGACGTTGACGAGCGGGGCAACTCTGCGACTTGTGCTGACAAGTTGCCAATATTTTAACTTTTATGCGAGTCCAAAAACTGCCAGAGAATGCGGCGCAATAGAGGAGCGCACGCCATGCAAGCCATACCAAAGGGGACATGTTTCTAGTGAGCCGTCGTGGTGTGATCTACGGCCCAGTTGAACTTCTCCTCTGGTTTGAATCATCTTTAGTATTTAGCTGCTGCCATGCCTGATACCTGGAGCCTGCAGCATATTTGTTTTTCAGGCACATCTTTTTGATCAGTACAGCATTTTAAAATTTGTATTCATGTGTTTCAAATGTTAGTCAGTGTAACCTGCAGCTCATGCTCTGTCTTGATGTTGTTCAGTATGACAGCTGTGGTTGCCCAACTCAAGCTGAAATACATTTGGGTAGAAATAGCTTACAAGACAATAGGAGCACTTGAGAATGATAGATATACAGCACAGGCTTATTTCCATGAGCTGATGTTTTGGCAATGTGCCTCCTTCAGGGTGGAAAGGAAAAACATGACATCATAGTTTTTATCACTTTCGAGGAAACTCAGTGTATGAAATCATCTCTTTAAAATACACAATCCATAGCATTCATGCATGAACTACTTAACTACTACTTAAAGTTCAGTAAGCCACACAATTATTGAAAAAAGACTTAAAAAAAAGATTTCACTTCAGCAGTGAGAGATTATGAATAAGTGCAAAACATGTATACAAAGTATATGTTTATAATTGGATAATCAGAAAAAACACAAGTACAAATATAAACAGCATAAAGATATTCAGTTTATTATGTAGAATTTGGGGCCAGAGGGCGAAAATAATTCAGTTGGGCTCCTGTTGCCTCCAAATGACCTGGCCTCAGGTTTTCTGTACATTGTATCAATACGTTGTTCGTAATTTGATGAAACACAACTGTATTGAGGAAAATGCACCACCAGGACATAATATATTTGAAATTTATAAATATGCTGGAACTTGATAGTGACACAAGGTCCCTTTAGAAGGCAGTACCACAAGACTATAATAACACAGGACTTGGGTAAAGTTTTGCTTTACTGGTGCAAAATCCTCAACAAATGTGAATCAAAATCACCTAGCCTTACAGTATATCTCAAACTGTACGATCCCTGACCCCCAAAAACATAGGTTCAAACATAAAGTCGCACAAGTAGCGTAATTATGAGCGATCTGCTAAAGATGACGTGCCCCTTTCCTCTGTGAAGTGTAAGCCATAGCATCGTTTTATATTTTGGTAACCAGAATTAAAATCTTTAAAGTAGGACTTACTTTAGTTCACTGATAGACAGTTATACAGCAGCAAAAAGGATCTACATTGTGTTGACAAATATGGCTGCAACTAAAGATTATTTTCATTGTTTATTAATCTGTCGATTATATTCTAGATTGATTAGTTATTAGTTATTTGGTCCATAACATAACATTGATCCGTGTTTTACAGAGCACCAAGACGACATCCTTAAATGTCTTGTTTTATCCACAACCCAGAGATATTAAGTTTACTCCAATAGAAAATTAAATGAACCAGAAAAAATGCAATTCATTTAATAATTAAAAACTAGTCAATTTATTGTTGCAGCTCTACTGTCAATGTGTTGATGTGTTGATGTAATTGAAAGTAAGAAATGAAAGTAAACTAAAACAAAAAGACACAAATATATATCCCAAAAGCAGTTAGTAGTTACTAAGTAACTTCCAGCCTTGGTTGACATTGACATTAACATGTTAACTGTACAGTTGGACAGAAAACACAGCTGCTATTTGTCCGTAGTTCAGTACAAACTATCAGTACTACTAATATTTAAATGTATGTTCGTGGCATATGGTTTTATAATATTCAGCTCACTCCAGGTTATATTTTTCATGAATGGGATCATATATACTGAGGTTGTGTTCTGGCTGTGAGTGTTTGAGTGGCTTACTGTGTGAGGCCACCATAGTGACCTTTGTTCAAACATGGCTGTGTACAAGGCCAGCCTGTCTGTCAGCCATGATGGATGGCTCTCTGCTGACCTGTATCAACCTTGTCACCCCCGGTCCACTGTTTCTGCTGTTTGTTGTGTATGTTTGATTGACAAGCTGATTACAACTGTGAATTCAATTTTGTACGTTGTTGTTGTTGGAACAGGCCTTTTTTCTGCCACATTTATTCTGTGTGGTCATATTACGAGTCACTTGTTACTGTAATAGATTTATCAGAATAGAAAAATGAATATTTCCCTCTGTGATGTGGCGTGGAAAGAGTTTGCTTAATTATTCCATGGCCTTGCTGTGAAGCGCTCACTGTGCCTGGTGGCTAGACCTACAAGGGCCGCTCTGTTATGAGGAAAATTTTGAGTTTTATGATCTGAGTGGAAAGAATGGGACTGGCTCAGGATTTTGTCAGGCTCACCCCAACTGTTGCAGAAAACCGCCAAATGAGACCAGTAAATATGGAACGTGTGAGAATTCAGAGGAACAGGATTTCATTCAGGCTTCGTTAGTCTGATGTTGAAAGCACCAGCAGCCTGTGTGGCCCTTGTCTGAAATTCACTTGACAGAACTCATGCTGGGATTTCACATTATATCACCAACAATGCTGAAGCTGCAAAAAACATCAGGAGATCTGGCCACATTTGCGGCAAGTGACTATCTTTTATTGGTGCCGAATCTAATAATTCAGACTGTACTGAATGTCCTGCTTGTTCATCCCTTTGCAAGCTGTTTAAGCCCTGAAGCGCCTCAGTATCCTGCGTATATTAAGTTTGACATCATACCTTGTAGCATGGAATTTAAAGATCAAGGTTACAGTACCTATTTGTCACGAGTGTCAAAGCTTTAATGTATGGTTTCCAGACATGTTTTACAAGAGAACAGCCTTTACATCATTTGGAAAGAATCCAGAGGAACCCGCTCGGTGCAGTAGGTAAAGGCTTAACAGGTGTTGTGATTTGGGATCCATGGAAGCAGGACAGAACAACAAATGAAGGCCTGTGCCACATAAGATCAGCTTGAAAACATAATGATGTGTGACCTAATGTGCTCACGAAAGGCAATGGCAGTTGGTCTTTACGGGTGGCGTATGTGAGTGAATTTTAAGGGGGCAGGCTGACAGCCTCATGAGGACAGAGCCGTAATGTAGGAAAGTTTTCATGGTAAACACGTTTAGTTCTGTCGTCAGGGGAGGCCGTCAGTAGTAGAGTTCAGGTTTCACAAAGCTCAGCTCTCAGTGAAGTTTGTGTGGATTATGTCAGCGGCATATTTGACCTACTTTTTCAGCCCATTGACCACTGCTTGTGGAAATGCAAAGAACTCTTTACAAATACAATGTAGAAAATGAAGCATATTACACATTTAATATAATATGTATGTATAGTAATTAGCAAGTCTAGTAATCGTCTAATGTCTTAAAGCGCGTTTCGGGCATGGTGCACCTGTGGAGCGGGGCTGTGTGCGCATCCTGGCAGTCATATGTAATAAATGCAAAAAGTGGAGCAACTCCGTTCCTTGTGCTAAATGTTGAAAATATTTCAACCTCTAAAACTCAAGAATATGTGACACACTGCAAACTGTTTTGGCTGGTGGCGCATTTCTATAGGGATTGGTCATGTTTTCAAATATTTGAATAGTTGTTTAATGGTAAAAGTTCGAATAGTTCGTGTGACTATGGTTTTATCTGAAGAAGTATTATTTCCATTGTTTCTAATAGCAGAACTACTAACTTTCTACCAAGGCCTGTAATAACAGGATACCTGGTGGTATGTCATTGTTACAGGCCTTGGTAGTGGATCTTCAGTTAATCATCAAATATTTCCTGGTGGTTATTGAACAGCATTTTTGCGTGAAATTCTCATTCCTAAATTTTAGCAATGCTTCTTGGTCTCACTACGTTTGCATGTACATAAAGAAGGCAGGTGTGCAGGTGAAATACCATTTTTTATGGCAGAATTAGCATGCATATACAGTTTTTTTGTTTTTTTTTAACGCAGGTAAACCCACAAAAAAAGGGCAGTCGACTCCTTTCCCATTGCTAATAGATGAGCTTGGTTTTTGTTCATTTACTGGAGTGTCACGTTCTGCAGATTTGGGTTCTGGCCCAGATTTGAATGCTTATTGTACTGTTTCTCATTGAAGACAAAAGCCAGATGTTAGTGGGTGTTAGTGGGTTGTTTGTGTGTGAAAGGATTGAAAGTTAGCATCTTCAAGTCCCTCTTGGCATAAATCATGAATCTTTGATCCCAGGTATGTTAATAATGCCATCTAACATATTTATATGACAGGTTCGCTTTACAGCAGCATTGATCGCCCTTTAAATGTCATCTTCTTGACTCTGTCAAATCTTATTGGACATTTATTAGGTGACGGTATCATTTTTGAGCCTCCAAGCCAGGTGTGACATGGATTAAAGTCATGTTAACGCAGGAGTTGAAGCCGGTTTCTCTCTGGTTTCAGCCGCTGGACTGTGGAGAACAAGGTGTATTCTGTAGCTGTGTATTTAGGTTTAGGTCTGCTAGCTTTAATGACTAACGTCCTGGGGAAAGGACAGCCTAGGGTAGACCGTAGCTCATTTCCCTCCTGTTTATGGAATTACTGATGGCAGCAGGGACACCCCCAAACCCCCACTCAGCCCGACTTTAAACACTGTTCCTACACTGCTATACTATACTGACACATGAAGGATCATGTGGGGGAAATTATGAGTAGCCTGCAAAATGTTAGTTTTTTTTATGAGGACATCTCAAACTGAGAAATTTGGGTGCAAATAATCTCCTCATAGTCTGTCTTTATTCCTTACACAGAGACTTGGGACTGTCAGAGAAGTTCTACATGATCATTTCCTGTGCAAGGAAACTGACAGGAAGTCCAGCACAGCAGTACTAAAATAATACCTATTTTATGCCAAGGACTCCTGGAAGAATACAGTTACAACATAGTTTCACAGCAATTGTCACAAAATATAATATACAGGATTTGTGTACATGGACACAGTTTTGAAATTGTTCTTGTGACTATCAGCACAACCATCTCTGTGCCTGCACATTTTCTTGACTGAAATATTACATTTCTGAAGGGTGCTGGTGATGCAGGGAATGCACACATTCCAAGACTGTCACGTCTGAATTTGCATCCAGTCTGTGTGTAGGTTTAGTTATCAAAGTACTTTGGTTAAGTTTAGAAAAAGAAGAAGAGTTTGGGAAACAGAAATGTATAGGGTTCACTTTGGTTGAGGTTGAGGAAACACTGTGATTTCGGTTTAAAAATCTTTTATCAATACTGACCAAAATTTAGTCCATAGGATTTGTGTACATGAACATTAATTTTCCATTTCAAATTCATGAAAAACTGTCATGAAAAAAGTTTTTTCCCCCTGTAGTTTAAATTTCTTCAGTATTTTACAAACTGACATGACACTGGGTTGACAGAAAAATAGAACAGTGTATTCGATTTTGTGCTGTGATTACGTTTTGCAATACGACTACTGTCTTTTGTGAAGTTACACTGGTACCTATACATGAGCATTGGCGCGAGTGTAACCAACACAAAAAGAGGGAGAGGAAGACGTCCAAAGCAGAATTTAAAAGAATGTATTATTTCAAATCACCAGTGTCTCCAAATTTGGGACAGACGTTAATCTGAAAATCTGCTCTTGACCACAACCCCACTGATGACCCAACAGGGGTCAGGCAGTATAATGTTGTTTATTCTGTCCAGCCTGTAATTACTTGCCCTTTTGTCACCCCTTCTTCACCAGACTTCCAGCATTATACACACAGGTGTGACCCTGATCTTGAGGTGGGTTGTTTTTGTGGCTCGTTGGACACAGAACAATCCTTGTACTTGTTTAGAGTAGTGTAGGTCAGTTGATCTTTTAAATCTCCGGTACTGGAAGAAAGTGCCCACAGAACTGGAAATGTTTCATTAAAAGGTCTGTCCACACTAAGCATAAAATGTAAATATTGAAAGTCAGTTCAGCCGTGTCTCTCAAAGACAGTTTTCGTACTCTTTCTAAGAATAAACTTGGACAACATGGAACCGTATCCTCAAAAGAAGTAGGCGTTGAAAAGGCAGAGAGTATCTTCTGAAGTATCTGTTCAAACGTAGGAACCTGCTCATATTCAAAAATTCAAATACTTTTGTAGGCATCCAATACAAATAATTGAATCAGTCTCTGCACCAATTAGCACCATGCAGTATAGGTCACCCTGGCTTGAGTTGAAAATTTAGCATCCCAATTACTGATTCTTAATGAACAGCATGGTGGGAATGCATCTTTTGTTTTGCCTTCATCAAATTCGGTACAAGTATTTCCTGAAATGAACAAGTACAAATCCAAACTCTTCCATAATCAGCGCCTTTTGTTCCCAATTTTCTCCATCTTTGCATTTTATTAAAAAATTCTCACTTAATGAGCAGGTTTCCAAGTGAAAGCCATTGACCTGAAACTCCCAGGGAGCACTCGCTCCAGTTTATGTGACCAAATTCAGTCAAGTGTGGTCTTTTCCATCCCTATGTTTTAACAAAGCATGTGTGTTTACTTGACCGTACCATAAATATTGAACCCATTTTGCCAAGAGTTAAAACCTTTCTGGCATACCTTTTTATATTCATTTTCTCCAGATTTTTGGGTTGAGCACCACAAAGCTCCAGAACAGCTTTTCTTTTTCACAAACTAACCTTGTGAAGCCTTCTGAGGACCGAACACTTGTGGGCGGAAACAATGCCTTGTCCCAATAGAAGCCATTCAGCATCCTTGTGAATTCCTTCCTCCTCACAGACCACGACTAATGTTGCATTTGGTGGTCCTTGACAACTCGTGAAAATCAGAAATTTCCACGTTAACAACTGGGATAGTCGACCTCTAACAGCTGGCAAGATGCTAAATACCAGTGGTAAATGTGGGCAAATTCCATGATACCCAACATATAATATAATACTATGATAATAATTATATATGGAAAAACGATACATTACACAGTACAAAGTAAATAATGTGAATTGATATAAAGAAAGTAAAAGTATATCTTACAATTCCAACAGCCGGTGAGCTGATTAACAACATGTCCAATAACAGATACTGGATTATAGGCCTGTCCTCCATCATTTACACCTCACTGTGATTTTTTTATTGGCCTATTTCATCTCATCTATTTACCAGCAATGGCCGACCACCTGAATGAAAGCACCTGGCAGACATAACACGGTCACATTACATTTCCAGATTTAACAGGTTGATGGGAATCACATAAACACATCATTAAAAAGTGACTGGCAAGCTTTGGATTTTGTGTTAGTAGGGTCTGCACAGGATACGTGTGCACAGTTTGAGCAAGAAGGCCATTTTGGCAACATTGAAGCAGTCTTGCGTCTTGGTTTTTGTATGGATTAAACAACCAACATACAATGTGTAAATTAGCTGCTGAAATTCATGTTTTAGCAGGGCTTGACAGCAACAAAACCGATACACCAATCACTCCTAATATGTCATGTTGTTGGTTGTTCTGGGCCCGACCAGTTCATTTGTGATTATCAATAATAATTTGCGAGGTTGAGAGATGTGCTGGAATGTAGATTATGTTGGCCAGTGTTTCCCACAGGATTTTGTGAGACACTGGTGGGTGGCCCACGGTCCCTTTAGGGGGGTCAAGGGACATGCTCCCCCGGAAGATAATGTTATGCATTTTCAAGTTAAATTCATCAATCTGGTGAACTTTGAATAAATAACGTGACCATAAAATATAAAATGTAGAAAATAATCAAATATAACTCCAAGCTTCAGCTCTGCTGTCTGGTCCAATGCTCACAGTTTACTCTACTACACAGCTCTGGCTATACCATGTTAACACAAGCCTATAAACTATATCGTCAATAGTCAATATCAGTCTATTGCTTTTAATCTTGTAGCCTATTAGTCCTGATTTGTAACTTAACGTTGACTGAGACCAGATTATCATTGTCTTGTGCCATCTTAACTATATATTGCCTAGTCTGCATGGTCAAGGTTGCTGCCGGGAAGCGTGACTGTCATTTCATACGCACGCATGTGAACGTGTTTTCAAGCACAATGTGGTTATCTCTACAAGCTGCAGTTCATTAACAGTGCTGCCTGTTGGCATTCATCAAACGTAATAAGTAACATGAGTTGTATAGATATAAATATATATAGACAAACAGACTACAAGCTAGTACATAAACTTAACGTTGCTGTTATTAGAGACCACAAATTTACCTGACAGCTGTTCCTGTCAGTTTTTTTTTTATTATGTTTTTTTTTTCTTTTCATGGCCAGAAGATATTGCTAGTTCCGCCTCACTGAAGCTGTAAACACTGGCACCGCTTTGATACGAGGGGGAGGCAGCATAATTTGCGAGTGAGACTGGTATCTTCTCACCGAAATTCCCATAAATATCTTCCAAAATATGGAACTTTTGCTCAATGCAAGTAAGAAATATCCCTCTGAAGGAAAGGTTCTTTGAGTGAGAACCTTGATTTCCCACAACATCAGTCTGTGTAACCTGACAGTTGACCATACTAACCTAAGGTCTTAGATTAAGTTGTTTTTAAGAGCCCCTGCCCGACTCACAGACTAAAAGAGCAGCCCCCTTCCCATTGTGACCAAGGCTAATTCTAAACCAGTGAAGATAAAGTGGGATCTATAGAGTCTTATCAGCAGTATAGTCAGCAGTTTATTCACTTGTTGGCCTTTGTGTTCAGTGTACATCAGAAGCTTGTATGTGAAACTCATTATTGGTACAGTTTGTTCGCATAGATGGAAACAGACCACACAGTCAGCATAGCTATACTTTGAAGCTGCAGACTGTTTGTCTTGGGTCATTATAGGTCAAATAAGCAGCTGAGGCTGTTTGATGACTTTTCTACCACCTTTTCAGCATATAGTAGCTTCTCAAAACATGCCTAACAAAACAAGACCATTATGAGTGTTAGCACTTCCCTCACATCAGGGTTCAGCTTTTGTAGGGCAAAAGTGGATCAGTACATGCCCTATGTCAGTTTTTACTAGCCCTTATACAAATTGTTTTATTTTAAGGGATACACTGGTTAATTTTTCTTGGACTATTCCAATTTCCACTCTTTAAAAGTCTGACCTGCTAATTCAGATTTTGGCCAATCTGGGTGAATTTAAATTCCCCCCGAAAAGCTTGTCATGGCCCGTCATGCTGAAATCCACCTGATTCCGATCTCTGGCCGTTGGATCAGTTTGCTAGTGGTTCCGCTGTTCTCTAATTAAAACAAAGAGTAAAGTTAAAACTTTCGGCAAACTGAGCAATAATACATACTTTGAGTTTTGCCCACATCCTCAACACCACCCAGCTGAACTTCTTTTTCCAGGATTAAAAAATGTTTGCTTGCACTTCAGCTCAAATATCCTAATTTCTACCATTTCCTTGTGAGTGCGCAGTCAATATCGTGCCTGTGCAACTCTCAACATAGGTGAGAAGAAAGCAAGATGGCTCTCTCCTTCGCTACTTCCATCATCGACTCAGGAAAAAGCTAGATTTACTTCCCGATGTAGCATTTTACTTACTGGGCAGTTCATATTGAGCCCTGCACATGGAGACTCACCTCCCTTAAACCCTGTATGGACCATCATGAATGTGCCACATCTACAGAAATCCAGTCTGTCAATCAACAGAAAAAATGAAAAAGGGATCTGTTTCGGTTTTCAGACGTTTTGTGCTACGTCTTGTCTTGTCTCATCAGCCGTACCTTTTTATGAGGTACTTTCCACAATTCAGCCCAGCAGGAAGCAAATGTAGATTAGATTTTCCGTTTACTGTCCCCGTGGTGAGTTTGCTCGACAACAGCTTACAAATCATTTGTTATGGTTTCCTCTGTGAAAACAGTAGTTAATCAGTTGCCGGAAGGCTTTGGCCGTCTCAATGTCAAAAACAGAAGGGAATCATTCTGCTTTGAAGGAAGACCTACTTGCTCCATTTGCCTCCATGTTTTGATTACTTCTCCATGTGTGAAGAGGAAGTCCTTCACTGAACAGGGGAAGCTTTTCACGCAGAGCACTAAGACCTCATAACACACCAGTGTCATCTATTACAACTCTACTGGCAGGGTAATGGTAGAGTCACCTGAAAGCTTAAAAACATTCATCTTTAAAATGATCTGGAACAAAGCCAATTTATTGTAGTGCCGACTCTTTCCAGGCCGTTACCTGAGGGATTTCTGCTGTTCCTGAGCTGCTCTCCAGCCATTGTACTTCACGGGCCAGCAAGACAAAAGCATACTTTACAGGGAGGTGGAAAAAGAGTAGCACAGGACCGGGGCCAAGCGGTCAGTTGTGGTGAGCTAAAATTGCAGACTAAAGCATATCTCCAAATCACAGAGCCCATAGGATGGAAGAGGAATCCTCCGAGTGTTATTGTTTCCCATGTTCGTCTACCCCCAGTAATATTTTCCAGATTAAAGCCAGCTCTTTGCCCTTCCTGTGAAGACAGACCCCCAATTTCACAGAAGAAAACCAGAGGAACCGCAGAATGGGAATTGCTTTTTCCACTGCACTGAGATAATGTGCTGCCAGTCATGCTGCGCCTGAGTTCAGCTGCCAAACTGCAGCATTATTTCCATTTTTCACAGGTCGGTTGTTCAGAGAATGTCTGCTTGAGACTTGAATGATACTTTGATATCATCATCTCTCAGACATTAATGCTACTGATGGAGCAACTGTGATATCCTCCTGTATCTTACTGGATACAACAGCTTGGAGTGATGCAATGTGATTTCGGGTTTTATAGTTAATAATTAGTACATGCCTCCGAACCCTTTATAAAGGCTCTTATACCATCAGTCTTAAAGCGTGGAGAAATCTGGCTACAAAATGTTTACTGCTATAGCCTAAACATGGCTTAAGTGGAGCGGTGAGGCATTTCCTGGACCACATCAGAAAACGAGACAAGCTTAATAACCCCACACTTCTGAACAAACACATGTATACACTTAGTATCCTCTCGGCACAGGCTGCTTTCAGAGGCCAGTGTTGAGCTCATTATTTGGCTGGGTGTCTGCAGGCTCTTTGTACTGTATGGTCAGACAACCAGTCCTGCACTCCTACTTTGGAAGCTGGCAATCTTTGTGTGTTTAGTTTGGACATTTACCTTGGAAACATTTCTGAATACGTAAGCCCACTTTTACTTCTTCCACTTCTTCAGTTGCAGCTATTAAAGAGATGGCCCTCAGGTTTATTTTGATTCCTGATCAGAGTATTTGAACTGAACAGACACAGACATGGACCAAACCTCCAATGAAAAACACACTCACATAAAGACGCTATCACATAAAGATTATAAACCTTATAAATGACTTATTGTTATTAATTTGATTACTGTAAACATTCTGCAATGACAGTTGACATAATTACTTGTTGCAAATTATCCTTAAGGTTTCTTGGATGTTTAGTATCAAATTTAACCCAATCGAGTGAAAACTAAGCATTTAGTGAGGCTTAGAAATACAAAAAAAATCACAAAAATTAATTAGCTCAGAGGGCCTTCAAACATTCATAACTGAAACAGGAATACAGCTATAGGATTTTGCAAAGTCCCAAGGATTAAAGAGAAGTTTAATTAAGTTTTTTATTTATTTATTTATTTTCAAGAAAATACTAGGAGGGCCTAGCCATGTTGATCTGGAATGACCCATATCCGTTGCTGTCCGTTGAGCTGGCTGTAGCCTCAGAGCTAGCTGTAGCAACAGTCTGTTATCATCTTAACTGGATGAAATGATAGAATATTGTACAGCAGTCATTTTCATTTAGGTTTCTTATTAAGAGAAAAAATCTAGGCCTGCCAGAGTGGCACTAATGTTATTATAACATGGGATATTTACCCTTGTTGTCAGGCTAGAACTGTTGTTACCTTTCTTTGTAAAATGACTAGTCTGTCATCATTGTTTTGCAATGCACAACCATAGATATAACTATTAAAATCTGGATATAGCTTCAGAATTGGAGCCCCGTTCATTCCAATGAAAGCTGCTAAATGGTGGATGAAGCCAAAAAAGCTTGACTTTCCAGGTATAAAAATTACCCGGATCCTCCATTTTGAGGGGCCCAAAGAGCGTGTGCACAAGAGACTTCCGCCAACCAAGCCAGCTAACCTCTGTTTAGCACCCAGCTAACTTGAATGGCAATAAAATAATTTAATGGTGCGTCTCTGCTAGACTTTCCAAATGTTATCGGACCGAATGGCTCAAATTATGATAGTGAAACTATTCATTTCACGGGGGTTATGACGCTCAAAACAATGTATCCAACATTTTTCAGCTTCTTTTACAATGTAAGTATTTTGGGCCAAAATGCATTGGTCACAAAAACAAGCCAGCAAGGAAATGATAAACTAGATCCTTAAGCAATAAATGATCATTGCACTTGAATCAAGGCCTGGAATATGTATCCTGATTGTTCCCTACCCTTCTATGTCAGCCGAAGGCAAATGCACGCTCATCAGAACGAGGCATAAAGTGAAGCTGGGGTCAGCTCTGACTCCTTTGCCAGTGGCTCCCTGCAGATGGAGGTGTACAGTGCACACATGAGAGTGTCAAGTGTTTAATTTCCTCCAAGTGGCAGAGCACGTAGTCATAATTATTGTCCATTTGACAGATCGTTGTAAATGTCACATGTCGTTGGTGAGGACTTGACACCGGGACATAAAATGACTGCTGAAACTACTCAAAAGTTACATCCATCTGGCAACAGCAATCAAATGAAACCTTTTTTTATTAGTTTCCCTTCGCAAAAGCTGGCAGCCAGCTTCTTTGGAACAATAGGGTGCCTGTCGATTGAATTGTCTCACAAGTAAAACTCTATAACGTTTGCTGCTCCTCCAGAGCAAAGAGACAGATTTCTTTTCCAATAAGAGCCCTGTTCTTGTACCCCTGCCTGGATGATCTTAAGGTAGCAATTTGCTAAGTATTCTCTCAAAAGCTTTATTGTTCAGTGCAGGTTTAGTGCATTGGTCTAGTCAGACACTTAATCAAACCTGAGCTCTCATTTCAGCGGCTATTTATGGGAGACGCCAAACTCGATTACAGCCCTGTTGTAGAACATCAGAAAAGGGTGTATTAATTCCAGTGTTAAGTAATTACAGACATAGTAAGTGGTGACCTGTTGCCTTAAAGACTATTTTAAATTGCTGAGAATTACTCTTGTGTTATGTTACCTGTCCGTTCAAATACCTTGAATTGAAAGAGAAGAGCCACTGTTACTTAATGTTTGTCAGTCATAGCTTCCATGTACTTGGAGCCAATATTTGGTCTTGACAATTTAGCCAATATTTAGTCAGCTATTTCCACTGGCCAGGCGAAGCATTGCCATTAAAAGGCGGGAGCCCCAGACAGACGTTATTACACTATTACACTAGTCTGTCTGTCCAGTCAACGAACCGATGTGATGTAACTGTGTGCGTTGCAGTGTTGAGCGTTGTGTCAATATAGCCTTGAATGTTTACATCCGTTCATCAGTGCAATTAGGCTCAAGGATAGTTTTGCTAATGTATCGACTCTGCTTATGTCTGTATGGTATATTACAGCGGTAATGTTGCACATGTGCCATTAAACCTCACAAAACCACTGTCAGTGTATTTACAGGCACATAAATAACTTGCTTTCTGCAGCCGCCTGATTTATTAAATGTTCTTAAACCCAGTTTCCCTTTTTTTCTGTTAAGGTAAAAACCCAGGCACATCGAGCTGATCAGGGAATGTGTAGACATCACTTGTAGTTTTTGCAGAGTTTGCAGTAACTTTAGAGGGCTGCTATCGGTGCCTGTTAAACCAGTTCAGCATGTTGAGTTGGAGTCTGAGCAAGTTGCAGAGACAGAGCTGTGAAATTTTCCTTGACATTTGCATGCATCTTTTCTTTATTACGTTTGAGAAGAAGCAGGAAAACAGGCAGTGTTTGTGCTCCATACTTTAAAGATATTAGGAGTGGCTACCTTTGCAGTAGGTTGCAAAGATATTTAGACATCTTTGTCCAAAAAAAAGAAGCTTAAAATGCTTAGAAACAAGGAAAGAATGTTTTCAGTGCTCTGCGTGATTTCTTCTTGCAAGACTGTTCCCGGAAATATTGTTTGGTTCCACTGATCTAATATATGCCATCAGCCTTGATGGGTTTTGTTCTCGAGACTCTCAAGAATCGTTGCTCTGATTCTCCCTGTTCTTTTGACACATATAGTAAGAACTTCATGATTTCTGGTTTCTGTAGGGCTGCACCTAAAGATTATTTCTATTTCCGATTAATCTGCCAATTATTTTCACAAGTAATTGATTAATCGTTTAAAAATGTGGAAAACGCTCATCAAAGTGCTTCTTTTGTCCAACCAAAAGTCCAAAACCAAAAGACTCTTCATTTTGGTCATAAATGACCAAAAAAAACTAGCACGTCCTTTAATTTAAGAGTGCATATAATGTACATTAATATTTTTTGCTTTTAGAATGACTTATAGTTTGTGATCATTGTCTTTCTATCGACTAATCGATTAATCAGCTAGTCATTTCAACTCCTTTTCTGGCCACTTTTGCTGTGCACAAAATCCGTTAGCCCTCAGTGGCTCACCTTTTAGCTACCAATGGCTGTAAAGTTCGCCTGTAGTGACTATAACGTTACAAGAGTTTAAGATGTGAGAGTTTATACCTGAGTAGTAGTATAAGTTGCTACAACCTCTCCCCCCCGTCCTTGAAGCTGCAACAGGGGGTCCGAGACTGCAGGCCTGATCTGCAGCCCTGAACAATGAAGCCGGAGAGCTGATGGAAAAGCCATCTCCACTGAGACAGATTTTATTGCTTTCCAGGCCTGCTGTCCCCTATGAGGTCATTTTAGAGGAATGTCCCAGAGAGTAAAGTAAAAGTCGGGTCAGAGTACTTGACCTGTTTGTTTTGAGTCTTACACCTAAAACTTTCCATTTCTTTAAACATACAGAAAAGCAGCTTGGATTTCTTCTCTCTCAGCCTCTCTGGAGCTGGGGCTAACCAGCATGGAGCTTGTAAAAGAAGAGGGCTTGTGCAAGCACCCGTGGTTTGTATTAAATGACTGTAGGAGAGCTAGCTTTGAGGAAACCTTCATTACAGAAGTGAGAAGCAATCAGTGTAGTAAAATTGAGTCATGGAGCTGCTGGGGGATGGTACGCTGAGACTTGGCTAAAACAGTTCTGTATCAGGTTTTACGGACTGACCTAAGTCTGCCAGTTTTCACAATTCTTTGTGAAATGTCTGTTTGGTTTATGCTGATCTACGTGACTATAATGCCATTAAGTGAACAATTTTATTTGTTCTCAATAAAAAATTGGGACACAGGGTTTCTCCAGAGCAATAAAAGTGTTCCAACAAGAAATGAGGGACTCTTTTGCTGAACTCTTTGAAAACGGTGAAGTTGGCAGTTGAGCGGCTTAACAAATTCACTAGAGCTGAAACCATTACTGTGGTCAGTTAATCAACAGGAAATTATCTGGCAACAATTCTGATGATTGATCTATTGTTTGGGTTACTTTTTCTCCCCCAATGGATCCAGCATCTCAGTTTTTTGCTGTTCCATCTTCTACAGCAGTGAACTTGATGTCTTGGGTTTGTGGACTATTGGTTGGACCGAACAAGATATGTGAAGAGCTCACCTTTTTGGACATTTGAGAGATTAAATGATTAATCAAGAAAATAATCCATAGTTTTATTATTATTTATTAAATAATCGTTAGTTGCAGCCACTTGTGAAATGAGAGAGAAACTGCATATTTTCCAAGATGGGATGTGTTGACATCCATTTCTGCGATGTCAAGTGCAAATATCCAGATTTTTCCCAAGAGGCATCAGTAGTAACACAATTTTTAGTTGTTATTACGTAAATTTAAGTGGTCATTTGCTATCCCGATATATCTAGCAGAAGAAATTGAAAATTAAAAAAGAAAACTGTGTTCATGAATGATCAGCAAACAGAGAAAGAGAAAAGGAGCAAAACACATCAGTGCTGTTGGCGTGTTGAGACGTGATCATATAGATATAATAAAGTGTGATACCCAAAGGAGAGGAGGTCTGAGGGTAGGATCAATTCTTTTTTTTAAATAATTTTCTTTGAGCACTGTTTACACCCCCAGATCTGCCTGAGAGTTTATAATATGAATTTAGAATCGAAATAAAGATATATAATTAAGGGGTTCCACATGTTTATTCAGCTTTGACCTCAGTCATTGTTATCAATTCTGGATTCATAAAGATCAACAGATCATTGGTTTTATGCCCTGACAACCGTCATTTACAGAAATTTTCTTTTTGCAGGTCAGGATTAGACAAGTTCAAACAATATTGACTAAAAACAACGTAAGAAAAAGCACCACCCTCAGGGGATTCAACAATAAACAACAAAAGATAGAAATTAAATTAATTCCTCAAATCTCTCCTGAGTAAACCGTCTTTCCAAACAAATCGATAAAGGATCTCTGAAAAAGAAAATAACCCAACATCAGTGACGCTGTCCGAGTCGCCTTCTTATTCAGTTGATGGTCTTCATGCACACAGGATAACTGTCTGGAAGTGCAGCTGCAGGCTAACGCTAAGCTAGCTGCTTCATGTTGGAAGTAGGAGGTGCATGAAGAGAAAAAAAGTTACAGATCCAGCTTTTAATTACAACCAGCTTAAGTGAAAACCTTTTTCGATTGAATTTTAGTTTATAAAACATGACACCTGGAACCTATTGTTCATAAGAGGAGTTACTGCTCCACTACACATCTCACTGACTTTCTCACACAAGAAAGAACCAAAACTAAATGAAAACAGGGTCCGATGCTGTTTATGCCCAGAAAGTCTCGGGTCAAAGGTTTTCAGTTTCAGACTGTTCCTTACAGTCTGTGTCTGCAGGTTGGCTGAAGTCAGCTTAGCAAGTCTCACTGTGCTGCCAGTTCAAAGTTGCTGGTCTAATGTTTCCCTAAACCTTCCACTGTATTCCCCTTAATGACTGACTGTAAGCCTTAAAACTCCACTGCAGCTCATTTGTGATAATCGCTGTTGTGGAGGAATGCTGCTGAGCCAAGCATTAAAGGTTTAGATTTTATCAGTAGACGTGAATAGACCGGTAGATCAAAACCTGCTCATGCCAAATGTTCCACTATTGTTGCATTCACTCGGGTGCTTGATCCTCAGCTGCTCCAGTGGCTGCTTGATGAGTTAAAGAATGCTTACGCTGAGAGTGTGCAAAGTCTTGATATGTGCAAGAGGATAAATGCATGATGAGTAGCTGAAAAAGCATGCAGAGATATTCTGGTGCGTAGAAATGTGACCTGAGCTTGCTGAATGATTGACTTGATGAAAGGTTCTAGGCACAACACGCTATATTAACTGGATCTTTAAAGTATAAAAGTCCTGCATCATTATGCGAGTATGTTGATTTATTATCCACAGCTGACTTGTATTATCATTCTGTTTTAGTGGTTCATCTCTGTGGTCACCGACTGTGTCACTATGTGTTATTTGCAACAATACAGACACAGCAAAGCAGATACGGTTGCCATGGACTGTATTTTATACAACAACCACAAATTGTTTCGTCTCATACTAAAGTCATGGGCATTTGTTGGCCCTGTCCGTGTTGTAAAATGTGGAGAGGACAAGCTAAATATAAGTGTGTATTGGATTTCAAGAAGCGTGAAATGGTCAGTGCTGAGAGGGAAGCCAGAGAGCACGCTGTAGCCGTGCTGCACAGCGTGTCCCAGGGCACGCCGGCTGTGATGGATGGCTGTCAACCCCTCCAGTGCCCACCCCGTTTCCTGAGGTCACACCGCTGGAGGTCACATCTCTCTGGAAGTCAGCCGCCAGCAGTTCCAGGAAGAAAATACTCTGATCCAATACATCCTAGACACTCATAAACTGTCAAACGGAGCTAAAGCAGAAAATGTGAATGTTGGACCGGGCGATAAATGATGAGCCTGCCAAGACAAACATGGCTAGCGTAGCGTGGGATGTTGTCTGTTAGGAAACCAAAAGTCTCCTGCTTAAATCTATACAGCTGAATGTTTCTTAGAAGTGGTAGAACGTGCCTTTATTGCACTCCTTTTTATTTACACTATAAAGGGCCAATTCTTTGCTTGTGAGGTAATTCTGTGTTTGCAATTATATAGGGGGTGTGTCCAGTGATGTCAGCCTGCAATTTACTCCATGTTCACTTCACAGATTTTTGTTGACGATCTGTGTAGTGTCTGTCTTCTCATCAGAGGCAGGAAATAACTGGTTACAGCTACAAGTGCCGCAGCTCAAGTAGAGTTCTTGAACATTCCTTGGATCTTTTCTCCGAGCCTTTTTTCAGAGCTACAAATTGCTGCTACTTTTTATTTTTATCAGTTGTTACTTTTGGAAATAAGAAAACTGCCATGAATGATTTATAAGTGTCTAAAATGTAGCCTCCCGATGATGAGAGTTGATTTTTCCTCAAATCATTACGCAACAGGTCGTTTAAAGTCAAGACCATGATTAGTTCATGGCCGCTGTGTGGGAGGATCAGGACAGATGAGGGCTGTTTTTGGCTTTCCCCTTACCTCCATGTTGCAAAGCTATTTATGACTATGATATTTCCATCTCATCCCATTCCAAGCCTGTGAATGAAGTGTTAGAAGGGTTGTACTCTGCCAGTTGCGACTTGCTGGTTTTGATGTATTGAAGGTGTTTGTGCACATATCAAAGCTTATCTCGAAGTTGAGACACACTGGTCTCGCAAATGTCTGCAGATCGGAGAACAGCTGTCGAAAGCACTCAAAGGGAACAACTTGAACTTTAAAAAGTCATTTTACAACAGTGTGATTACAGACATGGACTAGCGGGGCATCTGGCAACACAAGTGTGGCTGTTCTCAAGTTTTGAGTGTGTTTTCCATCTTTCCCCTCGTTTACACACATTGTCAACAAAATATTTGTTTGCCCTGTTACCAAGCTAGACATACTTTACTTTTTTTTTTTATGGAATGTATCAAAGTACATCTACTCAAGTACGGTACTTAAGTACAATTTTTAACTTTAGTTACTAGTTACTTTGCAGATTGAATGCTGCATCAGAGCCAAAGAAGGATGTATTTTAATCAATTTATTTTATTAACAATCGAATCAAAAGCACACTGATTGTGATAATCAGAAAATAAAATGATTATCGGATCCGATTAGCAGCCAGGCCAATAATCAGTCAACCCATATAAAACAGTATATACTGACATACATGTGAATATATTTATAATTTACGTTGACTTGTAGTTTTGTACATTTATTGCCAGAAAATTACCCATGATGAATTTAATATCAGAGACTTTAGGACTTTTACTGGAGTACTATTTGTGTGGGTGACACTATACATTACAACACTTTTGATAACACAGAACCCCAGAAATAGTTGTAATTGGGAAAAAATGCTCTTAGAGGCAGCATCGTACCTGCTACAGAATCTGTCCTATTTTAACTTGCGGTGTAGCTGCAGTGGTATTTTTGTAGATAGCCTAAGGTGCTCTAGCTTTGGCGTGAGAAAGTACTTTTTTACCACCGGTCTTACACAGCATGGGATGTGTCTGAGAGTAATCACCGGAGCAGGATTGACAATTAGCTGTCCAACAGGGCAGTAAATCTCAGCAGAGTGATTAGTGGAACTTCTGGAGCCTTCTGCTTCACTAACGGAGCAGACACAAAATATCCTGAGGGGGCAGAAAACATGCGTGAACTGTCAAATGTTTAAGCGTGGTGGTGGAAGAGCAAGTGAAATTATTGCTTTACTTAGACATGCATTAACAGATTATGTTGGCCATGTGGGGACAGCAGAAAAATGCTATGAACACAATACTGACATGATAATATAATATCATCTCTTATGTTGATATGTCAGACTTGTCTGTTATTTCCACATTGAATAGACACAGAGCATCATTAGTTTTCATTTGACTTCATGTTTCTGAAAGTCCAGTATTCACTTTACTTTTAGCTTTTTACTTGAGGGACATGTGTGGCTCTTTAGCTCCTCTATGGTCGTGTTCCCACCAATAATACCTGGAACGTTAAGGTTCCTTCAGCTCGTTGTTGTCTGCTTTCCCACTGCAATCCAAAGCAGTGCCAAGATTAGGCTAATTAGTCTGCTGACAGATGAAAATGCAACAACAGGGCCTGGACATGGTCGTCGGTCCATCTGTCATATACTTTCTTCTTAATGTAGATGTGTCGAAGCAGTAAGTACAAAACACAAACTGGTTAAACGCTGCAGATTAAAAAAAAAAAAAAAAGGTGGCTGCTGTGAGTACTCAACTAATCAGAAATGTTCCTAGTTTTTATCCCTCGAGCAAGGTCCCTGCTGTGGAAAAGCACTGACTTCCTCTAAAGGTTTCTAGTGCCTTGAAAAGTTTCTGCGGTGGAACAAAATACCATTTGCTGTGCTTTTAGCCTGCAGCGTATCGTTTTTGAGCTTTTTCGCTGAAAACAGCTGCCTGCTGCTGCTGAATAGAACGCTGATAAGAGCAGTGAGAGAAACCGACCAGTTGTGATTGTTCAAAACAGTGAGCTGGAAGACGATGCCGAAAGATGAAAGGAAGTTCAGTGGTTATTAATGGAAAAATATTGATTATAGCAACTTCGAATGTGTGTTTCGATTTGCATAGTAGATAATGAGTTATACATGCTTGATTCGATATAGTTCAGTATTTGCCACCGCTACCAATCTGCTATGATAGTTTTATTTTAATTTACTTGGACCTTCTCTGTGAATCCTTATATAATAGTTTTTTATTTGTTTGAGCTGGAAAGTCATTCTGCTCGGAAAAAATGTGAGTGTGACGAACAAGAAAGTCTGGCGTCTGAAGTTCTGCTGTCATGCCCGGGCTGATGTGAAAGATATTAACTGTAGAAGCGAACCCAGAACGGTAGCTTTGAGACTTTTGTGTGGAATACAACCAACGGGCTCTCTCTCTCTTTTTGTTTCCAGTTGTGGTGATCTTCTTTTTTACCTCTTTCCATCGGTAGCAACAGAATGTTAGGATTCGATACAAGTTTTTTTTTCCTCCCATCTGCAGTCCCGGGGAGTAATAGTAGGAAGCAGGGCTTGGCTGGCAGATTGGGAAGCAGGATGGATGGAACTACTGTGGTAAGCATTGTGGTGATGAAGTCAGCGTCTGGCCCACATTAAAAGTCAAACAGGCGCATGCACTCACACAACAGCTTCATTCCAGCCAACATGTTTAGAACACATGAGGGTGTCAGCCAAGATACTGTATCGACAGGCTGGTGTCTTTCTACATTTTCTGAAGGCAAACATTAGAATCAGGGAGCATTGTGGGTGGTTGGCAGAGCACGATTGTCCCAGTGATGATATCATTGGCTGCACATTCTCCAGACGGCCATATGAAGTCTTATACGGGACTGTAAAAGGTAAACACTCGTCCAAAAGCGCATTGATGTTCTTGGCAAGCTGTTCCCTTACGTGTGCAGGAAATCTTGTCAAGCTGGCTGAAAGAATGATGTCAGGGAGTGTACCACACAGCGCGCTCGTTTTTTACTGCCCCACTGAGAGGGGTGATAGCCCGGAGGGCAGTGCTTCATCAGTATTTCATGTTTGTAATGTATGTCTCCATGAACTCATGCACCTATCAGAGACAAAGAGACAGAGTGGAAAAAATGCACACATTGTTTACTCAAGTACTGATCAAACTTCTTTACTCAAGTAAAAGTAATAAAGTACAGGCTCTGAAATGTACTCAAAGGATAAAAGTAAAAAGTGTCCCTCTGAAGGACATTTCTACCGTTTCATAGCATTTCTGTGCAAAGTTAACTGAAACTAACGTTGTATTTATATTATTCAAAGACTATTAAACTTAATGGTAGAATCAGTAGGATTTGTCCCAGCTGTTTGGAAATCCACCACAATGATAGTTGATTGGTGAGGCTCATTCCAATGACGTTAAATACCAACATTTTGGGTTGGTGAAGCATCCAGACCACAGCAACAAAGTGAGATAATAAGAAAATCCAGGCAGAGGGCTGCAGGGTCTCTGCAGATACGAGACACTGACTCATCTCAGTCTCACCTGATTCACCTCAAATGCATTAAAACTAAAGTAATTAGCCTGTTTGGAAAATGTAAGGAGTAGAAAGTACAGGGATTTGTGTTCTGATGTAGAGAGTAAAAGTCAACAGTTGTCAGAAAACTGAACACCCATGTAAAGTACAGATACCTGCAAAGTATTTGTACTTTGTTACTTCTCACCTCTGTGAAAATAGATCAGTATGTCCTCTATAAAAAAAAGTGTAACAACACAAACAATACTGCATCACAGAACACAAAGGTAAAATGTCAATGCACATAAAAAAAAATAACCTCACAGCTTTTTAACACACAAATTACCCCCAAGTAATTGTGCCATGTCTGCATTATTCCACACTTTTTCCACTGGCCTACTTTTTAAACACTTTTATATATGTATGTTACACTGCTGCTATGGCAACAGGTAAATATTGCCATCTTATCCCTTTCATCTGTGCACAAGTCATTTCCAGCAGGGCATAGGGTAACGCTCTGAACGCGCCGCATATGTATGTCGACGATCACGTTTATTGGCAGAACAACCATATGAAGCGAGAAACTTAATATGTCATCTGGAAAATATACTTCGCTTTCATAAATTTGTCTCCACACTCAAGCGCTATGTTGACAAAGTGTGTGCTAGCAAAATCTATTAATGGTTTTTAAACATGTTGCCAACATGTTCATATTCAAACAGTCACCACAGTGTGCAGGCTGATTACATTTGCATTTCTGGCATAAGGTGACGCTCACTCTGAGTGAATTAATAAAGAGGCAGGGATCAGGCCTGCACAAGCGCACATGGAGAGATGATAGGACTGCTGGAGGGATCGGACCTTTGATTGCCCCTCTAACAAGCTCACTTTCATTTCAAAGAACCAAATGTGAACCTGACAGAGACATTTTAACAATCTGACAATAAAGTAAAACACTGACAAACTCAAGTGTGCTCGCTGTTCTGACTATACTTTTGACCTTGCTCTTGGAGTCTTGACATCTGGTTCTCCACATCCTCCACTCCACTTTTACCATTAGTTCTCAGTCACCACATCATAGTATTACTCAATCTCCCCACACTTAGTTACAGACAGCAGAATTATGACGGTCTTAAACTGGGGCATTACTCATGTTCATTACTGGTTTGAAGTCCGGTTGAAAAAAGAGTTTGAGTTGATCTCATTCAGTGACTCCCCTTTGTGCAGTGTCAAAAAAAAGATGTCTGGGAAATTTAATCCAACTTCTCTGGTGAACAAAAGCTGACCTCATGTTTTGTCATTTTAGTTTTGTAACTATTATCTGAGAACCTGCTCTTTGACAGCAGATGTAGGTAAAGCGAGTCAGTGCTTTAAAAAGCCCCATAAAGTCAATCCCAAACACTAAACTACACCATGCTACCACTTACAGGTTGACCGGTCCTACCCCTTCTGGTGTGCCCCATGGGGCCTTATTTCAGAAAATAATTTTACAGTATTCAATGGACGAGAGTGTCACAACAAGTCTGGCCATATCGACAGTGAAGTTATGAGACAGGAGATGTTGTCAGGTTTTGTCAACTAGCTAGTATGCAGGGCTCTACAATCAGAGTGGGAAATTATTTGATTTACCCCCCTGGGGAAAACTGCAGTGTTTGGTTATGGGTTTTGGTAAGTCTTAAACAAGATGACGTCACGATGTAGGCACTACAGTGCTGCATGTGTCAACTTGCCGTCTGAGAGGAGAGCAAAAAATCACAGGGTATCGACCGGAGTGTCGATATTGCAAAATAATAGGTATTGAAACCATTTCAAATATTCAGTATCAATGTGTATCGATATTTCGATACTTTGACGTCCCTTTTTTATTAGTTATGTATTTTCACAGTCTTATACTTCATTAGTTTTATGACAACCTGCGACTTTCTTATGAGTGAAAAATTATTCTTTAAGTTGATAAACATCATATATGTCATTAATGCCACAATTCAAACAGGATCAAAAAATTATAATTCTCACCACTGACTAAGGTACTTTTCTGAAATAAGGTCCGATGGTGGTTCACTGGAACGTGCTGGACTTTGTTTCTCTATATGGTGACACCAAACATTTAAACCTACATTATATAATTGTTTGGGCAGTTTGTGGCAGCAGATCTAGTTGTCAGAACACAACACTGACATTTATATCACCTTGCGAAGTTAAAATAGTTAAAGCAGCAGACAGTTGTCTATTTCCACATTCAGCAGATGCTCAGCAACATTAGCATTCAGATGGTGTCGGGTTTCTGAGCCCATGACAAATGTTTACTCTCCTTTTACCTCCGTTTTGATTTTCACAAACACCTTCTGGGCTGAAGTTTTGTCAGACTTTACTGAAGCGGGATGTAACAAGCGAGACAAGACAAGACATAACTGAGTACACTCAGAGACATGAGGAAACACAAACAACACTGATTACAGACAATTCAATTATTGCTGTAGTTTGTTTAAACTGTTGTATCATCGATGAGGAACGGTTGATTCATGAAGTTGAAATAAGAACTCTTTCTACAATATCTGCTCATTTAACTTCTAACTCCCTATTGAGAATTTGGATGTCTTTTTCGATGAAGACACAACTAAATATCACAATATATAACGTGTTTTCTGTTGGAGAACTCAGGTACCATATTTTATGTGAGTGGTTACACCTCCAGTCTGATCTCGCCCAGCTGATAAGTACGTGGCATATTGACACGAGGTGTCAGAAGTGCATATTTAACAGATTCAGTGTGATGCAGTGTGATTGATGAACACTGGCTTGCGGTTCGGACACGGTGTAAAGTTGCCATAAACCAAAACAATGAGCTCGGATTGTGACACCTTTCATATCATCTTTAAACCACTGTTCAGAATTTTTTTTTGTTTTTTTTTTATGTTTTGTGATGCAGTGACAGAGTACAGTACAGACTGATTTGTCATATTACTGGGCATTAGATGTCAGGCAGAATCTAGGACACAGTCAGATGTTTGACAAGACTTTAACTCGCAGAATTCTTTTGTTTGCACATTTAATTTGCTAATGATTGGTATGCTCTGAGCTCCATTGCTTATACCTACTAATAAGCAGCAGTGTTGTGCTCATTAGTGAGTGGAGCACAGTTAGTCCCCATTTCCCCTGACATCCTGACTGTGTAAAGCAGTAGGGGAGATGTTACTGGTAGCCATCGCTCAGCCTTAAGCATTCATTTCCACTAATACTTTGTGTTTTATAGAAGAGGGGGAAAGGCCTCCAGTCTGCCTTAAAGTACATTACATGTGTTACACGGAATCTGTGAAGCTTTATGAAGCCTTAATGAATGCCTAGCTCCCAGTTTGGTGTGCAGTCCTGCTGGTTTTCTGCCCTTTTTCTTCTTCTTTTTTATACGCTGCTCGTTCTGCTCACATGTATCTGTTAAAGTCTTAATGGTACTGCTGTAGTTATTACACATGGTTTAGAGATGTTAAAATGCAGCACATTTTGTTTTAATTAGCTTCAGATGTACTATAGTCCAAAAGAATTAAGTTTAATGACTGTTTGTTTAGAAACACAGTGATCAGGAAGTGGTTTAGAAATCATTTCTGTGTTTGTTACATAAAGAATATGGCAACGATAATGAGTTTTAGGGTCCAGTTGGACAGCAACAGCGCAAATGATTTGATATTATGAATGACTCTAATCATTTGGTCATAATATAGTTGTATGATGGATGCTTTATTTTAAAAAGCGAGTGAAAACCAGGTTATATGACTCATCCAACAACTTGGTTGGGAATTGTGTTTGTGAAAGAACAGTTTATATCCTGTGTGTGGGTTTAGTACTTGTTGTCAGAGAGTTACTAACATCCAGGCGAAGCTAATGACCACATCACAGAAACAGCAAAAATCAAAACAACTGGAGGCAGCTTCACGCAGGCACACACGCACACACACACACACACACACACACACACACACACACTGAAGCATCAACAAACACACACCCTCAGCTCAGCTCAGCTCAGGTCAGCTTTCCTTGACCTTCTCTATTACTCATTTCAGAGGAATGAACAAAAAAAATGAGCCCTGTGTTACAGATGGTAAACTGTGTGAGACCTTCAGTTACATAAAGACTTGTGTCAAAAACAACCAGATCCAATACAACAGTGTCTGTGCAGGTGAATAGTTTTGTCAGGTAGAGACTGATACGGAGCCATGTGTGCATTCTGTATTGTGGTGATGTTGAAGGGGGGACTCCTGTAGAGATCGATCTACTCACTGATATTTGTGGTTTTCACTTGAGTCAGTTATTACAACCAGCAGCTCAACATGTGACAGTGATGACAGCTAAGAGACCAACAATGCAGCACTGAAGGCACCACAGTTGATCTTACAGTCAGTTTGACGACAGCCTAATAGCTGCTCCCTCTACTGAGCAACTGAGGTATTACCTGAGGTAACGACCACAGTTTACTACAGTTTCCAAGGTGAACAAAAGTTATTGAGTGATAATTCCTGGCTTGGAGTATCAGTGTTAACTGCTCCTGATTTAATGGTGTATTGTAAGATCAGAATCCAGGCCTCTATGAGCATTAATGCTGCCTGTTAGTGGTGGGTACTATTATGATAAATACTGTGAGATGATCAAATCTGTCAGCTTTCATAGATTGTGTGATACATTTTGTCCTCTTACCCCCCAAATACAAAGCTGCTTTTGGCTTCAAAGCCCTTAGGAAGCAGCTTTTAGGATTTTATCCTTACTTTAAAAAACAAAAGACAATATTCCCACTGAGCTGTTAACATTGCTGGTGAAAATTAATTTTCCACTAATACTTCTTTTTAACATGCAGCTGTGCATACTCAAATTAACAAACATGAAGTACTTTCTTGAAAAGGTCAGCGTTGTGATATTTGCGCATATCAAAAAACCTGATGATATCCAAGTCTTTTATAATGTTTAAAAGTAGGTGTGTTTGCCCTATCAACCAGAAATGTGGGCCTTTCTTTCGTGCACACGTCTCTACCTCAGGCTTGCAAACTGTTGGCCAGGCAAAGCACAGAGCTGATCAGGCAGGACGCAGTGTATCGCAAAGTGCTACAAATACTAGGGCCCTACCAATACTGTTTTTTTTGGGACCGATACCAATATTTCAAAGCCCAAAAACATTCTCATATCGATATATTGGTCAATATTCTCATATACACAGAATAATGATAGCAATGATCCTGAAAATGTGGTTATTAAAAACGTATGTACGCATGGGAGATATTTAAACCTGACAACTTTATCGTCCAACAATACATCAGAACACTGATACAGTAGACTTCACTGGGAATTTAATAGTTATAAATTACTCCATGTATCTTTTTCTGCATTATTATCTATAAAAAAAATATCACATCTGCTCACATTGGCTGATAATATCGGCAAACCAATACATTGGTCAGGCTTTAGTAAAAACCACAAAATTGTGAATGCACTGTTTAAGTGTCCAAAGAATGCACAGAAAACCTGAATAATATCAGCTGGGCAATTTCGCCTAAAACTAATATTGTGATATTTTTTGGCTTTATCACGATACACAATCTATAATTTGGTATTTCTTAAAATTCCTCAAAATCACTTAATGTAAATAAATGCTAGGATTGGACGACTAAATCAAATGTCATAATATTTATACAGATAGTCATCAGTAATGTGGAAATAATGATTAGGTGGGTAAAGACAAGTATTAGAACAGGTAGAACAGTCTGGTAAGTTCATAAAATGACATCACTTACTGTAATGCAGCCTTCCAAACCGGGGAAAGACAACAGTTATGTCATACCAGTTTAGTTTCCATGATTTCAGCTCCATTTTCTCATTACCAACATCCACTGTAGTAGAACTGCTGTTGGATTACTGTGTTTAATGTGCTGTGTGTAATCACACTTTGATCGAGCAGTATTGTCCTCATGTAAACCAGCGGCCATGGATACGGTCATTCTTTGTTGTTGTTTGGACCTCTGACTCATTCTTACCAGAAGTCACATCTCAAACATCAGCCAATCATAATCTAATTTATCAACCTTGTTTGAAAACACACGTCTGGTCATTGCGACTCACTCAATTAGTTTTGATCCAGCTATTATTAGACAGTGTATCAGTATATGAGCCAGGAGATAAACTGGACTGTGAACTGGTCTCAAGTGGACGAGAAACGCTTGTTTATGAATGTGTTAATAATATGTTGTTATTATATGTAAATAATTAAAATATTCTGTCATTGAATACAAGGACATAAAGGAACATAGTAGGCACTTTTGACTGAGCAAACAAAACTATGTTCAACATAAAACATATTTTCTTACATGTCAGAGGGAGATCACCAACAACCACTTGACTGCATTTTCCGTAAATAATATAGATGACCTGCTGTATATGTGACAGTAAACAGGATGTATAACAAGACATGAGTCACAGGAAAGATTATATGAGGTTTGCTGAAGGTTTTGGTCAAAGTAAGCCAGGGTTAATACGTCATTCATTTATGTTGTGGGCAGTCAATGTTTGCATCAGTTTAGTTTGTCAGCTGAAAAACTGTGTAAGGTCTGGACTGTATAACAGGATAGAGACTGACTGATGATGGTAATAACACAGACAATAACAAAAGTGTTGTCCATTTTATTTCTACAAATATCTGACACTCATTTACGGCAACAGGGGAATATTTGTTTAACCTGCGAGAGTTGAGAAAACTTTTACTGCAATTTTATGGTGTTCAGATAACTTTTAAGATGTGTAAATTGATGACACGTTTAATTAGTGAACAAATGTTGAAACAACTTCCAAAAAGCTAAACGTTACACAAATCTCAAAATTACATTATTTACACCCTCGAGGTGCGGTTGAGCTTGTGCACAAGCTTTAAGCTTAGCTGGTACAGTACATTGAAGATTCTGGCTTATAATTGGTGTAGATAACATCACATCGGTTAAGTTGTATGGAGCCATTTTGTTTTGTTTTTATACACAAAAAAGTCCCTATCTCCCAGTTGTTTAGCATAACTCCGGAAATGATTGTGGACTACAAAACAAAACCTGAATTTCCACTGGTACCAGGGTGGGTAGACAATGAATTTCCTTTTTTTTAGGGAACTGTGCCTTTACAACCTGCCTGTTTTCCTTGAAACACCAACAGTGAAGTCAACGGTATCAACACAAAACACTCGAATACATTCAGAATAGCACCTTTAAACGTTCTCACATGATAAAAAATGTTATAAAAGAGTACAAAAACACATACGATAGGTGAAACACTGTTGCTAACTACATGGCTACAATGTGCCATTAAAAGGTTTTTAATTACAACGCGAGTAGATCCTTATTAATTCATTTTTTGAACCAGTGATGTGTTCAAATGACTTAAATAAATTAAAATAATAGGGGAAAACATTAAACAATTTCATAACTGTTGAAAGACTTGTATGTCCAAGTGCAGGCTGCAAACATATGACAATAAATCTGTCCAATAATTAGATAACATTTTAAACAAACATAAAAAATGATAGATATGAAACATCAAACATTCCTGATGGACACTAAATAACTTCAGTGCTCGGTTGAAATGACTTTTTTACATTCTGCATTTTTAGATATTGATTAGAAAGAGGCACTCATAGGGCATGTGGAGAATAAATGAACAAAATGCTTCGTCTTCCAGCACGTTTGTCAGTTCAAACGTCTTCTATAGAGTCGGTTCTGTTTTATAATGAATTCAACAGAACTTAGTGAACATTTTAGATAAACAAAAAGGTCTTTTCTCTCACAGGACTTCCTCCACCATGACATTTCAGTCACAGCTGGGGTTATACATCTTCAGATCCACTTACTAACCATGTGCACCTTATCTTATATATTAGTGTCTTTGCATGGCCTAATGTGTCCGAGGCACAAGGTTTTAGTTTAAGAGGCATCAAGAGGCCGCTGGGAGTCAGAGTCATTAGTAAAGCAGCAGAGGCTCAGTAGGGGTACGTTGAAACAGAGATATAGATGATGAAGATGCTCTGGTATGTGATGCGGCCCTGCAGTGAGATGGTGGTGGCCTGCACCTTAAGGCGCACTTGTCCGGGTCTGTCCAGAGGCCGCAGGGTGAATATGATCCCCCTGCCTGACTCGTCTCTGATGCCAAACACCCGGCCCATCACACCCGTCTCTGACTCTTGCTCCAGTATGGTGAAAGACGTACGCTCTTGCAGGATGCCTGACTCTGAGAAAGCAGACAGTCGTACCACGTTGTGATTGGCTGGAATGCCAGAGGGGAGAGTGAGCAGCTTGTACTGCAGGAGCAGAGGAGAACCTCCTGTGGCGCAGTCTCGAGAGCAGGGTCTGTAGCAGGTCCTGTAAAGGTCGACAGGAAAGAGGAACGTGTCACTGATACAGGGGATTCAAATTTTAAGCAGTTTCTTTAATTGATAGTTGGCTGTCTTGAAAATCTATTATTGGCTAATAATGAATTATATACACATTATTAGGACATTTTTCCATTACACGATAAACTGGCCCAACAAATCCAACCTGTATTGAGGCTAATAAATGGCTAAAATCTAATGATATCAGTTTGTATATCGTGTCTTTTTGTATTTCTAATTAAATACATTTTGTTATACCAGAATTTTGAATTTATTTTGATATACAGTATCTGATCAACAAGTATTCGTAATTTGTAACATTTGTAGTCATTTTTTATTTCTTTGTGTCCATCTCTGATTGTGGGATAATGCATTTTAAATCTGTTAAATTCTTAATGGCCATTAATTGATCATCAGAATTTTCAAAATCCACAATTAATTTTTCGATCTAAATTTAGGATTATCCTGATTATCCTAAACCTTTTTTCACCAGGTCTCAGGTCAGAAACACAGGAAAGAAAGTAAGTTTGATCAGACTTAGAAAATGGATCATCAGAAAAGACATTTTCACTCTCCGCTCAGGGCCCCTCATCACAAACAGATCAATAAAGGATCTGTGTCATTTTTTGTAGGATGCATGAAAGGTTGAGAGGGAAAAAAAAGAGTTGCCGATACCACTTTTGATCTCTATGACTGAAATTGAAAGCCCATTTTGATTACTATTAAACACTGCACAATACTTTTTAGTCATGATATTTACCCGGGGCTTCTTCCACTCTGATAGGATGCAGGGCAGGGTGTATCCAGGCACTGGTGTCCTCCTCGGGTGTTAAAACACATCTGATTATGTCCACATTGGATTCCTTGCTCTACACATTCATCGATGTCTAGAGGGAGAGAAAAGTGATAGGAGCTTAGCTGTAATAATTCAAAGGGAGGGAGACGGTCATGTTAAGGTTGAGTGATGCTCTTTACCTTTACAGCTCCTGCCGTTGGGTAAAAGCTTGTAACCAGGAGGACACAGGCACTGAAAACTGCCAACGGTGTTTCTGCACTCGTGTTGACACGGCTTCCTGAGCAGACACTCGTCTACATCTGTACAGAGAATAACAGGAATAGGTAAGTGGGAAACTCAAGTGATGAGACAGTCTGATGTTGACACACTTTGAAAAAGTGTGTAATTGATGCTCACTCACCGACACATGTGCCGTCTCTGTTGGTGTAGCCTGTAGGACAGCTCTGTCTGGTTATGCGAGACACTCCTTGAGAACGGGACAGGATTGGCCTGCCGAGAGATGACACCAGCTGTGGACGAAGCCTTGCCCTGACTCGGGTGCCGTTGCTGAAGGTCTGCCCTCTCTCCAGGCCGGCACAGGAGCGCCCGTCTCCCAGCAGCACAGTCCCAGGAGGGCACTGGCACCTGAAGCTGCCAGGAACATTGCGACACTGGTAGGCACAAGGGTTTGGTGTCTGCAGGCACTCATCAATGTCTGGAAGGTAGAGCAAGGCTCAGTCAGTTCTCACATGTCAGAATCATTGTTGAGTTGTATCATAAAACAGACAGAGTAGGTGTCATACCCAGACACGGGAGGCCGACTCCCTGAGTTCTATAACCTCTGGGACACACGCAGCCGTAACCTCCGACTGTGTTCTGACAGATCTGAGTGTAGCGACACATGTGACTTCCATCCTGGCACTCGTCAATATCTGAAAAACAGTTAACAACAATACATCAGCCACAAAACACACATTATCACATTTGTTTTAAATTCATCATGTAAATACTAAAATGCAGCAAAAACTGAGATCATGACTTTGATAAGTAGTAGCCTCCATCTCATGTTGGTGGTGTTAAAATGCCAACAACATAACCGTAAACTTTGCTATTTGCTGTTATAAGGATCTTCGGTCAAAGGTTTCCTCTGATGGACAGTTAATAGACTTTTCAAAAAGCTTTCACTTTCTTTTTGTGAGGAATAAGCAGCGACCTCTTGCTGTTTTGTGGCTTAAAACAATCCTGTGAAATCTGATCTGATGTTATGTAACGTAACATACAGTAAAGATGTCTGTAGAAGCTGCCAGTGTTATCACAACAATTCTGTCGGCTTCCACAAATTATAGAAATGCAGACAAGATCTGGTTATTCTACCAACTGTCACATGTTCAACATCCATGGATGAATGAATCAGTGACTTCACAGGTGTTATCTTGGATCTACGAGCCTTTCAGGCATTAATGAAGTGTTGATTGTTCATTTATGTACAGTCCAATGCAACATTTAGCACCCTCTAAATAAAGTATGTGGATGAATAAATGAGGTATGATACAGTAGCCACTCACCCACACAGGCTCCATTCTCTGCTTTGGTCATGCCAGCTGGGCAGCTGTCGAAACACTGGTATCCTCCCTCTGTGTTACGGCACTCCTTGTGAGCCGGGCAAACATTTCTCATGCACTCGTTGATGTCTGTAAAAGTGCACCAGTTACAATAGAGCTGTTATGGATTGTTAGTTATCCCAACAATTATTACAATCACAGTTGCTTAGATGTTTTTTTTTTAAATTAAAAAAATAATTTAAAATGCCTATATTTCAAAGTTACACATATTTAAAGGTCCTGTATGTATGTAGGATTTAGTGGCATCTAGCAGTGATCCTCCCTTACAGTGGCTGTTTAAATCACAAGGAAAACTTAAAGGATACGTTCACCCAAAAATGTAACAAACAAACATAAAAACATAAAATGGCACCAATACAGCCCGTCTGGAAACCTCCAAAGGCCTGGTGATCCCAAATTGATTTGAAAAGATGATATATACACCCTTGACCCTCGATATATTCACCCTCGTGCACCCACTACAGATGGGGTGTGCACAAATGCCTTTAGCTTAGCATCTACGGTGAAGTTTTCAGCCCAAAAAAGGGTGCAATTTGGGATCTTGGGCTTCCGGAGACTTTGATTACGCCCTATGAGCTGTGTTTTTTTCTTTACATTTCAGAGTCCCCAGCTACTTCAGTTGTTTAGAAGAATGCTATATCACTGTTTTGCTGTGAAGCTCCAGAAATGTTTGTGGACTACGAAACTTCACCTGACTTTTCATTTGCATGGGGTTGAGTAGATGATGATTTTTTGGTGAACTTATCCTTTAAGGCCCTCTCTAGAGCCAGTGAGCTACTGTAGAAACAAAGTGGTGCTATGTGTCATGAAAGGGACCCTCTTCCCTCTGTAGATATAAAAGGCTCATTCTAAGGTGACTATACACTAATGAAAGCTATTTCTGGCAATATTATATTGAATTTCTGTTCCTAAATCCCACCAAGTCCTTCACACTGGACCTTTAACTTACATTACTGTCTAAGGCCTAGTCCACACGGACATGGGTATTTTTAAAACAGGGTTTAAAACAAAAGTGTATCCCTGTCAGCATCCAGATGAGCATTTTAGCACCATTTCAGAAGTAATCTCCATCCATAATAATACACCTGAAAACACACATAACATGACCATTCACTAACACTGGGCATTTTGCAAAAGGTCTGTTTTTAGTGGCCTAAAACGCTGTTTACATTTGTATGAAAGGCCAAAGCGCATAGAAAAAGCTTTGTTTTGAAAAACCCCTGCGTATGTGTGGACAGGGCTGAACTTTTAATAACCCGTGAAGTTTCACCAAGTTATCTGACTGACCAATGCAGCGGTGTCCTGACAGCTGGTATCCAGGGTGGCAGACACAGCGGAAGGATCCCAGAGTGTTGAGACACTGATGCTGACATGGGGAAAGAGCAGACTCTTGGCACTCATCCACATCTGGAACACACAAGTGACACATCCAGTAAGATACTGTGTGGTGAGAATGAAATATTTCTTTATTGTTTATTGCAGCAACAACTCCAGGTTTAGTTGTTCTGCCTCCAGATGAAATGTTGTGCCGACACTTGAACAGTGATTAACAGTGACTTGCCTTCACAGCTGGTTCCTGTGATGCTGGGCTTAAATCCTGGTCCACACTTGGCCTGGCAGCGATATGTGCCCACTGTGTTGACACACTGCTGGTTGTAGTGACACATGTGCGAACCCTGGGAACATTCATCGATATCTGGATGGGATAAAGACAATCATGCGTGTAAGGCTGAGGCAGTGAGTTAGATGAAAATGAGTGCTTTTCCTTAACCTAACAAGGACATTGTCATCGTATATTTGGTAATTATTCACAAAAACTCCAGCAGACATCACCTTGGCATGTGTTGGTCTCTGTAGAGATGGTGAAGCCAGAGGGACAGGCACATGAAAAGCCTCCCATGATGTTGTTACATGAGTGAGAGCAGGGAGACTGGAGCGCACACTCATCTTCATCTAATGAGGACACAATTAATCATGAGAACAAAACTGGTGAAGTGACAAATGTTCGAAGACAAATGAAGCATAAAAAAGGAAAGCAGTAGCATACCAGCACAGTAGGAGGCTGTGTCAAGAATGAAACCTTTAGGGCATGTGTCTTCATAACCATCTGCAAACAGAAAACAAACACTCACATCCAATATTTCATGTGACGCAAGTTTTAAATCTTTGTTTTTTTAATTTTTTTCCCTCAGACCTGGTATGAGAAGGCTGCTGGTGATGTGGAAGTCCAAAGTGAGAGTAAACATGTTGTACACGCTGTTCATCCCGGAAACCTTGAGCAGCTGGAGCACAGGGCCCTGGCGCTCCTCCTGGCCCTCATAAATAATGGTGTGATTGCAGCGCAGCACCATGGGGTTTCCTCCTCTCTGGTGGGTCTGTGATGACCACGAGTACAGCTGCCCTTGGCCCGTCTGCACGTATGACTCATCGAACTCCTGCGGGACACGCAAGACATCCAGTCAGAAAAACTGAAGCATGAAGACAAATTATCTAGTGAGACGTGTTTGGGGTCTTTTTAATACCTGTAGGCTAAGATGTGATGACGATAATGAGGGAGGCACAAATCCGTTAATTACAATGTCGATTAGTAAGACTCCCTCAGAATCCACACCTCTGGCAATGTGGGTCAAACGAAGGAGCTCCCCTGTTTGAAGACATTTAAAAACAGTAACGTCAGGACTGATTTACAAGCACAAGAGAGCATGCTGCAACTGTTTAGAGGTAATAGTCTTCAGGTGTAAACTCATGAATGTCAGCAGTAGTGAGCAGTGCCATCTGCTGGTTGTTTAGTAAACTATAAAATAAAAGAATCACTGCTCACAAATAAAAATGTTATGACTACAATTCTGTCTTTTTGGTTTGTCTGTGTGGATTTTAAATGCAATATTTTCATTGTGTAAAAGATGAGTAACATCTGCCTAACTTCCCAAAGTTTTTTTTAGATGCGTAATAAGTGTAAAGGTTTGACATCTTCATTGTATAACACACAGAAAAACTGATCATGGGCAAAACTTACCAGTCTCAAACTCCAGCTGAGACTCCTGTCTGAACTGGCCCTGAGTGAGGGAGTAGCCATTTCTGGCTTCTCCGCTCTGCAGTACAGTGGTCCAGTAGATGGGAGCAAAAACAGACACCAGCACACGCAGCAAGGGACCTACATGGAAACAGAATATGTTGTCCTGTTATAGATATACAGTACATTCATTTTACTTGAGATTAGGTACAAATCACAAAAATGAGCCCAACTGTTTTCAGCTCTGAATGAAAGACTATCACCTATTTTAGTGAAGTGGTAAATAAACATCAAGTAAATCACAGGTCAATACTGAGTAAAAAAAAAAAGAAAAATCCTCAAAAAATAATTGTTAGGTGTAACCAGCAGTTCTACAGGTAAGGCAGTCAGACTGTCATAAAACTTCCCCACCCTCTCGTGGCAGTTTTCGCAGGACAAGGCTGAAATTTGGCATGGAGTCAATGCGTGCCTCTGTTTGAAGGTATGTTTGAGCATAATATCCAAATTAATTCACAGACTTGGCACAAGATTTAGTGGGGAGGTTGGTTCATTTCAATAATTAAAAGGTGGTGTCGCAGTGGGAGTGGCTTATAACAAAGACATCTTCTACAGATTCATGTAACATGAACATGATCTTTGTAGAAAGAAACACAATAGTCTGCTACACTTGAGAGGTTGTTGAATGCATGAATGCGTACATGCTTACGTGTTCCTGTCAGTGTTGTAAAAAGTATCCAAAAGCATAACTGAGTAAAGTCAAGAGATCATGTTAACATATTACTTTGGTAAACGTGAAAATCATCCATACAAATAGTACTTGAGTAAAGTATCTATCAAATTAACTTACATGTAAGTATCAATAGTAATTTTCTGTCACTCACCCAGGCTGGGAGGGATATTGTCCAGTCGTGCCTGCAGAGTGCTGCTCCCCTCATCCTCACTGTCTGTAATGTTGGCCTCCAGGAAGGACACACCAAACTCCCTCTCGTTCACCATGCCAATCAGACTGCCTCTGGTCTTACGAGGAGTCTCTCCTGTCATCAACAAACGGACAGACAAGTAATGAGTTTACAAGCATGTGACTGATAACTATCACTTATTTATGTCTTTACAAAAACTGTACTGATACCTATAGCTTACATACAACAATGTCCTTTTGGTGTTTATACGCTGTCTGTAAGGTAGCCTTCATAATCTGTTCATTCATGCATTTAGTACAACAATGCATAAATTATGAACTTGACCAGGATATCAGATTATGTCTGTAATAAGAACTATTATGTTCTGAAACACTGGAGCAATAACCATAAAAATCAGAAATGAATTCTTACCTGGGCAGAGGCCAGCTTGACATTTCCTGGAGTCGATACTGGAACCGCTGCATGATCGGCCTCCATTGGCTGGTTTTGGGTTGTTGCATAATCTGATTCGTTCTTGGAAGCCTTGTCCACAGGTGCTACTGCACGGAGCCCATTCCTCCCAGTTAGAGTAGCCTCCATTGACTGTTAGAGAGAGAGGAGACATTGGAGTTTTGTCTCTAGCCTCTTTGCAGAAATAAACAAGGAACATACATCATGAGATACCCCCTTAATTGTTTTCCTCTTTTATTGCTTTTATAAATGGAATCATGGTCAATATACAAAACATTAACCAAAGAAAATACAAAAAAAAACTCTTTAATGTCAAAGTAACAAGAGATTTCTACAAAGTGATGTCAATTAATTAAAAATATATAATGTTAAATAAGTGACTGCTTAAGTATTCACCCCCTTTCAAGTCAGTATTTAGTAGATACACCTCTGGCCTCAATCACAGCACTGAGTCTGTTCGGATGGGTCTCAATCAGGCTTGCACATCTGGATGCTGCAATTTTATTCCATTCTTGCAAAACTGCTCAGGTTGCACAGGGATCGGGCCCTTTTCAAATCCAGCCACAAATTCTCTATAGGATTGAGGTCTGGGCTTTGACTCGACCAGACCTCAATCAAACAGTTGCAAGATAACAGCATTCAAAAAATGACTGCACCTCCAGCCATTTTGGTCTTCTGTACATATGAAACCAAGATTTGACAAAGAAAAGAACGAGAAGAAATGCACAAAAAAAAGTGGAGCTGAGATGAAACTACTTCTTCTTAGAAGATGAAGCCAAACTCTGAGAGATACCTGTGTTATTTCTGACGTGTGATGTCCTGTTACATTGTGTGTAATTCTAAGCACAGAACTCACCTTGAACCCTGAGAGTGATGGTCCTCTCAGCTGTTCCAGCTTCACTCTCAGCCACACACTGATACTCCCCTTCATCTGCCGCCTGCACGTCAAACAGGGAGAGGAGGAGAGTTTGACTTAATTGGCACTCTGATGAACACTTTTCCTCTGATATGGCCACAAACCTCCTGGACAGAACTGAGCCTTAGATCACGTATAGTTTAACAGTAAAAGAAATCTGACATTATAGCAAAAAATAATCTATATCTACTGGGTGGTTGAGACTTTTCCATTGAATTCGTTGTCATAACAGATATTATTGGGCCGGAGAGAGGAAATTTCCCATTAGAGTGCTCTGTGAGAAGGACAGTCATCTGTCTGTGAGAAAGTCTCAACTGCAGGCTGTGCAATTACAGCAGCAGTTAGAGATCTAACAAGGTTACAGGCTGAGGAGAGAGGGGCAGAGTCTGGGAACATCCAGCAATCGGTTCATCTCCTCACTCTGTTGCTAATGCTGTTAGCCTTTCTGACTGAAGTGAATCTGATTTAGGTGAGAGCAGGACGCTGTAGGACAGTCACACACTGTTCCTCCACCCAAGGGGACTGCAGATGAAGCCTGGACAGGATGAATACTGCTCCGTTGTTGTCCAAGACATTAGACATTTATTGATGAGAGGCGTTTGCTCAAAGGGGGTTTAGTCATTCAGACTTGTGTGACTTATGTAGAAAGTGAGGATCACTGCTCTAAAATGTATGAAATAAAAAACAAAACATATTTACAGTGATGCTGTAAATGACCAAGGACCCGTTGTGAAGCGCTTGCATTCGGAGGGAGCGGAGCAGTGGATTTCCATCCCGGAGCCAGCGGAGGACGGGGCTGGGGTCTCCATGGACCGGACAGTCGAGCACAGCAGAGCCCCCCTGAGTGACTGTCTGTGACATGTGGGCTTCACCCTTCAACACTGGAGGCTCTGGAGGCACACAGCACATATTTATGAGATCATCAAAGTAGCATGAATGGCTCTGACTAAGCTTTGACAAACAGCTCACCTCTGATACGGACGAATGAGAGCGCTCGGATGGAGCCCACGCTGTTCTCTGCTATGCACACATAGGTCCCAGCATCGCTCATCGTCACGTTCTCAATGATCACAGAGCTCCTGCCCGCCTCATCTACAGTGGCACCTGGAACATTTTTAAAGTTGAGATTTAATAAAAAATGCTCTCTAATCCTTTTTAGATCAAAATCCTTGGTCATATGGCACCCATTTAACAAAATATGCAAAAAAAATAAATCAAAATAGTTTCTTTAGATTCTTTAGGCCTTCAAGGAACGATTATATTCATTGTCAATTAATCTGTCAATTAATTTTGCAATAATTGATTTGTTGTCTCAAAATGTTAAGGAAGAGGCCAAAGTGGAGGCAGCATTGTAGACTGCGTTGGTCTGTGAGGCCATTAAATACATCGCAACTAACATAATTTCCAGTACTTTTGGATGTCTGCCATTGTACAAAGTTCTTCGCCGTGTCCTATGATTGTATCGCGTAAACTGTTGGCTTCACTTCACCCATGATTTCCAGTGATACTGCTTCTTTTCATCCACATCAGTAAGCTTTCAGAGTACAGACATTTCTTGAGCATAAATGAGCCTTATAAGAGAGAATACTATGGCCTTTGTTTCTCTCCTTCTGATAGGTACTGCTGTCCCATGATAACTACACCAACCTTTCAAAGTTCAAATGAAACTACAATGTTATATCCAGCTTGCCTATCCTGTTTCACTCAGAAATAAGGAAACTGGGGAGCCTTAAACTTCTGTTTTCTCTGGACTTAAATCAAACGTACATTAGGATGTATTTGTTGTCACAATGAAACCAAAGTGCCTGGGAAGTAAGACAAGTGCTGTGCAGCTCACCATATAAAAGAAGATAATACCTGTGTAAGGACTGTTGTTGACAGTCCAGGAGATGACAGGCTGTGGAGTTCCCTGAGCGTGGCAGGACAGTGCCAGACTCTGCCCTTTGTTCAGGGTTACATCACCGGGCAGCTCCTTGAAGGCAGGCCTCATGTTGATGGACAGGCGTATGTCTTGTCTCACAGAACCTGCTGCATTGGTAGCCACACATGTGAACACACCAGCATCACCAGGCTGTGTGAAGAGAGAGCAGTCAGAACTGATTCCTACGACCAAAACTAGACTGAGACGTAGTTTGTAATGCAGTGAAGATGATGGGTTGTACCTCAGCTCTCTCGATGATCAGCTCTCCTGACCGCAGGACGGTGAATTTGCCTGGAAGGCTGGGAACAGTGACACCATCCTTCTCCCATGATACTCTGGGCTCGGGTGAACCCTGAGCAGCACAGGGCAGCAGCGCCTGAAATCCTTGAATGACTGACAGCTCCGTCTGTGCCGGAGGGATCATGGGCGGGACTGAAATACAAAAACATTTTGTATCAATAAAAGTTTTTAATATGAACCTGCCATATTCAGTCTTGTAATTATAGGAAATTTCCCTCTTAACTCACCTTGAATAACCAGCCTCATGTCGTGGCTGGCTCTGCCGGCGAGGTTTTTGGCAGTGCATGTGTACAGGCCTGCGTCACTACGCTGGGTAGAAGTAACAGCCAAGGTTCCATTGGCAAAGATACGAATATGAGCACCTTCAACCACGGGCCTCCTCTCTTTATGCCAAGAAACTTCAGGCTGGGGCTGCCCATCAGCCACACACTCCAGGCTGACTGGCTGGCCGAGCACTGCAGTGTACTCCACACGAGGGACGCTCAGCACAGGCGGAACTGGAAAACATGAGGTGAGCAAGGATAATTTGTTTAGAAATGTACAAAATAGTAGCAAACTTGCATCCGAGACACTATTTTCTTCCCATCTGTGAGATCAAAGTCTTCATTACCTTGAAGGACTAGTTTGGTCCTGCCCACAGCTACACCAGCATCATTCTTTGCCAGGCACTGGTAGGTCCCCGCATCACCGAGTGTGACACGAGAAAACTTCAGAGCTCCATTTGAGAGCACAGCAAGCCTGTGACCTGTAATCAATCAATTAAGTCTTATCACATGAGCATGAAAATCAGATCAGACTGTGTCCCATGAACATTCCAGTGAGGAGTTGAGGAGAACATGCTCAATCACTTTACAACACACAACACATAAAACACATGAATAACAGATAGAATACATACATGCAATACAGTTACAATGTTTTTTTAAAGTATTCAAAGTCATGCTAGTATTTACCTGTTGCTATGGGAACTCCCTCTCTTTGCCAGGTGATAGACGGTCGGGGGAGGCCCTGAACCTCACAGGGTAGAACAGTCCCATGATGCAACACCACTTGTACTTCCTCTGCCATAGGCCTGATCTCTGGGGGCTCTTGAGTACAAGGGAGAACAAATCCTTTGTTATACATGTTTAAATATGTGTGCCAACAGATCGTATTTACACAGTTAGACTGAAAGCCTACCTTGCACAGTGAGAGAGATGTGCTTGTGAGCCACTCCAGCTGGGTTGCGGGCTGAGCATGTGTACCTGCCTGCATGGCTTGGAACAGCAGCAGTTATCTCCAACACTCCTGTGTAGAAGTGAGTTCAAAGATACACATTTTAATATCATATTTAACATGTCAAACATTCCTTGTGGCATTCATGTCCCAGTAGACTGTGAAGTTTAATAATCTAAAGAGGCGTAAAATCACTACAGCTGTCTTACCGGTGGGAAGGACACGATAACTTCCTCCTCTGGAGCCCAGTTTGGCTCCACCCTTGGACCAGGTGACAGTGGGCTGAGGACGTCCTTGTACGTGACAAGGCAACACCACAGGAGACATTTTCACAGCTGTGACTGTCGAGACATCGTCTTCAATAGATGGAGGGACTGAAAGAGAAAAAAAGCAAATTCATCAATACAGTCATCTCCAAGGACTCTCTGCTGTCGGCTTATTGTACAAAACTCAAGATCAATACCTTGCAGGATGACCTCAATGACCCTGCGCTCCTCCCCGACATCATTGACAGCCGTGCACTCAAAGTAACCTTCATCCTCAATGGATGGAGACAAAAGAATAAGAGACCCAGAGGACAGTAACCTGGAGAGAACAGCAAAAAATGCATCAGTTTTAAGTTTTATGGCTGTTTGTATTTGCTATTTGTAGTCAATGCTGGTGTGTGTATTTGAATGGAGTCTGAGCTTTGTGTTTACCTGTATGCAGCGGGCTGCTGGCTGATATCAAGTGGAGTGCCATTCCTCTTCCAGGATACTTTGGGTGGGGGTATACCTGTAGTCTCACAGCTCAGTGCAGCTCTGATCCCCGTGGTTACTGTCAAATTGAATGGACCCGGGCCGATTGATGGACCCACTGATAGGAGACAGAACACATTCACGCATGTTGACCGCAGTCATGGATATCAGTGTGTTTTGTAATGACATAAGATATCCAAGTATTTAAGCACTACAACTGCACTATCATCATGACTTCTGCCCTCATTTATGAAACAGACTTACTATCAGTTTTGATCTTACATGTGACTTAAGCAGGAAACCGTGTATTAGTATACATTTATAAACGTTTTCGTTGACGCGGAAAGGGTCTTTTCTCTTCAGTCCAGCCTTGACGTAGGTGATTCTCCTGCTGGTTATGTATGAGTACTACAGTCTGGGATGCATATGTGTCCAGGCCTGTGTCGAACTTTGCATGAGCTTTATGAACAATGTAACAGGAATGATCAATTAAAGGTGTGATGAATTAGCAGACCTACAGTCATTCATTTTGGACACGCTGCATCAGTTAATCTTTTCACATTTAATTCTTAAGCAACTGTCTGACCATCTCTTTTTATTATCAGCAACAGTTCTGTCTTTCTGGTCACTGCAGCAGCGACACACTCCTAAACTGTGTGTTTGACTTTATTTGTTAACCCACTATTTAATCCACAGAATAATATGTGTTGCCTGGCTTCGATCTGGTTTACCAAACAGTTTGATTTTCTCTTTTGGTCCATGGTTACTCCTGACTAAACCCTTGTTTGGGCTGAATTATATAAGGGGGAATTGCAAGGTAAATGATTAAATTGATATGAGACGGTTAATAGATCATGTGTGCAGGTTATAAATGGGATTCTTAGAACCTGCTTTTTTATGCTCTACTACATCTTTCATGAACCTGATACAAGCATACAGCTGGAAGTGATCTTAAGATTAAGTTTAAGTACAAATCTAGGAACATTTTTAATAAATGAGGCACCCAGAACCAACACAGGGATCTTAGTGTGATCAAAACTGTAACCATCCTGCCCGTTCAACATAAAATTAGAAAAAAAGCATGACCAGAGTCATAAAGTAATATTTCTCTTTGCTATATTTACCAAACACGCGTAGATCGACTCCCCGGTGATCTGAGCCAGCCTGGTTCGACACAGTGCAGTAGTAACGACCAGCATCGTTCAACTGAACCCCGTGTACATGCAAAGAGCCCTCTGATAGCTGAGTGTACCTGGAACAAACACACAGTTAAAAGATGAATGAATGGATGTCTGTGTATTTTTGATTAAAGTCAAATATAATAACAAGGACAGGTGTTTACTTCTTCTTATCTTGAGTTATGGGGAAGCCATCTTTTCTCCACATGACCGTAGCTGAAACGTCGCCTTCTACTTCACAAGGTAAAACTGCATCCTGGCCAATGTGTACGGTCACCATTGAGCTGCCCTCCTTTATGACTGGTGGCACTGGAGAAAAAAGTGAAACATTGTATGTAGAAAAATTTAAAAATGTATTTTAAATCAGCTCGTTATCGATAGTCTGCCTTACAGAGAATCTCCACAGTGAAAAACAGACTGGTGCTTCCAGCTATGTTGGTGACCACACAGCTGTACTGGCCGCTGTCCTCAGGCCTGACTTCCTGTATCTCAAGGTACTGACCCCCCGCCAGCCTCTGGATACGACCTCCCAGCTGACAGAACAGAGGAAAGGTGTGTGAGCCAGAGGTGATTTTTTTCTTTTTGTCTAATAGCTGTTTTATGTTTTTTGACTCTGTACCTGAAGTTTGGCCTCATCCTTGTACCAGTCTATTTCTGGAGCCGGGTCACTGTCAGCCAGGCACTCCAAGGTCAGATGTCCATTAACTGGCACTGACAGTGTCCTCACATCTCCAGAGCCAAGGAGGGTTGGCGGGACTGAAACACAATCACTGATTATTAAGTGGTGGACCTCACAGACAAGAGTTACAAAAAGTTTCCATTGAAGCCATTAAAGGAAAAGTTCCCCATCAATGTATGGTGCAGCTTTTGCACTCGCTTCAGATGGGTGGCATTTTAGCTTAGAAGCTACCCTTAAAGGTGGTGTAAATGATATCTTTTCCAGGCTTCCAGGGACTCCGATGGAGCCATTTGTATTTTTTTTCCCAGTTGTTTTTCTACTTTTTATAAGGTGCAATATGGAAGAATAGGCCAACTGATGTATTCATACTCACAACAAATAGGGGACAGTACATCACCAGAGTAACCACCAACTGCTGCCAACTGTAGCTGCCATGAGTTAGTTAGCTCTGTTAGCCTTGCAGTTAGTTGTCCGGGCTGGGAGCTCAGAGCTCAGACTTGATGTTAACACTGCTAGAACAGGGGCTTTGATCCCCAACGGGCCGGGGCTAGCAAGCTATAGATTGCAACACAAAACATAGAATGTAGTCTTGTGCGTTTTCAACCAAAATTCTTAAATATTGCACCTTTAAAATGAGTCCCTAGCTACTTCAGTTGTTTAGGAAAATGCTGCAACACTGTTTTGCTGTGAATCTCCAGAAATGTTTTGTGGACTACAAAACTTCAACCAACTTTCCGTTGGCATGGGGGTGAGTAGATAATGACTAAATTCAATTTTTTAGGTTAAATGTTCCTTTAAATAATGTAACAAAATATTCCCATATGCCTAAAGTGCTTCTTTTAAACAAACAAGACTACAGTTAAGACATGTGACCATGTGGAACAGATAAATGCAGAAGGTAAATAGGGTCCAGATGTAGAAATCATGTGTTGGCACAAAAAAAACATGCTTAGCTTTCCACACAGAGCATAACATTTATAATGATCAACTGTAAGAATGTGTGTTTTTCTTATCATGATTCATGCAGAGTTTTATGACTCAGATGAGCTGAGTATGTCATAATAATGCAAAGGAGAATAACATCATGAATCTGGACTTCACTTGAAAATCTAAGCAGTTTAAGAAGTCTCAACAGTATTGCATATATCCATATTTATAGAAGCATCATATTATTCTGGCATGAAAAATTGGAAGAACAAATGGAGGAAGGATGCTGCACAATGCATCATAAATCGTAAAGACGTCATATTGCGTGTGTACAGCGCACACAATATAAAAGTTTAGCATGACTGTAGGCAGGAAATGCTAAAGCCAGACACTGTACTTTTGCAAACCCTGATCTTTACTGCTGAGTGTACGCAGAGATCTATTCATCATGTTCCAGGTGCAAGTAAGAGGAAGTTCAGAGAGAGGTGGGAAGTGAAATATGTCTGCCAAGTTGAACAATATGCAAGAGCAGCTTGTGTCACCTTGGACTCGGACCCAGTGGTTCTTTCCATCCTCTCCAGCCAGGCTGCTGGCCAAGCAGGTGTACAGACCTGCATCCTCCACCTTGAAAGAGACGACATTAATCAACCTGAGTGTTTCTTGCATGACAATGCTGGATTTGCCTGTATTGATGCTGTTAACACTTCAGTCTCCCAGTTGTTTGGTCATCTAACTTGTGAGTATACAGATAAATGATTATGCTTTTTTTCATCTTGAACTTTTTTATATCTATGACATATTTTGTGCAACATACTTTTTGTTTTTGTATAAAAAGACTGGACAGGCAATTCACAAGTCACAAGTTTACAAACTGTTTTGTGAATGACATCCTCTGTCCTTGGATCTTCAATTTGAGTAAAGAAAAACTCCCCAGGAAAAAAGATAATGAGATTATTTTCACAAATCCCATTGCATTCTCCCTGCATGTATTTTTTTTCCTCAAAATATCATTTGCATGGAACGGAGGACCAAAGATGTTACTTACAACAGCCTTTAAGCATATAAACATCAAATGGCTGAACCCAGACCCTCCCTCATATAATACATGGATGTAAAAGGTATGGGATCTTTTTCAGATGGGTCTAATAACATGCTCAGTGAGGCTCCAAAAATCTACCTTCACTTCATGGTTTTATAAATACAATTGAAGTTCATTACCTTTTATATTCCCTCTTTACAAACATTTCATTCACATATCACATTTAATCTTTCCTAGATTGAATAATTGTTATCGCACCTTCAAGAGGAAATAACTATTATCTCTTTTATATATTTGTTTGTCGGTTGGTTGGTTTGTCAGCAGGATCACACAAAAACTACTGAACGGATATCCACAAAACTTGTATGGAGGATGGGTCTCGGGCAAAAATAGACCCAATTAACTTTTGGTGCAGAGCTGGATAAAGGGGCGGATCCAGGAGTTTTTTATCACCGTCTGCAACATTGCAAGAGTTTTTGGACACTTTTGTTAATATCTCAGGGAATAATGCATGGATCTTAATTTTAAAAAAAATCAGCTGTACTTAGGTAGCTGGTATCTATGAGTGAGTACAAAAGGGAACAGTTTACTCTCTAGTGAATGCCATTCTAGTTTTTTTTAGTTTTTAAGGAGTGTGTTTACATATTTATATATTTTAGAGTGGGTATTCATGTTGTATTTAAAATGATATTTTGCTAAATACTTCATTGTTATGTAAAGAAAGAAGAATTTGTACATATTGTACTATTGATGAAAACAAAATAAAAATGAGGTTAAAAAATACAGTTGGCAGAAAGTTACAACATCATTACTTGCTCTCACAACAGCTCCTGCATGTATGTTTCTACGCTAAAATCTTGACTATCACTATTTTGCAATATTATGAGATATTGTCCATCTGAAACTTACCTGAACTTTGTTAATCCTGACAAAGTGTCCATCCTGCTGAACAATCTCAGTTGATTCCAGGGGGCGGCCATCTTTGAGCCAGCTGAGGGTGGGAGGTGGGACTCCCACAGCGGAGCACTCCAGCTCCAGGGGGCTGTTTAGTGCTATGGTCAGTTCCTCTGGAGAGCTGGTGCTAGAGACCTTTGGAGGCTCTGGATTAAAAAAGCAGAATGCTTTGGGTCAGTAGTCTGAGGAGTTTACACTATGACTTGAAGTTAAATATACAGATTGTTTTGGGATTACCGAGCACGGTGAGGTTAAAGCTCTTGGTGCTGCTCCCAGCCTGGTTACTGGCCACACAACTGTAGAGGCCGGCGTCTGAAGGCGCCACATCAGGCAGCTGCAGACGCGTCTCCTGTCCATCGAGCAGCAGGTTGCGGTGAAGGGACAGCGGCTGGCCGTCCTTTATCCAAGTCAGAGTTGGAGGGGGGACACCTCGCGCTTCACAGGTTAATGTCACCAAGGAGCCCTGCACTACTGTGACTGGCTCCACTGGTTCAACATGATCCACACCTGGGGGCACTGAGGAAAACACACACACAGTATGAAACCCTCAAATCCAAACTGCTACTTATCTGTCCCAGGGAAAATCAGGATGTGGTTTGTTATGATTGTACCTTGGACCTGGACATCATAGCTGAGCTCGGCCAGACCAGCTCGACTGCGTGCCACACATGTGTAGACTCCAGAGTCAGACAGCTGCACAGGAGAAATCCTTTAACACGAAGAGAAGGAAAACTTGGCATTACTTCACCTATAAACATGTCATATTTTTAGAAACAATTATGTTTTTATTTTCTCTGTAAGCTGACCTCAGCACAGAGTCACCAGACAGGAGGCGAGTACGAGGAGAGAGAAGCAGAGGACGTCCGTTCTTCAGCCAGCTGATCTGAGGAGGAGGGTTTCCTGCTGCCTGACACTCCAGAGTCACAACACTGTCCTGTGTGACCTGCACCTCTCTGGGGACAGTCGTCTCACCAGAGATAACCGGCGGGACTGTGACGAGTCAAATCAGATCAAATCAGTAAGAAACTTAAGCACTGACACAGATACACAAATTCGGGATCGACCAGATAACTGATATTTGAGCCGATATACATTTACTGTAAAATCTTAGTGTCAAAATTTAGGATTACCAGTGATGGAAAGTAAGAAAGTACTGTTTTAAGTTTTACAGTTTTGAGGTACTGGAATTGGATCTTTGAGGCAAATATTGTACTTTTTACTTCACTTTATTTCTCGATAACTTCCGTTACTAGTTATTTTGCAGTCTCTATTAATTGTTATGCGTAACCAGTCAGATATTGTCTTTCGGCGGTTCATTGGGTTTATATGACATCGCGTTGATGGTGTTGTTCCTACGACATTGTGATTAATGTTGCTCCTGGACCATCATCAGGACTGAGCAAAAAGAGACTTATTAAGTGTCCAAATAAGGTTACTTTTCACTTATCTATACATATCTAAGGATTCTAATGGGAACTGGAATCTAAGAAATAAACTGTGCTCACCTAAGTTATCCTATGTCATGTTGTTTGATCCTCAGGTCACATGTAAACCAATCTAATAGGAGACTGTCTATCTGTAAGAGTCTGACACCAACTACATCTTATCTTTTGACCTTGATTGTCCTAGAGACAGAGGCAATGCTATCAGGTAAGCTGCCCTAACTAGTAATCCTGAGGAAATACAGAGATGTACTAGCTCCAAACGAGACTGTGACATGTTGCCTTTAGCCTAAAGAAGGAAAATGACTTGACACCTTTCACAAGAAAGGATAATTTCTCTCTTCTTCTCTCTCTCCCAAGGTGCAAATCTATGACGTCACAAAAACCTTATTGGTCAACTACAATGATGGTCCTGCAGCAAAATAAAATATGGTGTCCCACGAACAACAACACAGTGATATCAGATCATGCAGGACACTGAGTGAGATCACAGACTGGTGACTACAGACAGATACATGGCTGCATCAGAGCTAAAGTAACACATTCCTAAACTAATGAACAACTGATTCAGATTATCGAAAAAATTGTAAATATCAGACTCAATAATCAGTCTATTCCGAGCACAAATGAAATGTTCGAACTGACCGAGTACAAAGAGGGTGTAGATTTTGCTCTCCTGTCCGGCCGGGCTCACAGCCAAACAAGTGTATGTCCCAGAATCCTCAGGGCTCAGCCTCAGTAATGTTAGCGTGCTGCCATCAGGGGTCACACTGTCGGGTTCAAACACACATTATATTTTCACATTAACACCATCTATTACTGCATCCATTATCTTAACCAAACCATCAACTATCATTTGTCCAGCCAACCTCTGAACCCCAGTATTACTTTCCCATCATCATTATCATCACTGTCCCACGATTTTCTCACACACACACACACACACACACACACACACACACACACACACACACACACACACACACACACACACACATATTTTCTCTCTCTAGCTGATGCAGTTGCAATGACCACATAAGTTGCTGAACAGCTGTAAAACAGCTGCTCTCACCGTTCCCCATGATGAAATTAGGCAAGAGATTATAATTGACTCTATTTGTCTGTCCACACATGAACAGTGATGATTAATACTTTATTTTCCAAACCTTTAGGGAGTTCTGTTGATCGATTATTGTGCTGCTTGCAAAACAAATTCAGCAGCTTTGAAAGAGTACAATTTATCATTATTATTACGATTACTTCATCCTGTTCTGCGTGCATTTAAAGCCCTGGCAGTAAAAAGGGAATGTGGATGACTTACGCGATGTGACGGCTGTCTGATCCCTCTAAAGTCACCCCATCTTTCAGCCAGCTGAGGCGTGGTGTGGGGATTCCAGTTGCTCTGCACACCAGGGTCAGCTCCTCTCCCAGAGGTGCACTCACATCAGACGGGTGTTCAGAGTCCAGAATGGTAGGAGATACTGAGTGGGACAAAGATTACAGCTTAATGCTACTAAAAATCATTCCATTTATGAGTGATATATATCATATTGTAGAGTGAGTTTTTCTTTACCCTGCACTGTGAGTGTGTAGTCTTTCTGTGTTTGTCCCTCGCTGTTCTTGGCCACACAGGTGTACGTCCCAGCATGAGACAGAGTGAGTGGCCCGAGCTCCAGCCTGTTCCCTCGGATGGACCACTGCCACTGCAGACTGCTCTCTGGACAGCAAACGCATTCACTTACACCAGCGTTCACATGTGACAAATTCATACCATTACCCCATCACTGCCTCCGTCTTACCTATAGGAGTTCCATCCTTGAGCCAGGTGATGCTCGGCACAGGGACCCCTGAGGCCTCACACAGCAGGGCCACATGGGAGCCAAGGGTGTAGTTCAAGGACTCCCGGAGAGACCCATCCAGGACAGGTGGAACTGAGGAAATAAAATAATTTCAAAAAGTTTATCACACCCTTTTTAAAATAGTTGTTCAAAGTGTTTGAAAATAGAGCAGAGGGATTCTCACCATGAACTGTGAGTCTGAATGTCCTGTCCACCTGTCCAGCCACATTGGATACCTTGCAGGTGTAGGTGCCACCATCTGCCAACTGGGAACCAAAAAAGGAAGGTCATTGGCAAAGGCAGGACTCAGCTCCTTCATGTTATGCTGGCTCATGCATGTGTTCTGAATCAGGTCAATTAATTAAGAAATGTCTCCAGTTTTCCCAGTCTTTCCCAGTCTATGTATGTTATGAAATGAATATGCCAAAGTTAAATACACTTGAGACCTTATATATGTTTAGGTACAGTGGGCTCCAAAAGTCTACTATGACAATCTCTAATATTGTCACATAAACCTGGAAATATTGAGAAAGTTTGAGGATTCAGAAAGTAAGTGAAAGTGTCAGAAGTCAAATTGTTATTCTAAGCAAAGAGAGACTTTGTCAAAGTCAAGTCATGGCTAAAGGTTTCTAAGAGGGCAGTGCATGGAGCAATAAAACACTTTGCAGAAACTGGATCAATTGTATCCAAAGCACGATCAGGCAGACCCAAAGTGACCACACCATCAGACGATCGATACATCAAGCTTAGTTCCCTGAGAGATAGAACAATTACTTCATCACAGATACAGAATTTGCTAAATAAATCACATAAGATTCCAATCAGCAGTCGTCCTGTCAAAAGAAGGCTGTCCTGTAGTGACTCAGAGGATGAGTAACAGTTTCTAAATCAATTCTCAGGAGGGGAAACCAGGGCAAACACATGAGGTGGGCTGAGAAATACCAGAATTTCACAGTGGATCATGAAAAAAGTTCTATTTACAGATGAATCCAAGTTCTAGATTTCTGTCAGTAACAGAAGGAGACAAACAGGAGAGAGAATGAAACCACCGTATTTCAAACCTGCAGTGAAACATGGTGGTGGGAATATTCAAGTCTGGGAGTGTTTTGGACACCTGCACTGAACTGACTCCAAGTACCACTCCATTCTTCAGACACATGCTCCACTGTCTGGTTCTATCGTTGTGGAGAAGGATGCATACTGCAGCTGGATAATGGGCCCAAACACACCTCAAAGCCTTGACAGATCTACTTGAAGGCCAGAGACGACTAAGGAGTGTGGAGTTCCTCCACAGTCACCTGACCTCAACCCCACTGAACATTTATCGGGGCACTTGAAGACTGAGAAAGCCAAGCACTCTGTGACAACACAAGAAGCTTTGTGGAACACTGTCAAATCATGTGCAAGGACAACACTATCTTCCATACCAGCTCGAGTGCATCCTGTCATTAAAGCAAAAGGGGAACAAAACAAATACTAAGATATTCTGAAATTCATGGATTCAACTTTTCACTCAAAATTGTTCACCTAATATAGTCATTTGTAATGAAAGAGTATTGCATTTGAAACTAAATGTAAAATAGAAGTATCTTGACTCGTGGTCTTAGACTTCTGGACCCCACTGTACATAGAAATCATCTTTCAAAAGCCACTTTGAGTCCTTAAAATTTTTTTTTTTGTTGGGTTTTTTTGCAGCCTTCAACATGTAAGACGTCAACACATTTTGTCCTGACCTGAACTCCTATGATCTCCAGCTGGTGACGATCCATCTTCAGTCCGTTCCCTGCGGCCAGTTGCAGCCCATTCTTGTACCATGTGACCTCGGGTTCAGGAACGCCCTGGGCTTCACATCTCAGGGTGACAGAGGAGCCGACTTGCGGGGTGACCGAGTCTGACTCAGCATCCAGACGGGGCTTCAGGGTGGGCAGGACTGATGGTTTACACACACAGATATCTCAGTTTGATTCAGTGATTCACTCCTGAACTGGCCTCGCTCACAGCTGGCCTGCAGTAAACAGTTTTTTTTTCCTGGACAATGTTTTGAGATTTGATCATCTGTATATGCAGCGAAATTGTGCAGATGGGTCACCATGTGTTCGCTCACCATAAACACTAAGGAGAATACTCTTCTGGTCCTGGCCTGCTGAGTTGGTGGCTGTACATACATATTGCCCTGCATCTTCTAGTCCCGCCCGGGGCAACTGCAGCATCTGGCCTCCTATAATATATATAATATAATATGAAATGTAATATCTGTGCCATTATTAGATTCAAACACAGGAAATACTCCTGACAAGAATGATTTGGGTGTCAGAGGTGGCCGAGGTCTGACCTGGCAGAATGTGGATGCCCGTGCTGAAGTGGAGGACCTGGCCGTCTCTGGTCCAGGTGATCTCTGGAGGAGGGTACGCTTGGACGTCACACAGCAAAGACACCATGTCGCCCTCGATCACACTAACCTCCTCCTCTTTGTGGCCAATTATCCTCGGAGGCACTGGAAGAGAAAACAACATTTGTGGTGTACATGTAGAGGGCAAGCTGTTCTGTAACTTTCATGTCATGTCTGTGCTTGCTTGTGTTTGATTGTCGTTGTATCGTTTGTCATTGCACACTGTAATTTAATCTGCTTTTATTGCTGCCCATGTTTCTGTTCTGCTTTGACTGTAATTGACATGCCAGCATTATGATTGTTGTTTTAAACTTGTTTCTTGATTTTAGGTTGACAACTTTACACCTGGCCAGGGACTACAGATGAAAACTAGCATTTTGGCTAATTCTAGCATATTTAATATGCACTGTCCCTGAGAAATAGACTGGATAAATAAAAAGAAATAAGAATGAGAGCACATCTTATAACTTCCATTATAAAACACCTGAAAGACATGTACTGGTCTTTTTGATTGCATAGGAAATTGAATATAGGGTCATTCCATGCTAACTCAGACAGAATTCTGAGCTTTCATGTCATGAATTTTCTTTAAAAAATATCTTTAAGATTCTTTAGAATTTTTGTTAAGTTTGGCCCTCTTACCTAAATTTAATATTTTTTGGGATTATTTGTATGTGTATTCTCAGCCTCATGAATTGATTATTTATCACTGGAATGGGAAATTCGTCCTGAACATCCAAGAAACCCTGAGAATAATTTACAACTTGTCTTCATGTTATTAGTAATGGCAGAATATATGCAGTAATCAGATTACATTTTTTATTACCCGTATAAAGAATCTTTTATTTTCAAAAATGTATATCTCCACTAGTTTCACTTGTTTAAAGGAGAGTGCCTTGGAGTTTTCTTGTGATTTCTGAGCCTAGTTTCACTTTGTTGCAACCAAATGCTGATTCTGGAGACTCCCTAAAAACTTTGCGTGGGGGCAGTGTTGTGTGCCTGCTGTGCATTCTCATCGGCTTCCATTGGGTGTCTTGTCACTTGTAATTGAAAACATCATTTTCTAAACCTAACCAAGCAGTTTTATTGCCTAAACCTAACCAAAATGCGGCTGAAAACTGATATGTTTTTAAATATCTGAAAACCATAAACTCAATTAGTAAAAGTCCATAAAACAAACTCTACATACATGTGGGACATGAATTCTGTTCATCCACATGAAAGTCATGTGCAAGATGTATTCATCCAGCATGACTTATAGAGAGGAAAGTAATTGAGCACCTTCATACTACATCACCTACAGGCCTACATGTCCAAAACATGTCCACATAGATGTCAGGTCAAATACACAAATTATTGAAAACAACATGCAGTCAGAGCACGTCATTGAGCCTGCTGAAGCATGCATCGCCACATCCTGCAAAAGAACGCCTATCCGAGTGAAATACCAAGTTTTCAGTGAGACCTGTTGATTCTGTGTTGTATTAATATACTAAAGTTAAATCACATCCTGATGTTATTTGGTCCTGCTTAACAAATTAAGTGCCACAGATCTCACTAAATATAGCTTCAGGGCTGAAAAACACTTTTTGACTGTTTATTTTCCCTACTGACCCTGTACAGAGGTAGTGGTGAAGCCTTACCTTGCACTGTTAGACTGAAGTGCTTCTCCACTGTTCCAACCTTGTTCTCAGCTACACACGAATACCCAGCCATGTCTGAAACCTGCACACTGAGGAGCTGAGACATGGGATAGAAGAGTTATCCCTGAAAAAAACATGTCCCCATTGGACCCGTTCACACACTGGTATTTGTCTTAAAGTCAGCACAACTAACCTGGAGCTGAGTCCCATCCTCGCTGATGTGGTGCTGTGAGTCTGTGTGCACCGGCTGCCCATCTCTCAGCCAGGAGATGACCGGAGCGGGGTGTCCAGTCGCGTCACAGTGGAGGACCACGGTGCTGTTGACCACTGCTCCCATTTCCTCCATGAACTCCTCTGATGCTCCCATAATAACAGGAGGGACTGCAGAGGTAAACACAACAGATATCCCTTTCAGAAATCATTTCCAAATATTTTTACACCATACATTTGAATTATGTGCACTTGCTTACCCAGGATCTCCAGTTCAAAGTGCATGCGGTCTTCTCCAGCTTCATTAACAGCCTGGCATGTGTACTTTCCAGCGTCTTCCTTCTGTACTCGGGTGATTTGTAGCACCTGTCCACCTGAAAGAACAAAATAATTTGTCCACGGATATGAAACCCCGGTCCAACACAACAGACACACACTGCTGTTTTTAACTGAGATCACAGAGGAAGGAGTTCCCTCAGACCTGGACGTAGTACCACCCCATCGGCAGAGGTGAGTTTTCGTCCATCCTTGTACCAGCTCAGCTTTGGTGGAGGGATGGCGTTACTTTCACAGGAGAGGCTGATTGGATGGCCCAGGACCACCTCACGCTTCTCTATCATGTCCTCTTTGTCATCACCCTCATGTCCCAGACCCCAGGCTGCTTCTCTGTTGGTCACCCGGTGAAAGACCGGAGGAACTAGCAAGACATGACTTTCTATTAAAAGTTATCAAAAAAATAAACTTGTATAATATTAGAGCAACAATTAATCCATTAGTTGTCAACTATTTAACAAATAGCCAACTATTCTGGTAATCAACAAACTCATTTTCTGACATTTTATAAACCAAACGACTAATCAATTAATCAACACTGACAATAATCATTACTTGCAGCTTTAGCTAATAGTATTTGAGAAGAAGATTGCGTTTCAGTTTGAACTTTAGACAATATATTTACACAGATTTAACCAAACACACCCTGAATGGTGACACGAAAGTCTCTCTTGTCCTCTCCTGCAGAGTTGGTGACCACACAGGTGTACTGCCCCTCATGGGAGAGCATGGCGTTCTCAATATGGAGGACATGGCCACTCTCCTTAATGCCAGCATGAAGGGTTCCAGTCAGCAACTAAAGACAAAAAACATATATCAGATGATTATAGTCCACTGTAATCTGTCAGAAATAGTTCTATAAAGTCTTTTGTGGCTCTGGAGGGAGACGGGCAAAAACGGATAAATTCCCTTGAATTTGCATCGTGGGTAATGTACGGGCCAGGTTTGACAAGGAGCTAAAAAAAACACTTATGAACATATTTTGACTGTTGATTTTTGCCAAAAAGGACTAAAACATTTTTTTGACATAGCTAATTTTTGTAATATTATATTCACTGGTTTCATTTTATAGATACATATTTGAACTATGTTGACTCCAGTTTTTTGTTTTTTTAATTGGGTTAAGCTACAGCTTGTAATGGCTTTTGGACAACACATTTATCTTAGTTCCTCAGCTCAATACATACATATTCTTTCACAATTTCAACCTTTTCTGAGCTAATTACTAACATAATTTTCATCATTTTCAACAAGGGTTAGATAAGAAGAGCTTCTGAGTCAACAAAACATTTGGCAGGTTTTTGAATGCCTGGCTTTAAAAACACAATTTTCAGTCTGTAACCTTTTTTTTTTTTTGTTATGTTAAATGTGTTATATAACAGCACCTGCATGCCAATTTAGAAAAACAGATGTTACATGAATCCAAACTCTCACTCTCCTCATGTATTTACTGCTGCTTAACACAAGCACACACACATAAAGGTGTTGGAGGAAAATTGGAGCCGCACATGAAAATACAGGTTAAAGAAAAACACAGTATTAGTACAGTATTTGACATTATAATACCCAATCACTGGATTATTCTTCTACGTCTTTGCTATAATTAACAAGATTAGTCAACATACAAATGTGGAAAGTGGAGGTGGGTTGTGCAAGAGGATGCCAATGCTGCTAAGGCTGTTGCAATTTGTACTGGTTGCCAGTAGAGGCTGAACTTGTTCCATTAAAATCACATCAATAGTACACGTTTGTAAGATGCAGAGGACGACACACCAACCTGTCCATCTTTGAACCAGTTAACCTTGGGCTCAGGGAAACCTTTGCTCAGGCAGGAGAGAGTTAAACTCCCGTTGATCCGAACTTTCTCTTCCTGACCACCAAACGATAAAGATGTAGAATCGCCTTCTATCTGTGGTGGGACTGAAAAAGGCAGACGTATCATTAAAGGTTCTGTCTCAGCCTCTTCAATTTGTTATGAAGATGAAGTTGTGAAGTTGTGAAGATGAAGATGTCTCTTACCCAGCACACTCAGGGAATAATGTTTGGTGGCAGTGCCGGCTGGATTCATGGCCCTGCAGGTGTAGAGGCCAGTGCTTTCTCCCTGAGCTGAGCCCAGTCGCAGCGCCTGTCCACCCCGGGTGTATGTCAGCTGGGGACTGGACACGATGGGCTGGTTGTCCTTTAACCAGGTGATACTGGGTGTGGGTGAGCCCTCAACATCACAGGGGAGCACTGTGGGGAAGCCGAGCACCACTGACACCTCTGAGGTCTCAGTAGGGCCCTTGATGGTCGGGGGAGCTGGAGAGAAAGAGCAATACACTAATGTTTAACAGGCAGTAAGAGTTTTACTGGCCCATAGCACAGAATGAATAGATCCTCAGGGGGTTGACCTGTTCTGTGCAGGCGACCCTCTAAATGCAGTGTGTGATACTCTGGGTAATTACAGCACATGCTCTTTAGGTGACAGAAATCCCCAGAGCCTGCATAAAGAGAGTTCAGTATGTGCTCACAGTCCAGGCAGTGTGGCGTAAGCTAAATCATCTAACTAGAGAGGCTCAGTTTACACATGAATTAAATATTATGTTCAGTTATTTTCTTTCTACCACAGCACTTTTGAAAAAGAAACCAACTTAATATCCTGATCATTTTTAAAGGATTTTCTTTTTCTTATTTCATTTATTTCCTTTAATATTTTGACTAGAAAGAAAATACATGAAAGCATAAAGTGAATTCAGGTCATTGTGTTGTGAGTGAATGGTATGTGTCTTTTAAGCACTGATCAGCACTGGTATTAACGTCCGGCCTGATCACAAGTGGACAGCCATCAGTACACACTTGGCACTAACATGTGTCTTGAGGGATGACTTGTGATGGGATTGAACTTCCCCACTCTACAGTATATGCAAATAAACACGTACATCACTGGAACAAATGGATATGATAACCCTAACCCTTTTTTACAAAAAAAGGAAATATCTTCATGTTTATCGTTGTCCAAATTAACAAGAGGAAGAAAAATATAAGAATTTTTAATACAGTGTTTCTCTAAAGGCCATAACTTACAAAATTGCCTGAATTTTTTATTGGAGTCTGGGGACTTTCTCCACGGGTGCCAAAGAAGACTATATTGGTTACTGTTTACTGTATTTTTAAAATTTGAAATGTTTGCCATCAATAAAATGTTGTCTTCTTTCTTAAATTTAGGGTAAATGGTTAAAACAATGTGTGTGTGAGGCACCTAAGACACATAAGCAGACAGGCTGGTACAGCGATGCTGCAATAAGCTTCTTACAAAGAAAGAAACAACTTCATGTATTGCATTTAATGCCAAATTTAAAAAGAAGCCGTTTCGCAAAGACTTTTAAAGCTTCTCCTCATTCAACAACTCTCAAAATTGTGTGATTTGTTAAGGAAGTCTGGGAACATTGTGGTTACAGTTCAACTGTGCGCCCAATGAGCCCAATCACATAGTTTGCATTACAGTGAACCACATGGAAATCAGGCCAGTGAATAGTCCACTCTGCCTCTTCTTCTTCTTCTTCTTCTTCTTCTTCTTCTTCTTCTTCTTCTTCTTCTTCTTCTTCTTCTTCTTCTCCTACTACTTCTTCTCAGAGGACATCAGTTGAGTAGGCGGTCCGTCAATGTGACGCACTGCTAAAAGAATGTGGTGACATGTATCCCAGACCCCCTCTGGATGTGGTCTGAGTGATCAGATCTCAAATGTGTCCTTAATGCATCTTTAAGGCATTGACATCTGTACTCTTGTAATCGGATCACTCAGGATGGATGTTAATACCAGACCTGAACCTTAGTCACCTTAGTTAAAGTGAGGAGAAATAGTAGAGACCTTGCACTGTGAGTCTGAACTGGCGCATCTGAGTTCCTGCGTTGTTACTGGCCAGACACTGGTAAAGTCCCTGGTCCCTCAGTCTGACTGACTTCACCTTCAGCACCTGGCCATCTTCCAGAAACTCCACATGTGGGTCTCCATCACGGGACAGAACCCTGGAGAGAGGAAGGAACGATGGATCAAATCAATACCATGGATGCTGTATCCCGTGTGCGGCGCTGAATGTCACATCAATAATCTGATGCTTACTCTCCATCACGGCTCCATTCCACTCTGGGTGCTGGTCGTCCGCTAACCCGGCACTGAAACTCCACCTCCTGGCCCAGCGCCACAGTTAGCTCCTGCAGCCGGGATGTTCCTGAGATCACTGGCGGAGCTGTAACAGTGCACACACACACCAGAAATACACTTGTTAATTTACATGGTTTGATGGATTCATGTGACTGATCTAAATGCTGAATGGGATAATGATCTAAATAAATTCAAATTCACTGTTTGGAGAAAAAGACAGACATTAAAACCATCCAGTTAAGAGGGCCATCAGTTAAGCTGTTAATGAGATCATTAGCATTGATATAAATGGCTAGTCTTTGTAGGTGTGAGAGGACGACAACTCTCAGGATGTATGCTACATTAAACAGAGTATTAGAGTTTAATTAAACGGTTTAAGCTCTTTGGAGGCTTTAGACTGCTGTTCTAGGATATTTTAATTCCACTGATGGCAAGAAAAATGTCCTTTTTAACTCTCTACTTAATGCAGGAGGCATCCTTAAATTTGCCTCTTCCCCACTTTATTTTTATTCATACTAAATACCAGCATGACAGCTGGTTTATGAGCTCACCTTGTACCACGATGTTATATTCTCTCCGGGCCTCTCCAGCTGAGTTTTGAGCTGTGCAAGAAAATCTTCCTGCATGTTCTGGCTGAACTCTGTAGATTCTCAGCATCCTGTTCCCATTCTGCAGGTACACCCCAGGACTGTCCACCTGGAGGCACAGAAATCAAATTAGTGCATCCATATGACTCACAAAAAAGTAGACTGTGGGTATAAGCCTGCCATAGGCCAACTATTTTTCTCCTTCTGCTATCTGCTCTTTACCATTCACCCATCACTACGTGAAAGTGAAAAATCTGATATTTCTGATGGGAAGTGGGGACATCTCCAGCCGGGTGTTTTTAACATGAACTCATGACATCTCTAGCCTCCTTTGTGGTGTTCAGAACAGGTGACCTCGGGCCAGTTTCCAGTCATGTTTTTGGAGAAAAACACAACAAATTTTGAGAAGAAGTCGGGACATCTTCAGCCATGTTTTTGCCAACAAAACCGAATGTTTTTGGCAAGAAGTATGGACATCTCCAGCCAAGTTTGTGCAGACAAAACCAGATGTTTTTTCAGAGCCCCTGGGACATCTCCAGCCTTCTTTGTGACGATCAATACTGGTCTTCTAAGCCAAAATATGATTTTCCTAATCCTAACCAAGTAGTTTCTGTACCTTAACCTAACCAGATCATAAGCACAGCATTGTCACAACATAAAATACAAAATTGAACCTAAATCAACAGAAACGTACATTTCTAACATTTATTCTGGCGATTGGGTTGCACAAAGACAAGGATTGTGCAGTAAGGTGGGCCAGCTTTTTTTGCAGGGATTAAGCCATTTTAATGCCAGGGCTCGCCTCCACCAAAAAACAACACCCACACAACACTATTTCGTAAGGGCACCAAGATGATTGTGATTGGTTTTAAGAAAAACACACAAGTCAGCGCAAATTCCCATATACCAGAATAATAATGGGTTCAGTCAGACCTTTCTCCAGCGCTGGCACAGCGTGCATCCCTAGCGTTTCATTGTAATTAAAACAAAAACCACTCAGTGGCATTGTACAGCTAGATATCAACAAGATACAGTATATTAACACGCTACCTAAGTTCTAAATTTACTGTAAATGGGAATTCAGGTTGAAAACAAAACTCACAGGACGACCATCTTTGGTCCAGGTGATTGTTGGAGAGGGGATCCCAAAGGCATCGCAGCCCAGAGTGAGAGGCTGCTTCAAGGTGACAGTAAGGTTCAGAGGCTGGCCGTCATCTTGGATCTCTGGGGGAACTGTAGAAGCGTTAAAGAAAAAGTGAAGCATTGTGTTTTAACTATGTTTCAGTTCAGTTGAAGGTTTTTTGTTAAAAGTAAGAAAAATCGGTGTAACTGACTCACCATTTACTTTCAGCCTCGTCTTCCTCTCTACAGAGCCTGCCTCATTGGTTGCCACACACTTGAAGTCCCCGCTGTGGCTGGCAGACGCTGTGCTAATTATGAGAGCACCGTCCCTCGCCACAGAAAACTCTGATTGTTCGGGGTGTATCTCCAGGCCATTCTTGAACCAGCGTACCTTGGGACGAGGTGAACCTGAAGGTGGGGGAAAAAGAGAAGGAATATAAACTGAGCTTTATTGATCACGTCTGACAAAGAAAAGTTACTTCCATCTCTCTGCTTCTCAACAGGAAAATGTAATGGGCATGCAGCCCAGACTCGAACAAGCAGGCTCTACATTTATCTGTTGGACAGCAGAACAGCAGGGGAGACCATGCCAAAATTGTTAGAGTCCTTGTAGCCTGTGAGCTTAAGATTTCAAGGTCAGAGTCGCATAAAAAAGTAAGACACAGTATGCTGGAGAGATGTACGATTGAAAACACTAGCGTAAAGATTTATTACCAAACACTGAGGTGAGCATCTTGAGCAGTAAGAATAGGAGTGGTTGAACAAGCAGTTCAAAGTGGCTGAAACAGATGTGTTTTGTGGATTGCTGGGTGGAGACGAGCTTGAAATGGTCTAGAGGAGAAAGGTGGAATGGGGGTGAAGGTGAAGGTTGTCCCAGGAACAAGGACAGGCCAGAGAGCCGCAGTGAACGACCAGAGCAGTGGAGAGATCCAGTTGCCACGGCTCTGTCTATTTACAGAGGTGTTACATATACAAACACCACATGCGGGGGAGAGCAATCAAACACAGCAGCCTTCCTCAATCTTAAAAATACTGACCACAGGAGGCACAAGCAAAGGTGAAGTTGCCTTCCGTTGCCTTTCAGTACACATGTTTACAGTTAGTCAGCTCTGGGGCAAATTAATTATCTCATTGAACAGGAAATGCATACAGATGTTCTATTTTAGATGTTAACAGATCTCATTAGTCGACTTTGAATTTATTTTCTCGGGCTGACGAAGATTATCTCTTCCATGTGTTTCCCAAATAATTACCTCTATCAAATGCAATGTGCTTGTTGGTGAATTAATAGTATCCTTCTGGCAGAGACCGCTCTTTATCTTCCCTATACAAATAGATCTCTAGAGAACAATGAGTGGATCCTTGTTTCCTGCTGCCGGCTGCCTCTCAGGGGTGTCAAGAGCATCAAGCATTTGTGTGTGAGCCCTCTGAGGCCTGGTACAGTCTGCCTGCCTACCGGTATGACTTGGATGGAAGGAGGGCTAGTGTGGCTTCATCTTCCTCTTCCTGCGCTTCATGGTGCACCTCAGACATCTCTGTCCTTCATCTGCCAGCAGCAGCCTGTAATTAGGATTCCTCTCCCAGCAGGCCCCGACGCAGAGGAAAGCAGATGTGGCTCACTGAGGCAGCAGGCAGCAGACTGATGTTCCAGCTGTTGCTCCACATTAGACACAGTCCTCACCTTCTCTCACCGAGCTGGTTACCATGGCAGAGCTCCACACAAACAATACCTGTTTCCACGGGCTGTCAGAGGTATCTATCAGTGTATCTGCAGACGTACGCAGACACTCACTGTGTTTTGCTCTCCACACCCCTCCAGGATGCTCCCTTGTTCGCACAGAGATGTTAAAATATATAGACGACAGCATGTCTCTGGGTGCTGTGATAAAAAGAAGCTGTGCCTTTTAAGATGGTAAGGCTCTTTTTTAAAAGTTTGACAACTGAGGGTCTACAGTGACAGTGAAACATTCCTTTGATGGTGCACGACTACACGTATCTGTCCTACATTTAAGGAGGAGGAATATTCTTTTGTGTCATGAAAACAAACTAAGAAAGACCGATTCATTTTATGCTCTGAAAATGTAGTCACACCCTGTAAGTTGTGTCTCTTCTAAACGCCAGACCTTTGATTGTCCTGTTCTTTTTTCAGACGGTCTCAGGCTGACTCATCAGTGAATAATTTCCTACCTTCAGCAGGACAAGGGATGATGACCTTGCTGCTCGCTACTTTCTCCATTATGGCATCCCCAGGTTCTGCAAAGGATGGGGCCTCTGTGAGGACAGAAAAACATGTTAACCATGGTTCACAGTGCACCAAGGGCAGTTGATATAGTACACATTAAGTGTAAAACATGATGATTGTTAGTCAGTGTTATTAATACAATTACCAGTGTAGATAACTAAACCCAATAATTGAGAAACTCTGATGGCAAGAGAACACCAACAGCCAGGCTGACACCTTATGAGTAGCTATATTTAATTAAGTAGTCTCATTAAAATTAAGATCTCCTTTTCAAGAGAGACCTGAAGCAAAGCCGCTGTTTTAACTGCTCAGAGCGAGCCAGCTCTAAAGGAGAAAGTCAGGTGCAGAGCCAGACCTTCTGGAGGAATAAACACTTGCACACCCACACAGCAGATTCTGTTCTGATCTGGAGCTGTTTACAGACGTTGGAGAACTCACAGATACTTTTTAACTTTTGATATTCAAAAGTAAATTTATCTTCACTCCTGTTTATCAACCTGACTGCAGCAGTGATCCGTGAAGGTGACCTCCATTGTCGGGTGTTTATGTTTTGTAATGTTGACTGCTGACTGGAGCAGGAGGAGAAATGTACTTTACTTCAGGAACATATTGTTACCCAGAGGAAAGGGGGGAAAGAAGAGAGAGACCTGGAGTCTCTGGTGAGAGCTGAGTTCAGTGAGAGGTTGACCTGAAAAAAATGATTTTAATGTATAATGTAAATGTATATGTTAAACAATCAACATACACAAGTCAACAGAGGCTTAAAGAGCCAGTGTACTCCGTTAGAAGTGCTTGTCAGATGGTCAAATAATTCTGGACACCCCCTCCGCCCAACCTTTCCGGAGTTGGATTAGAGGGACGTGCTCAGCCTGTGTAAATTTTGATATCAGTAGGAGGAAATGGTTCTTTTTTACACTCCAAGCATGATTCACAATATATCTGTATACAGTATAGCAGAGTTTGATTTATTTCTGCTTATTCACAAATTGAACAAGCAGGGTTTGAAGAAGTGAACCGCAGATATTCACCAAGAATTTCCAGCTTGATCTCCAAGGTCTCCTGTCCGGCACTGTTCTTGGCCACACACTGGTAAGTGCCCTGGTCATCAAGGCTGACCCTCTCAATCCTGAGGGGCATAGTGTTCTTGGTCCCAACAGGAAGTCCATTGTGAAACCAACTGACCTCAGGGTTTGGTTCTCCTTGGACCACACATGGGAGAATCACTCTTTGGCCAATCAGGGCTTTCAAGAGGGAAGGTGCAGGCTGAATTCTGGGTTTAGCTGAGGACAAAAACACATTTCTGTTAAAATGCAGATTTCACAACATCTGTTAAACACCTATTTATTTACATATTTCACATATTTTACATATGTTTGAAGTCATGTTTTAGATTTTAAGGTTTCTAAGAAGTTCTACTTCCTAATGATGCCCCACAGAGTTACCTTGAATGTGTAAATTGTAGCTCAGGGACACATTGCCTGCTGGGTTCTCTGCAGTGCAGGTGTACATTTTACTATCAATCAGGCGCACATCAGTGATCCTCAGAGAGCCTGAAGGCAAAACAGTGAACCTGGGAAGTGGTTAGGGGTCAAGGGCAAAGAGATGGAGAAAAGAAAACACTTCATGAGTCACTTAAGATCTACAGCCACTGTGTTTTGGCAGAAGAGGTTTTCCTGTCAAAGCTACTGTATATTTACCTCAAATGTCCCATTTATATTGTGGAGAATGGGTACATCTATATGAGTACTATATAATAGTAACCATAACACTGCTGTTTTTATGTCACTAATGTATATTTAGATATCAACCTTTATTGTTGTGTTTCTGTGAGGACCAATTTCAAGATGCTTCTGTAACTATTTTTAGTAGGAGACAAGTTGATGAAAGCAGTTCCTGTAAACAGATTCAGACAGTGAATTCCCAGGACAGCTACTGCCGGAGGCTCATTGATGAAGTGGTTCATTAGTGTGTAAAATAATCAGATAATTTGTACACATTTTGAGCAAAAAGAGTGGGGCATAATGCTTATCCATTGTATGCTCCAAATACAAAACAAAGCGTGAGAGGAAGTGACAGCAACACAGAGTTGAAATACATTGTAGAGCTGTTGATGGCCTCTTTGCATTTGTGCTGTTTGGTCGCGATAAAGAAAAATGGATCTGTGATGGATGGAAGAAAAGCACTAAGTGGGAACTGGACCTTAGCCAGGCACTCGTAATCTCCCTAGTGAGTTCTTACTCTCACAATTACCATTGTACAGGGTAATTACAGTGTAAAAGGGTAGCCGGAGTTTGACCTGATGACATCAGCATGGGAAAGGTCACAGGCTCACAGAAATCAATGCATATTTTCCTGTTGGGAACAGTAATATGTGCAGCAACTGTTGTGTCTTTACCACTCAGGGCTCAGGAATACAGATAATTTGAACATCAAACTGATAGTGGCGCTAAAAGGAAGGTCCCACGGGCCTTCATTATCATGAACAACCATGTGGAAAGCAACGTTTATGCTAAACAAACTATTGCTTTTATAGATCTTTGTCACACATAAACAAGCGGACAGATGGAGATGATCACCTACACTAACCTCCACCCAAAAAACATGATTTGTAGCAAAAACAAGCAGCAGTTAAATGTAGGTTAAAAGTACTTAAATGTAGGTCACAGACTTTAAGGGGGTGTGAGGTAACCTGACCTGCACAAGAAGCTATCCAGCTGTATAAATGCACAATATGCACAAGTGTAAACACACCTCCATGATTTATCTTAGATAAGAGTGTCTGCTTAGCAACTGAATTATAACAATAACATGATCATGTAAGTGGGTATCGAAGCACAAAGAGCTCTCTATATCAGCTGCACATATGGTGTAACGTTGCTCCCCCACCTCCTCAAACAGCCTGAGGAGAGGCAGCAACATCGAACATTGGAACCAAATGACTGCCTCTGCAGAGCTCAATCTGTGCTCAGACCGCAGCGCTGCGATCCGGCAATGCCACAGTGAAGACGTGAACCACCCCTCCATCCATCACTCCCCACACTGGTGTCAAGTCATCTGTGTACACAGACTGACACAAAGACTAACTGGGACAAATTAGCCTCATCAGGATTAGAGTTAGCATGAGCCTATTATATGGCTATGGCAGAAATCTTACCGCCCACTGATTTAAGTTATCTCAACAATCAGCACCCTCTGGTCATTTCCTCTGACCCACAGAGTGTGGCTGGAGACCATGATTCCCCCTCCTTCACAGCATGCTTGTTTCCGCAGGTCCTGCATATGCAAAGCACTGGCTGATGTGGGGGTTGTTCGCAGAGATGTGTTATTCTCATCAGACAGGCTAGTAAAGAGTCAGCATGTTGTTTTACTGCTGAAGCACCCCAGGGAATCCGAACATCAGGCAGACAGGGCTTGTATCTCTTCCTCTGTCAGTTCGTTTTCCTCCCCTCTTCCTGGCACCCCCCACTCCACCCCCACCTTTTCCTTCTTCCTGGCCCCACACAAGTCATACTGTATCTGAGTCACCGCAGCTTTCAACCCACTCCCCCCATTCTTCTATCTACCCAAAACCATTCGGTCTGGTGTCTGGCCAGGAGAAGCTGTCTGTCATCTACGCAGCCTGTGTCCCAAGTCGGCCAGCCTGTCTGCACCCAGAGTGACCACACATGAAAGCCGAGAATCAGCGAACCATGTGGGACCAGATGTTCTTCTTCAGTTAGCCAAAGTGAAGCCCCCACACAGCCCTCTGGCAGACTGCTGCTGCCTCTGCCTAGCTGCCCTTCAAAAGGCATCACTAAACGAACCCCGAACATGTGCAACAGCTTTGAACGGCCGCCAGCTTAAGTCCTGTAAAAGCTGAGTCAGATGTTAGCGAAGTCAGAGGTAAGGTATGGTGAGAACCTTTCGTTCCATGATGTTTAACTAATTTTATTGCATCATTACCAGAGTGAGGTAAGACTTCCTCTTACCCAGCTGTGACGGGGGGGATGGGATGTCCATTTCTGCTCCATGTGACGAGTGGAGAGGGACTCCCCTCGACCTCACATGGGAGAACAACCTCTGTTCCAACCTCTGCAGCCATCTTCACTGTGTTGTCATGGCCACTCACACCCATTATCTTCGGCATGGCTGGAGAAGATGAAGAGAAGAAAAGTGAGAATACCATGTAGACTATGTTCAACTCCAAACAGGAAGTCATACTGTCAAACATTATACAGTGTGCAGATAGAGGTCAGCCTTTGTTAAATCAAACACTGCTATGTTTGGGTGACTGCGGTGAAACATTTATTTGCTCACTGTTGACACTAAGCTGGACCTCTCGGCTGGCGTAGCCCACAGGACTGGTGGCAGTGCAGATGTAGATGCCTGCATCCTCAGTGGTAGGGTGGGGGATGTGGAGATATCCATCAGGCTCAGACTGAAGAGAGGAGTGGTCCCTGGGCAGAGGCTGCCTCCCCTGGAGGAAAAGCAGGCATGAGACCATACAGAATCTACTGTAGATAAAAGCTGTTTGCACAACAGCACTGGGACACTAAGCTTAGTGTTTACAGCCCAACCTTTGATGTCTAATGTAATTACTGAGCACCCCCCAGCTCACTCTCCATCCCCAATGCGTGCGCACAAGAATGCCGCCTGCTGCACACGCACTTGCTTTGAACATGAAATTGCTTTTACAGATTCACTTTTATCTGACAAGAAAAGAAATTTACTTGACTCAAGAGTACTTTTTGGGCAAGAGTGAGGAAGAAAAATCTGGCTCAGTTCAACAATATGTGGGGAACAAGGGCACACTGATCTCACTCAATAATGCTGACTATGTAATGGTGAAGGGTAGGGATGGGAGGATATAAGATTCTGTTGTGGATAGAGATAAAAACAATCATGAGTTGATCATGGTGAAGATGGTGATGTTCCATCATCGGAATAATTGTGAAGATCCTCAGATCAGTGACTTGAAAGAGCTTGATAACATACCGACCTATATGGATTTCCTGATTTCTTTTGAATTGCGACAAAGGGGACGCTGCATCTTTCCAGTCATTCCATGTTTACCCTCCCAAAAATAAGTTAAGTCAGATGTGTGTATAAACTGTGGATTCCAAACTACAAAACAACAGGGAGATGAGGTTTATTTATCGTTTATTTCCGCAGCGGGACCCTATGATTTATGATTACCATATTTAAGATTGTTTGATTCTTTTTCACAAAAAGCATGTTCACTAAAAAATACATTATTCCTATCTGTGACACATACTTGACAACCTTCCCGATTTTGCTGTGAATCTCACATTTTTAATTGCCCCCTCCCAGTTTCCTCTGGGGTCACAAGTCTCCTGTTTTTCTCCCAATTTATGACAAATTTCACACCATTTTTTCTCCCCTTTTAGTTATCACAACTTGTTTCTGGCGCTATACAGCATGTAGTCTCGTGTACTGTGTCGACTTGTCCTCACAGTGAGTGACAGAGAAATGGAGAGGAGAACGAAATACTCAAATGTCAGATGAACAGAATTCCTGTTTTTCATGGGAATTTTTAAAGGAAAGGGGCATGCATCTTATAAGATCTGCCCCATCTTGTTTCTGTCGATCACAGGGGTCGCACTGACTTCAATCACCATTGAGAGCTTATAAACACAGTGGCATGCACAGACTCTAAGGGGCAGGCAAAAAAAAGAACGATTATATATTATATTATATATTAGCTTATGCCAGAGATTCACACAGGCTCACACCAGCTTAAAGTCACCACAAATCAGGAAACAAAGTCTGTGAAACTCAGACTCCTGCTTTGGTTTTCAAAATCCTCCCTATTTTTTATGAACTGAATGCTGTGATGTAACAGAAATATTGTTTCTTAGCATAACGTAAGAAAACGTATATTTTTGGTGACATTTTAAGAGTTTAAAGCATATTTTGATGATTATCAAGATAATAATGGATAATAACGTAATTCACAACTACTTTGGCCAGGATAATCATGACAAGAAATGTTCATATTGTCCACAATTTTTACTCTGTAGTGTTAACTCTGGCATGATTTTCATCTTTGTTTCCTCATGAACGAGGTCAAATCACTGACTGCAGTGGAAGAATGCATTCCACACTCTTATAATGTGGATAATGTCTAATGATAATGTAAATCACCTTTTCTTCTCATGAAATGTTCTTTTTTTCACAGGTGTTGTACTGAAAGGTACTGCAAGAAAGGCTTTAAATAGATTCCTAAGGTACAACGGTGATTTCTCGCTGTCAAGCGGCAATATGGTAAAGTTGCCATGGTTACATCTTTCCTGGTCAGGCTAATCAAATCAAATCAGATCAAACTGTTATTGTCGGCTGTGTTTTAAGAGTGGTCTGACAAATCAAGGAAAAATAAAGCAGAAGGGAGAAGGAATAATAAAAATGATTTTACTAATTTCAAACCAATATAAGTGACTAGTGAGGGTAGTGTTAAGTATGTTCTTCGCAAAATAAAATTGAACATTAAGTAATTAATAAGAGCCTGAGCACAAGTTGAGTTAAAGTAGAGAATGCATTATAAGATGATGATGACTACTATTATTATCACTATTATAATTCTAGTAGTAGTTACATTTATAATAATATTAATAATAGCCTACTGATGTCTAGTTTGGTTTAAATCAACATCTCATCACCATTGCTAGACTGGAAATTGATCTTCTGTATGATAGTAACCTGCCTCTATAGCTAATACAGTCTTCATGATGATTAATTGTCAGATGAATGAGTTCCAAGTAGAATCCTCACTAGATAGTGTGGGAATAAGATGTAGCCAATTAGTCATGCACTAGATGCATGATGGGTTTATGGGACGCAGCCAAAGCAATCATTAATAAGACTAGATTTGGACTGTGAGTGTGACATCCTACCTTGGACCAGACGACTTTTGGCTTGGGAACTCCGCTGGCCTCGCATGATAGTGTGATGGCTACGCCCTCGTTGGCTATGTAGTGGTACGGACCAGCGTTGATCTCAGGGGGCACTGTGGGAGAAGTAGGTCACACAACACAGCTGTCTGACTGGCCGTAGAGAAGCGGGCCTACAGCATTATCCCTGGCCTTAGTCAGCCAGCAGAATCAGCGCTCAAGGCATTTCTTCATTACAACCCGATGATGAACCGTAATCTGGCCTGTCTGTCATTACATGCCTATGAACAAAATGACCCTTTCATCAAAGCATGCAGTAAATGAACCCTCTCACTATGATGACAGCAGGTGGTCAAGCCATGACATATTGTTGTTTTCCATGCTGAGTCAGCACATTGTTGACCTGACTGTCTAAACCATAAAATAGGGTTCAAACCTGCAGTGTCTCAGCATCGAGACTTAAAGGACAACTCCACCAATTTAAGACATTGAAGTTGGGCTTGGGGAGTACGACTGCATATGTGAAAAAGTAGTATAAAGCCTTCTGTGGCTCCATGTAATCTGATAAATTTCTTCCTCTGATGTAACTCAGTGACTAAGTTGCATTGTGGGTAATGCAGACATCACATTTTGAAAAACAGGTCATTGGGTCAGGCATTGTACTCCTATCACTGTTGGACTCATTTTGGACAGTTTAGCAATGACCAGAGATACCACCTTTTTTATTCAACACATTCTTCCTCCTTAAACACAAGCACAGCCTTTACCTTCTGTCTTGCCTCGATCTTCTTGGCCCAGCTGGTTTGTGCCCACTTATCGTTGACTCCGGCCTTCTCCCAGGCTCTCCTCACAAACTTCTGGCGGGCACTGCAAATCATTACATATAGTCAGTACTGATAGGGTCATCATCAATGTTTCTTCACATGTAACCACTCTTCAATAAGATTTCTACAACAAGATGATACCACTCTCGTGTTAGCTAAATGTGAAGCTAGAACCAGAGTTGGAGACAGTTTAGCTTAGCACAGAGACTGAAAGCAGGGAGAAACAGCGAGCCTAGTTTGGTTAGAAGTTGCTCATAATGACGATGCTAAAAAGTTGTCATTTTAGTTTAACATGTAAGCATTTTAACATTTGCTAATTAGCACTAAACACAAAGTGCAGCTGAGTCTGATGGAAATGTCTTTAGTGATTATAAACCAAATCAAATGACATTCAATATGTCACACCGCTAGCAAGGCTAGAAAAATCCACTGTAGCAGTGCCTCTACAGCTCAGAAATGTACATATATCTCATTTGTTTGCACTGTACACAACGTAAAAACAACAGTTTGTGGTTTGACAGGGTTTTATCGACTGGAACTATTTCTTGTCTGCATGTTATATCAGGACAGAGTCATGCTAGCCAGTCTTTTTGCTAAGCTAATCTAATTGTCTGCTGGCTCTAGCTTCACAGTTAGCGTAAGTCAAGTACTGATTTTCTCTGAGCAAGAAGGCGATTATTCTATTATTCCTTTAACTCACTGTGGACCTCCAGGCTGACTGTGATGTTCATGGAGCCTGCTACATTCACCGCAGTGCAAACGTAAGTCCCAGCATCCTCTGGGGTGGCTCGCTCAATGTACAGACCGCCATCACTCCTCACGAACATCCTCCCAGTCAGCTGAACCTGTGCAGAAGAATAATGACTGCTGTCACACAGGAACATGGAGATCATCTACGTAACGTACCGTATGTATTTGAAGGTTGAATACTAGTCAGTCTTACAGGTTTTCCATTTCGGGACCAGTGTCTCTCTGGAAGAGGTATTCCATCCAGCAGCATGCAGGGAATACTGAGGGACTGACCGATGCCAGTGGTGATGACTGGGGCACCTTGGGCCAAGAGAGGGGGCTCTGCAGGAAAAAGAAGTGTAAAGAAACAAGAGCAGGGAAATGTCAAAGTATTTTAAGGCCACAGTCAGCTTCATAGTTGCAGAGACTGTCTCTAAATCATATGGTAGTGCAGATCGAGATAAGAGAGCTGAGACAAGCCTACCCAGTCCAGTGACACTAACTCTGGCCTCAGTTTTGATGGTTCCAAACTGGTTCTTGGCCTCGCAGATGTACAGCCCTTCATCATCCAGCCAGACACCTGTAGTCAGACAGACAGGAAACCAGCACATTAAAGGGACAGTTCACACCAAAAAATCACCAAAATCAAATGTACATATTTTTACAATATGTATTTACCGCGCAGAAAAGGAAAGTTTCATCCACTCATGGATGTGAGGGCTCGGGATATAAACATTAATGGTGTCCTGCTGAGCTCTAATGTTAGCTAGCTTGGTTAGCTTATTTAGCTCATAAGTAGATGCACATTTGACACTTCCCTCTGCCCAGTGATACATTTGGCAGCAGTTAGTTTAGAATAGGGCTGCAACTAACAAATATTTTCATTGTCTATCAATCTGTCCATTATGTCCTTGTTTAACTGATGATTTGTTTGGTTAGAAAATGGTGAAAAATGTTGATTAGTGTTTCCAAAAGCCTTAGATGACATCCTCACGAGTCATGTTTTGTCCACAACCCAAAGATAATCACTTTACTGTCATAAAAGAGTAAAGAAACCAACAAATACTCACATATAAGAAGCTGGAATCAGAGAAATTTGACTTTTATTGCTAAAAAAAAATGCTTAACCCGATTAATCAATTATCAAAATAGTTGGCAATTAATTTAATAGTTGACAGTTTATCGATTAATCGTTGCAGCTCTAGTTCAGTAGAAAGAAAATAGTTCCTACATGAAACTGCTCACAACAAGGTCTGTGGATTGTCTAAAGTTACCAGGTCATGACTTCTGGAAAGAGACATTGCTCGTGAGTTTTTCAAATGTATATTTCTGGCACTTTGAGCACCACAAAATAATTGCCATCTAGTTCCACGATATCTCCCAAACTCTGCAACTCAACCCAGAACAATTCAAATAGAAAGATATCAGATAAGACGAAAAATATGTTGTTGTTGTTTTTTTTTGGGGGGGGGGGTTCTTTTTTTGGGTGATCTGTCCCTTTAAATCAACATCTTGAGAACCACATCTGACATAAGGAGTGTCCCTACACTTACTAAGAAAGAAAACAACTTATCTAGAAATGTAACTCCTTGCTAATAGCATTTAAGTCCTCTACCCAATAACAAGTGGTAGTATTGGTTTGACTGTGCTGTAATTAAGAGATAAAAATAGAAAATAATGGGATTAATAGGTTTGGCTCAGCTGCCGGCCTGCAGGCACACATGTCCCACTCGGCAAATTCTCTTGAGATCACATATGAGAAGATCAACATATGATTCACTTCCAGTGTTTAGACAGTCAGACTGATGTTTACATAGGTGATGACAAGACATTAAGCATTAAAGGAGCAGAAGGGCGAGGGATGCTGGAGTTCTTCTTGTGTGACGCAATACGAATGGAGACGTTTTCTAAAACAATAGCAGGTAAAAAATAAAGCCATCTGCAACAGATTGAGATAATTAGGTCAGACGGCAGCCACAAATGGAAACAGTGACAGAAGCAGACCATGCAAATATGTCTGTTCCTGTCCAATATAATATTACACTCACTATAAACATTTAGTCTCAGGGGAACAAAGGATCACCTTCAGTGGACAAGATTAGTCATATTGTAAGCAGAAAGGCCTCCAGAGCTCACAATTTAAAATCTCCTGCTCTGATCAGGATATAGTCTCTCAATGAAGGAGAAATAGATGGACAAAGGAAGACCTACACCAGGGGAATGATTAATAGCATTCAAGTCAAGTGAAGTCTTTCACAGAGCAGAAGAAGAAGTGCTTTTAGCAGGATGGATACTTGATGTTTTGTTCTTGTTACTTTATAGAAGGCGATGACATCCTGTTGCCCCCCTCTCTTAAGAAAATGTTAGCTAACTTTAAAATGAAAGGCTGCACCTCTTCTATTAATAATCACTCAAAAGGTTTCGGTCATGCCATTGAGTGCAAGGCAACCACAAGGCTGTATCAAGCTGCACTGCAGACCGAAGCTCTTTGCTGCTGTGATAGTGTTTCATGGATAACTCACTCTGGATTAGGAGAAGTCCATTCTCCAGCTGCATTGTTCGACTGTGGCTGTCTGTCCTCGTAAGAATCTGTCTGCCGTCCTGTCTGTGCCAGGTCACTGTCGGCTGCGGGGAACCTCGGGCAACGCAGTGGAGGGTGATATTCTCCCCAACGTTAGCTGTCATGTCAACCGGTGCCTCAGAGAACAAAGGGCCCGCTGTGAAGAGAAGAGTGAATTTTCCTTTGTGTATATTTTGTGAGAAAAATAAGCTTCATGTGGAAAACTGAAGTGTGGGCTCACCTCCAACCTCCAGACTGACGGTGCCAGCAGAGGTTCCTGCAGGGCTGCTGGCCACACAGGTGTACTGGCCAGCGTCGACCTCCTGAACCCCCCGGATGTGAAGGGTCCCGCGGTTTACATCCTGCTCAACGAACGGAGCGGAGCCCACCTCAAGCTCACCTGGAAACACAGTGAAGATTTCGTTTTTAAAAAGGGTGTAAATAATGTCTTTTCATATCAATTTGGGATCTTGGGGCTTCCGTAGACTTGGATTACGGCAATTACGCTGATTAAACTGGCAGAATGGAAACGTGTTTTAAAGCGTTAAACACAACCGGTAACAAAAAAACATCTGACTCGGTCTTGAGTGGGTTCATTAGCTCAACTGCACGTTGAGGTTGTAAATAACGTCTTATAAGATCAAATTGTCTTTTCAGGGCTTCCAGAGTCTTCGTGTACTTTGGATGAGCCGTATGGATCCATTTGATGGAAGCCCCAAGATCCCAAATTGATTTGAAAAGACTTTATTTACACCCTCAACGGTCGAGATCATGCACCCATTTCAGCCAAGGTGCGTGCTAACATTTTTAACTCAGAAGCTACAGTGAAGATTTTGGCTTAAAATGGGTGTAAATAACATCTTTTCAAATCAATTTGGGATCTCAAGGCTTCCAGAGACTTGGATTATGCTAGACTTCAAAACTTCACCCAACTTTCCATCTTGATAGGGTTGAGGAGATAATGACTTAATTTTCATTTTGGGGTGAATTTAGCCTTTAACTTACCTTTGAACCAGTGGACAAGAGGAGGGGGAACGCCCGTTGCTTGACACTCCAGTGTTGCATCACCGCCAACAGACACAAGTATGACCTGCTGTGTCACTGTTATTTTAGGCACCTCTGAAGGAATGAAAAGAAAGATTTTTCATTTTATAGCAATTTACTAGATTTGCATGCAGGCTACTATATCTGGAGATAGCAGTAAAGTAATGTTGGCTTAAACCAGTAAAGGCTGCACAATAAACCTGCGGTAAACATAAAACCCTAAGCTTAGATTTTACACACATTCTGAGCCAACAGAGCTGGGAAAGATGCTCTTGGAGCAGGCGGAAAGCGGAGCTGAAAGGATGAGCTGATCCATCTCACAAGGCTCTCTCGCTGCCTTGACAGATCAATGTTGTTAAAAATGACATTCAGAGACAAGTGTGTATAAAACCAGGACGCCCCAGGAAGAGGCTGCCACAGTCTATCAGTGCTGAGGTCTCTGTCAACCACCAACTGACATGCCACGACAGAAACTTGAGGCCTACGACTATCAGCTCTCACAAAACAAGCAGAGAAATGTTTTATTGTGTGAGACGAGGCAACGTGTGGCCTCACTTGCTTGTGCTCTGGTGGAGTTGGTGTGCAGTTCACACTGAATATCGATCACTCACAGATTCATAACAAATGCTCCTGGAGAATAGTCGGTGGAGCTGTGTGATTTTGGGCTAAATAAATAAAACTGACCTGACTCGATTTGATTCCCCTTCACAAGGTCCTGATTGGTTCAATTTCCAATTCGATAAGATTCAATTCAAAATGATTAATTTAATTACAAAACCAATTTTGCTTGGATATAAATTTTACAAGGAAACCTTTAACATGGTTCATTATCAAAAATATGAATGTTTACATTAAAGCTGCTGTAAGCGTTGTCGTCGTATTAGCTAACATCCTGTTATTTTACAGTTAGCTGCCCCCTCCCTCCTCTTGATGTCACCACACTTGCATGACTCCCTTCTTTTTTTCGAGGCAGCTCTCTTTGTCTCTTCCTTTTCTTCACATGTTTTATCACTTGACCTTTTTGGTAGTATAAGCTGTCAGCAGCAGTGATGGAATTGGAAGCTTTTCCTGTTCCGACAGGATCCTGCTGCCTCTTCATGGAGTTCTCTACCCTGATTGGATAAAGTGGGCAGCGATACCAGAAAATGTATTTTCTCTTTTACTGCATGAGCAGGGGAGGAGTGACATGGGTTACTGACTTTATTTAAAGAGTGATTTAACACCTACCTTAACCAGAAAAGAATGCCTACAGCAGCTTAAGAGTTCAATGGTTTTGGAGTTACAATTTGCCTTTAGATAAATAAATATGATATTGCTATAGTTTTAGCATCTAATTATTAAAAATGCTGTAGTGAAAGAAGGAGAAAGTAATTACAGATGTAGGCCTATGTATTTCAATAAAGGAAAATAAGAAAAACTTTCCTGTTTTTAACAACCTTTGTGGCCATTCAAGTATTTCAGAGTTAATGAGGTGTATCTGAATGCACCATTAAGTCCCTGTCCCTGTGCTACATGAGTGAAACTCTGTCACAGACCGACAGCAGAGGACAGAAGTTAACAACACCAAATTGTTAAATTGAAATCCTGATATTTTTCAAACCCAGCCCTAATAGTCCACAACACAGACAAAAAAGTGCTGCCTCATTTGCAGTCAGAAAAATGAATGCCACCAGAAACAAAATTCAAAGCACAAATTTCATAAAGTGAAAAAGGACATCATCCTCCACCTGACATCTGCAGCTATTCTTAACTTACCTGCAAAAGTCAGTGACACAGACTGAGAGGCAGTCCCAGCTTCATTGTTTGCCAAACATGTGTAGTTCCCAGCATCCTCTGGGAGGGCCCCTCTTATGGTCAGAACTCCATATTGATTTAGACTCAACCTGTATCACGCAGTCAACAGAAATCATGTTTGTTGAAACTTTGTGATTACATGTGCAGATGTAAAACAGCAATTCATCTCTGAACCTTTCGGTTCGCTATTCTTGGGTATCATGAGAGAAATATTTCTTTGAATATGTATTTTACACCGACATATAAAGCAGTTGTGGTTTGGACACAAGATTTTATATCAAGAGATGTAAATTTACGCTGTGATACAAACAAGATGTGGCAATCGTGCATGTAGTCAAAGTGGAATGTAATGACTCTCTGAGACCTCTGTGCCGGAGGTGTTGAGTGGGCTGAGAGTTCCCTTACCTCGGCCGATTAGTGAGGAACATGTTTCCATGGCTCCAGAAGAGCTGGGGAGGGGGGGAGCCGGACGCAGAGCAGACGAGGCGGATCTCGTCCCCTCGGGAGAAAGCCTGGCTCTGGGGGTGAACTACCACAGAAGGAGCCTCTACAATTCAAACAGAGGCACAGTGCTGACAATGACTCAGGGCCTTGTCATCGCTACATGATGTCATTTATGACTTCCAAATCACAAGTTTAACAACAGTAAACTCCTGATGATGTGGGCTACAATGCCATTACCAGCAATCAATGTCTGACTTCATGACTAGGGGATCGTAATGAGGAAAAGTTTCACATTTATTTGGCTGTTTTTGAAATTCATTACAAATATATGAGCAAATGCCCTCAAAATAAGCAACATGCATCAATTCTGTCTGACGAGAAACACTTTCTGATGAGGGAGTGGCTCAATCTGACTGCGAGGAGGCCAATAATGGAAAACAGATGACGAGGGCCTGAGGGGAGCCATGAGGCCCCGGTGTGTTTAAGTGTTTAAGCATATGACCTGCAGCGTATCGTGCTACCGTACCTGGGACGAGAAGCCACACGGCGATTCTGCTGTCTCCGTGGGTGTTAGTGGCCACACAGTGGTACGCCCCAGCATCCTGAGTCCGCACCCCACTGATCTGCAGGGATGAGTCTGACAGTACTTTGACCCTCCCCGCGCGGGCCTTGATTGTACGACCCGCTCGGCTCCAGGTCAAGTTATGCCGCATGGAGCCTTCCACCTGGCAGGAAAGCACCGCCACGCTTCCCACAGAGGAAGTCACGTTCACTGCCCGCTTCAGGACTGGAGGAGGCTCTGTTTTAGTGGAAACATCAAACTGCTGTTATCAGCGGTGAATAAACAGTGCAGAAAATGTTTCTGCCGGCATGCTTTGTGTCATATTGATGCTTAAGCCACGAATCAAAGATAAAACATGTCTGGAACTTATTTCAAAGTCTCGCTGTGACTGTGATGTATGCAGGCAAAACATCTGAGGAGGCGTGTGTGTTTACATTATGTGTGTGTGACATACCTCTAACAGTCAGCTCCGTTAAGGCACGTCCCTGTCCTGCGCTGCTCTGAGCTATGCACTCGTACAGGCCTTCATCCTCAGCTGATGCATGTGCAATCTCCCATGATGCTATGGCAGAATTCCTGATAGAAAGACACGCTTGAGTATGACAACAGCAATGAGATCCTATTCTAGGATCATATTCAATTAGTACTTCTGGCACACACACACTGAGAATAGTTTTCATCATGAGTCAGCTTCACTTCATGAGTGTAATTCAAAGCAGAGCGTCAACATCGAGAAAGAATAGGCCCTTTGTTAATTTTTCAAGATGACACAATCGAATATGTAATGTTCGCAAAATCGACCGTGTATACCAGTTTCCTGACAGATGAGCCAATAAAAGTCAAGAGTCTAATGCTTTACAGACGTGGTAGGAGTAGTGAGTGACCTAATTAGTGTTTTTCACTGCAGTTAATGGGTACATGAAGCTGCAGCATCTGAGGAAGGCGACCAAATGTTACAGAGTGCTGAGCAAATAGACAGACTCACTGAAAGGACCTCTCTTCTCCCAGTGTAATCCCATTTCTGGTAAATCTTAGCCTGTAGGGAATGTCACTCTCCACCGAGCAACCAATCACAACTGGCTGCATGTAGAAGGCCTTCACCACATCAGGCATGCTCACAACTGGGGGATCTACACAAGGGAGGAAACAAATGTTAAAGGTCACCAGAGAGATTAATGAGGTGCGAGAGACACTCGGAGTGGCTCTGGTGGAAGGGGGTTGTCTCGCCTGGAACGATGTTGGTGTAGGAGACACTGGACAGCCTCTGGAACCGGTAGCCCTCCTCGTCTTTGCCTGTCACCTTGATGAAGAAGTTCTGGGAGGGGGTACGGAACTCCGGGAGACCCCACAGTCCTTGTCGGCCGAGGTCAGAGGGCATAGGCACGGGGATGGTGCGTAAGGAGCGACCTGAGCCAGACATGAGCTCCACGTGGCTCAGCTGACCTGGAGGCTTCAGGCCTGTGCATTTCAGCAAAACATGGGCTGGAAGTCCTGAGAGACAAAGAAAGATCATCATGATGTCATCGTCTGCACTTGTTCTCTGTCAAATAAGACTGTTAAAGAGGCTGTTAAGGAGGTTAACAAAGCCATGTCCAGCACCTTTTATTGGCCTCTCTCTGGTGTGGTTGAACTCCGAAACAGGAACACTGGAAAAGCCGGCTCGGAAGTCAAGATTGCTGACTCCTGTGACCCTCAGAGTATGGCGCCCACTGCAGCTCGTCTTTAGAAGGAAGGCAATAGTATTTATCTAGCCCATTGTCATGAAGTAGTCAGAGAAACATATATGTTCACAAGAGCAGTACCTTCAGTTTCCAAGCCCCGGGTCTGGGGAACTTCAGATTGACGACACGAGCAGAGTTTGGAATGTTCAACAGCTCTTTAAGGCCCTGCTCTACACCAACCACACGGCCTAAGAAGAGAGCACGACAATGTTAACTTTTGTTAAATGTCATGTAAAATGTAAAACACATCTTCTCTTGTTTGGTGGCAGGAAAGAAAACAGTGTTAATGTGTCTACCGAAGGGATCGCTGAGCTCGATTTGTGGTCCTGGTCCACTGAGTGACACGGTGACCTCTCGAAGGCTGGGGTCAAAGGGCACTTCCCACTTGTTCTCCTGGCCACCATCATGGTTGGAGGACAGCAGGTGGACCTTCATGGCCTGAACTGTCTCCTCCACCCACTTCAAAACCTGGCAGGAGGAGAAAAAACCCATCACAAGTACCGTAACAGAACTACATGTCACGCTGGAGAGGACTCGTCAGTGGATGAGGCTGGGACCCATCAAACTGTCAGGGATCCCCTCTTAACTTAAAGAGATGTCAAGAGCAGGAAGGACACGATGTTGGCCTTTGCCTGAAAGCTCCAACCAACCTCTTCCCTACCCAAGCGGCAGGCTGGTCTTTGTCTCTGGACTATTCTTTCATTGCAAAACTATTCCTCAGAGGGATTTTGCCTAAACAAAGGAAAAGTGAAGCAGTTCGACTGTCAAGCTGATAACATACAGTTTTCTGCACTCCCAAGCATGTATTCCCAGAGGAGTGTCTCTCTCAGTGGAAGTCTGTCAGGCAGCAGTCCCCCGCCTGCGGCACAGCTTTCATGAATCATAAGGCTTGTTCCTCAGAATAGAAAGCAGTGGATGTGAGGTAGGGGCGTTCCTTTGTCCTGGAAATACAGTAAAACTGTATATTCCACAGAATCAACCTGACTAATACGCAGGATCATTCATGGACAGAAACAGATGGCTGATTCTGATTTTTCTGTTGAATCGGTTAAGCTTACGAAGCCAGATGAGGTCAGACAGTGAAACATTAGGATGGCAGGAGGCTCATTTTGTAAATGAGTCATTCCAGCACTCAGAGCAAAGATTACCTAAAGTCTGACATAATGGTTGACAGTTTGATTGCATTTAATGGCAGAAATGATCATTTCTGAGACAATGATGTCCCTCAGTGGCTCTCCGCAGAAATATACAACAATATAGAATGTCAATTTTGACAGGTGCTTGACCTTCTAGGGATAATCATTATGGTTTTCAGTAAGAGCATAGTTTTCCTTTTGTTTTCTCTAAAATGAAAACAGAAGCAGAAAAGCCCATCGATATTTCGCAGTCTCATTTCAGTGGTCTCAGCAGACCAACAATCTTCCATCTTAACAAGCAACTGCTGTCTAGTATTTGTTTTGACCTCATACGCAGAGACATTATGGCTGAGCTGCGTCTGCAATGAAACAAAGTGAAAACATTTCTTAAGCTCCTCTTGGAGACGGAGCCAACGGCAACACATTTTAAGAGACATTTATGTAAACGAACAAAAAACTGAAACAAGGAGAGCCTTTGATAATTCAATTATCAGGCCTCCGCTTTTTGTCTATCAGGTCCACTGGGTGCTGACAGCAGCTGGTTCCTCTCCCTGTTTTACAACTGGAAACAGCTGTAATGTCTGCCACATGTGCAGCCATCACCAGCAGGGCAGGAAACTGCTAAGAGGTGACCTACATCTGCCCCAGGACAGTCTATTTCTTATGCAAGAGCGCAGAGTTGAGTGGGCACGATTCTGCCCTCAGACCTCAGATAAAAGGATGTGGAGTGCAGAGATGGGACGACTTGCTGTCCGGGCCGCGGCAGGTCTTCAGGAGCACGCTGGGTTGTGCAGCCACTCCCTGTCTCAACCTCTGGGAATGCAGAGGATTTTAAGTCCTGTGAAACCTCATCCGGCGTGTCTCAGTCGAGGGCTGTTACAGGAAGAACCCCCCTCTGCTATTCATAGAAGCATGACAGATGGGCTGGAGAAGAAGGGTTAGCTAAGGCTGGCGTGATGCTTCTCCTCACTTGTTCAGGTACATTATCAGCAGAAAAAATACATGGCCGTGTAGTGAATAAAGGAGCAGTTCACCCAAAACTGAAACTAATTCATCTACCCACCCACATGCTGATGGAAAGTCAGGTGAAGTTGTGCTTCACGCTAATGCTTTTAGCTCAGCAGCAACAGAGTAAATAACGTCTTTTCAAATCAATTTGAAATCTCTGAGCTTCATAGACATGGATTATGCAGGATGAGCTGTACAAAAAGGATCTTATTTTTTAACAAAAAGGTCTCCCTCCGTAGGAATCAAGCACTTTCAGTGGATGTCACTTTGACGGTTGGAGTTGCCCCAAGGAATAACCTTGCAGCCATTGCCAGCTGATGCAATCTGCTGGACCAATTCCAAAACTTTGGTAAAAATGAATCATTTACACACCAAAACATGTAAATATAAGACCCAGGTTTAAAAATACCAACATTCCCCTGTAACAAGGCAATTAATATTGTCTTTGTAAAAGAGAGAAACCTGAATTCTGATTATTACACTTAAAACTTAGCAAATTTGTCGCTCATACTTTTCTTCCAGCTGGAACTACCTGGGGCTAAAACACTATTAGACTATCGGAACGATAGTGGTATTAGGGGACAGGACGGGCCGAGACTAGCTGGTTAGCATGCTAACTTCAGAAGACATCTCTGCAACACAGTACATAGACATTTTGGACACAACATAAACATTTTTGTTTCTCCTTATTCTGTTAATAACCATAGTTCACTTTTTGAATGTTTAAACTAAAATTCTGGCCACATCTCAAATATTTCCCAGAGCCTGTGCACACACTTCAGACGAGCTGCAGAGTAAATAACGTCTTTTCAAATCAATGAATACGGTTTTGCTGTGAAGCCCCAGAAATGTTTTGTGAACTACAAAACTCCACCTGACTTTCCATCAGCATGGGGGGGAAGTAGATAATCACTGAATTTCCATTATTGGGTAAACCGTTCCTTTAAACACAACAGCTTGACTCCAGACCTCACAGTGGGCAGGGGTCAGCTTAGTCTTTACCCAGGTTTAAACACCATACCTTCAGACATCTGCAGGATGATGTCCTGCTACAAATCAAGGTTATTAGAGTGAATCAGTCCCAGGTGGACCCCCCGCTTCTTCTCAGTGGGAGTCTACACAACTGCCGAGGCTTTGCATGTCACAAGTGGCCTGTATTCGAGAGACGCAGCTGCTACATAGATGGCGCCTTTGTTTAGTGTGCTCAGGAAGACAAGGATAAATGTTACCTGGGTTTTCGTTTTATGCCTGACGGCCGTTACCAGCCTCTCAACTCACTGCTGCATCCACGTAATGAGGAAACCATGAGCGCGATGGTAAAAATGACTCTTAAAGGCACTTGAATTGAGTGTATGTGCAGCCTGTGAGGTACAAACTGGCCATATCCTACGTTGCACACGCTTCTTTCAAACCCTCTGCAAGCACACATCACAGCAGACATTATCTGGAAGCTGAAGCATCACAGCCCTAATTTTTGATCAGCGCCTCAGGCTGTGGATGAGTAAGGATGGCATCATTATCATGAGGAGCACAGATCACGGTCCAAGTGTGATAGCACATTAGCGGATCTTTCTTGTCCACACTCTTGTTAGCTTATCCCCTTGTTGATCATAACCAGACAAAATTTAGAGAGTGTAAAGAGTGCGATATGTAGAGCTGACAATGAGCTGCTGTGTGAGGACTTGGAGCCAGCTTCACTGGGCAGCTGTGTTGGAAGGGGGGAGGCCATGACAGATCATATCCTGGGATTAGAGAGTAAAATAAGCGGTCTGTTTTCCCTCCACTCTCCCCCCGGACGCCACAAAAAAGATTTTGTATATTTGATTTGGCCGCACTTTATTAAACTGCTATTAGGAGGGAATATTTTGGTTAGATTTATACTACTTCTGAGGTTTTTAAGGATTAAAGGATTTGCATTAATTTGGTAAAAGCTTGCCACCCAAGAGCTATAATCACACAGGTCTAAAACTACTGACATTCAGTAATTCATCATGGATCCAAGAAAAATACATGCACATGTTTACTTGTAACAGTATGCCGAGAACATGTCAAGTACTTTAGGCTACTTTAGCACAAAGCCATGTGGGGTTGAGGTGTGAGGGCCAGAGTGAATTAGGTATCCTGTTCCCTTAATACTGCAACACAAAATGACATTCAAACACTCCTTAAACAGCTGGCAGGATTATGGAGTGATAATGAACCGAGCTGCCCCACACACAGACATTGTATGTTTAGCTACATGCAAGCATGACTTGACAGGAAACAGACCCGCACACACACACAAACACATGTGAGTTCAGAGGTTCAGTGGGCCACCAGTTGGCCCCCGCTCAGCGCTGCCCAGCCATCTCCTGTGCTGACACGCAGGATACCAGTGTCTCTTCCAGAGGAAACTCTGGCTTCTTTTACGTCTGCATGGGAAGTGAGCCCTGCTGTCTTTGGCTTCTGAGACCAGGCTTCTGTTACATGCTGCTTCCGATATTAAAGAGTCACTCACCCGTATCAGATGACCAGGAAGTTTAATATCAGCTTTGGAACCATTTGATTACTCGAAATGAAATCACTATTATTACATCAGTGGGTCAAACGGGATATGTTTCCCTCCTACCCCTGCTGTTCTCCATTATTAGGTGACGTATAACCCTTTTCATATTCATATACTCAACAAGGAATTAAAGGTGTAGGTGGCCAGAATTGGGACTGGATTGAACACAGCCTTTAAGGCCGACGGAGGTCATGTTGAGGACATGGGATGCAGTATGGAAGTGATTTACAGTGTCTCCAATCTGGACTATGACTACAAGACACAGCAGGTAGAGACAGGAGAGGTATTAAGGGACAGGAGAGAGAGAGAGTCGGGCATCAGCAGTGGCTGAAAACCATTTTGCTGGGTTTTTTGTTAACGTTGAGCGTGAATTAAGCATTTTTTAAGGGTTAATGAAGATATTAAGTGGTAAAGTATGCAGATGGTGCACGGTTGTATTTTTCTTTATTAGTAAGGAAAACAGGTGAAACTAGAATACCTCCGCCATGGCCCAACAGTGCCCATTAATTAAATCAAACCTAATCCAACATCAAACGCCATAGCCCTGTATCACTATAAATTTCAAACCACCCATTACTGCTTACGCATCAAATTGTACTCACTCATAAATACCAGGTGCATAAAGTCACATCCTTTGGACTGTCATGGAAAATCCAACCCGAGTCCTTCACAAAGAAATCCACAGTCCAGCAGCATTAAACAACTTATAATCATCCACAGGCTTACATAGGGAACCAAGAGAGACGGGGAAGTTCTCATTTTTCACGTCATGTAAATTTCTACAAATTGTTCCATAGAGCCCCTTTAACAAAAAAGTCCTATTGTGCAGTGTAAAAGAAAGTGGGAACAAGTTTCTGGATCACTCCCTTTATCTGGATGTGCAACAAAAGTGAATGGGGTCTATTCTAGGCTGAGACCCATCCTCCATTCAAGTTTCATGGAAATCCGCTCAGTAGTTTTTGTGTAATCCTGCTGACAAACCAACCAACCAACTAACCAACTAACCAACAGACACAAGTGAAAACATAACCTCTCGCACACATCTCCAAGCTGAAACTATTGGGGCTATCAGACAATCACCCCTTGTGGTAGAAAGTGGTATTACAAGACTGGACGGGCTGGGGCTAGCTGGTTAGCATGCTAACTTCAGTGGACATCTCTGCAATGTCTTTGACATCACATCATTCTGTGTTTTTAACAAAAATTCCGGCCATATCCTACACATTTCTCCTTCAGTGTCTATGTATGGGTTTAATAAGGGTTTGGTCATTGCAGTGTCATATACTCTGCAGTGCTCTCACCTCGTTGACCTGCTGCTTGTCCAGGTGAAAGATCTGTCCAGACGAGGTGGCAGCGATCTCCTCATAAGCCCTGTAGCCAGGCTGAGAGCGGTCCCCACAGTCCCCGGTCAACACAAATACCACCTGGGAACGAAGGGGGCAGGAGAGTTAAGAGGATTACTACCGTTCACTGTTTGCTTTCTGCGGCCTCGCTTTCAGTTGGCTCCAAATTGACGCTAATGCTCATTGTCATGCTTCACGTCGAGGCTGAAAAAGAGTAACTTTGAAGAAACTTTCCCCAGCTCAGCTGAGCATCGGGGAACTTCATTGGAATGTAGATCTTTCCCAGCATGCCTCTCTATCTCTTTTGTTAAAGCATGTGATAAATGCAAAGACACTCGAAACTCTGTGGATCAGGTATTTAAAGCTTTAACTGTTTTTCAAGAATGCAATCCAGGCACCCCAAATACAAGAAAATGTGTCAAACAAAGAAGGAAATACAAAAAAAAAAAAGTTTATGATTGTGGCTTAATCGTTTAAAAAGGCAACATGTTTCGACCACTACATCTTTGTCAGGGCTCCAAACAGACCTAATGGTCGAAACATGTTGCCGTTTTTTCTGATTTAAGCACTATAATAAAGGCTTTTTTATATTTCCTTCCTTGTTTGATATATTTTCTTTAATTTGAAGTGCCTGGATTGCCTTCAGCTAGTCTTCTCTTTGCCTAGCATTAAATCATTATGGGTTAAACCAGACTAATGAAATGCTTGCACTATTGTTGTTTGTACCATCAGGGAGGAATCTCAATCATATGTCCGGTCACTGACATTGAAATGATAAAAATTCCAACCTTGGACTGATTCAGTATGTATGTCTGTGAGGTCCTCACAACCCTGTCCAGTTTCTAGGCCCGTACCTGTGACTGACGGAGCTGCACCAGCTGCAGAACATCTCTTTTCAGGCGGTAGTCTTTGGCTCTGGCATCAGTGAAGACGTAGATGAAGGATCCAGGCAGAGAAACCTCCAAGGCTTTCTTTATGGCTCCGATACTCATCTCAGGACAGTCGCCCCCACCCTGTGTGACAGAATCTCACATGATCAAATACTTCTGGAAAAAAAACATACTTTAAATATCATATTTTAAAATTCATTCAACTTGATTTTACATTTAAAACAACTCACAGACTACAGCTGTGTACTGTACCAAGGGCTCACATTTAAAACAACTGTAAGCAAAACTAAGCAAAGAAATAAGATAATATTCCTATTAGCTAATAATATGCCAATTTCTGAATAATGTTGCTTTAAGATACATTTCTTATTTTTTATTTATCCCATATAGGGATTACAGCTTATTTTATTGTTCAGTCCTTGTTGTGTAATGAAAATTAAATCTAATTTTGAATCTTGAATATTGCTGTGGAACTTGACTTATGATTCTTCAATAAGAATCTCTAGAGTCTCTAATTGAGTGATAGTAAAGGTACACTAAAGTTACCACTATCACATTATTGTCCCTTGTCACCACAGTAGCTGCTGTTTGGTAAAAGTTACATAGACTCGCCTCAAAGGAACAGTTCACCCAAAAATGAAAATTCAGTCATCATCTACTCACCCCCATGCCGATGGAAAGTTGGGTGAAAGTTTCATAGTCCACAAAACATTTCTGGAGCTTCACAGGAAAACAGTGTTATAGCATTGTAGCCAGGGAGTTGTTTTATAACATAACAACTAGAAAGAAACATAAAATGGTTCCTTGCAACTTATCCAGCGTGATCCAAGTCTCCAGAAGCCCTGAGATCCCAAATTGATACTAAAAAATGTTATTTGCACCCTTTTTCGAGACAAAATCTGTGTGTAAATAACTTCACCTCAAATCAATTTGGGATCTCGGGGCTTCTGGCTTCTTTTGGTTGTTTTTTACATTTTAAAACAAGTCCCCATCTACTTCAGTAGTTTAGGGGAATGCTGCAACACTGTTTTGCTCTAAAGCTCCAGAAATGTTTTGTGGACGACAACATTTTTAGTTTTTAGTTGAACTTTTCCTTTAAGCAGTGGTAGTCCACCCAGCAGTGCTCAATGGTCCCAGTCTGACAGAATAATAATCTCATGTGTTCTGGTGCCCACCTGGACAAACAGCTCCTGCAGATCCTGTTGGAACTTCTTGGGGTCGGTGGTGATGGACACAGGGCCGATATCTGCGAGGGGAGAGATGTATATCTTCAAAGAACCCACACAGAGACTTTTGAAGTGAACAAAATCAAATCAAGTGAGCTAAATCAGAGATGTGGTGTATGTCTACAAATATTCATCCCAACTGAATAAGTGCTGAGGTCTAACTTGTCTGGATTTTTCTTCAAAAACTCAACAAAATAACTCTAAGAACAAAGGATTCAGTTGTCCCCTCTCAGCAGTTCAGCGTCTGTAAACAGAGAAAAAGCATCTGCAGCATCAAAACTCCTTCTAAGCCACAGCATAATTTATCAGGACCAGCGTGATGCCCTGTAGCTTTTGTGCACGACATGAATATCAATCACACACAGCACACAACGCAAGAGGGGCTGGTGCACTGAGAAATAACAATGCTCGGGTTTTATTTTACACAAATCTTTGCAATCTGGCCAAAGTTCAGACGACGACAGAATAATCATTTTCCGCAGCTGTAGTCAGCATTTTCTACCGGGCGACTTCCTCTGGTTCTCAAGCAGCAACATGATGGATAAGAGCCTGTCAGGGCCTGACACGTACTTGGACGCCTTCTGGGGCCAATCGATGGAACAGTAAACATTAACCAATACACAGAGAACACATTGTTTTTGCTATAGAACACTGTTGTCCATAAACACAAGCCTTTCATTATAATTACTGCAGAAAAGACCCTCATCAGGTAGGGTGGAGCCTCGTGATTTCTGTGTGCCTGTGCTTGTTATTCCAACTGTCAAATACCATTTTCAAGTGTCATTGTGAGACTAATGATACACAGCTTGCAGACGTGTGTCAAGCTGATGACATTTCTAACTCATCCTCAATCTATTTTCCAACAGGGGAGGCTTTCAACTCCTCGTCTCCCCCTCTTGAGTGACTGTAAAACACTGACAGCGCTGTCACGCCTCTTTGTCAGCCGCTGCGGCTTCTTTTGCAGTCTTGGAAGTTTACAAGGTCCCCCAAGGGCAGGGCACATTAAACACAGACAGAATGTGTGGTGTTAGTGCAGCCCACCACCCTCCCCCCCACCCTGGCTGGCTAAACTGGGGGGCTAGGAGGGTTTTCCGGAGGCTTGGATGCAGGAGAGGGAAGGGTGAGGAGGGGGGGTGATTGGGGTAATTACACACAAGCAGACAGCATATGCTTCTCATCAGTGCTCAAACACCCTCCCCCATTAGAGCACTCTTATTTTCAAGCTTTCCCGTATAGAAGGACAGATGCAGGGCGGGTGAAAGAGTCTTACCTGTCCCACAGACCCCTCACATGTAAAGCTTACATATTCCCGTCTGATGTCTTGGAACAGTTTGCTCCATGTAAGTGGACTTCTGCTTAACTTACTACATGTGCTACAGTTTCTGAGATGAGCTGTAGTTTGATGTTTCTGTCATCTCTTAGAGTAAAACTCAATTGACTGAACTCTGATGACAGCTACAGGAAACTATCACATCAGGGGGAATGTAACCTGAAAATGCTGATTTTTGTATTAATACGAAGAGGAGGCTGCCGTGTTGCCTGGACCTGGATGGACCCGGCAGGACAATCTGACATTTTGGCATATTTGCTTTCTTATTCAGCGTTGTTGAAAGTACCCAAACTTCATACTTGAATAAAAGTAAAGATATTAAGCTAAAATATTACTCTGGTGAAAGTGAAAGTACCCATACTGACACTACTTGAGTAAAAGTCTTATAAGTTTAATTAAATTTACTTAAGTATCTTAAGTAGCACTTAGTACTTAAGTAAAAGCAGTGATGAAATGTAACTAAGTACATTTACTCAAGTACTGTACTTCACTAAAAATTAAAATACTTTACCTTACTAGAGTATTTCCATTTTCTGCTACTTTATATGTCCATTCCACTACGTTTTAGAGGCAAATATCATACTGTTTACTCCACTATATTTATTTGAAAACTTTAGTTACTTTACAGATTACATGCTGGATCAGAGCCAAAGTAGTGCATTTTCAAATTAATTTATTTTATCATCAATTGAATTATAAAACACTGATTCTGATCATCAGAAAACTGCTGACTATCAGATCTGATGATGAGTCGACCCACAGTATGCAGTATATACATGTAAATATATGTGTCTTCTACTTTTACTGGTGCTTTGATACTAAAGTACTCTTAACATCAGATACTTTAAGACTTTCACTCAAGCACTCCCTCATATGAGTGACTTTCACTTTTACCAAAGTAACATTTGAACCTGATATCTTTACTTTCACTCAAGTATGACTTTTAGGTACTTTTTACAACACTGAGTAAAGGTCAGTTATAAATATAGTTATTTAAGTATATACAGCCTACAGGTTGACTGATGATCAGCCTGGCAAATTACTAGATCAGATTTCATGTTAAGCACCTATCCGATTAATCTTTTTCTCTGACTGCATAAATTCATTTTAAAATGTGCTGCTGTGGCTCTGGTCAAGCATGTAATCTGCAAAGTAACAAGTAACTAAAGTTATCAAACAATGGTAGTGGAATAAAAAGAACATTTGTCTTCAAGATACCAGATTGGAAAGATACAGCAGCAGAAATACTCAAGTAAAGTACAAGTTATTCTCAGGTAAATTCAACTTAGGTACAGTACTTGAGTAAATGTACTCAGTTACATTCCATCACTGATCTTAATTAGCCTATACACATTAATTCACAAAGAATTCAGGACGACCACATGTCTAGGTGTTTATTGAAAGAACAAAGTGTGTACCTGGGTCATGGAAGGGGACCAGGACAAAGTTTTTAATGGGTCTGGTCCTCCGGTTCAGGGTCTTCTCCAGGATCCGCGAGGCGCCCTCTATCACCTGTTTCAGATCGTCGTACATGGAGCCGGTAACATCGAACACAAAGGCCAGAGTCGAGGCGCTGTCACCGGATCCATCATCCTCCTCAGCCCGGGGGACTGCCAAGAGCCTGTGCGCGCTGACACAGAGCGCCAGGACGAGGCACTTTAATAAAACGCCGCTCATTTTATTTTAGATTTACTGCATCTGTCTGCTGGAATGAAGCGAATCACATAAAAAAATAAAATAAAAAAAAAGTTAAAGAAAGTTTTGAAAAGTTTTGTTTTCAAAGCAGTTAACCGTCTGGGACTGCTTCCAGTCGGAAGAAAAGATATTTGGAACAATACGGCTCAGCTGAAACTCATCAAAATCCAGAGTAAAAGACTTCCACTGGAGTACATCCGTGCGTAAAGTTTGGAGGAGCGTGTGGACTGGCTCTGTGTTGGAGAGCCCCTGGAGAGCTGGTGCTCTGACGCTTCAAACGGGGGCGGAGATGGGTATTAAAAGGTTCCCGAGACCCAACCTGATTTTGTGTGTGTGTGTTTGAGTGTGTGAGTGTGTGTGTGTGTGTGTTTGAGTGTGTGTGTGTGCCTCGACCCCACTGTGACTTCCAGGCTTTAACCCTATCCAACATTCCCCCTCTTCAATTCGATTTTCTCCGTAATCGAGGTGGGCCCCAAGAGACGTGGCTTTTTAACAGCTTTACGCACATTACCAGCAGAGTCTGGAGTCTGTATTCTGGACATGCCGAGAACATTGTCTCAGTAACAGCCTCGTTTTTATAAATAGGCATAGTTTATATTCAGCTGACACCAATCTAATTTTATACATAGCCCACCCCGAGAAATATCCCCTTGGCATATGAATGGATAGAATGGCTTGACATGCCAAACAGAAATGTCACTGTCCCTTTTAACCGTGTTGCTGATCTAGATAGAAATGTTGATAAGTAAATATTATTGTCTATGATACAGATTGTCTAAGGAGATCAGACTGCAAGGGTAAGTCAGCCCTGATATTTTCTAATTATTCAGCATCTTCCTCATAAGTAAGTAGTTGGAGCCGAAATTATTCTGGAGACTAGAATCTGCTTTTTCCTTTCAAAATCAACGTATCCTTCGCTGCACTTACTTACAGAAGCTACATTTGAAACCTCAATATAATACAAAGAGAATCAAACATCCCAGACAGCCCTGGACCCTGACCTCCTCTTCATACTACTTCAGGTGTCCTTGATGAGAAGAAGACAGACAGCAGGTCTGAGCAGCAGCTTCTACACAAAAGCCACTGAGCCCCCTCATTAAGCCACCCATCAGTGCCAAGGATTCACACCTTTATGCAGTCCATTATCTATTATACAACCACACAGAGCAGGCTTACACCACAGAGGAAGTTGGCATGTAAGATTCTGTGTTTCAAAGCATGACAAGAGCTTAACATGAGATTATTCCCTGTTAGTGAAGAAGCTCAGTGCAGTTCTGAACAGCTAATGTTTGAAATATTGAAGACAATGCAATCAGGGGTGTGAAGTATTGGGACTCTTGAGATGAGATTCATTAGAGACACAATTTGACACATTTTGCAAGAACACATCTGAGCAGCAGTGCATTATGCATTAAACAAAACAGCTCCTTAAAGGAACAGTTCACCCAAAAATGATAAATCAGACAGTATCTACTCACAGTCATGTCAATGGAAAGTCAGGTGACATTTTGCAGTCCACGGAACATTTCTGGAGCTTCACAGCAAAACAGCGTTTCAGCATTCTCCTTCGACAACTGAAGTAGGTGGGGACTTGTTTTAAACATTAAAAATAACCCCCCCCCCAAAAAAAACAAACAAACATAAAATGGCTCCGTAAAGCTCGTCCTGGTTTATTGAAGTCTCTGGAAGCACTGAGCTTCCAAATTGATCTGAAAAGATGTTATACACCCTTTCAAGCCGAAATCTTCCCTGTAGCTGCTAAGCTAAAAGTGTTAGCCCGCCCCCCTGTCTCATGTGGTTGCATGAGCTGGGTGTTGAGTGTGTAATTAACGTCTTTTCAAATCAATTTGGGATCTCAGGGCATCCAGAGACTTAGATCATGCCAGATGAGCTGTATGGAGCAATTATACATTTTGTTTTTTCAGTTGTTTTTTTTACATTTTAAAAAACAAGTCCCCAGCTACATCAGTTGTTTAGGAGAATGCTCCAACAATGTTTTGCTGCGAGTCTCCAGAAATGCTTTGAGGACGACAAAACGTCACCTGACTTTCCACTGACATGGGGGTGAGTAGATAATGTCTAACTTTCCATTTTTGGGTGAACTGTTCCTTTATAATGACCCAAGAACCTGTTAAAGACAAACATATTTTCTATTCATTTCAATACAAATACTAAGAATACAGTAATAAAAAAGTTAGCCACTTAAATGCATTTTATTCTGTGCTCTTATACTGTTAATCAACAGGTAAATGACATTTATCATTTAGTAAATTATCATTTGCATAAGGCATAAAATCAGTGAAGCTGATAAAAACATCTTAATGCTGTAAGTAAAATAGTCCAAGAATGGAAAAAAGGCATCAATACATGCTCTGGCCTTTCACAGGACAAATACTAAGTAGACAATTGCAACCACAGAGCTCGCAAAAGCTTTACAACCAGAATTGATGTCTGTTTGTGCCTCTCAATGACCAGGCTTTGTGTGTACGGAGGGTGGAGTACGATGCTCTCAAAGGACATAATGAGCCTCAATTCAGATGCAGGCTATGAGAATTTGTTGTGTTGCCTGGTGCATGTCGTTCAGGATGTGGCTGTGCAACACTGCAGACACTAGACGCTCGTGCTAACAGGGAAGTGGAAACACAATAGGATGCACAGACTGCAAACATAGTAAAATAATCCATAGAAAACTCCCCGCTCCTTAAACACTCTTCTTTAAATAAAAACCCTGTTCTCTCAGGAAACGGAAACTTCAGAATGTGAGAAAAAATCAATCCCACAATAATAATGAAAAATACAGTGCAATACATTTCGAACACTTTCGATTAAAAAATAAAACTTCATTCCATACTTATGAGTAAAATTCCCATAAACGCAGCAAAGCAGAAAATAAATTATATTTACATTATACAATATACACTATACTGCTCTGTAACTTGAAGTCAGTGTTCACATTTTCACACATTTTGCCAGATTCTTCCCAGATTCTCCCATCTGTCCATGTGGTGATGAAGCAGTTTCTCAGAGCAGCTTACGTGCCTCCCCTGCTTTACAGTATGTGAACAAGACGCACAGTAACATCTCAGAGGGAATTCAGTTTCTTGAACTGTCCGTGGGGAAATCACAACACTGCGCTTGCAGAAATGCTCGTACACAGTCCACAACACTCAAGTGTGTATGCGGTGCCACATAGCCGCAGAAGCACGGATGAATGACTGAGGGTTTCGCTGACAAGTTGGAATTCTCCATCACAGCAGAGGATATATTTGTTTACAATCCTGACTGGAAATGTAGACGAACAGCTACTTGACACAGATGCCGTATGGCCGTGCGACGAAAGGTTTGCAGTCCACTTCTGGGTTAGCGAGATAAACGTGGCCTCCTCCCGTTACAGTTGTGATGGTGCTGGATTGGCATGTAACACGCAGGAGGATGCTTAGTTGGATCCATCTGAGAAGTTGTAAGAATGATCACCAGTGAATTAGAGCTGCAATAAGTAACCAGTTAAACGATTAGTTATCAACTATTGAAATAATCAGACTAAAGAATTAGTGTCATGCATATTAAATGAAAGGATCATGTATAACCTGAGAGGTAAGCCTGGGGATTTTAAAAAGATCTGGGGTGTTTTTCTCACATTCTTGGAGTCCACAACATAATACTCAATTGCTCAAATAGGTACTGATTCCAACTGTTATGTATGTCAGTCACGTTCAGTATATAGTTGCTGATTTCTCAGTCCTGCTATTTCAACTGAATTACATAATTTAGTTCAGTTTTGTTAAACATTACTTATTTTAACGTATTATTATTTTTAATACTATTATCATTATTATTATTATTATACTCTGTACAGTTTTTATTCATTTGTTTTTATTTGATCAGGCACACATGCTAAAGAAATCAAAGTTTGGACCTGAAGGGGAGAGTGGGAGGGATGTGTGGGGGTTCTGTGGGGTGATTGGGACAGAACAAAGGGAGGGGTGGGCTGTTCTGGCATCCACGTACCATGTATTTGTACATTGCTGGCTGATTCAGCTTCAGGGTTGTTATGTTACAAATCCAAGAAAAATAATGTTAACACATTTTTTTTTTAAATATTGAAATAATCGCCTGCTATTTTTTATAATCAATTAATTTAAGTTTCTTAAATGTAATCATATTCTAGTTTTATTTAATCTCCAAATAGAGCCTGACCGATGCACATTTTTTGGGGCAGATGCTGATACTAGGCAGTAAAAAATTCCAATATTGTTAAGCATTGAAACAGTAAACTTCACTTGGAATTTATCATTTATATTTTATAATAATTATGAATTACCTGAAGAATCTGTGTTATCATCTCTAACAGTTTTCATATCGGTGCATATCAGACAACATATTCCCTTGATACATATGAGAGGAGATAATATCGGCCAACCACCATATCGGTCAGCTCTACACTCTATGACAATAAACCGAATGAGTTGAGGACAAAACAAGACATTTGAGGACGTCATAATAATCGACTGATTAATCAACAATGAAAATACTCATTCACTGCAGCCGTACTGTGAATAGATGACAGTTCGTGGTGTCATGAAACCCTGGTTGTGGTCAGAGCATGCACAATAATCACTAAACAGAACTGCTGCATTACTAAAGTATGTCTTCACAAGCTCACTTCACAGTTGACAAAACACTGAGCAGGATGTCAGCAACAATTGGCAGCGGCCAGTGCATTACATTAGGCAGTGAGAGGAGAGGGCTGTCTCGCTCTTCACTCAGCACTGCAAGACTATTTGATTGCCAGCAAACAAGTGGGCCATATTGAATAATTCATAAGAACAAACTGAGAGCAGAAAGTGGCTTCTTCACTTTGGTTTTCAGCCCACAGATGGAGTTTCCTCTCTTGTATTCTTCGCTCTGATGAAATAAGAATTACTCGGTATAATCTTGGAGCTGTAGCATGACCTGGGATTTAAAATCACCCAAGCAGAGAAGAATGCAGGTACTGGCTCATTATAACCCCACTCACCTACACAAGTCCATCATAGAGTGACAATGCCTGAACAATAGAAGGGTCTGCCTTTGAGCCCTCCTGAAACTCTTGCAGAGTCAGCTTCCCGTCTGCATTCTGGAAGAAGAACATGAGACAAAATGAGCCTGAAGGCCTCTAATGCTTTAATACAGAGTTTCCAGCAGGGGGCAAAAGAGGCTCTTAACTAAATCATGTTACTCCTGATCTATCCTGTTGGACTGATCTTTGGTTCAGTTCACTTGGAAGGTAGCCACTCTCAGCCAATACAAATCACTGAGAGCTGCTGTGCTGCACAGCTAGTTCGACGGGCTGATCTTGGCAGTGGTGTGCTGATGAACACACCCATGCAGGCTGCGTCTCATCTTTCACTAAAGCGGAATGGATTCTTGGGGCTGAGGGACGGGGCATTAGCACCGAGGGCCAGTGGTGGAGAAGACTATATATGATGTTTATAGACTGCAGGCAGTGTTAGTGACGCTACAACTAACGGCTCTAAACTTAACAGTGTCTATGTCAGAGCCTCGAGGGTGGCAACAAGGGCAGATTCAGTCCTCTTATGGTAAACTGATAATCATTACTGCACATGCATCAGTGTCCAGTAGCATTTGATGTTAAACTGTAGAAAGTAACATCTAATGGTGCAGCTACTATCATTGCATTACATTGTTTCTGTCACTTCAGTATTTTGATATTATGTCAATATTAAAATGCTAACCTTGTCCATCATTGAAAAAATACGGTCCACTCGTTTTTCTGGTGTGTTTTCTTCTTCTGGCAGCTCCACAGTGTTGCCCTGAGATTAAAATCATTTCATTTTGTAACATTCCATGCCATCTCACCTTGAATAATAAAATCTATTAAATTAATGGGACCTTGCAAAAATCCCATAACAATCACAGTACTTCTACCAAGGCCCATTCTGGGTCTATTCTGGGCTGAGTGATAAAATTTAGTTCAGAGGGCCGGACTTAATTCAGAATTTCATAAAACTACAAAAGTATTTAGAGTACAGCTAAAGAATTTTGCAAGGTCCCATGATTTTAATATAACTTTTCACGTGATTTTTTCCCCAAGACAATCCATATTAAATGTTTAATAGTTGGTAAGACTTACCACCATCTGATAAATGGCGTCTACTATGTTCAACATCTCATCTCGGGTGATGTAGCCGTCATTATCCAGGTCATATAATTTAAAAGCCCCTGCAAAGAGAAAGATGTTAAATCATATGGGTTTTGGTGAAGCAAGGAAGCCCACACTGAGATCAGAGAGCAGCTGTGACTTCAAAATGTAAAACAAAAGATTATATCACACCATGTATTTTCATGAATTACAAAGCACACAGTGTTAAATGTTTTTGGGAGCGGTTAAGACTGAGCATAGACAGGCAGAAGCCTTTCATGATTGCTTCAACAGTAGCAATTCTGGATATAAATAATGATTAACACCGGTTAAAAACGTATGGTTACAGCTAACGTTGCAAGTTTTTCACGGGTGTTCTATTTTCAAAAATAGCTGTCAACATATTGGGTCATGACCTCCAGGTTGCAGAAGCCTGCTGTATCTCGCCAATAATCTCCTATTTGCTGCACTCTAGGAACCTGCTGTTCCTCTTTCTTATGCAATGAATGGCAGTCATTTAAATGTCAAAAAATAGGGGAGGAGGAGGAGGGTGCATCTTCTTACATCTCAACTTCTCATCCAGAGTCCCCCGAGAGGTCACAGACAAGGCCTGTATGAACTCAGAGAACTCGATGCGTCCATCCTGTAGAGTGACAAAAGGGGGAGAGAGAGGGAGGAAATGGCCCAGAGACAGGATGAGCATCTTACTTCACACTTGCTGCACTTTCATGAGCTACTTGCTGTTCCTTCATGATGTCCTTGCTGTATTCTCCTGAAAACGGGGCCAGACGTTTTGCTCCAAGTCAGCTGCTATTTTTGCCCTGCACCTGGCTCTCTCCTGAGGCAGAGATATGTCACCTCTGGTCATTAGGAAGATGGATGCTACTGGCTCATAGTCTAAAAGTTATAGGACACAAACAACCACTGAACATTTGGGACGAAGATGTTTAATATTTTTCCTATGATCTGATGATCTGCATCATGAATGGGGATAGCACATGATTCTGTCCGACGAGGTAGAAAACATCCCGTTCTGACACTTAAGTCCTCTCAGCTTTGTGAGAATCCCACACACTGAATCTTACCACAGAAGCTCAAAATTTCCAATTACCCTCACATAATTGTGGCCTTCAGCGTTCTTCAGTGAGGCCACACTTTGTGCAGCAGAGAGAACCGTCTGGATAATAATCAAATACAAAACTAATGCTCAAAGTGGCTCAAGTGCCGCTAATTCAAACCAACTCATCAAGTTATGACCTCTAGCCTTGAGCAACTGCAGGAGACTTTCTCAAACCAAACCGAGACGCTGCATAAAAGAGATACCATTCACATTCTAAGTGAAAACAACAGCTTGTGGACAACAGACAATGCATACAAAATCAACTTCCTGGCAGTGGAGCCTTCAGGCTTTTGGTTAATTCATACTCTCACCAGATACTGAAGGATTGTGCAGCATCATATTCATTTTTCAAACATTCTGCTACAACCAATATTGGGGGAAACGCAACTGTCAAGTAATATATTGCTTTGAGTAGAAACAGAATGATATGACGAATATGATTTTAGTGACATTATTACAATTACTATGTTTTTTAAGAAATTATATTATCCACACCATACTAAGGCTGCACAATATATCTTTCATGCACATGCGTAATAGACACATCGCAGATGTGCACTGTAGGCATATGAACTCAGACACGTCCTGCTACAGCTTTCTTGTTGCTTGATACCAAAGGAAAACTTGCACAGTTCTCATTTTCCTTGACTAATCTACAATAGAAGTCTGTTTGATTTACATAATTCACTCTGATTTAAGGGTAAGTTGCAAGTGAATGACATGCAGGCTCTGCATGCCCAGTGAGTGTGTCTCTGCTGCCAGCGTTTTCGGTCAGTGGAGGAGAGATATGGCAGGTTTCCTTGGCATCAGAACACGTTGTAAAGTCTGCGTCACTGTCGCCAGTTCGTGGTAAAACATAAGCCTCGTCTCCTGTGCCTGCGTGAGGAGGAGGAATAATCTGGTGGATGTGCAATGCTAGATGTGGAAAAAACACAAGTCAAGCCACTACTCCTCTTATTTACATGATGGGTTGCTCAGAGGCACAAGCAGCCGGACTGGCCATGTCTTATGGCCAATGTCCAATTATGTTGCCATGTGTGCGTCCTTGGACACTCTCTCTTTGTGTGTCACACAAATGAAACAACTGACAGACCAGCAGAGAAAAGCAGGCAAGCATCATGTGGTGCGTCCTGGAAATGCAGTATATTTAGGGCCATTATGAACGTCCTAGAGAAATGATATGGAGATATAGAGCTGGTAAGAAGCGCGAGAAAATGTTGTGGTACATGCAAGAGTAAAATGTAAAAGTGCCGGTAGTGGGTACAGGTGCATACTGGCAAATTTCATGTACTGGATGTCGGTTTTTACCAGTATGAGCTTCCTCAGCAGTTACTCAGAGCTGTTTTGTGGGGAGCTGTAGTAAAACCAGGAGTAGAGTTTTGAACTGTCTTTCTGAACTGCTTTACAATTGTGGGAAAAACAAAACAAACTATTTACCAAGTGGATTGTACTCTGGGACAATCTTTCACACATAACAATATTTTATTGAGTTGCAATCTGTTTATTGTTTCAGTGCTGTTTTGTGGGGACATTTTTTATTTTATTTTTTATTTATTTTATTCTATTTACTGTTATTTTACTTCTATTCTATAATATTTTTTGAGTTGAACAATTCCTTTAATTTTTGTACTTTTTTTCCAATATCGTGCAGCCCTACACAACGCCACTTCAGCCAGTATGCCACCAGAAAAAATATTCACAGAATAAGAATGGTCTTGGCGAAAAGTCCGAATGGCTGCAGAGTAAGAATCTATGTTTTTCAAAAAGGGAATACTCCCATTACTTTTATCAGAGGAAAGAACAAAAACCAAAAAGTAAAGTACAATCTTGGGAAGCATAGGGAATTCTCCACTGCGAGAAATTGAGAAAGTTTTCAAGTCTATGGTTTTCAAGTATTCATAATTTATCAGACTTAAGATTTACAATAGCGCCCCCTACTGGATTTCTAATGAACAGCAATAAACTTAAAGCCTCTGTGCTTTGATTTCCTGCTATGAAACTGTATTACCCTCTTATCTCTTATAATACCTAGATGTACTTCTGAGGTTATTTTGATGTAAGTCACATAAAGTAGTGTAATCAGTGATGCATTGCTCTACACTGACAGTTATATTGTAAACTAACTTATTACTTTCAAATGAAAGTACCTAGTTATATGTAATACATTGTGTTTTAGAAGTAACTTGCCCAACACTGGCAACAACAGCTGCCTAGTTGTAACAGTTCATCCACAGCACTCGTCATGGCCCTGGGGTCAACTAACTTTATCTTTACCAGACATCTGACCAGCCAGACAATGCTGAAGTCATGCATTGCTGATTACATAAGTCATAAAAACTGTTAAGATCAATGCATTCTCTAACTACAGGGTGCCGAACACTAATGGCCAAAGATAAACATCAGACAGAGGGGTTGTCTGATCTTCCTTACACAAAGCCTCTTAATTGAAGTCAATAAGCCTCCGGGGGTCACCAATATCCCAGGAGCTGCTCATCCACAGTTTGTCTTCCAAAACACCTTTTGCATAATCTTGTACAGCTGTAATGAGGTAGATTACTTAAGACAAATGCAGCATGTAACAATTAGGTGTTGTTAAAATTTGCTTTGTCATCGTGTCCTCAAATAATCAGAGGATGTGACATAATAAATAACATAATAAAGTAAAGAGTTTAATTTTAAAAATATAAAACTAATTAATTCACTCTTAAATACTGATTCCTGGCACAAGGCTAAGAGTTACGATTACGTGTTACTATCGAGGCTATGACTCATCTTCTGTCCTCTTTTTACCATTCTTTCGAGGACAGAATCATCTGTGCTGTTGAAATACTGGCCATGACAATGTTAAAGCAGAGTAATTTCTGAATTTGTATGTTTTGTTTTGTATGTTAAATGAGTGTTTTCTTAACAGTGACCTCCAATACATACTGAATAAAGCAGGAGTCTGACCTTAAAATTAACAAAAAATACAAAGACGCAGAAAGAGCTGAAAATAAATAGGATTTCTATTCCATGTTGCCCTTTTATTCTGTGCAACCTCTCTCTAAAAGAAGGACCTTTAGGTTTGCTCTGTTGTCAGACACGGTCACTTTTTAGCATTGCATTCGTTATCTAGCAGCATTCCCAACCAACCACTGTCAAACAATTTCTTCGTAACATTGACATAAACAAAGGTAGTCGAAAATGTGTTTCTGCCTTGTAAGGTCGGACAAAATGTCAATATTATATCGTTACCGTAATATGAGACGATCCTGATTTTAAAGGCTGCATTACAGTAAAGTGATGGAATTTTCTCAACTTAAAGGAATAGTTCACTCTAGAAGTGCACGCGAGTCTCCCTCACAGCAGTTTGCACTACGGAAGCTGCGCCAGACAAGATGAACGAGAACTCGCGATAGATACACCGGTATTTACATCCAGCTATGAGCGACCGAGCAACACACAAACACAAGAGGGATCTGCCTGCACTAGTGATTTGAAACTTTGAAACTCACAGCTGGATGTAAATACCGGTGTGTATCCATTGCGAGTTCTGTTGATCTTGTCTGGCGCGGCTTCCGTAGTGCAAACTGCTGTGAGGGAGACTCGCGTGCACGCGGGAGCAAATATAGTATAGTGACTGTTTAGGCTGTAAAAATGTACTAAATGACAACATTTCAAGTAAACTCTGGATGTCGCCACTTCAGGACACTTGGATTGCAGCGGACGAGCAGTATGGAGGAATATTACAAAGTTTTTGTGTAGTTTTATGGACCTTTTCGTCTCGGGCACAATTGACGCCCGTTATATGGATGTTTGCTGCAGGAGGGTACTCCCGCGGGTCTCCAGCTGCACTTTGAGGAATAAGAAACTCCACCGGACTTCTCATCAGCATGAGGGTGAGTCGATAATGACTGAATTTCGTTCTAGAGTGAACTATTCCTTTAATAGACTGATTGTTGTAAGTGCAATGCTAGAACAGTGGACTGCTTTTTAAAACCTAGTAGCTACATCTCCCGCAATGCAAATTAGCCACTTAGTGACATCACTGGAGGCCATTTATCAGATTACATGCAGCGGAAACTCTCATATCGTCCTATATGCCTAAAATCCACATAACTGATGATTATTTATCAAAAATTACGGATAAAAAATACCATTAGTCATCCCTTTAATATTGTCCTAATATCAATATTGAGCTATTTGGACAAAAATATTCTGATATTTGGTTTTGTTGCCCAGCGCCTTTGAAGAGACTTCAAAATATTGAGATATATTTTGTGTACAATAAAGCCTAAAAATATCGCTATATTATCTTAAGGCCATAAAGCCCAGCCCTACACTACCCTTTAATAAGACAATAAAAATTTGATTACAAACCTTATTTTCATCGAACACATTGAAGACAAAAGAGGCAAACTTTGTAGGATCTCCAAAGGGAAAGAACTGCTTATATATCTTCTGAAAGCCCACAGCATCAAGCTGCCCACTGGGACAATCTTTAATGAAGCCTTTGTACCTGAAACATAAAGCAAAGATACTGATTATTTAAAGACTTAAAATTTCATTTTCAGTGTTATAAGAATACATAATCAGGACAAGACTGTACAATAATGAAGACAGACTGAAGTCACCTCCTTGCGTCTACAGAAGGCATTACTGATTCAGTATGAAAGAGGATCAAAAAGGTGAAGTGCAAAGCTATTTGTCTCATTCACAGATAAGAAGATCGCCTTAATCCAATAGCAAGCCCAGAGTGGTTAACTCTAATCAAATTACTCTCGAGCCCTCTTTTGATAATATGCGTGGCTGATAGATAAGTCTGAGAGCTTCCTCTCGCCCCTGGAAATGACATATCTAGAGAGCGACTTAATATCTCTATTAGCCTAAATATAGAAGCATCTCATAAGCAATTTCAAGCACAGTCACTCAAAGGTAGGCAGTTTCCTTCATAAAGGCATACAGCAGCCTCAAAGTCTGACTAGACTGTAACAGGTCATGAGGAAAGAAGAAAGAATTTACAAAAATAAAATCTAGATGAAAAGTCTGAAAAGGAGAAAATAGCAGGGAAATAATAGCACATTCTATCTATAAAAAGCATTGCAAAAAGCTTTTGCTCTCAATCAACAGCAAAAATGACGCAAGTTCACACGAGGGAGCACTGCATGTTCGTCTGTGATTCAGTTAAGGCTGTTCAAAATAAGGCTGGGCTGTAATTACGGCCGGAGAGAGAAAGAGAGAGAGAGCGTTCTGATGAAGAATGAAGGCCAGGACAGATCTTTTCCACTTGCGCCCTGGCTCCTCTTTCCTTTCAAACTCTTTATTTTTAATCTGCCTCGGAGATAATGAAGCAGCTCCATATAGTCAGAGAGACTCAAAGAGACGCTTTGAGGAGCAGCTCGGAAAAAGTTCAGCAAGAAGAGAAGCAAGAAGAGAGCAGAAGCATGTAATTCTCACATTTGAATTATCTGGAGACATGCAGGAAAATGAAAGCCTAGCTGCTCACTATAATGCAAAATGTAGAATGCAACCTATTTGGTATTCAAAGAGCAGAACACATAATGCATATTATAATCCAAAGCCGACCTGGTTTCACCTGAAGCCTTTCATTTTTAATGTGTGACTATGGGATATTATAGGCTGAATGATACTGTAACATACTCAATACTGTACAGTATACGTGTTTTAGTATACAGTATACTGTATTTGTGCAAAATTCTGCAATAACAGAACAGTGTGTCTAAGTATCTGTACTCAAGTCACCTAATCTCTGTAATACAACTGAAGCCATAGTGAGAGAGGGAGAATCTTAACATCCACAACAATTACTTCAATCTGCTGACTAGAAGCTTTACAAGAAGTGGTTATATTGTTCTTATTCAGTGACTTCATGTGGATCAAATATCAGCCAATATTAGTTTATCACTGACAAAATAACATTGAGTCTGTACCCCCCAACTGATATACCTGCTTATCAAAGATTCATGGTATTAGAGTATATGTTTGCTGATAAGTAACACGAAATTGCAGGGCAGAAAAATGTGTTTTTGATTGGAGTTCAACTTGTTTCACATAAATAATGGCTGCAAAAAGGTTTCCTGAATCCTGCATCGCATTGAAAGGATTATAAATTATTACATAGAAATGAATTAACATCTCAGACCACATGAATAATGTGGTCAATGTGCCCTGATTAAGACTCTGATGTCGAAACAGGTCTTCTTTTTAAACCATTATGAGGAGTACTGCTTCCTGTACCGTGTCTCCTGTGGCTCTAAAGGAGTTTTACAGCATTTGAAATAAAAATCTGTGACTTATGAGTCCCTCAACTTTATGGAAGTGCAATTTTTAAATCACTGGAGTACCTCTTGAAGATAACTTATTTACTTTTCTGACATGCCTGAAGAAGGTTTCTTTATGTGACCAGTTTTTACAATTTCTACTAAGAGCACCAGAAGAACTTGTGAAAGTGATATGGCAGTGAGTTCTCCTTTGTTTAAGCATTGCACTTCTATAAAATTGTCAGATTCACAATGAACAGTTTTTTAAAAAGTTTCAAAAGTGATAGAGAAGATGCATTTCTTCATGAATCTGCATTTCTCTTCCTCGTCAACATTACCCATATTGCAACTTCAGCTGACAGTTAAGTAGGAGATTCAGGTTTGTTATGCTAGTAGTGGCTAACGTAGCCATAAGCTCCTAGCACAAAGCCAAGATGAGGAGCAAGCTATGTAGGTCTTGCCTTGAGCGGCAGTTGGATTATCAAGATCAAGTGATCATGTGATCTTACAAAACCATCTCGCAGGTTTTCGTGTTATGCACTTTAGTCCAAACAGTGGTTTAGACCAATTAGCATCCTTTGAGGTAATACTGGCAGCTACAGACATGGTTTAGATGCAACGAACAGCGAGAGAAGTGACTGGTGGCTCCTCAAGAGGTTAGTGTAGCTGCTGCTATAGCATTAGTTATCAGACTGGGAGAGCTTATTTCATTAAAAGAGGAGCAAAGAACAGTACTGAAGGCTTGTCACGATGGGAAAGATGTTTTGACTTTTCTCTGGACTGGCTTCAGTTCCACTTTTTAAACAACTTTTTCACATATGCTGTAGGACTCCACCACAGAGTAACAGACTGATGTGTTTACAACTGGAGCAGTTCATCTTTAATAAGTGATTGACAATTTAAATTATTAAAACATTTTTTAAAAAATCATATTCACAGGAAAGGCTTGCCTATATCATACATTAATGTGCTTTATCTGATGGTTATTGTTTGGATTGTTTGTTTGGCTGAAGTTGCCAGAGGAACAGCGTATTGCCCTCTTTTGCACAAATACAGCTGCCCCATTTTGAGGAAAAAAATAATGGGTAATTGCTTTATTTTCATTGCTGTGAATACATAAATTGAGTAGCTCATAATAGATAAAGTTAGACCAAAATAAAATGCCATATAATCGAAACTTTTAGTGCTTTTTGATTGCATGCCTCCATGGGACACAGATGAGGCAGAGCCATAAAGAAATAAACGCAAAGGGATGTCTAATGAACCAATTATTGCTGCCTAGCTAGATTGTATATCGGCAGCCGGATCAGAGTTTGGGGCTATTATTTTTTCAGGTTAGAGCAACAGCTTCACAAACTGTCTGTGCATGTTCCTGTTTTAAAGGCTACATACTATATGTATATAATTGACTTTAATCTGAAATTGTATACATTTTTGTTGAATTAAGTTTTTAGTGGTTAATAATAAATTTAATGTTTAAATTAACTGCTGATGTTAGTGTTATGTTTTTGAGTTTATTTTTGAGCTGTAAAATGGCCCTCTATTATCTTGGTCAAAACTACTCAGTGACCAAATTTCTTAAAGTAAAAAGAAAATAAAACCATCCAAAATATAGCAGATACTGGATCTTTAAAATCAGTATTGGTTGGGCTTACTGGCACTGAAATGTTATTCTTCCATCTTTAGCCAGTCGATAGTCACATTATTTGCTTAACTAGGCGTAAAGTGATGCACATGTAAGGCTGACTACTGCACTTAACACACTATCAGTGGAGTTACATAAGCAGAAGATACATATACTGTACATTACACTGTACCAGCAAACATGTTTGCCCAGTGTCAGCTATTCATCATAATCAGAGTCACCTTCATTTGCCAAGAACACATCATGTACGAGTAATCTGACTTGATGACACTGGTGCTAAGACACATACACAGTCACACTGTACTTGAAGTAGTGCAATAATGCAACTACGCAGTGAACTTGCAGGGACAGAGCAGACGTGACTTTGTGCATCAGACCACACTGGGGAGCCAGCATGGAGATAAAGTATTTATTACTGGCACTGGCTCTGACTCCTTGGCATCTACCATGGTGGTTTGCTAAAGAGTTGTGCAGGATGTTGCTCTTGTTCCTGCCTAGCTGGCAAGAACATCACTGTGCTACGGCATTTTGTTATTGATTTCAGGTGAGCCTCGAGCATACTAATGATGTTCCCTTAGAGGAGAATTAGAAAAGAGAGCAAATTTAATGCGCAACACAGGCATTTATCTAACCCTGCTAATTCTTCTATGTCTGTGCCTGTGCTCTAATTACACGCCATCTGGCATTTCCCCTGGTAAAATTCCCTCTCATCCCTCACACTCAGCCGTGTTGATTGCTGCTGATCTTCAAGTGAGGACTCATGCAAACTTTCCTGTGAAAGACAGTGTGAGTGATGGTGAGCTAGCTGGCAGCACAGCCTGGAGGGTGGAGGTTTAAGGGATGGGGGGATTCCGCCCCAGTGCACTCAGGCAGCCCTAGAGACAGGCCAGCTCGGTGGCTCTGGACCTGCCGATGCACAATGATATTGAATGCCGCTGCTGCTGTGTGGCCGTCAATGTGCCCTGGCTCATTCCCCCCGTAAACCCCCAAACAGGGGACATGAACAGCGATGAGCTCTCGAGGCAGTCCTCTTGTCATGCATGCAAAATTAGGTCGTGAAATGCAAAACCAACGCAGGAGAACTGAAGTGTGAACATGGAAGAGTGATCACTTTATTACAATGCTCCCTCTTTTTGTTTTTCATTTTCAAGGAAACAATAGCTCATAAAAGCAGCATGCAGCAAACAAAAGCAATGACTGCGCTCACGCTTGAATCATCTATGTAAATAAAGATGTATTGTCTCTCATCCGTGTGCGGGTGGCCGTCAAATTGTACCTTCAAGAAAACATTCAGAAATTCACACCTTAGCAGCAATGATCATTCTCACAGCAGCTCTGTAACTTATCCTGGCCCGAGGTGTCTCTGTTTCATGAAAATGTTTTATTTTGATGTGTGTAAGTACATGTTATAACACTACAGGCTGCGATCAGACAAAGGTGTGGGTCACACTGACTAATAGGTACACAATCTGACAGAAGGATTACTAAACAGCAACCTTGTGGCTGTGTAGTCATTAAGAGCCTGACAGTGAAACAACCTTATGTCCCCGCCATTCTTCTGTTATCAGACATCCCTTTTGCCAATAGAGCAAAAAGGTTGTTGAGGAATGCATCATGGAAATGTTTGTATCAGTGTTATCAGCATTCAAAGTCATTCAGTCTCAGCAAGGCTTCAAAGTCATTCTATTTTCAGAACTCATCTGTCTTCAGGGTAGAGTGAGGGAGATGGCTTCAAATCAACTATCAAACAAATAGTAAATGCCCTATCTGTGCACTTAAGAAACCAAATCCTGGGCAAAACATATCAAAGACCCCCTTGATTTCTGCAAGCTTTGCGGTAAATAGCTAAAGTATGACTAGCCTCACATCAGAAATGGAGACAGTCTCATTAAAAATGAATGCACACACTTACCACTGCTGCACCTCTTTCTCTGTAACTGTAAGAGAAACAAAAAGTGACATTAGCTTAGAGGATAAACTTTGGTTGTCCTAGAAAAAAGACACAACAGAGGAGCCAAGTAGTAGCAGCGTTAATCATCTTGGCCCACTCCTTTCAAACACACTTTGGACTTAACCAAAAATATTCAGTGTCAGCGTGCAATTATTGGAAAATAGCCATGTTTAGTTGAGTGTGGTGTGGTTCATTGATTCTAGCATACTATCAGAAGAGATTAATAATTATTTCTCCTGGCCAGTATCATAGAGAACAAGTGGGAGTAAACTCAAGGGAGCCACAAAAAGACAAACAAGGCTGAGGGGAATGAAGGTCAGCAGCAGATTTAAGACAGAGCAGTTTAGGAGGCAGGATGTGTTATCATGCCCACACAAACACTATTATCTGCCAGTATCTAATCAACCAATCCCTCACGGCTTTCCCATGATGTCTCTTTACTTTCTCTCAAGTAACCAAAGCAATTTTTGTCCTCTCGGCCTCTGGTGTTACTAATGAAAACATGGGGATGGAAATCAATTGCATTAATTTAACCAGGTGGTCCTCTGAGGGAGACTTTCTGAATTCCTGTGGCTGCAAGTCTGAGGAAAGATGCCGTCACTCTTGCTGGGCCTTGGGCAAAGCAAGAGCCTTACAACAAACAGCTAGTTATTAATCAATAATTTCTCCCACTGTAATGTTTAACCTTGAAGAACTCATAGCCAAGGTTACTACAAAGATTGACAACCATGGAAACAAAGGAACAGTGAGTTTCATGTCTCAGCATTCACTTGCCACAAATAAGATGTTTCTGAACAAACTGATTTATCAAAATGTCCCTCCTCTTCTAGTGGACCACCATGGGACTTCAATCAGGAAAAATATGCACACAAGTTAATGGTGACAGACAATTAATTTTTTGAAATGTGAAACGATTTTTGAAAAGCAATTTGTCATACAACTGTTGAAGATTATACACCCAACAGTAACATAAGTGTAGAAGAAAAAGAAGAGGAATCTTTATTTATCACACAGAATCATATTCAGTACAATGTAGGGAAACTTTGTTCTCTGCATTTGTTCTCTGCATGGGACCCAGGGACCAACTCCAGATCTAAGCCAGTGAAGGACACTGAGCAGAGAATTAACCTAATATACATGCTTTGATAGTAGGGGAAACTAGAGCACCCGCAGGAAACCCAAACAAGCATGGGGAGAACATGCAATCTCCACATAAAGGCCCTGGCCCAGCCCAGAATTGTCTAATTTAACACTGACCAAAGCCCACAACTGAACCTTATAGAACTGGTCTACCGGTTATATGGCCAGACTTGTTGTAATTTTAACCTTTTTTAATATTTGTCCTGTAAAAGGTGACGGTCATGTTGGTATTGGTGACCTATATTGTGCGAGACGATGTAGTTCACTGAGTGGTTCCACACAAAACTAAATCCTACTTTACTATCATGATAACAAGTGACTTGCAACATTGTCTTCCAAATTGACAAACATCTAATGTGTAATTCAGGGCACTATTCAAACAGGATCAAAACTTTATTTGTCTCTTGCCAAAGAGGGCGACGAAAGTTAGCATCAACCTGGCTTCCTGGACAAAAAGCCCATGGGATTTTTAATTGGATTTTGGATTATTGCAGAAAATAAGCTCTGTGGCAACACAAGTGTATGATACTTACAAGTTTTGTTCAGCAAGATAATCTTTACAAATGAATACCACTTTAGTGATTTTTCTAGCTTAAATGCAATCGTCAGAAGAAAAAAGCTTACGTTAGGCTTTAAACTCACTACATCATGGTCACATGACTTAAGTGATACCACCACCAAGCTTCCTACTACACTTACTAAACACACTTCCCTATAAATTGATCCATCTACTATTTGGCAAGTTAGCATAAGAATGGTTTGCAACTAAAGTGCACCTGTAAAGATGGAATAGTGAGAAGATGAGTCTCCATGTTCAGCATAATGAAATTAAATCGGGTAATTACAAACGTATTTTATGCCATAGAACATAACGTGAAAATCTCTTAAGCCTGTGTAAACCACAGACCTTATTTAAGGTATCTAGCCAAAAATACATTCAAAAAACCCACTGATATTGAGACAAGGTGACAGGAAGAGGAAAAATGCTAACTTATTTTGGGGTTTTATTCCTGCATATGTATTTTTCCTAAATAAGTTCTATAAGTGAAACCCGAAGGGGATGGACATCACCCCTCTATTGCAGGTGAGTGGCCAGATAAGAAAAAATATATTCCTGACAAGGGTAAAAAGGATTTTTTGTGAATACTTAACAAGGAGATTTGCTCATGTATTCATACAGCAGTGCAGTAGTAGTAGTGTGACTACTGCTGCACTGGAGCAGAATCATACAGACGCTATCGATAAGAGGGCCAGGTCAAGTAGTATCCGCCTGCATATATCTCTGCCTCAATTTGTTCTGCTCAGCATTTCACCAAGAAACTCATCATGTGACCCCTTCCTGGGCAATGAATGTCAGGGTCAATCTCATGACTGTCAGCCAAGCCAAGCTACCATTAAATTGGCCTCAAAAGTCAATGTAGTCAGAAATTGAGGCAATTTACCTCGGCTTCCATTTAATAAGAAAAAAAAAATTACATAACTCAGTCAGAGGCAATGGACAATAATGCAATCGGCCCAGTGCAGGAGAGTGCAGGGCCCACTCAGCCGGTTGGCCCTCCAGGGTCTGCTACAACACATCCAGCTTGCACTCTGTCACTGTGAGCCTCCTCATGTCTTTGACAACTTACAAAATCATCATGCTATTACATGGGCCAAGTCTACATCCTTCAGACATTTTAACAGGACTGCCGGTCTTTCCAGAGTCATTTTTGGGTTGAATTAAAGTACAGGTTTTTACTGAGAACAGGAAAAACACGGCTAGCCACAGCCTTTCCACAGTTGAAGGTTGTCTCAAGCAAGAAAGTGTTTTATTTAAGATATAACATCTTATCATTTTTTTGAAGAGGATGCCTGCATTTTTAAACCTTCAACAAAGCAGCAGAGAAACATCTACAGATATTCTTTTTGGACTAAACAAAATGTATTTCTAGACTGACATTGTTGGTTGCCTGTCAACACAGAGGGCATAATTTGAAAAAAAAACACCCTACTGCTTCCACTACTGAAACACAAAGACACACAGGCACAGAGAATGTACAAAGTCCCCAATCTGTCAGGAACCAAAGGGAAGCAGTGGCTAAAATGGCAGACAAAGCTTCTCATGGGAGAGCAAGAGCAAGAGGCAACAGGATGAAGGGAAGCAGAAATGATAGTCTCAAGTAAGGCAACAACAGAACGGGGGACAATGATCATGCTGGGAGAGAAAGCTCGGTGCCCCTCTCAGCGATGCTAACCAGATAAGATCCTAATTATACTATTCCATTCCCTGCTCAAAGAGGGCAATTAGGGGATAAAGCGAGAGAGACAGGGCGAAAGGGTAGGAAGGAGAGAGAGAGAGAAAGAGAGAGTCAGCACAGGACAGCAGCAAGCAGCCCAGCCCAGCACGAAGCCCAATCTTCCTCCACAGCAATTTCCTGCCACAACAGCCTTCCGTGTTTCTGCTGTGGAGAGACCCACCACGCAAATAACACTGTCATTAAGCAGTCAATGGATGTCAACTCCCACCCACACCTGCACACTCTACTGCTCAAATAATAATAATAAAGCTGTGCTACAGAAATAACACACAAATGATTAATATAGTGTCTACAGAGCACATGTCCTCGTGGTAATTATAAACGTCATCTCTGCTCAAATTTGATTGAAAATCATGGGAGGAGAATCTTTCGTTGTTCAGCAGGAGATCATTGATAGGTGGTGAAAAAAGAGCTGTCAATCTGCAGTGTCCTGATATGTCGACAGAAACAACACAAATCCACATTGGTGCAATGTGCAGCTTTTGACTCGGGTCATTCTCACCAATTCCACCATTTTTGTTAGTCTCTATTACTGACGTTTATAATTGTGGTAGGTATTGCAAAGCATTAATTAATTCAGACTGTTTATATTCTGCATCTATTAAGCTCTGTCTCTGTGTACTTATAAAACATAAACAGAGGCTCCTGGTCTGCATATAAAACCACATCCTCCTTTCTAAAAACCCCCAACTTTATAGCCGATAGAAACTCAGCATCTCCATATTCATAAGTCCCTTCAGCGTGATTTAAAGATGCTGATTACAACTTTTGCAAGACCTTAACCAATCTCAATTTGCTACACAACATTTAAATGTAAATTTAAATCAGACGAGGGGCTAATTCCCAGCTGACATTTAGTTGTAGCTGTTTTGTCGATAACGAGAAACGAGTGTGGAATCCCAATGCATCCCAGCAGGCAGGGATATTTACTGTACTGCCTGTATGGAACACAGTGGGTGGAAAATATGATTTGAAAACTGAAGCATTAAAGTTAAAGTCGGGTATTTCTTTCACACAAACCTCTGGTCAGACTGTTTCTTTATTCTCGTAGAGGCTAGCTGAACAGTTTGTGCAGGATTTTCTTTCCAAAGACAAACAGAAACACAAAGACCTGATGGTACTCACAGTAGGTTTTCCTTGTCAACTCCTCCACCACCTCTGGCTTGAGCTTGCTGTTTGATTTGCCCATGATCTTCAACTCTCCTCCACACCTCCAAATCCACCTTGGCACGCAGCACCTTTTACTACCTCCTCCAATCTTCTCCTCTGCCAAAAAACATATACAAACGCGGGCCAGTTCAGGTGCAAACACATTGGTGAAACAAAAAAAACACACTTTTGTTTTGGTTTGAGAAAAAAACTCCCATTCAAGCTAAATGAGTATGAGTTCTGTGGCAAGTCAAACCCTAGCCCAAACCCTGTGAAGAAGGGTTGGCAAGTTGCTGAGTCTATAAGAGTGCTGCTGAGTGCCTATGTGACCGTCTCATCTCTTCACAGCAGTGTGGGCAAAGAGTGGCGTTTGGATACGTTGCTACCTTCGTCCTTGGATACAAGAGTCACTCAGTGGCAGGCTAAAGCACACTCTCTCCCTCACAGTCATTCTCTGTTCTTCTCACTCCTCCCAGCCCTCCTTTCCCACCACTATCTCTATTGCTCTGGGTAAGTTACTGTAGAGAAGAATCCTCCCTCTTGACAGCTGAGAAAAGGAGGTGTGTAAACTAAAACACAATGAACAGAGCTCGCCTTGGATGCACCCCACTGCACTTTGCACTCACTCAGCGTTGACTCTAATCCCCGGAATATATACAGACATAACAGTTTAAGAAAATGAAACAGGTTTCACTAATAATTTATGGTGAGCAAAAAAGAAGCAAGGTCTCTACATAGCTCTACAGTTCTGGATGCCAGCTGAAAAGAGATCTGGTCTTGCTCTTAAAATAAGTGTGTGAGCTGCCTTGCAAGCTTATAGGAGGATTTGAAGAGTGACAGTTTTCTTTTCTTCTCCGTTCTGACTCATAATTCTCCCTCCTTCCTGGCCTCACGACAGCATGGTATGGTGATTTCCTCCTTTCTGTCACCGCAGACAGGAGATGAGGGATAATGGAATTTCTTTGTATCTCAGGCCTGGTGTTGGCATGCACTGATGCCCAACCACAGCAAGTGTCTAAACCACAGAATGGGAAAAAAGGCACTAGGCACCTTTACTGCAAACATCTGCTGTCTGTATCCATGGCCAGTGATGTCCTTCTGAGGGATGCCACGCTGGTAATCAACATCTTGTGTTCCTTATGGTCTTTGGGTATTACTTAGACACTGGGAAAAATAAACAGACAGACAGCAGTTTCAATGGGGATGACATGCATGTGCTGTTTTTTAATAGAAATGGACTGTGTTGGCACCTGGAGTCACAGGCACATGAGCACTGGACTGGAAAAACACTCAAAACAAGCAACGACCTTTCTCCTGTCTGTCTGGCAAGGCTGCTGAATATAGCCGAAAGACACATTGTGGAGAGGGGATCAGTGATGTAAGTGAAGAGGCTATTATCAGAGTAAGCTGTTTTAAATTAGCACAATTGAAATGACGAATTAACTGTAACATGAAGTCCAAGAAATAATCAATTAAAGTCTTATGAAAACAGCACAACACGAACACCTAAAATTCATAACAAATGAATGGCTAAATGAACACATGAAAGAGGCTTTATTTACATATATTCATGTTAGTTTAGGCTAACGGACTAACAAACGCGGCAGCAGCAGGTGGGATGTTGCCAGACAGCAGCTCCATAGCAACACACAGTTTATGGCTAAAGTACAAGAGCTTTGCTAATCATTGTCTTCGTAACGTTGGGTACCCATGCTGTTCCGTGACGCGAGTTGACTAAAAAAACAGGAAACTCACCTCGAATTATACACAAAGCTTTTAAGAAAGCGACTTAGCTGTTTACCTGAGTTACAGTCGCGGAAAGTCGCCGTCCAGTCAGTCTAAAAGCAGACGGCCGCTGTCTGTCCAACGTCGTCTTCCTCCGCCGCTGAGTTCCGGAGCGACTCGCTGCTTCGCTCGCCGCTCGCGCTGCTCTGATGCCGCCGTCAGGGAGTGACGTTGCTGCTGGCCACGACCAACTCAGCTCAGTGCCAGAGACACTGACGTCGCGGTACCACTGCTTATACACTGACTCTTTGTGTGCTTTAAGGCACCATACACGTGTCATGTCTTATACACTGACGGGTTAGTCCACAGAACTTCCTCTTTGTCTCACATTCTCATTTTAGGGTAGAGTGTAAGAGCAGATATGGCACTTTGAAGTGGCCTGCATGCCCACTTTTACTGATGTGAGTAAGCTAATGTCTGGGATAGTCTTTCGACTCTAGCTTTTACTTTTTCATTATGTTTTGACTGGAGGTAGTTTACCTTTTTAGCTAATCACTGTGTGTAGGCTTATAATAATCCATTTATAACATTGCTTGCCATTTTATTTTAATGACCTGATGTCAAAACTGGCTCAACTACTCTTTATCTCTAATGATTAGTTAGCATAATTGGCTATGACAGAAGGCTAAAGTATTTTCAGCTATAGCTATAGCCAAGAAATGATTAGTATTAAAGGGCCTCTCTGGAAATTTAGCATTGTAATTTAATGAAACATGAATTCCCATAATGCAACTGGGTAAGTCTTTCCATGAAAGCTTGGCTGCATTAGAGAGGTGAAATCACGCCCCTTCCGGTCGACCACTATTGGACCTTTTTTTGAAAAAAATGTTTTTATTTTATTTTTTATTTAATTTATTATTATTATTATTATTATTTGTCATCTGTCTGTCTGTCTGTCCTGTTATTGCTACATTTTCCTCCTGATTCTTTGTATCCTGTTTTGTTGAGCACTTTGGGTTGCATCTCTGAAAGATAAAATAAAAAATAAAGTCTTAAAATAATTAAATTAATGTTTTAATAAAAAATATGTATTTGTTTATGCTTATGTATGTATGCTGGTGAATGGTGGGAGACAAATCATTTTTTGATCCTATATGAATTGGCCATGAATTACTCTTAAGTTTTTTAAATTTACAAGATCATTTTTCAACTTTGCAGTTTATAATTAAACCAATCAAGTATAGGACTGAAAGTGACAAGGAAAGACGTGTAGAAGAATTCATAAAGACTTAGAAGACAACCACGGCACTTACACTGGAGCTGCAAGGAATTGTGGGAGGGCAGTATCTCCTTCCCTTTTGTTAAAGGTGGTCCAGTTTTAAGAAAGGTTGCACTGAAGCACCTTTTTTAGCATTTAGACAATTTGACCAGCTAGGTCAGCTAATGTTAGCAAAACATGAGCTAACTAGACAACTAGCGTATAATGGTTAGCTAACATCACATCAAGAGGAGTTAGCCTAATGTCACATCACCAATGTCAGCCTGGTTTGCTTCCTCCTTATTTCTGAACATTAAAAAGATTTGGAGAAAAGGAGTTGATAGCTGATGTATTTGTAAGATTACATGAATTATTGTTAGCTAACAAAGATCAAGGCTTCTGTCATTCTTGTTGACTATATATTGTGAATATATCCTTCAGTCACATAGGCCTACTGTAGTACTCACTGCTGCCTTCTTGAAGCTATATTGCATAATGTGACTCTGCGGCAGCAGCACCCAGCCACCAGGTTCTTTTTGTCCAACCTAGCAACAGTAACTGAGGGTGGGTGGGACTCTGGATTGGTCAGTTGTTTTCAAATGACAATCAAAAATTTCTACTGTGCAAAATGCGTCAAGTTCAAAGTTTTGTTTTAATTTGTATAGCTTTTATATTTAAAAAGAAATGCAAGTCCTGGTCTAGAAAAGACGTCTGAAAGCTTGAGAGTGGGATGACAAATTGACAGAGCATACCAGGAAACTTCAGGTTAAGTGGATCCAAACACAGCCTACTATAATTACTGATCTGAAGAGCACAAGGCCAAGCTGAGAAACCGTGCAATATTGGAATGAAGAGAAAGAATTTCAGATACACTGCCGTATTTGGTAAAGGAAAAGTAAAGAAATTCAGGTTGGTTTGAAGCATAAGATTAATATTCTGCAGTCTCCACATATATTGATTGCTTATTAGGCTACATGAAGGATGAGAGGACGAGTCGTTTTTTCCCCACAAGTCTCAATTTATCACATTTGTGACTGCCTCATCCTTATGTTTTACTTGTGCTCGATTCCAAACTTTGCAGTAAGACCTATTGACATATAGCCTATTAAAATTCTGGTCCCATCGGCCTCATGCCAACAGATGTTCAGTTATAGCATTTGTCCATTAACAACCGCTACACCGCCATTCTATAGCCCACAGCTCTCTGACCATTCATGGGAGGGTTGGATCTAAATGTAGCCTGTGTGGCTTGGCCATCTTAGTATTCTGTGCCCTTCCCTGTAGTCCCTTATTGCAGTCAACTGCAGTTACAGTAATCTCACAGGAACAGAGGGAACAAGGCTGAGCACAAGAAAAGAGGCCAGGGCAAAATGGGGTAAATTAATGAAAGATTTCTAATCTTTTGATGCTGTAGACCTGAGAGGAGGTGGAATTAAAGGCTGGATTCTTTTTAGACACATAGTTCAATTTTAACTCCAGCTATGTGGGTTGTGAGGGCAAACTGACCTAAACTCAGATAACACATGATTAACAGAACACAGTCTCCCACCAACCATTTAATCCAATATAGATTTTAATACCATATATTCTAGTCTAATCAAATGAATTAACTTGTTACGAGAGAGGGCGTTTTTGAAGGAAATGCCATAAATTAAAGGAACAGGACACCCCAAAATCAAAAATACATATTTTTCTCTAACCGGTAGTCCTATTTATCCTTCTTGATTGTTTTGGTGTAAGTTGCAGAGTTCTGTTATTATCATCACAGAGATAGAGAATTGGAACTACATGACACTTGACTTGTGATGATAAAAACACCCAAAAAATACATTTGAAAAACTCAACAGCAAAGTCTCTTTCCACAAATCATGATTCGGTGACTCATGAAATTCCACAGACCTTGTTTGAGAAGTTTCATTTGGGAACTATTTTCTTTCTACCAAACCAGACTGACTCACCGTGCAGAAGCATGCACCTACTCATAGATGACAGGCTTGTTCACATTAATGTCATCCTGCTTGGCTGAGATGTAACGTTAGCTAGCTTAGTTAGCTAGCTTAGTTAGCTAGCCTTGCTTCATTGAGTAGCTTCCTATATTCAAGGTGGCTTATTTGTCATTATATGAAACAGGTTTTGCATAATCTAATTAAAGTTTGTCAACTTCATACACAAACTTAAAACATATATATATAGTTATGTATATACATTAGCATGTAGTGTATTTTTTACATTTGTTTCAGGGTGAATGTAAACAGCAGCAACAAGATGATGATAATAAGGTCGTCATCTTCACATTAAAAGTTTGACATCAGGTAAACTCTGTGTGAGCACCAAGCATCAATGACGTCAACACAGTCCACCTCTCCCCATCTCACTGTAGTCCTGCGTTCTGTTCGCTCAGAACATGGTCCGTCCCTCAAGTGCAACAGCTTGATCCGGGATATGGTGGTGAAATCCCATTTGTCCATTTGATTTTACTGTGACCAGACATTAGCCAGGAGCAGCCTTAAATCTAAACTGTATTAGCTCGGCTCTCATCCTGGATCTCTTCCCTCTCCTCACTGGAGTGGAGCTGGTCAGGTTGGATGGTTGAAAGATGCTGTAGGCAGTGTACATTTCAAAGTCTGCTGCTCTTAATCCAAAAACTGTGCTTTCTTCTCCAATGCTGATGAATGTATTAATGGATGTCATAAAGCCATCATAATGTAGCACAATTTGTAGGTAGCAGCTGCTTCATCTGAATGCGCCATGGATGGGGGCTGAAACGGAGGGTAACATGAAACAGCTCACAACAGGGTCTTTTTGTGGCAATTTGAGCACCACAGGCCAACTACCATCTAGTTCGTTGATATTGGAGAGAAGGCAGATTTCTCTATGGCCGATATCTCCAAAGCTCGGCAGCTCACACCAACACAATCCACAGTACATGGATAAATAGCACTAGAGGTACAAGGAAAAATTGTAGTTTTGATCGTTCCTTTAAGGTTGCTTTCTACACTTTTGCTTACAATTTCAACACTGATTGAAAGTTTTTTAAATTTAAGTTGATTGAAATTCTAGAGACCAAATTATCCTCATTGAAATATATTAAAGTTGCCATTAATTCCCTCATTTGTTTTGCTTAGAATCTGATAGTCATTTACAGTAGCAAATGTGGAATTTCCATTGCAGAGCATCAAACACTGACACGGTCATTCCTCCTTTCTCCTCCTATCATTCAAACGCACATCACAATAGCACTTATGCAGGAAATGATTTAGTGTAATTACTTGCAGATATTTGTCCATTTATCAGAAACCACATGCCATGATCGTTAAATCGTCATCAGCATTTGGGCACCGTTTAATAACCCTGCAGCGTCTATGCATCATCATGGTACGCTGACATATGCTAAAGCAGCTGGAGGGACTACTGGGAGAAAACCGCTGCCTTGGAGAGTATCTGTATATTTTGAGTTTTAGCACCCGCAGTATTGGATTACAGGCTGGAAAGTCATCATCTCAGGGCTGACAATATACCATCAACACACCATTTGTCTTAATTAGCAGCGGAAAACACAAGAAGGTAGTAAAAACTCCATCAACTAGAGGAAACATTCTTGAGTTTACAGATTTTTATTATATTACAACTTGCAGACAGAGTCGCTCATACATAAACAAGGCACATAACAACTGAAAGAAACATCCACATATTTGAAAAATGGATATTATGAGGCCTTTGGTGGTGATATTTTTATGTATGGCTGTAGCTTTGACTCAACATCTGATCCATCACTCTGACAGTTTTATAAATAGTCACATAGCTACTACAGAAATGCAGCTTCAATGAGTCAAAGATGAAAGATGTGCTAGATTTAACCAAGGCCCTCTGGTTATAGTAACAATTGATAACTTGGAAGATAAAAAAGCACAGTCAAGACATGAGGTTTAAATATTTAAGTACTCTGTCTGTCATTCTGTGTTTGGAAAGCAGGATTTCCACGTCAGCTACTTAATTAACATACTTAATTTTTTTGCAAACAAATAAAAACAAGCATGCAAACATAAAGGGTTTAACTTATGTGCTTTCATAAGGAGATGAACATTTATAGTTTTTGCACAAATTAATCTTTTACAACCCTGTGACAGATGGAGGGAATGACAAAGAGCAGCAGATGAACGAGAATCCTTTTATGTACAAGCCAGAGCCACTCTACATAAATGCATCTCAGAATGAGACACTAAGAGGTTGAGCCTCACAATACAAAGTCTGCTTAACCAACTGTCTGTCCAAAAGGTTGTAACAAGTAATATTTGGAAGATTTATGACAATATTAATCATGGATTCTGAAAGAAGTTGGGGGAGTTGAAATAGTTGCAAGGAAAAAAACGACAGAAATGTAACTGTCTCTATCAAACAGAGTAAAAAACAGATCACTCCATGATCAACTTCCTCTTTCTTCACTAACTGCAACCAAACAACATTTTCCCGAGGCATCATCTGTTGTGCCCACTCGAGTATCCCATATGGCTAGATATATATAATTTAGGATCATAAATATACAATCCCTACCATCCTCTGAACAGACATAAGGATCCAACAACACTTATCACAGTCTGTTGTGCTTGGTAAATCCAGCAGGGCACTGAGGTTTTAGTGGAGCAGCAATGCTGGTATAATGCCTGTGACACACAGCTGTTAATTCAGACTGACAACAGGCAGATATCTGGCAGACTAATGGCAGATGGGGCTTGAATCTGAGCTTTATGGAGATAAACTATGCCCCCTCAGGAGGGAAGGGGATGGAGAGGCAAAGAAAGAAAAGAAAGGGGTCAAATGTTTTCCAGCTTGGTGAAACAACATTTTGGAATTTATCTGAAAGAACGCATTCTGGTTATTTTAGGACATTTGAATCATTATCATAACAGGAGAAAAATGTTGCTTATCAAGTGATGAAAATGAAAACAGAGCAAACCAGCAATGTGGTAAAAGCCAGATAAATAAATCTACAGGGCCAGGCTTTACTATATTTATATATCATCATAGGCATCATTTGAAATGACTTCTCTCTCCCCAAATTATTTTATTTAAAAATCACTTTTAGCTGAATCTAGAGAGAGAACACATGCATGTCCCAGTTAGTAGTAGTAAAGTAAAATAATTACGGCTTTAATGTTGTTTTATTGTTCCACTGTGAATCTCCAGCCCTCTAAATAATCAATTCAGCATTAGATAGGGTTTTATGACTGTCATGGACATTAGGGATGTTATTGTGTTACACTCTTGTGGAGGAGTGTATGTGCTTCTGTTTCCATCCACGGTCCGTCCACAGGATCGTGTCTGCCCTCTAATGGCTAAAAAAGGTAATACACACATGATAGTCATGATAATGAGGATTCACTCAGCAGCTGTGGAAGGCCTAAATATGAGTAGGATTCAAATGATGGTCGGTGGTTACTAAATAAAGACTGCAGCTGCCATCATTGATTCTCTCACATCATCAACATATTTTGAATACAAATAGTCCAGTGGTGGAAGACATTTTTACCTAAGTAGAAATATTATTACCACACTGTGAAAATAGTAATACCACTACAAGGAAGAGTTCTGCATTCAAAATGTCGCTCAAATAAAAGAATCTAGTATCTGATGTTTTTGGATTAATATAACTGCTGCATGTGTATGTTGCATTTTACTGCTGGAGATGTTTAAGGTTGAGCTCACTTTAACTACTTTACATACTGTTGGTGTTCTGAAGGCTGCAGGACAGAGCCGGTGATCTAGCCACACTCAGCCGCTAGGGGCGCTATCGCGCTCTACTGCGCCGAGTGCTGTGGCTTGTGAGAGAGAAGAAGAAGAGACTGATGACAGTGAGAAGTGTGTACGGCCGGCAGAAGTCGTGTTGTTACTTTGTGTCAGTTAACCTGCCGTTTGTGGTTCAGTGTGCGTCCAGAGGAAAGTAAGTTCTGTTGTTTATTTACTGGATGCATTTTCATTGCTGTATATTTATCTGCTCCATATGTCTGTTAGCTGAGGTTAGCTTGTGCTAAAGTGAATGTTGCTAACAGTGTTAGCTATAGCCTTTGATGGGTTAAATGGTTGTTTATGTTATATTTATGCCACTGACCGTTTCTTAGTTGTCAGTTGTGATATGGTGTGTAGCCTATATGATATTTATGTTTCATGCTAATGATAACTTTATCATACTGTGAGCTGTATTATTAATGGCTATTGTTTTTATTTGGTTTATTTCAGAACCACACACACCCACCACATTGTGTGCAATATTTACCTGGATTAAACACCAGAAAAGGGATCAACTGTCTCCTGCTTCTTCTTTATTAAGTCTTGGGGGAACATATAGTGCGTTCTGACAGACGCCCACTACGCGATTACGCATCAGAGAAACTAGCCTGTATTATTTAGCCTTCATCACATATGGTCCTTCGAGCCGGATAAGGTAATTACGTAGTAAAAATGGCTCATGTTCCCCCAAGTGAAGATGCACGTCCACGCCGACAAGCGCGCCAACCAAGATGGATGGAAGATTATGAAGGGTACATCCTCCCTCAGGCCGTAAGCTACCCACCACACACCTCTGCTGCGTTAGAGGAGACTGACTGGACCAGTAGAGAGGGATTTGCCGAGATGACACCCCTCACCCAGCGCTCACTTCAGCAAACACATTATCCTGCTGAGTTCATAGAGACATCTCCCAGTCACATTGGAGCTGCAGCACCTGTGTATGTGAGTACGCCACAGCCATATCAGCGCCCGCCTGTAATGATGGATGTGTTGCAGCATATACAAGAAGATAATAGGAGGTTGCACCTGATGATGAGGGATATGAGACGTCAGATGGACAGGAGTGGTGCAGCACCTCCCAGCTTACAGCTGCATCATCCACATGAGAGTCACCACCCTGCCAGAGGAGTGGGCACGAGGCCCCCACCGTCACAACCCCCCATGCTGCATCCACCGCCTCGAACACGTCATCCACAGACAGGAGATCACGACAGCCGGCCAATGCCACCACCACCCTTGCAAGCTGCACCACCGCCTCCACCAAGGGAGCTGCGTCGCCCGCCTGCAGCACAAGACACGAATATAGCAGACGATGATTGGCCGCTGCCTCCCCCACCAGTAGTCTTCCCTGATGACGATTATGAGCCACCAAGAGTCCAGCCTACACCTGTAAGACAACCTGCTGATATTGTGGAGAACCTCAGAGAACGTCTACAGCAGCTGGAGGCACGCCTGTCACCAGCTCCATCCATGCTGTCAGAACCACAATATGATAGTGTGCTGCCATCGGTTGCACCCCCTCAGCCCCCACAACGGCTAACCTCAGCAGTGCCACGGCCGAATAGCAGCGAGAGGACATACAGGGGCCCGGCACCATCGATCCCTAAGTTCACACGGGGTGACCCCAGAGAGTTTTCCAGACTGAAGCTTGCACTCGACAATATTCTTCCTGCTGATGCGACGGAGATGTTCAAGTACCAAGTGCTCTGTGACCACCTCAAGTTTGAAGAGGCTCTCCTGATAGCTGACTCCTATAGCAACTCCTTATTCCCCTACTCTGACACTATGGCTTCCTTGACCAAACACTATGGTCAGCCTCACCAGCTGTCTCTACAGCGCATTGCAGAGCTCATGGAGGAGCCTGCTATCCGAGCTGGCGACTCTGCAGCGTTCAGGAGGTTTGCTCTGAGGGTCCGAGCTCTAGTCGGGATGTTGGAGCAACTGGGTGAAGATGGGCGCACAGAGTTAAAGTGTGGGTCTCATGTGGCCAGATTAATGAGGAAGCTTCCCCAGGATCTCCGTGCCACCTTCCGACGTCATCTTCATTCCTGGAAGGCAGGAATCCCGTCTTTGATGGACTTCGCAGAGTGGCTCGACTACGAGTTGGAAATCCAGGAGGACGGAGACCGGTTCGACAAGATAGAGGAAGTCCAGGGAGGGAGAAGCGGGGTGAGGAAGGAGTGTGACAAGGATAAGAGAACCAATAGGAAGGCCATGAACGTGCTGCATGGTACCACCCTTGACACAACCCCGCAAGCAGATCAAGCTGAAGTCTCAGATCACCAAGAGGCCCCGGATAAGCCCAAAGCCTACTGCCCCTACTGCAGCAATACGCAGCACTTCTTGGACCAGTGCTTGAACTTCAAGCAATTAACCAAGGAGCAGAAGACGACCTGGGTGAAGGCCAACAACCGTTGTTGGCGTTGCGGACGGCACCATCAGGCCGCCCAGTGCAGGTTGAGAGTCCTATGTAAGACGTGTAAGGGGAAGCACCTTGAAGCCTTGCACGAAGTGAATCTCCGGCCTGGCAGGAATGAGCGCGCCGCTGGGAATGGCATTGGTGCAGCGGTGAAGTCAGCCACAGATGTTCTGTACCTGGATCGGCGTGCCGGCTGTAATCAGGTCCTCTTGAAGGTCAGTAAAGTGCTCCTGCGTAATGGCAACCACACCTTGGAGACATACGCCATACTAGACGATGGCTCAGAGAGGACGATCCTTCTACAGGAGGCCGTTCAGAGGCTGCAGCTTCAGGGAACTCCAGAGAGCCTCACCCTGAGAACAGTTCGGGAGGACATGAGAACACTACATGGTTCATCGGTGATGTTCAAAATCTCGCCAGCTGGTCAGCCAACAAAGACATTCACGATTGAGAGAGCCTTCACTGCAGGCGGACTAGGTCTCGCGGAACACTCTTACCCAGTGAAGGGACTTAAGCGCAAATACAAGCACCTTAAGACACTCCCCCTACAACAGTTCACAGACGTCCATCCACTTCTTCTGATAGGCTCTGACTGTCCACACCTGGTGACGCCTGTTGAACCTGTCCGTCTCGGCCCACCAGGGGGCCCAGCTGCGGTGAAGACCAGGCTTGGCTGGACACTGCAAGGGCCAGTCAAGTCTCTTCAACAGTGTAACCGCCCACAACAGTGTCTGTTCGTGTCCACCACCTCTCCTGCGGCTGAACTCTTTAATCAGGTTGAGAAGCTCTGGCAATTGGACACCCTGCCGTACAGAAATGAGAAACTGGTGACTAGGTCACGAAGAGACCAAGAGGCCATGAACCTTCTAGAGGCAAAGACTAGGAGAGTGGAGGTGGATGGAGTCCTCAGGTACGCCACCCCACTGTTATGGGTGAGTAACATGCCTATACTCACAGCACAGCCTGAAGCGGCACTTCCCAGCCTACGCAGCACGGAGAAGCGTCTTGGCAGAGACCTGGTAAAGGCAGAGGCATATCAGGCAGAGATCACAAAGCTGAGGACAGCAGGTTACGTCTCCAGAATTGGTCAGGAGCAGGTGAAGACTTCCAAGGAGTCGTGGTTCATCCCCCATCACCTGGTGACACACAATGGAAAACATCGGATCGTGTTCAATTGTTCCTACACCTATAAGGATAAGAACCTCAACGAACTACTGCTGTGTGGCCCAAACCTTGGTGCATCTCTCCTGGGTGTCCTGCTGCGGTTTAGGGAACATTCCATTGCGGTCAGCAGTGACATAAAGGGAATGTTCCACCAGGTGAGGTTGCTGCCTGAAGACCGACCACTGCTGCGCTTTCTCTGGCGTGATCTACAGAGAGATTCCCAACCCAGCGTATATGAGTGGCAGGTCCTTCCCTTCGGGACTACTTGTTCCCCATGCTGCGCCATATACGCACTACAGAGACATGTCCACGATCACACCCATCCAGGAGATGCAGCGCGTGAGTCCATCGAGAACCACTTCTATGTGGACAACTGGCTACAGAGCTTCCCTACTCCAGATGTGGCCCGAGACGTCGCAGACAAGCTGAGGGGGCTGTTACTGGAGGGAGGCTTCGAGCTGCGACAGTGGGCCAGCAGCATGCCAGATGTCATCGGCCACCTGCCCAAAGAAATCAGGTCAGAGAGTAGTGAACAGCTGCTTAACCACACAGACATGGACCCTCAAGAACCTGCCCTGGGTCTGCGTTGGTTATGTCACTCGGATACGCTGCGGTATAAGTCACGGCCGCTGGAGCACTCCCCTGCCACCATGAGGAACATCTACAAAGTATTGGCCAGCCAATACGACCCCATAGTGTTCCTCACACCCTATACCACTAGGGCCAAAGTTCTTGTTCAGCACTTATGGGACAAGAAGCGGGAGTGGGACGACCCTTTGCTGCCCGGTGAGTTGCTTACAGCATGGCAAGATTGGGAGAACGAGTTACCTTACTTGGACAGCATCAGACTGCCTCGTTGCTACGTCAGTCCAGCCATGGATCAGGCAACTAATAAGCGAGAGGTCCATATCTTCTGTGACGCGTCTCAACGTGCGTATGGCAGTGTGGGATATCTACGCACAGAAGACACAGAGGGGCATGTAGAGGTGGCTTTCCTGACAGCCCGGTCCAGAGTGGCCCCCAAGCGTCAGCTCTCCATGCCACGGCTGGAGCTGTGCGCTGCGCTCACGGGCGCACAGCTTGCAAACGTGCTCACCCGGGAGCTCACATTGGAGATATCCAGAGTGGTTATGTGGACGGACTCAACAACTGTTCTTGCTTGGATCCAGTCGGACTCTTGCCGCTTTAAGGTGTTCGCAGGAACCCGTATTGCAGAAATTCAAGAGTTGACTGATAGCCAGGCCTGGCGCTACGTGGAGACGGCAGAGAACCCAGCGGACGACCTCACCCGGGGGAAATCACTGCAGGATCTCTCATGTGAGAATCGTTGGAGTCATGGACCCCCGTTCCTGCGGCTGCCACCTGATCAGTGGCCAGTGCACCTAGTCCCAATGAGTGAAGACATCGCTGAAGAGCTGCGAAGGCCCACAACCTGCTTGGTTAGCACGGTAACCAGCACCCACCATTCCTTACCTGATGCTCAGCAGTTCAGCACCTTCAGTGAATTGGTGAAGGCGACTGCGGGGACCCTTCATGGGGCGGCTGCTGAGGCTACAGGGACCCCTACAGCAGAGGAGTTCAAGGAGGCGGAACTCAGCATCCTGCAGTCCGCTCAAAGAGACAGCTTCCCTGAAGAAGTCCAGTGTCTGGCAGCTGGGAAACAAGTCCCTTCCTCCAGCTGCTTAATCACACTGGCTCCAGAATATGATGTATCACTCCAGCTGATACGAGTAGGAGGTCGACTGCGACGTTGTCAGGATCTGGAGCATGATGTGATCCATCCTGTAGTCCTTGACCCGAGACATGCTGTGACCAAGCTACTCATTCGACAGGTCGACCATGATCTGAAACACCCTGGTGCAGAGCGACTCTTTGCGGAGCTAAGGAGGAAGTTCTGGATTCTTCGGGGCCGTGAGGCCATAAGGAGAGAGCAGCGCTCATGCCCTGAGTGTCAAAGATGGAGAGCCCAACCTGTCAACCCCAAGATGGCAGACTTACCCCCTGCACGGCTCAGGCTACATCAACCAGCCTTCTACTCTACGGGGATAGATTGCTTTGGTCCGATGCAGGTTAAAGTCGGCCGACGGAACGAGAAACGCTGGGGCTTGCTCTTTAAATGCCTCACGACAAGAGCAGTCCATATTGAGGTGCTGTCCAGCATCAACACGGATTCCTTCCTGATGGCCTTAAGAAGGTTCATATCCCGCCGTGGGAGACCAGCAGAGTTGCTCTCGGACCAGGGCACCAATTTCAGAGGTGGAGATAGGGAGTTACAAGAAGCTTTCCAAGCCCTCCATCCTTCTCTCCAAGACCAGCTGGCAGAGTACCAGATAAAGTTTCGCTTCAACCCACCTAGCGCCCCCCACTTTGGCGGATCCTGGGAGCGGGAAATCAGGTCTATTAAGGCCGCTCTGACTGCTACCCTGGGCTCACAAGTTGTCAGTGGAGAAGTGCTGACCACAGTCCTGATTGAGATTGAGGGCATTCTCAATTCCAAGCCCCTCGGCTACGTATCATCCGATGTAGCAGACCCAGACCCAGTCACCCCCAATCTGCTGCTGATGGGGCGGCCAGACCCTTCTCTACCTCAGGCAGTGTATCACGACTCAGAGCTGCTCAGCTGGCGCCAATGGAGGGCCTGTCAAGTGCTGTCTGATCGCTTCTGGGTGCGGTTCCTGCGCCACTACCTGCCCACATTGCAAACACGGTCCAAGTGGCAGTCTGATACATCTCCTCTTCAGCTGGACACCATCGTGATGATCGTCGATCCTCAACTGCCAAGAGCATCGTGGCCTGTTGGGAAAATCGTGAAGGTGCTCCCTGGGGCCGATGGTCTGATTCGCACAGCAGAGGTTAAAGTCAAGGACCGCACCTACGTCCGACCTGTGAGTCGTCTTATCAGACTCCCTGCTGTACCAGAAGACAATGTACAGTGATGGACTGAATACTGCAAATTTGCTGGAGCAAATTTGGGGGCGGCTGTTCTGAAGGCTGCAGGACAGAGCCGGTGATCTAGCCACACTCAGCCGCTAGGGGCGCTATCGCGCTCTACTGCGCCGAGTGCTGTGGCTTGTGAGAGAGAAGAAGAAGAGACTGATGACAGTGAGAAGTGTGTACGGCCGGCAGAAGTCGTGTTGTTACTTTGTGTCAGTTAACCTGCCGTTTGTGGTTCAGTGTGCGTCCAGAGGAAAGTAAGTTCTGTTGTTTATTTACTGGATGCATTTTCATTGCTGTATATTTATCTGCTCCATATGTCTGTTAGCTGAGGTTAGCTTGTGCTAAAGTGAATGTTGCTAACAGTGTTAGCTATAGCCTTTGATGGGTTAAATGGTTGTTTATGTTATATTTATGCCACTGACCGTTTCTTAGTTGTCAGTTGTGATATGGTGTGTAGCCTATATGATATTTATGTTTCATGCTAATGATAACTTTATCATACTGTGAGCTGTATTATTAATGGCTATTGTTTTTATTTGGTTTATTTCAGAACCACACACACCCACCACATTGTGTGCAATATTTACCTGGATTAAACACCAGAAAAGGGATCAACTGTCTCCTGCTTCTTCTTTATTAAGTCTTGGGGGAACATATAGTGCGTTCTGACAGACGCCCACTACGCGATTACGCATCAGAGAAACTAGCCTGTATTATTTAGCCTTCATCACAGTTGGCTAGTTCTACAGCAATACATCATATTTATGTAGCGTGGCTGTCCTGTGAGAACGATGTATCCCTGAAAAGTTTCCTGGTTTCAGAAAAACAGCCTGTTATCTGCTTTGTGACTACGTATTTTCCAGCTCATTCAAGAGGGTTTTTAAAGAGTTTGTTTCACTTGAGAAGAACGAGAATTTTCTCAGCCTGTAAAGGAACACTTCAATGTTCAAGTTATCACAAACATTCAAAATCAACACATCTGGGGATACATGGTTTTGAACGGACAGGAAAAGGATTAAAAATTTTAATCTGAAAAATAACTACAGCCGTCAGACAAATGTAGAGGAGTAAAAAGTACAATATCTGCTTCTGAAAGTGGAGTAGAAGTATAAAGTTGCATGAAATTGAAATACTCAAGTAAAGTATAAGTACCTCAAATTCGTCAGCACATAATATGTAATTGTAACTGTAACTGCCTCTCTTTAGGGGCCTCTCTTTCAAAATGAAACAAAAGAGTATTGTGTGGGAGCCAGACCTTCTGGAGGAATAAACACCCGGAGTCACATCAGATTCTGCTCTGATCCAGAGCTGTTTACTGAGTCCAAAATTTCTTTTTAACTTCTGAGATTAAAACATGGATTTATCTTCACTCCTGTTTATCAACCTGACCGCACCGCAGGTGTTTATGTTCTGTAATGGTGACTGCTGACTGGAGCTTTAAGGGAAATGTCCTTTCTTCATGAACATAACATAACTGGAGTCTCTGTGTTTGAATTCACGACAACCTCTGACTCAACTCAGCTCTCACAGACACACACAGCTTCTGTAATAATAAGCACAACAATATCTGACGTAACTCAAATGTTCACAGACTACAGTATGTAACATTTTAGTTCTATTCACGTTACGTTTTGTCTCTTTTGCCAACTTCCTTCCTCACTCTCTGACTCTGTCCCAGAAGTTCCTAGGACAAGTGACCTAATTAAACCCTTGGGTGGTTTTCTCTAGGTTTGACATTGTTGGAAACATTTGGGATAATGTAAGTACACAACTCAACAAAATATATAACTAGTTGTTTTTTGTACATTTTACTGCAGAATTCATACGTATTATATCTTTAAGTACAGTACTAGCGTAGCCGAAGTTGCTCAGTGACGAAAGGCAAGAAATTACACAAAAACTAGTCATAGTATGATAAAAACAGAACAACCAATGACAGCTGTCCTCTTCTGTCCCAAACTCAGAAAAAAACTAGCAAATAATGTGTGTCACTCATCAACTTTGTCCCACACTGTTTACATAGACACATGTTACTCATACCCTCTTGACTGGCGCCGTCCTGCTCGGTAGGAGGATCCCATACTGTCCTGGTGTTAAAGCAGAGCAGGTAGACTCACAGGAAGAGCGGAAACATGTTTTTTATGGCTCTGCTTTGTCTGCTGTTATTGCGGCCTGGCTTCACTGCTCTAATGACTTCTCCATTGGAAGAGGTAGGTGGAAAGCTGCGGGTGAACAGGAGCACTGTGGTTAGTGATTCCTCTGATCGGGACTTCTGCAAAGTACATTGAACTCTTCAACTTGAAACTGTTTATCATCCTGTGAAAACCCACGACCTGCAGAAAGTCATACTGTGTTTTTACTGGATTTACATGGCATTCACTGAAAAACAAAAGCTCCAAAATAGTTTTGTGTTTTCATGCAGTATTTGGGCCACAGAGCTAAATTTAGACACACAGGTTTAAAGCTGCTAAAAATGGTGTTATTGTTTGTGTCCTCTTCAAGCTTTCTCATCACTCCTCCAGTCAGAAAGACACAGTTTCCTCCTCTGGTTCTTCTCCTGACGCCTCAGGTACGTAAAATCAGTTTGAAGACTCACGAATAACGCAATGAGAACTGTCTTCTTCCTGTCATGGTGTAGTGACACGTTATATAAAACATAATCTTATCTCATAACGACACTACTACTACTGAACTACAAAAACGAGCACTATACCATACAGATTATGGCAATTTACAGTAAGGGACAACATTTTGAGTAGTTAATAGGAAACAAATGGGGAACGAACTGCTATACCGCTTTTCCACCAAAATTAGCAGGCCTACACAGGTTTTTCAAACGCGGGTCAAAGAAAATCGAAAAATTGCCTTTTGACCCCATTCCTAATTTCCGAAGGCAAGGCAAGCCCTCCTGTGATTTTTATCTGAAGTGTTACATTGTACGTCACTAATGTCACATTTTACATCACAAATGCACTGGAAACAGGTGGACTCCTTTCACTATCATAATTTGAGCCACTCTATCCAATAGCATTTAGAAAGTCTAGAGAGTCGCATGATTAAATTATTTTATCCCCACTCAAATTAGCCTGGCGCTAAACCAGAAGTTAGCTGGCGATCCAGGTATTTTCATAGCCGGGAAGTAAAGCTTTTTCGGCTTCAAAACACTACTGAGCAGCTTTCATAGGAATGAATGGGGCTCGGCCTCCAACACTGTGTCCAGTAACAACACGTTCTTGAATAGGCTGCATCCCAAATTCCTTCCTTATTTACGCACCACCACTGGGTGTTGATAATGCATCATCACTTCACGCGGCTGAATCTAGCATGGTTACCCAGTCTTACGTTTAGAACAAAGCAAAGTGATAAAAACCTGTGTCTACTGCAGAGTCAATTGAAGGGAATGTGTAAATGCTGAATTTACACATTCCCATTGCACACAAAAGCCTGATCTTAGCGGGTTAAAGTGGGACTTTTGACCAGTGGAAAAGGGGTACTAGTTAACCATTAGTTAATGAGTAATTTGTAATCCAATTTTATAGAAAAGCTAATGATTTTTTAATGATTCGTTAATTAAGAAACAAGTGAGAAACAAATCAGGAATGAAATGGAAAAGGAGTATTTGGGACAATGTGCTTTATGCTAACATTAAACGCTGAAGGAGGCTGTTGCTGGTACCGTGGCTCTCCTCTACGGCTCAGGGACTGTGTGCTTAGTGCTACTGAGTTAGCTAGTTGCTGTGTACTGTGAGTGTGGCACAATGTTTTCATTGCTTACCATATCCAACTACCTCATGTCTCACTCGCATATAAGTAAACACTGGTTTTTATTTATAAATATAAATTTTGGCTGCACTTTCTCTGTCATTCTTGTGCCACTAGCTTGCAAATAGCTTTCGCAGCCCATCCAATGTTTTAGTAAGGGCCGAATAAGATGATTGGATTGGTTTACTACAGCTACAGCCTAAATTACTGGATTATTTGGATTGTGCTTCTGAGAATAACACACCAAGCCTACTTTTAACTAATGGACATGTCCTCATGAAGTAATGATTCAGTCCTCTTTATGAGGACTTCAACCACTCAGTATGATGCACCGCTTTATTTAAAGGGTCACAAATAAGTAATTGTAATAAAATGATGAAGTAATAAGGGCCTGTTACTACCACTCAGTATTATGTGTTACTACTTGGGCTGCACAGAAACAGTAACTAATGTATTCATTAACTAATCATTAACTACTGATTCAATAATATAGGATCCTCAGGTCTTCCCTCCGGTAACAGGAGTTATAGGAAGTAGTGATTCATTAATTATTGATTATTCACCAATTATCAAGTTATTCTTGTTTCTTAATTAACTAATCATTAAGTAATCATTAGCTTCTCTATAAAATTGGATAAGGAGTTACTCATTAATAATGGTTAACTAGCAGTTGATTACGAATTCAGTCTTCATTTGTTATCTGGTAACTACTCAAAATTTTGTTTCCTTTATTGTGAAGTGTTACCCAGATTACTACTGTGTGTCTATACTGTTTCTTCTCCTTGATCACAGTGAGTGGACGGCTGCGTCGATCAGCTTTGATGCCTGATATCACACATCTGGAACTACTGGTGGTGGTGGGACCTGATGTCCAGCAGGTCCACAAGCAGGATACAGAACGATATATCCTCACCAACCTCAACATTGTAAATCTGAGCACAAAAACATGAAGTAAAATGATTCAAATTGTCTTCTGAACAGCCTACGTTCTGTTGATGGCCATTTGTGTGCCTTGAAATCAATGTAGCCTACTGTATGGAAAAAAAGTTAGTGGTGCAAACTTAAACAAACACTATTGTAGGCTGAAATAGATATTATTTAAATAAAAAGTAGCACAAGTTAGGGAGAAAAATCAGTTCAGATGTAGTATGTTGAAATATTTACGTAACCACATGTATTGGCTGTACTGCAATACTATAGTCCCAGAATGACCTGACTTATATTCCAATTTCCACTCAGGCCTCAGAGCTGCTGAGAGACATGACCCTGGGAGCCAACATGAGGGTGCACCTGGTCCGCATGATCATCCTGTCAGAGCCAGAGGTAAGTAACTCACTGTTATAACTTCAATGAAGAATCAAGTTCATAAATGAGCAGATTTTAAGAGTATTATGTTTGTGCAGCTCTTGTGTAATTAAAGCATTTATAGGTACAAAGCTAATGCTGTTATCCAGAGTGACTTTGAACATCAGCACCAGTGGAATAACCTTTTTTTCTGTTTTATTATTAGTCCTTTACTTTTGTTACTGTGGTCACTCTTCTAGCCAGAGATCCAAATGTCGACCAACATTACCTCGTCTCTCAGAAGTGTGTGTGACTGGGGCAGAAGGATAAACCCCTCAAATGATACAGACCCACTACACGCTGATCTCCTGTTGTACATTACAAGGTATATGCATTGGGTTGTATTGTGAGTTCATATTGTATGAATGAACACGTTTTACTACATCTTTACTGTCACAAACAGGTACGACCTGGAGTTGCCTGATGGGAATAAGCAGGTCAGGGGTGTAGCACAGCTGGGTGGGGCCTGCTCCAATGACTGGAGCTGTGTGATCACAGAGGACACGGGCTTTGACCTGGGGATCACCATCGCTCATGAAATCGGCCACAGGTAAAGCATTTCATTACATCATTACAGCTTATAGGTAACACTTTGTTTTGCAGGGCTGTAATTTCCAATGAAAGTGTAGTGCCAGTGCAATTTGACACTAATTTGGGAAAGAAGTGAAAGTGTTTGATTGGTGCACTTTCAATTTATGAAGTCAAATTAATTGCTCTAGTAACCTGGACAGCCTCAGTTCACAGCAAGTCAGATAAACATGTAATATTTGACTACATGCAAGGGGAGGACTGAAACTGCCAAAATGAAAAATAGATATATAAGTGTCTCAATAAATAGATATGCCATTAAATGCACCAAAAAAGATTTAAAGAAAAAAAAAAATAATAATAAAAGTAAAATGTTTTGAATAAAAAAAATGATCAGCCAAGCATATATAGAGAATAAAGTGTCAAATAAAATATATATAATAATGAATATGCATTTGTATTTAAATTAAGCTTTTCATTCCTTTACACATCCCTATGTTCCCTATAATCAGTACCAAATAATATGTCTCCCTCCAAGAAAGTTCTTATAAATGATTTGGAAATTTCTGACACAATACATTGTGCAATTAGTTAAAAGAACATAGTGAATCACTGAGTATTGAGTCCTGTACTGTAACAGCACTGGACCCTGAATGTCAGTGACAGTTTGAACAAGTTAATTGAAATTGCTTAATGGTCTAAGCATCACAAAAGAGAAATTTCACCATATTTAACATTTAATTTACTTTTCACCCAGTTTTGGAATCAACCATGACGGAGTGGGAAACACCTGCAGCAGGAGCGGCTTCATAATGGCCTCTGATGGAGGCTACAACAGTGTGGATCTGACCTGGTCCCAGTGCAGCAGACAGCAGCTGCTCACATTCTTCAGGTGGGCCAGCCTGTTCAGAGCAGCTGTGCAGGATAATGCCTCTCATTCATCATGCACACCTGCCGATGTTGAAAGGGCATTTCATCTATAAGTCATATCTTCATGGGTTCACCTCAGGTTGTTTTAACTGATTCCCTTTGCACATTGTGAGAAAGGATTGATGTAATATATTGTTTTGTTTCAAAATTCTTAAAAAAAACAAAAAACTTATTACATCTTAAAAGAATAGTCATTACCCACCACCATGCTGACGGAAGGTTGGGTGAAGTTTTGTACTCCACAAAACATTTCTGGAGCTTCACAGGAAAAAAACATTGCAGCATTTTAAAAACAACAACTTTTAAAAAAACAACCGAAACAAAACATAAAATGGCTCCATAATGCTTGTCCGGCGTTATCCAAGTCTCCAGAAGCCCCGAAATACCACATGGATTTGAAAAGATTCTATATACACCCTTTTTAAAGCTGAAATCTTCACTATAGCTGCTTAGCTAAAAACATCAGCGCACACCCCGTCTGAGGTGGGTACATAAGCTTGACCACGTGTCGGGGGTGTTAATAATGTCTTTTCTAAGTAATTTGGGATCTCGGGGCTTCCGTAGACTTGTTTTTTGCATTTTAAAACAAGTCTCCAGCTACTTCAGTTGTTTAAGAAAATGCTGCTACATTGTTTTGCATTGCAATATTACATCAATCTTTTCTTAGTATTTGAAAAGGGAATCAGTTTGAACAACCTGATGAGAAAACATTAAGATACGACTAAAAAGACTCTTACATACTTATACTGCGAGTAGTTAACACATATGAAGTACATATCTGCTATAGGCTCAACTTTATACTGAAATGTCACATTTATTAATGTTCCCAGTGAAGGTAAAGCTGACTGTGTCAAAGACCTTCCTGCACTGGGAGGCTCCCTACAGAACTGGAAGCCTGGCCTATATTATGGAGTTGATGACCAGTGCCGGATAGCTTTTGGAAGCTCCGCAAGAGCCTGCTCCTTCACCAATCCTGACCTGGTAAATCACCTGTGATTGCTGCTTGATACCACCAGGTGGCATTTAACATAAAAAATATACAGTATTACCATACTTCTAGTCATTTTTACAATATTGGTCTCTTTCCATCAGCCAGCTTGTCGTGCTCTGTCCTGTCACATTAACCCCGATGATGACAGCTCCTGCAAACGCCTCCTGGTTCCACTGCTGGATGGGACAGAGTGTGCACCTAATCAGGTGCTGCTGAGTCATTTTGGTGCAATCATTTTCCAAGAGTGGTATTATTTACTAAAAATAGACCCCAACATGTGTCTTCACGAGGTAAAATGCTCTCTTGCAGTGGTGTCTGAAGGGCCGTTGTGTGTCCCTGGATGAGCTCAGCTCCTCTGTGGTGGTGCACGGCTCCTGGTCCAGCTGGTCAGCGTACTCCCCCTGCTCACGGACATGTGGTGGGGGAGTCACTCATCGCACACGGAAATGCAATAACCCAAGGTGAGAAATGTGATGCAAGCATCAGTCATAGTCAGTGCAGGCGATCCTGTGACTGTGCTTTACATGATAAGCCTAAGGGTAAGAAATTAAACTGTGTGTCATGTCTAATTTCTCAGACCTGCTTTTGGAGGGGATGACTGTGAGGGACCAGATATTGAGGCTGAACTTTGTCACCAGCAGGTAAAGTTTTCACTGGTTATGTTTACAGTGGGCCTCCGTACAGTGCATCAGTACTATTTACTCAGTCGATCATTGTATGACATGACATCACATGTATGTAACGCTGTGATCCGACCCTCTCACTGAAGTAACATAGTGCAGAAACAAGTGATAGGGGGCGGAGTGGCTGACACAGAGACACCATTCACCCTGTTACAAGACACTGTACCATCAACATGATTTTGAAGCTGTTATTTTAAGGTTAAAAAAGTTACATAATGTTGCTTTAAATCAAACAAAGTCAGTAGGTAGCCAGAATACATGGCTAAAACAAAGTAAAATTTCAAATGTTGAAATTCAAAGAGAATTCAAAACAAGAAAGATAGATAAATAAACAGGAACATTAATAGATTGAAAACTAGCAATTCAAAGTTGGGAATGGGTCAGCAATATTAATGAACAGTGTAAAAAGTACCCAAAAGTAATTCATGAGTAAAAGTAAAGACATCCTGTTAAAAAAGTTCTTGGGTGAAAGTGAAAGTCACCCATATGAATATCACTGGAGTAAAAGTCTTAAAGCGTCTGATATTAAATGTACTGATGTATCAAAAGCATTTTTCTGGCAATAAACATACTTAAGAAAAAATACATTTTACATTCATTTGCACATACTGTCGACCTGATGGCTGATTACTGGATCTGATATTCAGCATTTTTCTAATACTCAAAATCTGTTGGTTTTTTTTTAAAAAAATGTGCTTCTTTGGCTCAGCTGCAAAGAGGCAGCATGCAATTTTCAAAGTAGGAACTAAAAAATTGAAGCACTGATGGGATGACTCAGACAACCGGAGCCAAAAAAGTCATTTAAAAGTGAGACCATGAGTCTGGAACAAAGGGAGCAATTCTCAAAATGAGTTTTTGATGACATACAATGTTCCGCCCTGAATGTCTCTGTGGTCAGTGGTGGAATCAGACACTATAATCTGGCCAGAAATGTAGAAAATAATCCCTCTATCTTCTCCCACACATAGTCATGTGAGCGCACCCAGCTGGATTTCATGGCAGAACAGTGTTCCCAAACAGACCTCCACCCACTCTACCTGATACCAAACACTGCCTCCTTCTACACCTGGATCCCTGCTGTCGGCTTTGCACAAGGTGGGCCTAGTGACAACTTTTTGTGTTCCATATGTAAAGGGACAAAACCTTTATCTCATTTTTTTTCTTTCAACCGTTCTCACCAGGGGATGAGCAGTGCAGATACATGTGCCAGTCAGATGGAGAAAACTTCATAGTGAGTCGTGGCTCTCAGTTTGTGGACGGGACTCGCTGTGAGTCAGACAGCCCGCCTCCCTTTGGCTCCACAGCTGCTTGTCTAAGAGGGAGATGCCAGGTAGGGATGACTAAGTGAGACTCAGCACCCCCGAGAACAGATTTTACACTCAGTCTCACACTTTTCTAAATGCGCTGTTTGTCTCCGATCAGCTGTTCGGCTGTGATGGTGTGCTGCACTCTGGGAAAGTGAGGGATGTGTGCGGGGTGTGTGGTGGTGATGGATCGTCCTGCAGTTTGACCTCTGACTCCTACACTGGTGGTCAGGCCAGAGGTAGCAAACAACAGTGTGTGTAATTATTGAACACATTCAGTGACAGAAAATCAATTGACAACCATTTTGATTATTGATGAATCATGTATGTCATTTAGGTAGCAAGTGCATCAAACACAGTCTGATTCCCAGTGATGGGATGTACAAGTACACTTACTCAAGTACTGTAGCAGAGTATTTGCCTTTGAGTTGTAGTGGAGAAGAAGTATAAAGTAGAAGAAAATGGAAATACTCTAGTAAAGAACAAGTACCTTGAAATTAGTACAGAACTTGAGTAAATGTACTCAATTAAATTGCTTTTTTCTGGCATTTATAAGACAAAATATTTAACAGATCAACTTCAAAAACATGACAGCCTTTTTCCTCTTCTTTCTGTTCCAGAGTACACCACCTTCCTCTCTCTGCCAGTAAACGCCACACAGGTTCATATTGTCAACAGGGCTCCTCTCTTCACTCACATGGGTGAGTATCATCACTTTCACAACAGATTCAAGTTTCTACAACAGGATTCAAACTTGAATTCATTATGGGTATTTGTGTCCGCAGCTGTAACAGTCGGAGATGGGTACATTGTGTCTGGGAGGGGCAGCATGGCGCTGAATATGACCCACCCCTCCCCACTGGATGATAACCACCTAGAGTACCACCTCCACATGACCCCTGACCTTCTGCCTGAGATGGAGGAGCTGCTGCTGCCCGGACCACTGCAGGAGGAGATAAACATACAGGTCAGAAGAGATAAAATGTCCAGTCTAATTCAAGAGGTGGACTGGAAAAGTAGCTTTCAAATATTGAATCTTATTACAAAATGCTTAAATCAAAATCTATCTATGCGTGCAACATCTGATTTTTATAATTATTTTTGTCTCTGCAGGTCTATCGCAAATATGGAAAAGAATACGGAGAGAAAACAAATCCGAACATCAGCTACCAGTTCTATGTACCTACCAGCAACAGTGACTTGACAGACATCACACCGAAAGGCAAATGGGCCGTCTTAACAACACCCTGCTCTGTCTCCTGTGGATCAGGTCTGTAACTGTTAATCAAGAGCCATACTGAAAAGCACAAAAAGAACACAGCACAATAAATGTATTTGATTATTACAAATTCACAGACTGACTGCAGCTTTCTAGTTTTACAATCTCAAAGAGGACGCACTTGAAGCAATATTGACCTTTACGGGGAAGCTTTTATCACATACTTATGATATCTGTCTATCATAGCTGAAGTGATGCAAATGTCAAATTCACGTTGTCATTGTTCATATCTCAGATATTTCCACAAGGAAATACCACCAAATGTCCACTGAACTGATTAACTGAATGATCACACACAGTCCAGCAAACAAAATGAAATATTGTGTGTTTAAAATATTGTTTTGTTTATTTTCCTTGTAGATAAAAAATGCTGTTTCCTTTTGAATATCCTCAACGTGTGCTTTACTTAAGTATATTTATTTTCTGCTAGCTTATGCTTCCACTCCACTACAGTTCGGAGGCAAATATTAAACTTTTTACTCCACTACATTTATTTGACAGGTTACTTTGCAGATTACTAATGGATCAGAGCCAAAGTAGCACATTTTCTAATTAATTTATTTGATCACCAATTTTTTATTTAAAAAAACTGATTCCAATAATCAGAAAATGTAGGAATGTCTGAATGTTGGATCCGATAATCGGCCAGGCTGGTTATACTTTTGTTTATAGTAAAGCCATGCATGAGGGTGCAGAATCTGAAATGTAAAAAAAAAATTGCCCCAAAACACAGAAAAATCATTTAATTGAAACGGTTCCTTTTTCTTTCTACACATTCTAACCTTTCTTTTATTAATAGGTGTACAGAAGCACGTATACATCTGTGTAAGTGAAGGAACCAACAACCATTTGGAGGAACACAACTGTGAAACACCTCCTCCACCCACACCACCCCACACAACCTGTCAGCTCTCCCCCTGTCCCCCCAGGTTAGCCTCACACTTTGTCCTCCTCTCCGTGTGGACTGACGTGGACATGCAGCTCAGCACAAATGGGAACCCATGAATAATTCACTGTTTTGCAGGTGGGATGCGGGGACGTTTGGGCCTTGTAGCGCCTCTTGTGGTGGAGGAGAGAGAGTGCGTCCCGTAAGATGTATCCAGAAACACAGAACTGATGTGGTGAAGGTTCCTGATTCTGAATGCCCTCCTGATACAGCTCCAAGTACTGTGGAAAAATGTAACCCGCAGCCCTGTCCAGCCAGGTATAAAATCACTGTACTGTTGACCACAGAATATGAAGTATTTCAGGTTTGATAAATTAAATAATTTACCTGTGTTTCCAGATGGCGTGTGTCAGAGCCAGGGGAATGTTCAGCTGTGTGCGGGCCAGGAGAAGCCAAACGCGTCGTCTCATGTGTGCGGCCAGAAGACGGTCAGGATGTTGAAGCGGATCAAAGCTTGTGTTCAAAGCAGATCAAACCACCTGATTCTGTTCCCTGTGTAGTCGATGTTTGTCCCATTGGCTGGGAATCTAAGGCAGAGGTAGAGTAGGAAATGACTCGAATTTGGTTCTGATTTGAAAATGTGCAGCATGTCTGAACATCATCTTTTCTGAGCAGGAACAGCCCGTGTTAAAGTCTGGTTTGTTGCCGCGCTCCAGACAGGCTCCTGTGTACGTCTGGAGTCCTGTCATCAGCCAGTGCTCAAAGACCTGTGGGAATGGTAAGTGAAACCATACACTCACCTTCACTCAGAAACAGCATCTCCTTGTCAGATAAGGTCACCCAAAGCCTGATGCTCATGTAGGAACCCTGCAGGTGTGGTTCTCCTGTGTGGACCACCAGACCAGACTGGGGGTTCCTGACTTCCACTGTGACGCTTCAACCAAACCTCCACCTCAGTCTGAGACCTGCAACACATCTCCCTGCCCTCCCATGTGAGATGCCATACTTTAACTTTCATTTAATATACAGTGTTTATTTATAGTATAATCCGTGATGGAGTGTAACTAAGTACATTTACTCAAGTACTGTACTCAAAGTGTAACTTCACCAATTTATCAGATTACATGCAGCTTTTTCTCTGGAGCCACAAAGTGCTTCAAACTATTTTTTTCACATATGCATTAGTACTCCTTAAGACCTGTAAACACACTTTAATGTGTAAAATTGGTGGAGTTACCCTTTATGTACAACCTGTAGGTACTTCATTTGAGCATTACCATTTTCTGATACTTTATACTTCCACTGCACTACATTTTGGAAGCAAAAATGTTCCTTTTTACTCACTACCTTTATTTGATAACTTTAGTTACTAGTTACTTTGCAGATTACATGTTACATCAGAGCCAAAGAATCACATTTCAAATGAATTTATTTTGATAAAAAACAACACTGTTGACAATAAAAAGAAAGATGCTGCTAATGGATCTAATAATTGGTCAATCCACAGTATGAAGCATATGTAGTACATACAGTGCATGCAAATATATGTATAATTTACTTTAATTATACTTTTGGTACTTGGATACATTGAATGTCAGATACTTTAAGACTTTTACTCAAGTACTATTCTTCTGGATGGCTTTATTTTTTATTTTATCATGAGATCTTAACTTTCACTCAACCATGATTTTTGCGTACTTTTAACAAAACTGGCATTGCTCTATCCAACTGTATCCCACTAATCCGTATGTGGCCCTCTAACAACCTCAGTCCAGCCCTTGGAACATTTTATTTATGCTAATGAGGACATTAATCACTTATGTCTGTTGATAAGCACAAAAATACTCTTAGTTCATTGAAAAGTTTTAACCCAGGCTGTTCAAGCAGGGGAGTCCAACTGACAACCTACCTCTAAGATTAAAAAGGTGCATTGTTTGTGGTGGTTGAATAGACCGAGTATGTAAAGCAGTTTAAATAAGCTCAACCTTATCTACAGCAGTGAAATGCAACATACGCATCAATGCAGCAGTAATATTAATCCAAAAACATCACATATATATCGCACTATGCACTTGAGTTTATGCACCATGCACTTGATTTTATGTATTCTTGTATGTATTCCATTCTTGTAAAGTGTCTTTGAGAGTTTTTAAAAGCGCTGTACAAATAAAATGTATTATTATTATTATTATTATTATTATATAATAGTAAAACACTGACAGGGAACATTTAAATGCACTATGAGTACTTTTGCTTTTCATACTTTAAGTACATGTATTTTCAATACTTTAATACTGTTACTTAAGTACTTTTCACATGGTTGAAAAGTACTACGTATTAATTTCTACCAAAGTAATATTTGAACAAGATACCGTGTTGATTTTTGGCTACTTTTTACAACACACTATCCATTTAGAGAGAAAAGATGTCTTATAATAAGGGTTTGAAAATAACAGCAGCAAAATACATTTTCTAATCACCAGGTGGCACTCTAAGCAAGGAGTCTGCAGTGTAACGTGTGGAGGAGGGGTGGCCAACAGGGTGCTGTACTGTGCTAGAGAAACAGAGGGGGAGGAGGAGGTGGTGGAGGACTCTGAGTGCAGAGACTTTGTCAAACCCACAACGGTGGTTTCATGTAACACGCACAGCTGCCCAGCGAGGTACATCACAGAACATACACAGACAAACAAATCTTTTTTTTTCAAAGGCAAAATTTCTTAAAAAACACTTACATTTATCCAGGTGGAGGGTATTCAGCACATCAGCCTGCTCGGTGTCCTGTGATCTGGGTGTAGCTCAGAGGACTGTGTCATGTGTCCAGTTCATCCATGGTAAGGAGAGCGTGGTGTCAGAGGAAAACTGCCGATCAGCTGTCAAACCAGCCACCACAGTGCCCTGCCTGGTGCAGGTGTGCACCTTTAGATGGGAGGTGAAGCCATGGAGCCAGGTACATTTCACAGGAGACAAACTGACTGAAGATTAGATTAGATTCGAGATGAAAACATCAGTTGATTAAACATTAAGTCGATTGCCAAAAGATCAAAACCAATCTATTGATCATTAAAATACATGTTCAAGCAGTAATGTGAACTAATGATTTCAGCTTATCAAATATGAGGATTTTCTACTTTTCATATCTTTGGAAACTGAAAATCCTGAAAACAAGACATGTCACATTAAGCTCTGAGAAACTGTGATGGAAAACCTTCACTATATTTACACATTTTATATCGCAAACGAATGTCGAAAAAGAATTCTTAGTTGCTGCCCCAGATATGATAAAGAACTACACCGATGAGCCACAACATTAAAACCACTGACAGGTGACGTGAATAACATTGATCATCTGATCACAATGCGATGTTCTGCTGGGAAACCTTGAGTGCTGGCATTCATGTGAATGCCACTTGACACGCACCACCCATCCAAACACTGTTGTGGACCAAGTACACCCCCTCATCACAACAACACTACCCGATGGCAGTGGCCCCCCAGCAGGACAATGTGTCCTGACACACAGCAAACACTGCTCAGGAACAGCTCGAGGAACACAATAAACGGCCCAAGGTGTTGACCGGGCCTCCAAATTCCCCAGATCCCAATCTGATCGAGCATCTGTAAGACATGCTGGAGCAGGTCTGATTCATGGAGGCCCCACCCCCCAACATACAGGACCCAGAGGATCCACTATAAAACGCCCTGGTGCCAGACACCACAGGACACCCTCAGAGGTCTTAAGTCCATGTCTTGACAGGTCAGAGCTGTTTTGGCTGCACAAGGGGAACCTTCACAATACTAGACAGGTGGTCATAATGTTATGCCTGATCGGTGTAATAGCAGAAGATAAAAACAAAGAGGCATAAGTAGAAAATGTCAAGTAAATATTAGATATTTTTTCATTAATCTATTTGTGTAGCTTATTACTGTCTCGTAGTCAAAATCCCATTTTGAAGGACCATGCCAGTGGTTTTGCATGTTTTGGACCAGTTTATTTTCCAGCCTGGGGGTCCCAACCCAACTGAGGGTCACTAAAGCTTTACTGGTTGTGAGGCCTTCTTGATTTTAAGAGGTGCACAAAAGCTTTTTTTTTTTTTTTAAATATACAGTACATATTGTGAGGCACGATCAGCCACAATATTTTAACTACTGACAGCTGAAGTGATAACATTGATCATCTCATTACAATGCAATGTTCTTCTGGGAAACCTTGGGTCCTGGCATTCATATGGATACCACTTGACATGCACCACCCACCCAAACACTGATGTAGACCACGTAAACAACCTGCTGGCAACGGTACTTCACAATGTGAGTGACCCCCACCCGCCCACCCCCCGCTGGGACAGTGTGCCCTGACACACCACAAACACTGCTCAGGAATGACTCAATGAATGTGACAAATAGCCCAAGGCGTTGATCCGATCCCCAAATTCCCCAGATCCCAATCTGACAAGCATCTGTGGTACATGCAGGAACAAGTCCGATCCATAGAGGCCCCACCCCCGAACCCTCAGGACCCAAAGGATCCACTGCCAGACACCTCAGGACACCAGAGGTCTTGTGTCTCTGCTTCAATGTGTCAGAGCTGTTTTGGCAACACAATAGGGGCCTGCACAATATACAGCAGGTGGTTTACATGTTGTGGCTGAGTGGTGTATATCTCACCATTAAATTCATATCTATGAAGAAAACTATATAAAATTGTAATTTATGATTATTATTCAGAAACATGCCAAACATGCTCATCCTGTGTTTGAAAAGTATGCAGTTAAAACAACCAAAGAGAACAATAAACAAGCACTGGGGAGAAGAAAACACTGAATTTATAAAAAGTATCCGTATCAGTATCTAAGGTTATTGAAAATAATTTTAAAAAACCATCATAGAGTAAAAGAATTCAAGAATTCACAGGAGATAATCTGCTCCATCCATCCAAATCACTTGTTTTACACAAACGTCTTGCAATTCTTACATTCACTATTGGGTTAATTGTGCAGTTAATCATTTATTCTTTACTCTTAATGTCATGCACTGAATATTATATGCAATATCCATTAGATATGTTACTTAATCAGGGATTGTCAGTTTAATCGCTGACAGAAAATTAATGCCTTAAGGAAAAAGGTTTGGAATCAGTTAAAATGACGTCTACTTTGTGTCGCAGGTAGTCATTTTGCAAACCCTGCTACTTTTAATGTACCTTTTCCACCATTCCTGGCATCAAGTGGTTTCCATTTATTAGCAGAGCATTGAAACTTGCTCCAGGTGTGTAATCTATCATGGTGAACAAGTCTGCACGTAAACTTCATTACCATGATAATGTCCAATGATAATGTTACACTAACAGAACATAATGCAGACTCAGTGTTCATTGTGATCGATCACATGACTCAGGCAAGTTTGGAGAGTCTTCCAAATGATTTTCATATTGTAGAAAAATAACTGATAAATAGAGGAAATGACTGTCTGGAACAGATGAAAAAAATATACCCCAAAATTGTAAGATACATTCAGGAAAAATATAAATTATACACACCTTCTTATTAAAACACAGTGGTACTATATGGTCCACCATAATTATGCATTATGTTTCTTGAATGTTCTGTCTCCTGCATACTTTCATATGAATCCTGTTGATTGTGTGATATTGGAAAGTGATGCATATTTATGAATGATGTTCCTAAAATCACCACTGCGTTGTCCACTCTCCAGTGTTCAGTCACCTGTGGATATGGGATCCAGTCCAGACCCGTGTCCTGCATGGGCCCCTCAAAGCCAGAGCCCCTCAGCCCTCTGCTCTGTATGCACCTGCCCAAACCCATCACCATCCAGGGCTGCAACATGGGCAGCTGCAAGGAGGACAGACATGTCGTGTCTCCCACTCCGAGCCACACAGATGCACCTCCGCACCACATGGGCCATCCTTCTCTTCCAAGTGCTACAGAGGCCGTCACCATCCCACAGACCACAACAACCATTCCAACACCTAAACCCAGTTAGTACACATAAACTTCTTATTCATTCTCATTACAGCTGAAGGCAGATTATCTTTACGACGTCTGTTGTTTAGGTGCATGTGGGCAGCTACTTCTGAACGAATCAGGCACGGTGGACCTGAAAGATGTAACCGGCCGCTGCACGATCTCCATAGGCCGACCCCTGGATGAGGTCATTCATATTAAAGTGGATTCTGGCTCCTTGAACTGCAGAAAAAGTAGGTTTTAACACATATAATGGATGATATTTCTTTGTCATGTCCATTGCAGCTAAATAAATGTATTCTGTGTTTCTACAGAGGAGTTTGCTGCATTTTTTGACCGACTGGCTTTTGTGAGGAAGTGCGAGCAGGTAGCAGGAAGTGAACTGACCACCAGAACCAACGTCGTGCTGGTGCGTCAAAACCTGCTCACCCCCGGAAACGGGGTCGTATTCACCTACAGTTCGCAGAAGAACACGAAGAAGAGTCACCATCAGGGTAAGAGTGAGAGTGCTGTTTGGAATGGAAGCAACGATACGTGAGCTGGGGCCAATGATTTAAGCGTATTGCAGCATTAAGGTTCAGAACTGGATCTAGAGAGATGTATGCAGTATTGCGAACACTCACACAGTCTAATGCAATCCAACACAAAAGCCTGCAATATATAGACTGAAGCTGAGAATATTGTGAGGCATACAAAATGTTCTTTCCTTGTTAGGGATGATCCCAGAGTGTACCAGTGTAATGCTGACTGATTGAACGGTGTGACAGAAATGCTCTTATTATCAATACCAACAAGACAGAGGAAATTATTTTGGCCTTTCTCCTGATTTTCAGGTGCCTCCAGTGACAGTTCACAATGTAGAAACTAAACAAGTCTCTTCGCACAAATACCTGGCTGTCACGATAGATGCCAACCTATCATGGACTAAGAAAATACAGCAACACATTTACTTTCTTCGAAGACTCAGGTCTTTTGGAGCTAGTAGCCAGATTATTTCTCTGTTTTTGGAGTGCTGTACTACAGCCTGGCTTGGCAGCCTATCTGTGAAACCTTAAACTAAACTAGAACTCTCAGTAGAGCACATACCTCCGCCAAGGCCAAATTCATCCATGTTAAATTGTACTCACTCATAGACACCAGCCATCTAAATATGCCTGATTCTTTTTCATCAAGATCCATGCATCTTTCCTGAGAAATGAACAACAACGTCATAAAACATCCTATTTTTAAAATTTGAAAGACAGTGAGAAACAAATCCTGGATCTGGTCTTTCATTCGGATCTGCAGCAAAAGTTGATCAGTTTTTTGTGTGATCCTGCTGACAAACCACCAATCAGGAAATGGAGGCAGTCAAAAACATAACCTCCTTGGTGAGGTAACAATGGTTTTATTATACAATGTCAAAGTTATATTGTATAAGTTGTATTATACGATATAACTTTGACATCAAAGTTGTATTGTATAATATTTTATGTTGGTGTGCTGAGTTATATTTTATTTTGTCCTCTTTACTTCCTCTTTGACTTTGGAGGTGACAACACTTTAACTGCCAGCACCTGACAGTCCCAATAAATATTAACCAGTTTCAGTCACAAATATAATACTGAATGCCCGGCTATTGCACTAGATTGCATTTGATGATATTTTATTTATCCCATGCATTTACCAAAGATTAAATGTCTTCTCCCCACAGATTGTGACATTCAGCTTTTTTCCCCAAGGGGTGTCTTTGAGAATCCAACAACATCCAGCACTAACTACACCTGTCGAGTCCTCATCAACGCCCCTCCCTCAGTGAAGATTAGAATCCAAGCACTGCACATAGGATTAGTATTCAACTCCACCAACTCCCAGTCCACATACATTATGGTGTGGACAAGCTTTTTAACACTGCTTGTTCTTTCAATATGCTGCACAGTTAATGGGAAAGCAGGGTAATAACTGCTGCACTGTTTTGTCTTCTTCAGATTCGGGACATGGACGTCTTAAAGACCAACGTGTTTAAAGGCCAGCAGCTGTTTCTGTGGCACTCCTCTGGAAATATGGCAGAGATTGAATTTCATGGAGACTACCTGCATTCCAAAGGGAGCTTCAGAGCTGAATATTCTTTTACACGTCTTTGATATTAAATATTAACCATTTTAAAGGGTAACTCAATTTTTAAACAAAGTGTGTTTTCAGGTCTTGTGGAGTCCTACTGCATATGTGAACAAAAGTAGTATAAAGCTTTATGTGGCTCCACAGGAAGCTTCATGTAATCTGATAAATTGTCTCCAGTGATGTCACTCAGTGGCTAAGTTGCATCCTGAGTAATGTCGGCAGCAGGTTTTGAAAAGCAGGCCGCTATTCAAAATCAGTACAGCAGAACCATAGAAAAACAGCCTTTTTATTTCACAGGTCTCCCTAAAAATGTATTATTTCACCTGAATGGGCGTGGTTTTACAGGACAGTGGGAGCTGCAGTGAGCTCTGTGACCGTCTCAGCCCAGTTGTGTTTTTGTAATTTGTGTGACCTCACATCTATGTGCATGGAAATTAATAATCTGCCTTGCTAGACCATGTGGGTGGCTATATGAGACGTTTTCTGCTGGAAAGCCTTTGGGAAGTCAGGTGATATGGCATCACAATGAACAAGAACTACATAGTTGTATGGATCTTGGACATGACCTTCATAGGGGCGGACATGCTTGTGTCCCATGTGGTCTTTTTTATTTTTTGGCTTAGTGAATTTATTGTTTTCCAGTATTTCAAAGAACATTTTCAGTTTTCAGTCGCAGTTGGTTAGGTTTAGGCAACAAAATATTGTTAGGTTGAAGGCCTAGTGGGACACCTGACTGATGGCACTGGACAGCCCTTGTTGGAAGCTTCTTGGCCGATCAAGCATGTACTGAGAAATCACTCTGACTGGCTGTTCAGGTAAACAAATCAGTGCATGAAAAGACAAAATGGAAAAATAAAGCCCCATTGAGCCTGTCACTGTAGTATCCATGGTTTAGCCCAGCCTCTTGACATTTGCAACTTTTTATCGGGAATATTCTCAATTAGAAGTGGCTATATTAGAGGGAGTGTTCTCAAAAAAAGCTGCTTAAGCAGAGAGGCATTTCCTTTCACACAGGCGCAGAACATAAGAGCTTGTTGGCTGTCAGCTGTAATTTTTGCAGTGTGGTCAACAGTCGGCCGCTGAAGCAGCTAGTTCTCTGAGTTTGGTGTGTCAGGGCAATGGAACCACCTGGTTAAACTTAGGAAAAGGTCATGGTTTGGATTACCGTTCACTTTTGCTTTCACATGGGACACCAACAGAAAAAATTAGAAGTTACGAAAAAAAAAAGATCTCTAAAGTTACAAGTGAAAAAACACCCAATGCAAACCAACAAGAATGTGCAACAGGTAAAGAACACGCAAGGCGCCGCCTCAGGGTAATATATCAAGGTCCCTTTATTCCACACATTCTTCTTTCCTTGTAATACCTGGTGCCTACATTACCCAAAATGCACCAAGTGACATCACTGGAGACAATTATGGTGCATTCCATTGCAAGTTCATAGTCAGAATTCCAAGTCGGTTTTCCCGACTTCCAATCTAAAAGCATCTCAGTGCATTTGTTTGGGAAAACATGGACGCTCAATGCAAGCGGGTGTTTTAATCGTGAACTTCACAAACAACTACAGCAGCAGATTTAACCGTTAAGGGCACTTAAAAACGACAGGAGTCGTCTCCTAACACGTATTCTCAAAGACTTCTATTGAGCACAGATCAGCTGAATGAAAGTGAAAAATGACAACTACAAAGATGTATTTGCTGCAAGTTTCTCAAAACAAACACAATATAAAGTAAAAATGATGAAGAGGTAAAAGTGATTGAATAAATCCGACTTGGAATTCTGACTTGGATGACCGTTCCATTGAGCTTTTCCGTGTTGGAGGTTGCAATGGAACGCACCATTAATCCGAAACATGCAGCATTTTCTGGAGCAACAAAATACTTTTTACTACTCTTTTTACATATGCAGTAGTTTCCTCAAGACCTGTAAAACACTGTAATGTGTGAAGCAGGTTGAGTTACCCTTTAAGCAAGATTCTCTTTTTTGTTTGTTTTCATGCCTACTTGCTACTTCTTTTGACCTGAAATAAATAATAAAGGCCAAACATTCAAAATCTTTGCGTCAAGTGAGGACAGTATCATTTTGAAGACTGCACCAGGAATTAATTAAGTATAAAGAGAGGACATTATACTATTGCAGCAAATCTTCTTCATTTAAAGTTTATATATACATATAACACAATTTATTAAAATATATTATTTCCCCCACAGAGAATTAAATCTCATCACAAAGGCAGTATACTGACAGTCACACATTCTTTACCCAAAGCCCCTCTATAACAGGTTTCCCCTCAGTTCCAGCACGCTCAGTCCATTGTGCATCTATGTCAGCGTGGCATTCTGCCAGCGACTCCGGCACCGGTTCAGTTCCAGTCATCCCATCCAGCCCGGTGGGACACAAACGCCGTGCCAGGCTCCTGTGTGGGATCACTGCTCGGCTGTTGCTGTGTCTTCCAGGAGAGCTCTCATGTCCAACAGAGCATCCTCTACAGCCTGGGCAAACTTGGCAGCGTTCGTCTCTTCACAGCTGTTGAAGGCTGTAATGGCGATGTTGATGTGCTCATCCATGGGATTGTAACACACTCCATAGCCATCTGGCACCATCGGACCAAAGCACATCACACAGTCTGTCTTGGAGCCAACCTGGACACGGAGACGGGAGAGATGGGGGCAAACAAACAAACATGACTACAAATAATCATTTGCTCAGTAATAATAGATGTTTATTTTCTTAGATGTAAATATACCTGGCTGGTGGAGAGATTGAAATGGTGAGCCACAGCAAATGAAGTATCCATGAATATCTCAGGCATGGAGGTCAGGTCTTCAATACTCAACATCTTCAGCCCGAGGAGGTGTCTGTCTATGGCTTGTCCATGAATTGCCTAAAAAAGAGTTGCATGTGTAGAACTGACATGAATCAGACTGTCAGAAGGAGGCAAAATGTTAATATAAATAAGAACCAGGTCTCACATCGTACGTGTTCGTCTTATGTGTCTGAGCGGCCTTCTGCAGCAGCGCCAGCCTTTCTGAGTTCTGTTGGGAACATTTACTGTTGTGTCAGACAGTTTACAGGCCTTACAGGAACAGTCAACCGAAAAATTAAAATTCAGTAATCATCTACTCAAGTCTTCAGCTACTTGAGTTGTTTAGAAGAATGTTACAACGCAGTTTTGCTGTGAAGCTCCAGAAATGTTTTTGTGAACTATGAAACTTCACCTGACTTTTAATCAGCATGGAGGTGAGTAGATAATGATTAAATTTTCATTTTGGTTGAACTTTAAACTGCACATTTATTGTGAAAATACAGTGGTGTAACAGTACCTGTTTAGCTGGGTCTTGCATTGCCTGGACAAAGTTAAATGAGTCTACAGAAGTTGCCCGGATCGCATCTGTTCGCCCATATTTGAACATCCGTAACGATGCACTCTCATACGTCGAGCAGGGAAAATTATACATCCTGGAATTCAAAAACAGCACACAGGACATATGATGTAATACACTGAATGTTTAACACAATGTTTTACTATGAAATGGGGATGGGGATGTCTTACCTAAAGTAGGCCAGTTGAAGAGCCATTTGCACAAAGGCATCTGGACTCAGCTTCTGCTGCTTCGGTACAATTTTTCCAAAGTGAGAGAACATAAGCACCTTCACATCTAAGTCCTGCACCATTCTGATGAACCACAATGAAAAAATGGGTTACACAAAATGTGAAACAAAGCTGAGACAGCATTAAAAATAATAATGATCATAACTGCACGTTACATACATGTTCATATTTTGTTTGGCTCTCTCTATGTCTCTCTTGACCTCAGGTGTAATGTTAAAACGCAGTTTCTGAGGCATGGACAGGGGAACCATGGGGGAGCGAACCATTTCAGTTCTCTGCCTGATGAGAAAACATGAAACGCTTCATCAATTTGAGTTCATCTGAAAACAGAGATAACACTGAACTAAAAAACAGAGAGAAACTTACATGTATTTAACAACGTAATCGATGAGGTACACGATGGGTGGACCCTCAGCGGGTGCATGTTCATACACCAGTCCACACGTACCGTCTTCACCAACAATGAACTGAGGACGATTACCAAGTACATTTAAATGCAGCCCATTGAATATGCGCAGTAGAATTTCCCCTGCTGGCCCCGCCCGCGAGTTCCCGCTCTGCCCATAGACTTTTCATTTTTTGCATGTTTCAAACTAAAATACTGGCCAAATCTTACATATTGCCCCTTTAAATTCGAAGTACTGACCTGTAATGTCTTGTCAAACCAGCGGTTGCCGCTGTTCCATCGAGCTCCTCCTCCATGCAGCATTTGGGCAGCCACACGGCTCGGATACAGCTCATCTGACACGCGGGGCATCGGGGCATCCAAACAAACTGTGAAGATACTTTTCTGGATGGCACGGACTGACTCCTTGTTCGTCTTATCTGAGGACAAATAAACGCAAAAATATCACATTTTTCCATGACATATTTTCTCTCAAATACTCCTCCTTCTTGATTTCTGCACATGCTCTTAAAGTTTTTGTCTCCCCTCTGCTCACCCTTAATCAGGTTGTTATAAGCTTTTCCCCAGGTGTTGCGGTGCTGTGATGTAAGGATGCCAATAGGCTCCTTGTTAGTCTGCAAAGAGGAGTTCCAGATCTTCTCCAGCTGCATGTACAGCTGGTCTACTGTCAGCCGGGTGTCATCGCTGTTGTACACATCCAAGACAAAGAACTGCAAGGAGAAGCCAGACCAGGCTGATTAAGTCACAGGTCCAGTATTTCTTTAGCCATTAAACCAGAAATAATGAATACAAGACAGAGATGAACAGCAGTGCCATCTAGAGTACCTGGAAGTTGTGGACTACAGTGATGTGAGTGGGAGTTGTTTTCCCGATGGTGTGATTTACAACCGTGTCTCTCTTTGGCCCAGGGATGCGACAGGAGGACAGGATCTGGTAATACTGGTCCATACACAGCGGCTTCCCACTCAGATACTCAACAGGCAGGGTCTCACTATGACATAGCAGGTCACATTATCCATCAGCCATTTTTCAACCAACTGCAAGTCATGCTGATAATGAGCTTTCTGTTATTAGTTTGAGGCAAACTCACGTGTCGATCATTTTTTTAAAGTCCAAAACGCCTGCAATCAGTTTGGCAGCAAATCTGCACAGAAGACAACACTGTGTTGTTAACAACATGGTTATGATTTGTTATATATTAAAGGACAAGTCCAACCAAAAGTCGGGTTAAGTTTTTTATTCTACAAAAAATTTCCGAAGATTCACAGCAGAACAATGTTGCAGCATTCTCCTAAACAACTGAAGTAGCTGGAGACTTGTTTCAGAATGTAAAAAAACAACCGAAAAATACTAATCCAAGTCTCCAGATCCCCCCTGCTCCTATATTGTTTGAAAAATTGTATTTACACGTGTATGTACGGTCAAGCTTGTGAACATTTCAGATGCTCTTAGTTTAGTGGCTACATTGACGATTTCAAAAAAGGGTTTTGAAAAGGGTGTAAATAACATATTTTCAAATCAATTTGGGACCTCAGGGCTTCTGGAGGCTTGGATTACGCTGGATGACCTGTATGGAGCCATTTTATGGTTGTTGTTTTGTATTTTAATTGTTTATTTTTGCATTAGAACAAGTCCTGAGCTACTTCAGTTGTTAAGGGGAACACTCCAATGTTGTTTTGCTGACAAGCTCCAGAAATGTTCTGTGGATTGTGAAACTTCACCTCACTTCATCAGCATGGGGGCGAGAAGATAATGACTCAATTTTTATTTTTGGGTGACTATATCCTTTGAAGCTCTAAAGCTACTGTGTATTTAAGGGGTGCACAAACAACACACGATTCTGAGTAACAGCTTTACATTTACAAGCAAATGCCACTGGCTGACAATTTCAGAGCCTTCTGCACCCTGAACACCTTAAACTCTAGCACTGGTTTCACTGGAGTATTTCTCTATGGGGCCACCGTGTACACTGCATATCCCATGGGTCACAGTAGTCGAAAGCAGCTGAGCAATGCTAGGAGCAGCCGAAGAGGCTTTAAATAGCCAGAGCGTGGAGGGAAGCCTGCACAAAGGTCGGCTCGACGCTACAGCTTCATATGAGCTTGTTTATGTTGCACTTCAGCACAATGTAAATCATTTTTGGAAAACAACGTCATGAGAGTGACAATTAGGGTTTATAACTGATAGTATGGGAAGAAATACAGCACATATTAGAAGAACTGGCTCGTCTTTTTGTGATTGTTCAGATTTGTTTATTAAGATAAAGAGCTAAGTTTGGCTGGTTTTACAGTGGATGCTGGTTCCTCACCTCATCTGTCCTTGACGGTCGGTGAAGTGCATGCGAGGCAGGACGACCCCAGGACTGGTGTAGACCGCCACCGGCATACGGCAGTCTAGATAGGCAGACTGCATCCACCATTCTGATAGCTACAGCAGTAGTCAGACAGCAGGATATATGTTTTTTTACAGTCTGCAAGGTAGTATTACAAACATACAGATGTCTTATGCATCAAAATATACATGTTAATACAGCCAGATATCTACCCAGTTGTCTGTTTTGCGTGCTCGTCGCTCCAGGCCTTTCTGCAACCTTTCCCCCACACCACCCTTGAGGAACTCCTCCACCAGTTTACGGGTGTGTTCCAGCTCCTCCTCGCTCACGATGGGCTCCAGAGCAGCTAGGTATCGCTCACATGTCTGCTTCAAGGGTGGCACCGGCAGTTTAGGTAGACCCTCCTGGTGCGCCAGGGACCTCTCTGGGATCTGTGTAACTGGTCTGACCAGGCGACATGGCTTCACCATGCCAGGTCGAAGCTAAAAGACATGGGTTTAATAAGCACAAACTCTCCTCTGCTAACAACATTTATAAGTATTTCCAAAGTCATATACTTTACAGTAAGGTGACTTGGTCTGTGAAACCTGACACCAAAACAACTGAGGGTAAGCAGTCACACTATTTGTCTGGACCCACTGGTGAAGGCTCTGCCAGCTTATAAATAGAAGGTTGACACAGTTGAAACTTTGGAATTGGAGCTAAAACAAACAGACATGAAGGCAAGAAATAAATCTGTGCCCTCCCGCTCACTGATGGTTACCACTCAGTAGTTATCTGATACAATAAAGATTAGATTTGACAATACATTTGGATGAATTCAATCAGATTTAACATAAATCTTTACAATTAAGTAACAGTGGGAATAATTAATTCAGAAGTATTGATGTGAATCATTCTAATTAATAGTGCTGACTTTTATTGTTGGCAAGCGTCTGGGAATATGATGAACAACAACTTCCGGTAGGCGTTTTCAAAATAAAGTCGCTGTTGTCGTGATTTTGGCAATACATGCTGCAACATATACGATAAAGAGAAGGTTAATACTATACTAAAGGCTGGAGCCCTGCAGGGAATATAAAACTGTATATACAGGGCTTTTTGTCGCATATGTCCTTTTTGCAGCATGCCGGTAAGCTAACGTTATGCTATCGGCTAACATTAAGCTAGGCTAATGTTATGCAAAATGTCACCCCGACGGGGAGGCTACAAACGCTCTAAATTAACAGTCCGCCTTTAACAATAGCGTACCTGACATTATGAGAGTGTACAGCGGTAAGATACGAGTTAAATTTTAACCTAATATGATGACATTACTGTTGACCTGTGCAGCGCCCCACCCCCTTCACACAGCCTGATGCCGTACACACAAACGGAACGCTACTGCGTTTTGTCATTACGCACTTAAAATACATGTAGGCTCAAAAACAATTGACTCACCGTGGATCTGACAAAAACAGCCAACATGTTGTCCGAAGGATGCGCTAAAGTTTATGACCGTCTCGGGAATATAGATGGGAAACTGTCGGGCAGTCATGTCTCAAGGACAAGCACGCTGTCTATTCTGAGCTGTCCGCCCCCCTCGGACCCACCGAGGAAAGACAACTGCGAGCTCTCCTCTAAAAGTCCTGTTTTTCTGAGTGGAGTTTGGTACATGCGTCCTGCTGTTGCTTGATGTTTACCATAAAATCTTTCAGCAAATGTGTCTCATTTCATGTGAATATTTATTTTATTAGTAAAAAAAATACAGTAACGTGTTCCATAATTACCATTAATAAACTATTGTGTTTTAGTTTTAGTCATGGTAGAGTAATGAATTATAGATTTATCTCATAGGACAATGGAGCAGTGGAGAAAAATAGGCCTGCAAGGTCACTATAAACCCCATAAATGTGTGTCTGTAATACACCCTCTCGTGTGCACACTCACAGCCCTTATCATGAGTTAAAGTTGTAATTTAAAGCCAATACATCAGTGTTTTTTAAATGATGTTAGTTTTATTGATTTATAAAAGCAGGCCCTGGTATAAATAATACATTTACAGAATGATGTTCTGCGTTGATCTGATGCATGAGGCTGTACAGATCTTCACTGACCACATGATGGCGCTCTTCCAACATCTTTCCTGGGGAACAGCGTTAACTCCAACCAAAAGACAAGTCTCCAGAACCCCAAACCCTCACCAGTAAAATAAGGTTTAAATGAAAGGTACATTGTGTGAATAAATTACATTAATTGGCACTAGACATGTTAATGTGCATAAGCAGCCTAACCAGAAATGGACATGATTGCTCTGTATAACCACAGTTCATCAACATGTCAGAAGAACAGAGGAGAGAGATGATTTGCAGTCGTGTCATTGTTTATTTGAAAGCAATAAAATAAAACCATACAAAGAAAAACAATCTTACAAATCAAAATGCTTCGATCGCTCTGGTCCAGCCGCTGCCTGTTAACAGTGTATGTTTTAAACAAATTGTTTGAGCGGCGAATATTTGCTCAAGGTCCGTCTGCTGCCAACTCACAAACTCAGATAGTCCACCTGAACCCAACACTGAGATCAGGTTGGAGATGTTCGTGCTGTCCAACTGCTCCGTGTCTGAATGTGAATCATCATCAGTTCGCATCCTTTTACACGGCACTGGCCCAAAGTCCGGCAGATAAAACTCTGGGTCAACAATATGATAACTTGTGTCCATCTTTCGCTTTTTGCTGTAGCACTGCGCGCCCTGCGGCTGTTTTGACTGCGCGCAACAGTCTGAGTGGAAGTATCCGTTCGTGACAGTAGTCACCACATGCGTGTCCAAGTCCAGGACAGTCTTTTGGTTGGCTTGTGCGTTTGGGATAGGTAACTCCCAGGATGATTTGTCCGCACAACTCCAACAAGCTTCCGAAACCATGAGATCAGAGTCACTTGGAGAGACCACTGCGCAGGCAGACGCGTCTTGGTGCGCCACCTCCGCAGGCTGGCCGATGGGCTGGTGCGCTCCGCAGTGCCAAGTGTCCGACTCAACCCCAGTAAAGTTGCAGTAGAAGTCATCAGACAACTCCGTTAAGCTCCCGGTCAATTCGAGATATTCTTGCCTCTCACGGACTGCGGCTACATCCTCATAGTGATGCGTCCTCTGCGCCTGCGACAAGTTTTTGCTCATATAAAACTGCCTGGCGTTTCTCAGTACGTACGTTACCAGTAAGTTCTTGTGGAGCTTGATGCCTCCTCTCTGCGTCCTGGAGCTTTGGATTTTCCTCAAAGAAATGGAAATCAGGTTCTGTGCGTCAAATGCACACTCCATCCTCAACCGGGCCGACCGTTCTTTCCTCTCAGTCTCTCAAAACGTTTGTTTCCTAACTGGAGAAATATTTATGTCTTTAGCTGAGATTCCTACTCGGTTCGTGTAGACTGTGTCCATAGCGCTCCATGTCTTCCCAGTAAGGGCATGGATTTGCAACTCTCATCTTTCCTCGCCACGCCCTCACGTAGACATTGTCCAATGGGAGGGAGGCGGTGCTTCTGTTATACGCAAACATCACTACGAGCCTCATTCAGAATGCACGTAGGAGCTGACATGCTGCATTTCACTAAATGTGTTGCGAGCTTTTTTAAAATCTCAGTGCGGACAAAAAGCGTCAAAATGATCGTCCGTGTAGAAAAGTGGAATAGCAAGAGAGGAGTGGGATACAGCAGACTGTACAGGCGAGGAAGACAGGAAGAGAATAAAAGAGAAAGTCAGGGAAGAGAATAGAACATAGAGTCATACATTAGAAAGAATAGCGAGAATAGCATATACAATAAATATAATTAAAGTGGTATTAAAGAGTAACAGAACAGAGAAGAATAAAACTATGAAAAGAGAGAAGTAGAACTGAACGGAACAGGTCGGTTGGTAATTACTGTGGAGTAGAACAGATTGGAGCAAACTAGAGTGTAATAAAATAGATCAGAATAACCTATAGAGTGTAGTAGAGAGCAATAGAACAGGAATAGAAGTGAATATAGTAGTAATGGAATAGGCAGAAAAGTGGCATAAAATCCAGTAGAGGGTTATATAATCAAATGTAACAGAATAGAGAGGAATATAATGAAAGTACTGGAATACAGCAAAGAGTAATAGAATAGAATAGGACCAGAGAAGTTAGATAGAATATAGTGGTTAGTTGTACCAGAGAATAGCATAGCATAGAATAGAATAGAATAGAATAGAATAGAATAGAATAGAATAGATAGTTATATAATAATAGAATGGACAGATAAGATAATATAATATCCTAGAGAGAGTACATACGGTATACCAGAGAATAATTAAACAGCATAGAGTACAGTAAAGAGTAACAGAACAGAATACATAGATACATAAAATAGAATAGAACACCAAATATATATATATATATATATATATATATATATATATATATATATATATATATATATATATATATACATATATAAATATATATAATAAAGAATAGAGTAGAGTAACAGAATGGAGTAGAATCAAGAAAGAGAAGATAGAACAGAACATAGTGGAGAGTAAAGAGGACAGATTAGAACAGAATATCTGAGAGGAATAGAAAAGAATAGAATAGAATAGAATAGAATAGAATAGAATAGAATAGAGAGTAATAGAATAGAATAGACAGGAAAAAAACGCAATACAGCAGAGTACAGTAAAGAGTAACTGGAAGACACAGAATAGATCATAATAGAGAGTAATTAAACAGATTAGAATAGACTAGTTTGTAGATGACAACAGAACTGACTATAGTAGAGAGTAATGGAATAGTAGGGTTAGGGTTAAATATAACATAGTAGAGGGTTATATAATAAAATAGAACAGAAGAGAGAGTAATATGATCATAATAGAATATAGCAAAGAGTAATAAGATACATAGAGTAATACATTAGAAAATATGAGAATATGTCATAGAAATTTATAGAATAGAGAATAATAGAAAAGACAGTAATAGAATAGAATAGAATAGAATAGAATAGAATAGCATAGAATAGAATAGAATAGAATAGAATAGAGGGGAAGAACAAATAACATTCTAGAGAGAAATAAAGTAGAACAGAGTGTTCTAGAAGAGAGTGTACAGAGCAATAGAACAGAGCGAGATAGAAAGTAGAGGGTAATGGAATGGAGTTAAATAGAAGAAGGAACAGAGAGAATTATAATCAAATTATAGAATATAATAAAGAGTAATAGACTAGAATAGAACATAGAGCAATACATGAGAAAATACTAAAATATTACAGTCATAGAGAGTGAGTAATAAAGAATAATGAAGAGTAACAGGATAGAATTCAATAAATTAATAGAATAAAGATGTTGATCTGGAACACTGGACAAATTAAACCAAAACTCATGGCAAACTTAACTGCTCTCTGGCTCTAAACCATGAATACAGACAGAGTATCTCTTTACTGTCAGAGATACAAAGCAGAGACAGATCCTGAACAAACACAGACTCAGAGACCACAGTAAAGACAAAGGACGACACAAGAAGTCCTGGATCCCGACGGAGGAAAGAGTCTGTGGTCATTGCACGACAGGTGAGGAAGAGACAGATGCTCTCCTCTCAAATGTGACAAATACAGGAGAAGAATACTGCAAAAATGTGATGTATTGTGATGTGTAAGCCCAAACTTCACAGAACTAGATGACAATCAAAAGCAAAAGATTTGAATATGTGACTGCATGTCAAAAACTGAAGGACACATAATTAAAACATCACTGAATATGACATATACATTTGAACAATGTGATGTTTCCAGGGGCTGCAATTTTACATTTCTTTATGCCTTACCTATAAAGTTTGGAATTTAATTTAATTGTATATTAGTTTTTATGATTGGAAAGGAACAGTGTATATAGGCTATGAATGTGCAGGAAAAAAACATAGCACATTTTCAATCTTAGGCGGTCAGTTTGAGTCTTGTACATTTCAGCTGCTTAAACAGCCTTGATTACGTATGTGTGTGCTTAGCAACAGACATAACTAAGTAATGGGCCAATTAGCCTATTAACAAACTGATCAAGGGCTGAAATAAAGTGCTAAAGGGCTGCTAGTTGAATAGGTCTGCAATAGATTGTAGTAGAGAGCAATAGAACAAATAGAATAGAATAGAATATCAAACTTTTTAAAGCGACTCTTTTTGAACAAATAGATGCAGTTCAAACAGCTGCCCTCAGCATTAAATGACAGGAGACTAAATGAAAAATGTCAGCAACACAATCTTAAATCTACAAGGAAACTAGAGAACAAACAATGGAGAATCAAGCAAACGGGTTAAAGGCAGACTGAGAAAGTATGTTTGGATCGACATTTGAAGTCCACATTTTCCACTTTGCTCAGATCCTCTGGATGACTGAAGCAGAGCCATAGCTGCTGAATGTGGCCTCACTAAGAAGCATAAATGTTAACCAGCAAAGTAAGACAGAGCAGACAAAAGAGAAGGGAACTCAGGAGAAGGGGAACATGATAATAATAATACTTTACTATAATTCTGTACTATAGTGACCTACAAAAGCAGCCTGCGGTAACTATGCCAACAATAAAATTGAGAAAAATGGCTTCAGTTTTTTTTTTTTTTTTTACTTCTAACTGCGCTCTCTAAGTAATTTCCAATATTATAAATAATGACCAATTATTTGACCCTTAAAAATGCAGATCCTTCACTCTGCCTTTCTATTACCTTTAAAAGATATACAGGTAGAGCACAGGAGTAACTACAACCTTCTTGTCTTCTTATTATATTGAATCTGTATTTGTTTTATTGTTTGCATGTTGTAAGTACGTTTCTGCAGAACCACAACCAGAACTTAAAGGCAAGGCAAGTTTATTCATGTGGCACCATTCAGACACAAGGCAATTCAAAGAGCTTTACAGAGACATGAAAAAATGCATTAAAATGACATTCAGAAAATGTTAAAATTACATTTAAAGGAGAATAAAACCGAAAAGCATAAACATTTGTTTAAGTCTGAAGTCTGTTTAGGTTGAATTGTCTATGTCTCTCTTGACACAATGCTGTGCTTATTGCTTGCTTAGGTTTAGGCACAAAAACTACTTGGTGCAGAAACGTTAACTGCTAACATTATATGGTGGCGACTGGGCTGGCTAGCACTTGGAGAATGAAATCCAAACTGTTATTACTATTTAATACAATCAGTCCACAGAGGGGAAGCTTTGATTTACAGACACTTGCTGTTGCAGACTGCAGTTACTGTGGTCACAGAAAAACCAAGACAGTGCAATCAACCTCACTGACTTTGCCCTTGTTTTTGGTTGGATTTTGTGGTTACAGCAATCTTTTACATAAACTTTTCCCTAAGATAGAGCGAGACTGAACTTAGACAATTTGTTACAAGATAAAACGGATATTTGGCCAAATTTGTTGTTACTGCTTCGGCTTTGTATACAATGGTGGCAAAAGTACACACATTATTTACTCTAGTAGAAATACAGATACTTGTGTAAAACAAGACTAATAAAAGTAGAAGTCAACTCTTTACTCAAGTAAAAGTAATAAAGTACAGGCTCTGAAATGTACTCAAAGTATAAAAGTAAAAAGTATCCCTCTGAAGGACATTTCTACCGGACATTTCTGCATTTTCTACAAAGCTAACTGAACCTGAGCCTTTGTCACTATACTCCTTTTCTCCCCATCCCAGACTCCCTCTCTGTCTGTTTCTGTCTTGTTATGACTTTTACACCATTTTGTCGTGCTACGTCTGCTATGCATAATATGCACTGATAGGCTGAAATCAGTCTTGTGATGTTGGGAAGTGACGTGCAATGTCCGGAATTAAAATAATCGATAACTCCCCTCAAATGCATTAAAACTGGAGTAACCAGCCTGTTTTGAAAATGTAAGGAGCAGAAAGTACAGGTATTTGTGTTCAAATGTAGGGAGGAAAAGTTAAAAGTTGTCAGAAAAGTAACTACTCAAGTAAAGTACACTTTACTATTACAGTATACTGTGACTTTTACACATATATTTCCTCAAAAGTCAAATTAAATATACTCATACATGCATACAGGACACAGTTTTAATGCACATATACACACGCTTACAGTAAAAGTATGAATGAAATGTCTGAACCTGACAATGATGTCATTAGGACTGCCTCTCACAACAGGAATATTGTCATCGCACTCAGACGTGTGAGGTAGAGGCTGTTTGTAGAGAGATTATCTGTCATCCGTGCCCCACATCTGTTTGTGTGTACACACACAGATGGCTGACATCATACTGAACACCTGGATATGACTTTGATTTCCTGCCAAATACGTGAATCAGGAGAACAGCCGCTATTATGGCTATCATGCTCTGATAATAGTGTAAATTGGAGTCTGACACGTGTGGGCTCTCTCTGGAATATAGTTTAAATGTCAGAGAGCAGATTGATATCATGTTTTATGGTATTGTGTGCTATGGTATGGCAAAGCATTGTATTTTATGGTAAGGTTCAGTAATCTAGTGACACCGAAACACAGATCATTGATGATTAGCGTTGCCTCAATTAAGTGTGTAAAGTTAAGAGGTTTAGCAGATGATATAGTGTAGTAAAATATAGTACAGAGCAGTATTGTCCAAGTATGTGTACACATCCAAGAAATCTGACTCCAAGGACAACAAAGCTGAACAAATAAAGGTAAAGAAAAGACAGGACTACCATGTACACAAGTACATACATACAATATATATACTATAGTGGAAAGAAAAATAAGTATTGAGTGGAAATCGAATCATAAATGTGATATAGTTAAAAAGTTTCATGAACTGTGTCTGTAATCATTGTAACATTTTTGCCAATTTTATCATGTGCATTGTCTATTTATGAGCCAAATGGGTAGATATTGTGTTTTAGTCATTGCACTAGTATAGTAACACTGAATATCTGAAATTGTTTCAATACTGATATTTCACAGTATCAGTACTCCAGTACTAGCTGTGTATTTTGGCTCTCCTCTCAGACAGCAAGTCCACACATGCACGGCTGTAGTGCCTACATAGTCCCACCTCCTCCAGAAGTAAATTAACTTAGATGCTGCCTTGCCCAACACACAGTACACAAGCCCTGTTGTATTTATCTTTTCCTAAAAATCTGAAATTTTATGCCCCTAGTTTTCCCCTGTCGTATCTAAGAGTGATATTTTTCAAGGTATTGTATTGAAATTAGAAATGACAGTACTGTGACTGTCATTTCTAATTATAATGCACAATACACATTTGCAGTATTTATGATTTCAGATTCAAACCACTAACACTGAATCAATTTTCAACACTATTTAACCTTAAAATCACAAGCTGCTTTCTTTAGTTATTTGTAAATGCACACTGATTGCTTCAAGTGATCAGTCCATGAATACCCTCATTTTATTTTCCATCAATGCTGTTTATATTTTTACATTTTAGCCAGCAAAGCCTTCACTGTCATATGAGCCAGCTAAGAATACTCACGAGTGTGTCCAAGTATAGCAGCATCTTCAAAACTGATCCCAGGTCCATTTGACATTTGGTCTGACCTTTGGTTCGGTCTCTCACTGATTGCAGGTTGTGGTTTCTCTCCAGTGATGCTCAATAAAATATTCGTCACAGTTCTTTTCTTCCAGTGTGACATTTTGGCACCTACCTCTTCATTTCCCACTCCCTGCTCCCTCCCTGTAACCACCCATAAGGCAACACTTAATTCAAAACATGACATAAAAACATGTATTTAGCACACTTGCGTCTTGTTTACACTAAAGGAAACATATTCTAGAAAAATCATAAAGAAAGATGAAAAGCAAGTATTGCAAGTTGAGCATAAACAGAAAATAAAGGATTAACAATACAATATAAAAAATATTATAAAGTATGTACAACATGTTATTTAAATGAGTGAGCTGTACAGTTTTGTGTTAAAATGCAGAAGTGCAAGGGATTGACCAGAAAATGTGATAGAAATTGCAGACATCTTAATCAAAACTGAGGCTTCGATGGAGTAGCAGCGAACAAACAACACCAGCGTCCTCTCGCATCATTATTTTTGCGACTTTTGTGATCATTATTTATCAATTAGTTGTTGTTTTTCGGTGTGTGTCTATGTTGCTGAGGCAATCACTAACAGAAATTTCAAATACAATTTTGTGTTGCATAAAAAATAATGAAGTCAATCTTGAATCTTGATAAGAATATTTAAAATGTGCAAGATGGTAATCCAAAAAACACGTGTTTTAATGTAGTGCATTGTGTCAAAATGTTCTGTGATCATTCGAAAAAAAACAAAAAAAACTGGACATAATCATGTATTTCTCATGTATCTCTTAAACAGATATGGGCACAGTAAGTCTATGGTATCTTTCATGAAATTGGATATTAGCTAATTTTATTCATAGAGGGTAGTATAGTATGGGTGGTGTACTACAGTAAAATTAAATAGTATTATTGTTTGAATGAGGTTAATTGAATGTCCTGAATAAAATGTGATGTTTGCACATGGAAACCACCATGGTGGTCTTTTATTTATTCGTTTGGTCTTATTTATTCATTTTCTCTCCATACTGCTGCATTCCAGTCCCATTGCCACTCACACCAACTGAAACTGAAAGGAAGATGATTTCAACTTCTAGATAGATAGATGGTCTTTGTAGTCCCAGAGGAAGATTGTTTTCACAGACTGAACATATTCCACCAAAAACTATACTTGAAATATACACTTGTCTTTTTATATTAAGAATACAGATTAAACATACACTTACATACTTTATAACACACATTCACACATATGCAATCAGACATGGCCGCAAGACATATCACATAACATGGTCAGATTCAGATCTTAGTTGGCAGCACATTGATTTTTTTGTTTAGCAGCAGGATAGACTGATGTATGAAAGAAATCTTCAGCCTGTTGTGTTTAAATGCGGGGAAAATACTGCTCAAATAAATATTAGAAACATACTTCTGTGTAATGTAGTGTAATACAGCATCACCACAAGAAAAAAAAAACATTATGCAAGAACTGGTATTTGGTATTGGTATTTTTTTGCATCTTGGCACCGGTATAGTTCAGTAGTACAATTCATCAAGGTTATTTAAAGCCGATTAAATATATTTTCTGATTTTCCCTCATAGCTAACTTAGCTAACTAGCAAATGGCAGCTACAGTTAGCAGCAGTTAGCAGTTAGTTTAGCAACACGTGAAGCTATCTGTCTGTCGGAAAACTCCATCAATCACATTATTATGTGACTTATTTTCTCCATAAAATATAACCCAGTTTTAACAAAATCAATGGTCAGAGCGACTGTAGATGTCATGTTTCACAGGAACTGCATGAGCGCGGACTGGGCAAGGTTGGAAAAAAGATGTACGCTAGCTAGGATCCATAGCCGGTGGTGTTTGATGTAAGCTAGGGCCATAAAGCATTACACACAACCCAACTTCTCGCTCAACCCAAGTCACTTAGCTAATATTACATTCCTGTGATAGAGGAGAATGTTTCAGGACTGCAGTTCTGGGACCCAAACACTACTTTCTGTCCATGAGTATGAAACAAACATTTACACTGAAGAAAGTTGGCTACTGCTGATTTAAAGCAGCTGACAGCCCAGGGCCAAAATGGCGGTATGGTTTCATTAACACTAAACAAATACATAAAGAGGCTACCAGTTTGTTTTGCAGCGAGCTATCTAAGCTAACAAACGACTGTTTGTAACAATAGTGCCTTTAAGACTATTACGGTGAGCTAACGTTACTTAAACTTCAGTTAGCTAAGGTTAGCTTTATATTTGATTTTAATTAATTTCTCATTTAAAATACCTTAAGTGTTTTCAACATTCTTGATAAATCTAGCTAAATACTATGTTGGACATCCACTTAAGTAGGTGGCGCAGTTGCGAAAAACTAGGGAAACTGCATCCTCCTCTACTGCAGGAACATGCTACTCCACATGGCACAAGACCAGGGGTTCAGGGTAGAGAGTGGAAATGAAAGAGGCACCATTCTCCCTATTACAAGTCAGTATACCATATGTTATTTCAATGTAAAATAGTTAAATAATATTGCTCTAAAAAAGTCAACCTTTTTTTCCGAAACACATCTGAACCACACATACAACTGACAAATATAAATGTATTCATAGTTTTGAAGCATTTTTATGTGAACAAAGACCTTATTTTGTGCATAAAATGGAAAACCCTGTGTGCAAAAGGAATGGAATGCTTCCCGATTTCAGGAAAACAAACCTCACCACTTCTCTGAAATGGTGTGACAGCTTTAGCAGCTGAGGTTTATTTTATGCCTCTTACTTGAGTCAAATAAGAAATTCTCATTTTCTTGAATTTTGTGAAAACATTAAAAATAAATAGCCACATCTGATAATTCATAGTTAAATTATTTCACTATGTTTCCTGAGCTGAAATGAACAAAACATCAATGATGGAAGACCTTAGATGTTCTCATTTAAATAATTTTTACACATACACTACATCAGTATTCAACCTAAGTATTATAGGCCTGCTACAGTCACTTTATACAACTTGTGATTATCAAGGATTATCATTATTATATATTATTACAACTGTATCTGCCAGAAATCCAGGACAAGGAACTCAACCCTGCCTGTATCCAACTCCCTCTTAACTCTAAAGAATTGAGAATTAAAGTGGGGAAAAAGTGTACTTTCAGTACTTTTCTTATCAATAAATCTCAGGTTGTTGAGTTGGTAGAAGAGTCTAAACAGAGAAGAATCACTGGTAAACAAAGAGAATTCAGTCTTTCCATAGTGCGTCCTCTTAAACACAGCGCTGAGATATGCAGCTCTGTAGAAGATGCACACAATTACTTCAGAGGCGGGGTGCTTTATTTACATATGCAATATGCATAAGCAAGGTTACTGTGAGGGTGAAATAACCGCGAGATAGAAGGAGAGAACGAAGGAGGGGTTTGGTACGAGTGTGAGATGTGTGTGTGTGTGTGTGTGTACGTGTTTGTGTGTGCAGTGGTGATGGAGAGAGGGTGTGTGGGGTAGGGTTGGGTGGAGGGGGGTGGCAGAAAATTGGTGTTATCAATATTTAACCAACCCTTCGAGCATATTTATGGCAGACAATAGAGCAGACCTGCAACTGTCTCGTGTGAGTGGAAGTGTATTTATTACAGAGTGAAACAGAGGCTGTAAATAGGATGTTCATTGATATATCCCCACCACACTTGGTGCATGGAATCAGGGAAGAACCCACCGCTTGGTACGGTGGATTCTTACCAAAATAAACTATTAACATATCGACTAATTGCACGTCATAACCCCCGAGTGCTTCACGAATATTCATTAGGGAGACATTTCTACATGTGGCAGGCAGATGTATGTAATTCAATCAGTTTTAGAAAAAAACAAAAAAAAGAACTGAAAAAAGCTATGAAAAGAGGGAGAAGAAATAAAATGTCTGGAGCTTTTTTTTCACAGACCCATGGCCTCTCAGAAAATGTTTCCATGTGTTGTGTCTGAGCACACTGAGAGCAAAGAAGGAAAACATTCTCTCCTCCAAACCACATGCAACAGATTCTTTCTGAAGCCAAATAAATCAACCCTGTGTTTCAGATCATGTGACACTTTTTGTGCTTTGTGTTATTCCCAACATATCCTGTTTCAACCCCCCCCCGCCCCCCCACCCACCCTTTTCCAACACTGTCTCACACGCACGCACAAACGCCGCGCGCACATACACACACGACACATGCACATTCAGAGTTTCCATTTCCTGTGCGTAAGATCACCTGTACAGACAGAATGGCGTGCTTCGATGCAACATGCTCAGGCAGGAAAACAGGAAAGGGAGTTCAAGGGTGTCCAACATGAAATACTCGCAGAGTTAGGGGAAACCCAGAGCTCATGGCAGCGCTCCAGTTTCTGAAGACACTAAGTAAAGTTTCAGTTGTGCACTTCTTTTTGTTTTAGCACTGCCATCATGCGCTCTACTTTTGCTTGTGCAAAAATGTTCCAGAGAGATTCAACAATGGCCTGTTCTGGGACAACACATATACTTCAGTACAAGTTAATGAGATCATCAAGCGCAGACACAGAATGCTTTTGGAACACATGTTTTACCCCTTTTAAAGCAAAAGTTTAACTTTTTTGGAATTGTTTTTCTTTTTTCTTTTTTTTTTACTTTCTTGTCAAAAGTTAGATTTGAAGATCTCTAGAACCAATCACAATGTTAGTGACCAAAGACTTCCAGGTAGAAACCCCCAGAATCATGTGCTAGCTTACATACAATTTAATTCTGTAAAGTGTAAACATCTAATCAATCTAAAATGCATGTATGACACTTTAAAGCTTTAAAAAATTAAAATAAGTTGTATATTCCAACAGTAATCACTCATATAGAGTGTTCGGTCAGTAACCCATTTCCCTCCTCTCCCTGCACATGCGTAAGACTTTATGCATAAGACAAAAGAGAAGAGACATTTCGATCCTGTCTGCTCATCAGTGCGCAGAGAGCAGGATCGTCCTGTTTGCTCTTAAGACTGGTGATTACCGCTGCGCCTTCATGTGGGGACGTAGAGAGGAGGGAGAGGACTGCAAACTGCAAAACAGACAGGAAGTTAGCTAAAACAAGGACAACGCTCACAGCAGCTTTAAAGCTATGGTCTACGATTTGAAAGATTGATCATTATTATTAACATTATTTAAGTGGTGGTTATGATCCAATAGTACGACCTACACAATGTGAAGAGTAAAAGGAACCAAATAAATCCATTCTCTCTAGTGCCTGCAAAACTGAAAAGAAATTGAAAAATTGGAAAAAATTGACCAATAGGAGCCATCTGGAATGGATGGCTCCTATTGGTCAATTTTTCCATCCATTCCCCTCACTCACTCTCCTGCTCCTGGTCACGTCTCGTCCCGACCCACTTCCGCATTTGAAACTACGAGGGAAAACAAAGCGACAGTATCAAGCAGCCTCTGCTTGCCCTGCCGGCAAAGGCTGAAAGAAAGCGCAAGTCTGTCACTGAAAAGGCAGACACAAAGCGGAGATGTGACATAAAGAGGGCTCAAACCCGAGTAAACATTGGGTCATCGTTTGAACGGTGGCGAAAGCTCCGTGAAGATCTGGGCCTGAAAAGCGATGCTGATACAGCGGAGTTTCTGTTGAGCAGGTAATCTTTCGTCTTTATTGTGAATGTTGTGACAGATAACTTTCATGCCGATGCTGGCTTATGACTGTGAAAGCTGCCGTTAGTTTTTTTCTGTGTTATTAGACGCCGTCGAAACAATTTCTGTCTCTGCATTATTGTCAACACTTGTTTACTTGTTCGACGGAGACGACTTACAAGATTTACGTTAGTTTCAACGTGCACTGTAATAAATTTACCTGTGAATCCGACATCGTTACTCCGCATTCAAAGCTGACGCCGTATTTGGTTTCTGCCGGCTGGCTTGTCGCTCTTGTTGGGGGGGGGGGGGGGGGGGGGTCGCGTCACGGGAGGCTCCAAGGGGAGAGCGATACGAGCTCGGAGGGGAGGGATTAAGGAGCACAGAGGGGTGTGTGTGTGGGGGGGGGTGCTTTTTTCAGAATCTTTCTCAGATCGTAGACCATAGCTTTAACTTACGTTAGTTTGGAGACCTGATTTCATTTAGAAAATGAGTGTTTTCCAAAAACAAGCAGTTAGTCCGAGACATCGCGGTTGGGTGATATCACAGACACTAGCAAAGTGTTGGGGGTAACTTGTTACAAAGTAATCTGTTACAGTACTTGGATTACTTTTTTTGTTGTAACGAGTAACTTAAGTCGTTAGTTCTGCAATTCAAGTAATCCGTTATTGGAAAAAAATGCTGTCTTTCCCTTTCCTTTTGTCACCATGAAAATAAAATAAAATCCCTGAAGCATTGTCACTAGCCCTTTTCACACAAAGACTCCATATTATCTTGGCTGCGGAGGTTCGCCAATTCTCCACCTTTTTTTGTTCACACAGAACCAAGCAGCTCCGGCGTAAAGCCGCACCAGTGTGTCAATTCATACAGCAAGCCGGTGCTGCGGATCCAAAAGAGTCGTGACGGTCCTATGTGTTTTTTTTCAGACGCCAGTTCGCCTCTGCTGCGGCTCTGATACCACCTCCGGTGGTGCATCAGAGCCACAGCAAAATTTCACCCCTCGCCGCATCTGAAACTTTCACACAGAGGACGATGCAGTGAATTGCCGCAGGATCCCCGCACTCAAAGGGCAGTGTGAATGGGGCTACTGTTTCTGTTCTCTCCTGCTAATCAGCAGGTGGTGCCTGCCAGCAGAAGGTAAACCTGCAGTTGTGTCAGCAGTATGCGTAGCTAGCTAATTCAATGTAGCAAGATGGCAGAGAGGACAGCATTAACTTTGTGGGGATATTCTTATTAGTTTGAATTTTGGGGCGAAAAGGATGAGAACAACATCACGGTGAAATGCAAGTTGTGCCTGGAGTGCTTGTTGTCTTGTTTTCATTGGAACAGCTGTGCCTAACACCTTATACCTCTGCCCAGTTTACTGTCACATTGCTAGCAAAATCAAGAGCTGTAAATGTTATATTGGGTCTGTCATTCCTATTATAAGGCTGCAGAGTTACCGACTGTGGGCTGTAAAGAAGGCTATGAAATGACGGTAGAGTCAATACATTCAAAGGTTCATGTACAGTTGGCTACACACTGTCTGGACAATATAACCGACAACGAGTCACAAAGGGGTTTTACCGTAAGTTTTGGTAACTGTAAAGAACTCTAACGCGTAACTTTTTAATGGCAATAGTCTTGTAACAAGTTATTTTTAAATAACGTTACCCAACACTGCCAGCAAAGCAACACGGTACATAAAATAAGCACAGCAGAAATGTCAAGTAAGTCAAACAAATTGGCAGATAGCACATTTCTGCAATGAAAAGTTGTCTACCTAGAAGTAACTGTTGTTGTTAGCACAATGTCACGGTGTTTTGGTCTATACAACTTGCTGTCGTCAACATACGGTTAGCTTTGCATAAAGACAAGAAACAGCTAGCATTGCTGTATTCAAAGGTAACACAAGACTAAGAGTCTTTCAATCTAATTGCATATAAATGCAGAATATGGAGACAAAGGGACAAGATTTTGGCAAATGAATCGGTTTGTAGTCAGAGTAGTATTCCAGTCATGTGTGAGTGGGCTTTGGCTGCGTAAACAGTCCATGTCCAGGTAAACAGTCCATGTGAAGAGAAAACGAGGCGAGACACACAATCTCAGAACACATGGGCTGTTGTCTGGCTGTGATTTAGTTTTTTATTAGCTTTTTATAAATGTATTTATAAGCTTTTAAATTATTGCTTATTCATCTGAATTGATATGCATTCATATGCAGATAAATTACCAGCTGTCTCTCAACTCCAACTCCCTTCTCCGTTCAGTCTTAGTCAGATATCCATTATCTAGATATCCGGTGGCTACACCAGAAGCCCCGAAAGATTGGCCGTTGCCCACAGGAGCTAAGTTGACATCAGATGACAGCTGATGGGTTCCAAGATTCAGAGTCTAATGCTATGCTAGCACTTCTGTGCAGCTGTACTCAGGCACAGCAATGATTTTCAGCTAAATGCTAATGCTAGCAACATTAATGTATTATAGACCTGGACACTAGGGCCCCTATAGCCTTGCTGCCACTTTTTCCCCAGTGGCCACTCATGGTATTGTAGTTAAAAATTCCAAACTGGTGGGCGGGGCCAGCTGGGGTAACTCTACAGCACATATCCATCGAGCACCAGGTGAGCATTTCACATTGGACTGAATTGGGTTCACTAACTATTAATGCTATGTCTAGCAAGTGTATAAGGTGTAGACGTTCAATATCTTTGTTCAGGGTTGCAGATCGCGAAACATTTTCTATATAGGTTGGGAAATATGAGCTTGCTTTCTAGATCAATACAACTGTCATGTCTATATGTTCAAAATGAAGCTGGAGTTGGTTAGCTTAGCCTTGCATAAAGACTGGAAGAGGAAACTGCTAGCTCTGTCTGAAGGCAACACAATGTGCCTACAAGAATCTCTGACGTTTACTAATTAACATGGTTAATCTTGTTTTTTAGTACAAAAACCAAACAAGCATATTGCACAAAAAATTGAACTTTAAGTATTCCATATTTTCCTGACATGCTCCATCATATATACCTCATGTTTTCCCTCTAATATCATTCATGGGTTTTACTTAGCATGTACTATTGTACCTTGTAGATCTAACTATATGTGACATGCTGAACTGATCAATCGCCCCAGTTCTCTGTGGGGTAACACAGTGTTCCCCTGTGCATCTGACAGCCATCCCTAGCCCATTTACTGTCAAATGGGCTCCGCTCTCTTTGCCTGAGCTCAGATGCAGATTTATGCCAGAGCAATGCCGGTTCTTGCATATTAGATGAAAGCCTTGTTTGCATATACCCGCTCTCTCTCCCCCCTCCCTACCTTCCCTCTTCCCCCCTCTTTCTCTCTCTTCCTTTTTTCTGAGGCGTCACTTTAATATGTATGCAAATGGGCTGCGCTCCACGGGCAGATATGTGTGGAGTCCTGTCCTGCAGTCAGGAGGTGTAGGAGAGATTGTGTTTGTATTTATGAGGCATGGGCCCTGCCGCTCTTGGGAGAGAAAACGCTGCGAGTAGTGTGGTGGAGGCTCTGCAGTGCAGGCAGAATGCAGATATGCCAATAACAGAGGTCATGGTTGTCACTAATGATAAGAGAAGACAATTAGACAATAGCATAGCTGTAATGTAACCCCCCCCTTACACCCGCTTACATACACACACACACAAACAAACACACAAGCCCTCGTATCACTGCTCTGGCATGAAGCAAGCTAACCAACTGAAGAGGAGAGGCTTCTTCTGGAATGTTCTGCATGCTGCAGCAGCTCTTCTCCTCAGCTTCGCTCCACCAGGATGGGAAGTCGTAGGTGATTGGTGTTGGTAAAAAACAATCTATTGATCCTGCGCATCCCTCAGGGGGGTGAGGATCACTGTCAGGGGGGTGAGGCAGGGGAGACAAGGTCAGGTCACTTATGAGAGAGGCACCCCTTCACCCATTTCATCAGTCTGATGCGTCCTAGACAGGCCTCAGAAGCCTGTGATCAATAACGTCTCTGCAACGGTAGGAGCAGAAATAAATTAACAACGCAACGGCTCCTCTTCTGTGGCTCGTATCTTTTTCTTCTTTGCATGTGTTATGTAAAATTTCCTGTTACATGTGTGTATCGCAAAATCACTGGAAAGATCGAGATTCAAATAAAATTAAGAAAAAAAAAACACAATGACAACAATGAATGCCTGGCATTATTTTCAAGACATAATAATATCTTGGCTTGGTGCCAATCAGTGATCTACTAAGGCAACACATACACACACACACACATGCACGCACAGAACTGTGTGCAAATCAAATGTCTGTTTCCTCTCTCTCTCTCTCTCTCTCACACACACACACACACATACACTAACACACACACATCCCCTTCCACCATCATGAATAAACCATACTGTGTCTATGAGTCATATACCACCCCCACATCCCTCTCTAACCCACTCCCCCTATTTGCCGCTGCAAGAGTAAAAACGCTAATTAACGTGATGGCTAGCTGCAGCTCCTGTCAGCAGCTTGTGGGGGCCTCTCAACCAGCCAGGCTCCACTGGTCTCTGGTTTTAGCAGCTCTCTCTCCCCAGCCGCCATCTCTGGAGAACCGGGGCCCCTCATTCATATTCAGCCCCAGTCGCAGGCACCTGGAAGCAGCCAGCACCACCACCACCACCATCACCATCACCACCACCGCACAACCCCCATAGTGTCTATCACCAGCGACCCAGTCAAGCCCACCTCCTGTCAATGCTGGATCCCCCCAACGCTGGTAAAAGATACCCACAAACCCGCCCAGTACTGCACCCCCATACACACACTCGTGCAATTACTCAGTTTTCTTAAACTAGAATTCGATTGGAAAACAAGCTCGAACTAAAAAAAAACTCCATCTAGGAGATGACACAACCCAACTGATGGGTTGAATCACCCAACGGTGGCGAGAGGGAGAGAGAAGGAGAGAGGGAGAGAGAGAGAAAAAAAGAGAGTGAGAAAGAGAGAGAGGGAAGGGGGGGGGGGGCTGCGTGCCTTGGTGGACTAGCTCTGTAACCATGACAACGCAGCCGGGAGAGCAAGAAACAGGAACATACAGAATCTGTTTCTGCTGAGACTTGCACATGTGGCACAGTGCTGCTTTCCCTCCGAGAAGAAATGAAGGGGAGGCTTGTGTGTGTGTGTGTGTGTGTGTGTGTGTGTGTGTGTGCGTGTGTGCGTGTGTGTGTGTGTGTGCTGAAGCCCTTATGAAACATACATGCCTGCTGCCTCTCCAACCAAACTCGCTCGCCTGTGCTAGTCACTGAGTGAGTCACAGCACAAAAGACATTATGGTGAAACTGAAGAACGCAACCCAGTGTTTAGTGGCAGGATTTTGTTCTTTTTTTTCCAGCTACCGAGCACAAAGAGGTGGAGGTTGGTACGCAGCACGAAGAGAAAAGATAAAATAGGAAATATAAAGGGAAGAAAAGGGCAAAATTTCCCTCCACAGCCGTTGCTTTTGCCTATTTTCTCTCCCTGTGCTTCTCCTGCCGCTCCCCTTCTGCCTGTCTTTTCTCTTTCCTCTTGCTCCCTCTTTCTACAGGCTCAGTCTAACCTCCCCCTCCCCTTTCCTCAAGGGAATAAAGGTCGTAACGCAAATGATTACTCAAACCCGAGTTGCCATAGAAACGCAGTCATGTGACTAGAGCAGGCATGCATAGACCACAACAAAGAGGTGGATCAGGAACCAGCGCTGGAAAGAGCTGTAGCTCGCCTTACTGGTGCCTCAGTGCATTTCACTCAAATTCAAGCTTTTAAAAATAGGCGAGCAGCATGAAACGCAGGCGGAGAGAAGCAGAGAGAACGACACTCTAAAGAGCTAGGACGAGAGGCTGTAATGAATCTAGGCTGTAACACTGCAGTGTGCCATATATTCTACCATTCACTAGCATACCAAGGGTGTGTCCTATTCATCATGTCCTTCTTGGAGGCAGAGCACAGGCGCCAGTTGTCTGGAATTTCTGTGAAATGGCGTCAGTTGTAGAAATGTAGAGGGTGGTGGATTTGTTGCTTCTAAAATAGGAGTTGGGGTACGGAGCTGGAACTTTTTGGTGTGCTGCACTTTCAAATGAGTCCTCCTCAAAGAACAAGAGCAGATTTGTGTTAATGTGGCAGTGGTCGGAGCTGTTTTCTCTCCAGTGAGATTCATGAAACAGGGATATCTTAACTTAAAAACTCCTGGTGTGTAGATAAACACATTCTGGAATATGGTTATCTATGCAAAACACCATCCAAGATATGTATAAAATAGTATAAAAATGGGCAAAAAGTAAGGTTATACTGGAAAAAGACAGGTTTTCTCCATTTTCCAACAAGAACAGAATGTAAGTCCGGACCACTGGATATCGAGCAGACACACACAACACACAAAAAGCCTGAAGCTGACTGAAACTGTAAAGCTGGTGTGCACAACTGTCAGTATGTGTCAATCTAAAGGAGGAACCAACACCTGGAGCAGACTGAGAAGGTGGCCTGCCCCGACAGGATTCAGTTATACTGCATCCAATCCACCCCCACTGAGATTAGTCCTGTGCTGTGGGTGAACCCAGCGACCTGCGGCCATCTCTCAGAGACCTACCCAAACCCCCCACAACACACACACACACATGCACTCACGCACACAGACACACACACACACACACACAGAGTTCCCCACACCCAGTCAAAACCCCCAAATTTAAAAGCGCCTGGGCCAAAAAAACTGTTATCTTATAGGAGATAAAGTCAAGTGCTGAATATGTTGATGTGTTCGTGTTAGCATTACCAGCCATTACTTTTGGAGAGCTCCATCAACACAAGCAGAGCAGTAGGACGGGGTACATTTTTTTCTGATGAAGTCACCACATCTGCGGCTCTGAACACTGTGTTTCAATGTCTGCTCTCTTTCTCTTTTCATTTTCTCTCTCCCACACATTTGAATCCATGCGTTGCCTTCACACCAGCAAACACAAGCAGCAACGTAGATGTACAACACACGATCTAAAGGTGCGTGCGTGTGTGTCTGTGTCTGTGTGTGTGTGTGTGTGCGTGAGAGCCCCTCACTGACTGCTGGACATTTCCCTCCAAAGTCCATCTCAACTCCCATGAGGCTTCAGGCAGCAGCTGAGCGTTCAGTGATGTCTGCAATTATCCCGTGTCTAGACAATGTCTAGTGAAAGACACGGAGATGCACGTTCTGCTCAGGCTGCGCTCTATAGAAGAAGAAAAGGCCCCGAGTAGAGCACAATGTCTTTCAGCTGGTGACGTGGTGGTAAATGAAAATTTTAGGGCCAGATGAGGAACTCAACCAACAAGACCTAACATGAACAAGGGGGAAAGAAAACGCATTATATTTGACATTATTCAACTGGATTTCAAATAAAGCTGTTTTGGTTCATTTTTATTTTAGGAAAAAGCATTTTCTCTCCATGTTTTATTCCCATGGTACATTGCAGTAGAACATTTTTTAAAATGGTTATGGTCCAATTTAAAAAAAAGAAAAAAGGATTTACTCTTCAGGGTGAATGCTCATGGCTCATGCGACATCGCAGTAGTACATTTTTTTCCTAGTACCTCTTATTTTTATGATTTCATCTCAGTAAGTTGAGTTCTAGTTTGACTTACTAGAATTAAATCTGATTTTCGTGGCTTTATCCTTCAAATCATCTACTCAAGAATGTGTTTTTAAATGTCCTTGCACTTCAGTTTGTATTTCTCAAGCATGACTTCCGTATCCTTCAGTCTGTAGTGCTGAAAATGAATTGAAGAACTGGACTACAAAGAATTAGAGAGATTATTTAAAGAAATAATACCTAACTGAAAGAAAGAATGGGCAACATACGAAGCATGTTACATAAGGTTTTTATTTCAAAATGATTGTGTTTACTTTGTTGACACTGAGTAGTTTTGGGGAACAACATTTTAATCAGAAGAGAAAGATCTTCATTGTTTATTTACTTTGTTTAGGCATAAAAAAATCTAACTGTCTTTGTTTTCATGGCTGAATAAACTGAACAAACAAACTGATCTGAAAGAACAACACAGTTTCATACTGTTTTACTTTCTTTATATGTGGCGGACCCTGCCACCTCTCTAGCTTCAAACAGTGTTCTGGGGACCTTATTTTCCTCTGAGGACAGCTTGTTTATTCAGTTATGGGAAAAAAAATTGTATTATTACCTCATTATTATTGTGCATTTTAAGATTCTGAGTTCAGATGTTTTCTCCAAAACTACATGGTGCCCCTTAAAAGCATCAAAGAGTGTTTATTTGTCCAAAGTTCTGAGCTGTTTGCCACCCTCCAGAAAACAACCAGGTTTCAGTTTCCAACAGATATTATCAGGATCTTATTTTGGAAGAACTTGCCTGTATGAAAAGATGACTTGAAGAAAATAAAAGAGCTACAGAACAAGCAAAAACACACACACAAGCTCGAAGCACGCGGTCGAAAGATACAATGGGCGAATGCCAGTGAAAGAAAAGGCTGTGAGAGAATGAGCAGGTGTGGTGGGAAAGACCCATGGGCTTCAGGGAGAGAATAGATCAATAACTAATTTCAGTACCGAGCTTCACTCGCACAGTTTTCCAATAAAGGCTGGATGGAGAGTACTGGCTTAGCCCTCCCCCCACTATCTCTATTCTATCGCCTTCTACGAGCAGGGATTGGACTCGATGGATGGAAGAAGGCTGTTTTTTTTTTTTCTCCCAGCGTTGTGATTGTTGGTTGGGTGGATTATGTTCCTACAGCTAGTGTATTGTATAAATGTAATCCAACGTTGCCATTCCCATTTCCATGCGTCCTCCATGAGTGCTCTTGCAACCATTCCACCTATACCATCTCTAACTTTTTTTCCCTCTCACTGCTCCTGCAACCCCCTCCCTCCCTCCTCCTCATTCGACCAGGGCCAGTGTTGAGGTTTTGTCAAGAGATTGAGACAGACAGGAGAGTGAAGCGTGTGTCATGCAGGGCTGCTGCTGCTGCTGCCGAGGCTCTACTCCTCAGAGGCTGTGACCTAGATAACCAAGAGGAGCTGGAGCGCTCGCAAGCCTTGGAGCCACTCCAGCTTCAGCAATGTCAGGAAGGGGTTAGTTGTGTAACACAATGTCCTATTTAGTTTGCTCGTCACACGCACATGGACGCAAACACATATGTACCCTATGGTGTTCCCGTACCATCATAGCACATTTCTTTAAGGCTCTGTTGGTTTATTACCAAAGATGGGGTGAAAAGAATAGTGGGTATGTGAAAATAGTTTTTTCATATATAAGGAAGCAAAAGAAGAAGAAAAAGGCCCTAAATCCATCTGAATTTAAACATAAGCGTTAAGAATGCTTCGTAAAACTTTCCACACCAGCAGCCACTGCAGCTATGTCACAGTAAAAACATCTACAAGCACACTCCTCCTGGTGAGTGGACCATTTTATTCCTGCTTCTTTATTTCAGCGTTCACTCAACTGATGTTTGGTGTATGAAAACAACCACGAGGTAAATATATAGCTCCAAATATTCCTCTATAACAGGTGAGTTTACTGCCCCTACCTGGTCAGTCACAAGCAGTAATATGTTGATAAATATGAAATAATGTCAAACTGCTCTTACAGGATATAACAGCCTCACGAGAAACTGATGTTGAGACACATTGCCGTTTATTGGTCTCCTTCGAATTTACAAAGAAGATACACAACTTCCACAATACAGCATCATCATGTTGAGGAGATAAAATATAGATGGAGCCTCCTGCGCTGGAACAACTGTAATAGGCTGCTCTGTGAATAACTAAATCTTTGACCTGGACATCTGAGCTGCTTGTGATATGCAGGAACAACACTGCCATCTGGTGGCTTTTGTGGTGTATTGCAACTTCTTTTACACATGAATATGGTTTAGTTGACTATACAGCAGTTTAACCATAACAGTGAAAACTTAGTTACAAGTCAAAGGCTAATTTGTACAGACATCAATTTGTGTCTTAAAGGAATATTTCAACCAAAAGTGAAAATTCAGTCATTATCTACTCACCCCCATGTCGATGGAAAGTAGGTCGCAGTTTCACTAAACATTTCTGGAGCTTCACAGTCAAACAGTGTTGCAGAATTCTCCTAAACAACTGGAGTAGCTGAGGTCTTGTTTTAAAATGTAAAAAAAGTCCAACTGAACCCTGCATTCCAAAGGGAGAAAAAGTCCTTTTAGGAAAGTCTTGTCACTCGGCAGCCATCTTGGCAACAGCCCCAGACAGTTAATCCGGGCTAACAAAGACCAAAAGAAAGTGCTTTATTCCCACAAGTTATACTTGTACTACACAGGAGCAGAGTTTCACAACAACAATTTGTTTTGTAGCTCAATCCAGAGTGCTGCAACGTTTGGATACCTCACCTTTCTTGGTAATCTTGTGCATTAGTGTATTATCATACTCTTCTATATTTATTTTAAGTCTGTCTGCAGCCACACAGAATCGGTTCAGACTTTTGTGAATCTCAGCTGTTTTGCATTGCGATTGGTTGATATCCTCCCTGGATCAGCCGGGATAAAGCAGACGATTGGCTTCACCATCACCATCTCTGGCGTTCCGGCCTTTTTATTCAAAATGCTTTAAGTGGTTTGTGTCCTCACTTATTCATAGCTGAATATTCTTTTATGTTTCTTTGATATTAAATATTCATTGTTTTTTTAATGGAGGTTTCAAATGTATTGTTTAACTGTTATTTAAAACCAGAAAGAGATCCCAAATTGTTCTAAAAAGGCGATATTTTAGCCTTTTTTTAAACTGAAGCTTCACTGTAGCTGCTAAGCTAAAAGCTCACCCAGTCTGAAGTGGGTGCACGAGCTCGACCACGCGTTGAGGGAGTAAGTAATGTCTTTTGAGATCAATTTGGGATCTCAGGTCTTCAGGAGACTTGGATAACGCCGCACAAGCTGTATGGAGCCATTTTCTGTTGTTCAGTTGTTTTTTACATTTTAAAACAAGTCTCCAGCTACTCCAGCTGTTTCGGAGAAGCCTGCAACTCTGTTTTGCTGTGAAGCTCCAGAAATGTTTTGTTGACTACAAAACTTCACCTGACCTTCCATCAGCATGGGGGTGAGAAGATAATGACTGAATTTTCATGTATGGATGAACTCTTCCTTTTTCGTAAACATATACACATTTGTCTAAATTTGGCACAGACAACACAAAATAAGAACTTAACATGGGCCGCAGCGTTTTTTCATCATTTACTGTAGGTTCATTCACAGGGCATTTTTTCCCTTTTTATTTCAAACGCTACCAGCTAGTAGCTCATACAGTCAGCGCTGGCTATGTTGGGGCTTGAAGCAGTCCCAGCCAGGCTTCGGGGTATATGTGTGCTCAGGAAGAAGAAAGTCTTTCAGTCTGTCTGGTAAAGGCAAGGCTTTGACTCTGTCTTCCAGGGGCCAAGGCTGTAGGTGGCTCCTTATGAATGCTCTGCAAAGACATCGCAGAGCAGGAGGGCTTGTTTCGTGCTCCACTACGCGGTTGTGCAGGTCCACCAGTGCCTCAGCGTAGGGGTGAGAGTCCTGACCAGGCCCAAGGAGCTCCAGCCTGGAAGGCAGATGAAGAGCTGGGATGTCTACCCTCGCTAAGTCGAGCAGCACCTCAGCTTGCTCCAGGAGCTCGGAGGCGTGACTTTGATCAGAGCACTGCTGCAGGGCTGTTTGGAGCCGCTGGAAAAGGAGGCTATAACCCGACCAACAGGAGCCGCCGTGATAGGAGCAAACCAAAGATGCTCTGCTCTGGATTATGAGTACAGCCAGAGGGAAGAGCAGGTCAAAGTGCTCCAGGCTTGTCTGAGTAAGGGAGGGCTCGCCATCCTCATTCAGACAGCAGCTGGGGTCCACACCGTGAGCCAGCAGCAGCTGTGTGGTTTTCAAGCAGAAGTTACCAATCTCAGCGGCATCCTCCACGCTGGCCTCCAGGGCCTCCTTAACCAGAAACACCAACGAGGACTCAGCTGTTTCACCGTCTACAGTAGCAGCATTAACGTCAGCACCTGCAGTGAAGAAAACATCACTCAGAACCACATCTGTGAGCAAACTACAGTTACGTGCACATGTGCCTTAGATGGTGAATTTGAAATAAGCCGATTTATCAATAGGATTATCCCTGACCATCGTAACATCGTGATTGAAAAGGCTCCCCACCAGAGACACAGTTAAGAGGCGTGTCCCCTCAGAGTTGCCGTAGGGCAAGAGTTGTTGTTGTTGTTTGTGATATGTGGGGAGAGGAAATGAAAAGAAGTATGTTGCTGCTCAGTGCACTAACATTACGTCTCCATGTCCCGTTTAGTATTTTCTTATTAAACCAGCTCAGTTCGGCGAACCCAAGACACTCGGTTAAATTCGTGGCAGCAGTGGGCCGCTGTTTCTCTCAGTCGTGCCATTTTTATGCAGTTTTCTTAGCTTAGCTTCCTTGGCTATTCGGCCAACGTTGTTTTATGCATATGAGGCTGAACAAAGCTAAGTGATGGACATGTGGTGCAGAGACGAGGACGCTTTTAAACCTGGCACAGGGATGTATGTCGGTGGTAACGGGAGATGGTTTTCTCTGCAGGGTGACACAGTTGGAGAGTCATGACAGAGCAACAGTGGGAAACAGCGGCGGCTACAGTGGTGAGCTAATATGCAAATGCTGCCTTACAACAACACTGAGGGGACACGCTGCCTCAAATTCATAAACAACAATGTCATCGTCCATCACGATGTTTCACTGTCGACATCGTCATATGCCAATTCGGCAGACATCGCCCAACCCTACTTATCAATAGATAATATTTATCAATAACTCTTTTAACTACTGAGTAACTGTTAAGGTAATTCATAAAACTAACAAAACTACTGACTATTTACCGTTTACAGCTTTTTTGCTGCTTATGGTAAAAGGGTACTCCGGACATTTAGTATGCACAAAGTTGAAGGACTTGCTAGAAAGATTGACAGAAAAACAGGGAGGGAGAGAAAATAGTAAAATTCTAAAGGAGAGAATGAGATATCCTGACTTTTAGGCCTTCTTTAGACTGCCAGCCCAAATAATTTTTTTGGCATATCCAGATTGTATCCAGATTGATTTTAGAAAGTCCGGACAGCAAAAAACCACATGAAATGCGATCTTGGAAATCTGATCAGAGCCACATTTTGAGTTGGTTGAAATGCAATTCAAATCAGATTCTTCCAGATGTGTCTCTGTCCAGACACACTGGTCACTAAAATCAGATTTCATAGCGTATGTCTCACTCGCACTTTGACACAAGAAAACAAATGTTTGGAGGGCAAAATGAAAAATCTCCATTTGTCAGGCCATGGTGGTGGAAAGTCACCAGCATACATAGTTACTGACAACTGCTTGTGAATATTTTAGCCTGGTAACCACTGACCTAAAAATGTGTATACTACGTGTGTATACTAACACATCTTCTGACTGTAGTGGATTAACCCTGATCCTCTTTGATAGGATATTTAAATGACCAAAAGCAGACGAGGAGTGAAGATGAAGAGCGTTTTACAGTCGGTACCTCTCTGAAGGAGCAGCTGGATGTTCTCAGTGTTGTGCACCGTGAGTCCGTCGCTGCTCGCCAAGGCATGGAGCAAAGGAGTTTTTCCTTTGGTGAATAAAGCACAGAAATCAGTTTTCAGAATGAATGAATGTAAGAATGAATACTTCTGAATTAGGCTGGCTAATGTAAATTTACCATGTTTATCCTTCGCATTCACATCGGCACCCATATCAAGCAGGGTCAGCAGGCAGGGCAGCCTCTCCGACTCCTCGCTGGCGAGATCCAAAGGACTGCTCTCATGGATCTGCCAAGTAGATTGTTTACATAAATGCTGAGAAAACAGTGGAGATACTATGAAATTAAGAGAGGACATAAACACAAGTGCAAAGCTGCCTCACCCTGTCTCTCTTTTCAATGTCTGCTCCGTGCCCGACCAGCAGCCTCACCATGTTCCGCCTGTTCCTCAAAACTGCTATATGTAGAGGGTTGTAGTAAGACACTGGGTCTGCATAGTAGACACAAAGATTATATTGAGTCTGTATCACAAGGATGAAATATAAAATCAGACGGATTAAGATTTCTGATACAACTAATTTTGCTTTAGGTATATGGGCAAACACACAGGATACACAACTAACTAGTGTTATTAAAATATAAATTTCCAGAAACACACTGATTCTGAACTTTATGAATAAAGTGTTTCAATACTCATTTTCTCCAGTATCGATGAACAGGCACTAGCTGCGCTCTCGCTCTCTCTTCTCTTTGAGAGCAGGTTGACACACACAATCATTACTGTTAAATCCTGATGTAAAGATACAAAAAACAATGTTTCTAAAAAAAGTGTGACATTAGTGTGAGGTAGCAGACAACAGTGTGTAATTATTGAACCCATTCAATGACAGAAAAACAACTGCCAATAATTTTGATCATGTCAGTCATTTAAGTAGCTAAAGTATCACTGTAGCACTCTTTGATTTCCAATGATGGAATGTACAAGTCAAGTAATGTACTTAAGTACAATTTCAAGGTACTTGTACTTTACTTGAGTAATGTCATTCACTGCTAATTTATACTTTGCTCTAGTACATTTTGAAAGAAAATATTATACTTTTAATGTGGTTATTCGCTAACTCCAATTACCAGTTACTTTGTGGATTGTATGTTGCATCAGAGCCAAAGTAGGGCATTTTTTAAATACATTTATTTAATCAGCAACCAGACTTTTTTTTTTTTTTTTCCAGAAGAATGCTGGATATCAGATTAGATAATCAGCCAGGCCTATAATTGGTCGACAAATTATATAAAATATATACATAGATAAATAAATAAGTGCATAATTTGTACTTACTATAAGTTTTTTTGATATCAGATACTTGAAGACTTTTACGTAGGTGCTGTTTATATGGGTGGCTTAACAGCCAGTCTGTTCTCTGCTACTAGCCAAGAAAAGAAAAGTTGTACCTCGTTGTCATGTTGCAGCCTCGTTATATTTATCTTTTAATAAAAAATCTAAATTTTATGTCCTCAATGTTGTGTAAGTTTTTCCCTATGGTATCGAAAACAGTATTGAATATCAATATTTTCTAAGGTACTGTATCGAAGTGAGAAAATCCAGTATTGGGCCAACGCTACAACAAACTCTATCATAACTTCCTCTTGAGAAAACACAAGCTAACAGAGGAAACATATTCACCAACAAATACAAGCACAGAAACACATTACAAATAGAGAAAACACAAAGAAACACAGAGAGCAAAAACAAATATCTAAAAGGAGAAGCAATAACAGAAACCCCACAATACACAAGCAATAGAACAGCTGTGAGCTACAACACTTCAGTAATGTTTTGGGGCAACAAACAACACAAATTTCAAATGCAGCATATGTGATAATAAATGGTGAATATTTGCTAGTCTTTTCTCAAGCTGTTGTGTGTTAGGCTCTCTCCCCCTAGAAGCTGGCAGCAATCCAATATGAAAGCAGCTAATAAACCTTCATATGTAACATAACTGCACCTGTAACTCACTGTGGTTTCCCAGCAGCAGAGAGCACAGCTTGTTACTGCAGGTGTCTTTTTATTCCTCACAAATTGTCTGTTATGTATACATTATTATCAGTGCCCAGATTATTAATTGCCACGTATGGGACTTGTATCTATCATAACTACATATGTTCACGCTTCATCACAGTGCCTCTCTTGATAGCTGGCACCAGACAGCATATTCTTAAATATGGGGGCAAAGGAATGCAAATACTCAGAGGAAATGGAACATTTTTGCATGCTATGTGGGAGCATTTGTCAGTGTTAACTTTCTGGAAAGAGGCATTCAAGAAAAGTAAAAGATGAATGAAGCTGCCTCTGCCAGGATCCACTAATTATGTCCCTGGGGAAAGGCACTTTTGCTTCCACTAGAGGTCACCACAGCAGAGTTTGGATGAGCCCTGGCTGGTTTCATGACAGCAGCAAGAAATGCTGCACTTTCCACCAGGAGGCTTATTTTCTCAAGTGCATATAGACAAGTGAATATGCTTAATTTATCACTACAGCTCCTTGAATAAAATGTGAAAATGGCAGATCCACTCATGTTCTTAGTGCAATCTTTCATTTAACTGTCTTTTTTAGCTTATATGACAATTTTTTAGTGCTAGTAGTAGGGATACAGATAGGGTTGCAGTGGTATACCAGTTTCACCTCCTATAGTGGTATGAAAATTGACAGTTATCATGTGAATATGATTATCTATCTATGGTCCTGAATTCTACTGTGTCAATGTTATTACCAGTCGCGACAGCGTGGGCCGGTAATGTCTTCACTTTGTGAGTGTGTGTGTGTGTCATCACGGCAGAATGTGGTCCTGGAGACAACCATTGTAGTGGGAACTACCACAGAAGCAGTTTTGAATATTTTGCCAAGTGTTTATATGTCTGTCTGTCTGTCTGTCTGTCTGTCTGTGAACAGATTTTTGCCAGCTAATAGCATCGAAACCATGCTGGATGCAGTCACAAAACTATGCAGGTGTGTAGTTGAGATAAAAATTAAGGCCAAGTTTGAAGATGGGTATGGTCCTACCCATCAGTACCGAGTACTCATATAGTAATATAGTAATGACTACTTGTGTTGACGGGCATCGTGGCTGGTGTGATCCCATTGCAACAGGGTCTTTAGGTAAAAAATATTTCAAGTTTATAATAAGTTTCATGTCTGTCAGGACATCATTTTTTTGTAAAATTATAAAATGTTTGTTCTACCAAAAGACATTTCCTGTTTCATTGCTTCAAGCGTCATTATAACTGATTATAATGATAACTAGAGACCAGCCGTGCTGCACGCCAACATGTTGACGTACTCCAGGCCTATTCAACTTCTTTTATAGAGAGGCCAGATTTGGAAAAAATAGTGAAGTGCCAAGGGGCCTGACATTCAAAGCTTCACAGTTCAGACATAAAGAATATAGAACTTTATGTCTGAACTGTTAAGCTTTGAATTAAAATGCATAAAACAATACACCTTTTTTCTGCTTTGTTAGCGTTAATCTTAGAAGTAGCTTGTCAATTTGTGTCTCTTAACTTCCCTCTGCTTAAAAAGCCTAGGTTAAAACTTTTTAATGAAATAAGAGTATTTTTGTACTTAGCAACATATCGAACTAATAAATTGGCTAAACAGTCTGCTAAAAAAATGGTCAAAGGGCCACATTTGGCCCACAAGTGGTAGTCAATACTCATGGGCTGGACCACAGCCATCATTTTGATCTTAACTACACCTGTAAAGTTTTGTGACTGCATCTTGCACAGTTGTAACACTACTGCACTGACAAAATCTGATTCTGATATGCCATGAAACCATCATATGTTCAGAGACAGTTATTGTACCATGAAAATCTTTTTTAGGAAAAGTACATTTCCCTAAAAAACCTATTGTTTGTTTTTATTTTTATTTTTATTTTCGGTAATGTGCCACATGCTATTGGCCCTAAGGGTGTACAACTGGAGACGATAAAACTCCTGGAACAGAAATAAGTCCCAAATGTAGAGGAAGTGTGACTAATGCTTTACAGAAAACCAAATTATACTAATGAATTTATCTGCATTTATGCTCACATGACGGTAGTTCAACTTTATTTTTGTGACCAAACAAAACAATTCATTCATTAATATAAAGGCAAACAAATGTTTTAGTGATTGTACTGTACTCAATTTACAGAGGTGACAGAATTAACAGTGATCACTCAAATGAGCATAAAACTGAATGTACAAAGCCTAAGTAAACTTTTTCTCATCTCCAGTTGTTTCTCAAATTGTGTAAGCTGGCTTTGTCCATGGCATCTGAGAATTTCAAAGAGCCCATGGAGATATATTACGAGTGCCTCAAACATCTTCGTTAACTTGGTTTGCCGGTCTGTGTTGTTGTGATTTGTCCAGTGTTCTTCTTCTTTTAATTTTCGACAGTCAGGAATGGCCTTCTTCTTCGTTTTTCCGGTCGACTAGACATGGTTTAGTGCATTGCTGCCTAAAAAAACACATTTGGTCTTCACAAACGAAAATGATGCACGTGTTTATTTGCATATAGAATGGGGGAGTGAGATCCAAACCAATACTGACTGGAGACGCATGTGGAGACGCATGTTAATGCCAGGTGGGAACGGACGCACTTAGAGCTGTCCCCTTGTGATCGGATCACTCAGAACGGATGATAATACCAGGTGGGAACAGGGCCTCAGTGTAACAGAAATGCTGACTGAGTGCGTCATCCAGAGTAGCTCATATAAGTAGATTGGTTTCTCCGGCTGACAGCTCCTTTTTCATGTGCTTGAACGATGTATTTAAAGCATCCTCACACATCATTTCTCACCTTCAAAGTTTAGATCAGCTCCAAAGCGTAGAAGGATTTCAGCAGCGTTCACCAGCCCCTGCTCGGCCACCTTAAACAGAGCATAGCTGATGCCTTCCAAAAACACCTCTGACTGGGACTCCCGCTCCAGAAGCTCCACCAGAGAGCTGCACAGAGCAGACTCATGTAAGTGTATGAAACGCCACCAGTGTTTCCATCAAATGCATTTAGCACTGGCAGAGGTTATAACACAATGGCTTTAGTGTAAATACATACAACAGCCAATTAAACAACAGATCAACACTTTCCAGCTGACTGTCAAATAAAACTGTGGTTTCAGTATCACCTGCCATCGCGACCACCATCTCCTTCCTCCAGTCCGACAACGCTCATGACAGCGTCCACCAGCGGCTGATACTCATAAATGATCCTCCGAAACCCATGGAGGAAAGGCATGGCTCCTGCGCGCTTTACGACACGAATCTTCAACCAGTAACTAAAAAACAAAACGAAACAATACGGAAGTTATAAACAGAGGGCGTGCCAATGTGAGCTGGGTGCAGGTCACATCAGATCAACTTGTCTGACGTTATCTCTTGAATACAGCTGACAAATGTGTTTTGGAAAAGGATGGCACTTGACGCTGACTTGCTAACGTATAGGCTTTATAGAAAATCATATCACACTAATGGGTACATCTGTCATTTCTGCTATCAAGACGGAACGTTAGCTCAACTTTATTTTTACCGGCAGCTGTTTACCGTTACATTTGGCTAGCTAACTTGCCAAAGCTGCATTTATGATTAAAGAGAAAAGTTTTATTGTTAGCTGAAAGGCAAATGTTAGCCATCAAACTCGGCTCTAGCATTGCTAGCTCAATGTACAGCTATTCACTTGCTAAATTATTAATGTAAGGTTTTTTTAAGATATCAAACAAGCCAACTTAATACAAACTCACTCTGACAGTCACGCCAGTCATTTACCTTCAAAACAGGAAAGCTCCACCACGCCCATATCAGTCCGACGCTGTTTTCGTTCCCCTTTAAAACACAAGGGTAACGAAGGTTCCACTTCCGCTTTATCCTGAAGCAATAGCGAAAGGGCTGATGTTTCTACATTTGAAACTAAAGTTTAGTATTAACCAGTGTTGTAAAAAAAATACTCAAACGTCATACTTGAGAAAAAGTAAATATATAGTTTTAAATTATTACTTTGGTAGAAGTGAAAGTCACCCATATGAATAGTATTTGAATAAAGTCCTCAAGTATCTGATATTAAATGGTTACTTAAGTATTAAAAGTAATTTTCTGGCAATAAATGTACTTAAGTATCAAAAGTACAAATAAAAATAAATTGCACAAAGCCAAATTTGAAATGTGTGTATATATTCTGTATAGAATGGGTCAACAGATTATCGTATCCAGTAATTGAATGTAACTAAATAGATTTACTCAAGCACTATGCTTAAGTGCAATTTTGAGGTATTTGTACTTTACTTGAGTGTTTCTCTTCTGTTTCTGCTACTTTACTTTATACTTCCACTCCATTTTGAAGGCAAATATTGTACTTTTACTTTACTACATAAATTGAATAACTGTAGTTACTAGTTACTTTGATTACATACATGCAGATTACATACTGCATCAGAGCCGAAGAAGGGCATGTTTGAATTAATTTATATTATTGCCAATCAGATTTTTTTCAAAAAACAAAAAAAACGGATTCCAATAATCAGAAAAATGCTGAATATCAGATCCGATAATCAGTCAACACATATTATACAGTACATACATGTGAATATATGTATAATTTGCTTATACTTGCACTTTTGATACTTCAGTACATTGATATATTAGATACTTTAAGACTTTTACTCAAATAGCCTACTATTCATATGGACAACTTTCACTTTTACCAAAGAACATCTTTATTTTTGCTTAAGTATGACTTTTGGGTACTTTCTACAACACTGATTGTATCCAATTTCACCATTTTACTGATTTTTGTTATCAGTGTTTTCGTTTTTGTTCTGATTTCCAATAAATTAATAAAAGAATGCACTATTTTCATTCTAATGCAGCATGCAATCTGAAAAGTAAGTAAGTTATCAAATAAACGAGTAAAACGTACAATATTTGCTTCCAAAATGTAGAGGAGTGGAAGAATAAAGTAGCAGAAAATTAATAACAAAGTACAAGTAGGCGTAACTCAAAACTTAAGTACAGAAATTGAGTAAATGTACTTACTTACATTCCATCACTATTATTAACAGTGGGTTGTCTGAATTTGAAAGGGAAGGGAAAAGTGTAACAATTAGGATACTTAACAGTTGTACTTAAGTAACAGTAAGTGTGTGTCCTAAACAGATGCTCACCTGTGGGGCATACATCAAAATGACACATGAAAAATTCAACAGCGTCTGGCAGATAGCACAAAATGTTGGACCGGAGGCATACTGTCAGCTACACCATTAGAATTTTGATATAATCTTGGATAATTATACGAATATTTACACATCAGAAAAATATTCCATTCCATAGAGACATCCCAACTCTCAGCTGTGAACATATGTCAGACTTAATGAATGTCCCCTGTTAGTAAGTAAGCAATAAGCATGTTTGATCATTAAACTGTACAGCATAATGTGTTAAATGGCTGCAGATGTCAAATTTCACAGAGCATAATTCACATATACCTGCATGTTCTGTCATGTATTCAACAAACCATAATAACATGCATCATTATGTCCCTATCTTCCAGAGATCAAGCCATTGATTAACACTGTTGTTACAGAACAAATATTTAACCACTAGAAACAGTTGTAAAATGTGTTCCATCCATATTGCACATAAGTTTCAGACAGCAGCTTTAAGATTATTTTTTTTGACAACTGTTATGCTGACAGCATCTGGTTGCCACCAGTCGCCTTTGTCTTGTCTAGTAAAGCAACCCCTGCCGTGCCTGTGTTCGGTGACAGATGGCTCGCTTTGAGATCGACAGTTCTCAAGTAGTAGGAGTGCTCTCCTACAAAAGATGTCATTTTCAACACATCTGTGTGTCTGATTTTGAACACAGCATATGTTAATGACAGTGCATTTTAACACAACGCATATTGTTGCTGACTGTATCATGTTTTGCAAAATTGTGCAAACGTCTTGCTGTGAAAAACACATGATTTAAACCGACACATCCTTTTAAAAGTGTGAGACCAACACTTCAAGAAATGAAATTATTTTTGATTGAGCGGTGAATCGAATGAAAACAAAGAGGAGGTGTTAAAAATGGGGTGTTTGGTTTGAGTGTCAAGATAAATGCTGCCAAAGTGGATTTTTTTTTATTGACTTTAACAAATGGATGTTCAGTAACACAAAAAGCAGAATATGAAGTTTCTGTTTGCAGCTGTTTTAGTGACCACAATGAAATTTCCACAGCATTATACTTATCTTCAGGTTCATAATTTTATTTTGCACTGCTACTAAAATAGGTTTACATGCTTTATTGCTCAAAAAACACATCAGCTTTGTTATACTATTCAGTGGTGTAGCACTGTATTCCCCCTCTGTCTAAAGTGCTCTGTCTCAGCTCCTGTCTCTTTAAGGCCCCCCCTCCTGAACACCCAGTCTGCTCTGATTGGTTAGCTCACACATGCCTGACCCAACACTACTAACAACAACAGAGCAGCTGCGCTAAGTCAATTCTTAAGCTAGTTGGTATAAAATATCCAAACGTGTGACATGGTGACGCAGTGCGGTGTCACAAAGTCATGGAATTAAAGGTGAGACTACTGACGAGGCGTTTCAGGAGCAGTATTTTCTGTGGGGGAGAGGAGCTTCTGTTGATGCAGAATTGGACCTTTTTAACTTTCAAGATCTTTTTACATGCACAAGAAATGACATAAACACTAAAGAAAAGCAAGAAAATGAAAAAGCATAATGGGTCTCCTTTAAGTTCAACATAAAGTGTCAGATTTAATGCATCATGTCTAGCCAATGTGAAAAAACTGAATAACTTAGTCTGATTAAATTAAACCAGTGCAGACTTATTCATAAACCTTATGTGTTTATTCAATTATAACATATAAAGTTAAGTGCAACTTCTGCATAAACATGTGTTTATTCAAGTGTTTTTAATTATTTGAGTATTAGACATAAAAGCAATGCATTTCACATGGTCATTCTGTCTCCTGTAATTAATCACACACTAAGTTATTTCATTAATACACATTGACTCAACATGATAGAAAAACTTTGCATTAAATGTGACCCTTGCATTAAATTTATGTAATATTAGATGTAATATTTACATGTAATTATAATACTTAAAGTAAATGTTTTAGGCCAGTGTGTATATGAAGCTCATATTGTCCCTGTTGTTTTAATAAGACATGCAAACAGAGATTCTGTCATTTAAAATGTGTTTTAAAGATGTTAGACACATAAGACAGGGATAATGTCAATGCTTTGACTGCATTTGTGTATATTCTGTACGTAAAGTCCAGTATGCTTGTATGATTGCTGACCAAATGCCAGTTAATTCAAACTCTGTCTTTAGGTGGCAGCAGAGCGACACAGGCCTCAGCACACCCTGGTTTCTGAGCTTGGAATCAATGCTGCACATCTGTTATTACACAGCACATGCATGAGTGCACGATTTTGCACATGCATGAAAGCAAACATAACCAATCGTGTAAATGTCGACGTGGGCAGCAACGCAAACAAACAGTACTTGGAGAGTCAGTTTGGTGTGCTGAGAACTCCTCCTCTGAGGTGGAAAACAGAATTCAGTCGTTTAATCGAGGTTGGATTCATTCTAATTCTCTCACTTTCAGGACAATTATTATTTTCACATCACCAGATCAATAAAGCAGTGTTCCCTAAACGGATGGCAGATTGATCAGAATCTCTTTAATGTGGCTGAAGTCTCTTTTGCTACCCTCCAGCCACACTCAATTTACCCTAATTTTTCGAGCCATGTGCTCATGAATAATCTGTTCTACCTCACCTTTTCCAATCTGACACTGATTAGGTTGTGAGTCTTTGTGCACACACCTGTTGGGGTTCCCTCTATTTTTTCAACTCTGAGGTTAATTTGAACCTTTGCCACCCTGTGGTCACAAGAGCATACTGTTTCATGTCAGACAACAGTAACAGTAGGTGGCAGACACATCCTGTGATTGGCCGTGAAAAAAGCTGATATCAGCTGTAGAGCCCCCTTTTCCAGTTATGAGGTTTGCATGAGGAAAAGCTAACCAAAAAATGAAAATAAGTTAATATCTAGTCACCCCCAAGCTGATGGAAAATCAGGTGAGGTTTCATAGTCCACAAAACATTCCTGGAGCTTCACAGCAAAACAGCATTGCAGCATTCTACTAAACAAGTGAAGTAGCTGGGGACTTGTTTTAAAACGGGAAAAAATGGCTTCATACAGCTCGTCCAGCATAATCCAAGTCTTTGGAAGCCCAGAAATCCCAAATTGATTGAAAAAAAAAACATTAATTACACCCCTCGACATGTGGTTGAGCTTGTTCAACCACTTCAGATACTTTTAGCTTAGTGTAAATAATGTCTTTTAAAATCAATATGAGATCTCTGTATGCTGTATGGAGCCATGTCATCTTCTTTGCAGTTGTTTTCTTTATGTTTTAAAACAAGTCCCCAGCTACTTCAGTTGTTCAGGAGAATGCTGCAATGCTGTTTTGCTGTGAGGCTCCAGAAATGTTTTGTCGACTTCGAAACTTTACCCGACTTATTTTTGGGTGAACTGCTCTTTTTACATTAGATGAACAGTTCTCCAATACATTCCTTACATCCAGCCACTATATGTGGCATTCCATCCCCGCTTCCATTGCATTCACCTCACCACACCGCTGTTGCTCAAATCATCTGCTCTCTCAAGTGGTTGCCAGTTTTCTGCACTGCCTAGCGGTGCTAGCTAGCTAACGTTTGGGCAGTACAGTATGCTGGGCGCATGCTGTAGAACTGAGCCATTTTTACGTTTTGATCCACAAACTGGCAACTACCAAGACTCTTGATGCTGACAAAACAAGATACCAGTGGTGTTATACTATTGGCTCACAAACTTTGTTAGAAGCTGGAACCAGCTGTCAGAAATCTTACACAGAGATAAACAAAATCATTTTGGACCTTAATACCCACTTCCTGCAGGCAGTCCGTCTGTGATTTTTATCTGAAGCGTTACAATAGACCCATTGTGAAAGAAGCGTCTGTAAAATGGTGGATAAATTCTTTTGAGTGTCACAGCCCCCGCGGTTGGCAATCCAGGTATTTTCATAGCCGGGCCTGGCAAGTTGAGCTTTTGTGGATTCAAAACACCACTAAACAGCTTTCATAGGAATGAACGGGGCTCCACCTCCAACACTGTGTCCAGTAATAACAAGGACGTTATGATTAGACCTGGACACAGCCATTGAGGCGAAGTCCCATTCATTTCTATGAAAGCTGCTCAGTGGCACATGAAGCCAAAATGACTCGACTGTTTTACACATAGCTTCTGCACTGTGGCGCCCATAGAGCCTGCGCACTAGAGACCTCCGCTGACAGAACCGACTAACTTTAGTTTAGCGCCCGATAAAACTTCTAGACTTTCAAAATTTTATCAGATCTAATAGCTTAAATTATGACAGTCAAACAAGTCATTTTGTGGGGGTTGTGAAGCTCAAAAAAATTCATCCACCGTTTTACAGACGCTTCTTTCATAATGTTAGCTTATGGGAAAAAGTCTCTTTGGACCCCAGTGCATCACATGATGATTAATCACACAGTTTGTCCACTGCAAAAACTGGCTTCAAAGCCTGGTACTTGTCCTGGGGGGCCTGGGTAATAACACGTCCTTGAAAAGACCGCATCTGCATTATGTTGAAAACGGGTCATCACTTCGCGCAGCAGAATTTAGCGTGTTCACCCGGGTCTTGTGTTTAGATCAAAGCTGAGCCGAGCTGAGGTGAGGTGATAAAAACCTGTCTACTGCAAAGTCAATTGACCCGGGTGTACACATTCCCATTGCACACAAAAGTCTGATCTGAGCGGGTTTAAGTGGGATTTTTGACCAGTGGAAAAGGGTTATTATTTCATTTAAAAATTGTCTACATAAAAATGCAATTATCCATATGACCTTTAAGGAAGTTAATGAACATCACTTGGCACAGCGTCAGTGTCATTGTCACTCACAATGGATTGCATTTCAAGAGCCTGTGGTCTTCAAAACGTATTATTTGAAACTGCTTTTGCAGAAATCCTCTAAGCCAATGTTGTGTGTATTCTCCCTGAGGAAATAGAGAAAAAACACAAGATAATATGAACTGAGCTACTGAGCTGGTGTGCTATTTTTTGGCTTTAGTCCTCTATTAAGCTTGAAATTCCACATGCCAATAACTCACAAATTCTGCACATTTCACAATGATAAAGTCATTTAACCTCTCTCAATACTGTAAGTGATGAAACAATTCACTGGGATTATAGGAATCGAAGAGTAATGGTGATAGTCAAAAACCTGTCAAAAATATCACCCTTTGTGCTGTTTGTCCTTTTCCTTCCATCTAATTTTGAGCTGAATTGCAGGATGGAGGTAAAGAGGGAAAAAAGAGGGAAGATAACTGCAGTTCCATTCCTATAGCCCCTCACCAGTAAATTGGCTCTTTATTAAATTTAGACCCCATCTATCAATACAAAGAACGGTATCGAAATTACTTTGTTGGCCACAAATCGTTTGCAATAGATTGAGCCTCTCCTGAAACAAGGCCATCATTTATCTGGTTCACATTTCCTCCTGAGGTGAGAGGAAGCAGGACACTATGAGACTTTCACTTGTTCCCTTGGTGATAGATGTGACCCCCCTCGAAGCTGTGATTACGAGATCACTACATGTAAAATAAGAATCTATTAAACATTTAGACCTGTTGGTTCCCCTTTGGATTGTCTCTATTTTTATCAAATAGCGCCGTCAGGGGAGCATGAGGCATGGGAGTTCCCCTGCACCGAGGAGATTTACACAGCTGCAAAGTACTCTGGGCTATGCAAAGCTGTGTAGTTTGTCCCGAGAGGGTGATGCATAAAGGAGAAGTTAATTACTGTGGTTACAAAGTACTTTTAAGATGTAATAAACCAGAACACACAGAATCTTTCAGCCCCTGAAAAAGCTGCACTTGCTGAGGTGAGAGGTGACATAATACCAATGGTGAAGGTGAAGGCGGATGCAGGGAAATGATAATAGAGTGGCGGCAGGGCATTGTGGTTTGGTTTCCGTCACTTCCATACCGAGAGCTGGAGTTATCAGACCAGCAGGTCCGGGCCTAATATCCTTTTGTGCTGGCTGCGTATTGCTGAGTGAAGATTGTGGATGGAAATAATCAGCCCTTTTAAAGGTCAGGGGAAGTTAAGCACACCCAAAGTAGACCATGACACATTCCAGCTGATAAGAAATAACTGTCTGTGTAAGGAAGAATGAGGAAAGTTCACCTTGTCCCATTTATGTTATCATGATTGCTCAACTGTCAGTCAAATATAATGGCACATAGGCAGTCAACCCAACTAGAACTCTTTGCTCTGGCTAACGTACTTTGAGGCACAGAATGATCTGTTGAATATTGTCGTAACTACAGTTTGATAGTATTTTAGCATAAATTGTGGATGATGAAAGCATTAATATCCTGCATAAACTGCAATAACTTATAGGGTAAGGTCACCCAAAATTGAAGATTCAGTTATTTCCTACTCACACCCATGCTGATGGAAAGTCAGGTGAAGTTTCAATCAACAGCACTGCAGCATTCTCCTTGCAAAGAGAAGTAGATGGAGACTCGTTTTTAAACAAAAAAATTGCAGAAAAACTTAAAATGGCTCCATACAGCTTGTACAGTGTAATCCAAGTCTCCGGAAGCCCAGAGAACCAAAATTAATTTAAAAAGACGTTATTTACACCCTTGATTCACGGTCAAGCTCTTGCACCCTTCAGACAGAATGCATGCTAACGCTTTTAGCTTAGCAGCTACAGTGAAGATTTTTGACGTATGAAAGCGTGTAAAAAACATCTTTTCAAATATATTTTTTAAATCTCTTCTGTATGGAGCCATTTTATCTCTTGTTTGGTCATATATTTTACATATTAAAACAAGTCCCCAGCTACTTCAGTTGTTTAGGAGAAGGAGTTTTGCTGTGAAGCTCCAGAAATGTTCTGTGGACTACAAAACTTCACTCAGCTTTCCGTCAACATGGGGATGAGTTGATAAAGACTCAATTTAAATTTTTGAGGAAAAGCACCAGAAACAGTTGACATGGCTAACTCCTTAACAAACAGACATGTAGCAACATTAACATTCATTAGGAGTTATGTTTCTGGCTCTTTAGGAGGGAAATGTTTGCTAGCTAGTCACTAGCTTTGCCTGTGTAGCATTCAGTCAGTAGCTAGAGCTTATTTCCTAAAGTTAGTTGTCTGCTGCAGCCTAACTCGACGCTACGATAGCCGTGAGATTGAACAAGCTAATTTGCGTGCTGGAAAGCCAAGCAATTAGCTAAAAAAAACTCTGTAAACTTAAACTTAAACTTTATTTATTTATATAGCACCTTTCATACATATGAAATGCAACACAAAGTGCTTTACAGGTTAAAAGACCCGACCCGACCCGACCCGACCCTGAGTAAAATGCCAGAAATGACTAATAAAAAGGATAAGAAGAAATCAATTAAAAGCTAACTTAAAAAGGTGTGTCTTGAGCCTGCTTTTAAAAACATCAACAGTCTCTGCGGCCCTGAGGCTCTCCGGCAGGCCATTCCACAAACGCGGGCCGTAGTAATAAAAGGATGCCTCACTGTGGGTTTTTGTCCGAACACTTGGGATGACTAAAAAGTTGGAGCCGGAGGACCTCAGGGTCCGCGAGGGTTGGTAATGTAAAAACAAATCAGATAGATAAGAAGGCCCAAGACCGTTAAGACACTTAAAAACTAGCAAAAGAACCTTAAAATCGATCCTGAAACGCACGGGGAGCCAATGCAGCGATTTTAAAACAGGTGTAATGTGCTCCTGCCTTCTGGTCCTCGTCAGCACACGTGCAGCTGAATTTTGCAGTAGCTGGAGTTTGGAAGTGCTCTTTATGGGAAGACCAGAAAGCAGGGCATTGCAGTAATCTATGCGACATGAAATAAAAGCATGCATCAGCACCTCTGTGTTTGACCGAGAGAGAAACGGGCGGATTCTGGCTATGTTCTTGAGATGATAAAACCCTATCTTTGTAATATTTTTAATATGAGGAATAAAATCAAGCTCAGAATCAAAAATGACGCCCAGATTCTTGACACACTGTGAAGGTTTAAAGTCTTGTAGTTTTGGTAAAAGTTTCTCTCTCTTGGCTTCAGGACCAATGATTAAAACTTCTGTTTTGTCCTGGTTGAGCTGCAGGAAATTCTCTGCCATCCATGATTTTATATCTAAAATGCAGTTAAGAAGTTGAGAGGAACTGCAAAGTCAGATGCTTATTGTCTGTGGATTCATCACTACTTTTACATTGGCAGTCATATGTTGGACATTTTGGGCAGACAGGCAACTGCTCCATACCAAGAAATGTTGGTAAACACCCATAAGAAGGCGAATTTTAGATTTAGTTTTTTAACAGGTCAAACAAACAAGATATAAGGTGTTAATAAGTGAGATTTAGTGGTGCTGGAAAAGAATGAAAGTGATCAGGCTAGCTGTTTCCTTGTTTTTGTTTTTGCACAAAGCTGAGCTAGGCTAAGCTAAGCTAAAGGTCTGCTGCTTGTGTTGTATCAGACTTTTGATATAACTATATCAATTTGCATGTATGTGCTTTACTCAAAATGCGAAACTATTTCCAGTGTTGTAAAAAGTAGCCTACCCAAAAGTCATACTTACAATAAAAGTAAAGGTATCGTGTTAAAATATTACTTTTCTAAAGGTGAAAGTCGGCCATACAAATGAGAAATTGTAGCATTTGATATTAAATGTACTTTATTATCAAAGTAAAAGTAAATTATACATAGCATATATTTGCACATTTATATATTGTATACGATGGGTCGACTGATGGCCCATCTGACTGATTATCAGATCTGACTATTCAACACTTCTGACGATTAGGGTTCAGATCAAAATCTGTTTTAAAATGTGCTACTTAGGCTCTGGTGTAGCATGCAATCTGCAATGTGTCGAGTCATTAAAGTTATAAGTGTAGTGAGTAAATGTCCAATATTTGCCTCTGAAATGTAGCAGAGATCAAGTATAAAGCAGCAGAAAATGGAAATTCTCAAGTAAAACAATTTCTGTAAATGGAACACATGACTAATAGTGTAATAGGACTTGTCATCCGACTCAAGCACCTCAAATTGTACTTGAGTAGATATACTTTGTTCCATCCCATCACTTAGTATTTCTTTAATATAAAAATCTTGATTATAGATGCTTAAAAGAAACTCTCTCTCTATTTACAGAGTTATTAAAGTGTTTATGTCTTGTTGTCGACGGACTGATTGCTTTCAGTAAAGTTGAGGCAGCAAAAAAAAGGACAAATCATTGGGGACTTACAGCGCCGCAGGCTATAGGAAGGTCACTCTTTGCCTTCCCTCTGGGCATCAGTCTTGAAAACAGAGTGACGGCCCCAGAGAGGCTGATAAGTAAATACAGTTTTAATGGGCTGTGAATGGCTGGTGGTAATCTGCGCTGGCTGGGAGTGGGCAGGGCACAGAGGGCGACGGGGCATTCTGCAGCGGTTATTATTAATGCTATCATAGATCAGATATAGGCCAGAGCAGGAGAATGAAAGGTGGTGATGAATTTGGGCCTCCTGTCTACCAACTGACTAGAGGACAAGCCACAAGGCTGGTTAAGGTCATGGATGAAGGATACCACCCAAAAGAAGACACAAGGGACCATTCATTATGTATAACATAGGGGATAGGATGGTATATACCCCAGGGACGTACTGAAGGTCATTGGGTGACTATGGGAACATCAAAAACACATTCTCTAGTGTGTCTCTACTGAGACTTTTGGTATTCTTAATGCCTAAAATCCCACAAAATATGTTTATAGAGTATAGAATAGCAATTGTTTTTAGTATTCTTGACAGAAATTGTGTGCCCTTGCAGGTAAATAAACTCATATTCCAAAGAAAAATAAAACAAATAAAGCTTGTTGTATCTTCATACATCTGACATTTCAGTCTTCTGTGTATTTTCAGGGTATGAAAGCTTCCAGATCTTTCTGAGACATCAAAGCCTCGAGACCTTTCTCCAGACATCAAAGTCTTACGGCCCATCCACGGAGAGGTCTGCTCATCTGATCGTCACATCTGCCAACACACAATTGCTTGTATTCTTGCCCCCAAGATATCTCTTTACATCTTGCCTACCTGTTTTTAAAACTCCTGAATTTCCAAAGAGGAAGACGGATGGTGTGTGAGTTTTCACTGCAGCCAATGGGCCTGTAATTTAACCTGGGAAATGGACTTACCATGTGTACAACTCAGAGGGGTTCAGCGACTTTTTTTTAATGACTTGCAGCAACAGACGATGTAACCTAAGCCACTCCGGCTCTGCTGGTGCTCTCTCTGACTTCCAGCAGCTGAATGGACCTCAGTGTAGCGTGGGCTTCAAGGGATTTGTCTGACTGTCGGGCTCTAGACGAGCTGCTTTTGGATGTCGACCAGCCTTTGTGTGAGTGATGTTGCAGCCCTCCATTACCGCAAGGGAAGTGACTGCTCTACATCAACACTTTTGTCCCCCCACCTCTAATGCTTTTTGCAGCTGTAGAGTGCATTTGTCTCCACAACTGCACACATTCAGGAGGAAGCAAAAGCCTGGTGCCATAAGGAGAAAATTGGAGCTCCAAGTCACCCAGAAAGGAAGAAAGCGTGTAACTCTGGTCAAAGTGATTTCAGATACACTGTTACCGTGCAAACATCTTCACAAAAAACTAACTGGAGTAGTATCAATACCCATAACTTCATCAGATGCCCCACACAGAGTACAAATCTAGCTTGTGATACCACTTTTAGGCCACGATTTATTTATGTACTTTAGTTTATCAGAACAGTTTTTTTTGCTTTAGGCACAACCAGTGTGTGGTCAGACCATACATTTATATCTCCACAAAAAATATTGTTATTGCACACGCACAATTATATACATTATATCCAAACAATGAAAATGATCATGATGTCACAATCCAGTCACCAGAATAAATGTCTGCATTGTACGTTTCTGCAAACCACAGATACATTCCAACTTCACCTTTCTTCATGATGCAGCTTTACGTCTCTTTAGGTTTTATTTTCCAGTATATGTCATGACACTGCTGTGCTTATGCTCAGGATAGGTTTAGGTACAAATACCCTGACGCCAGACGCCAGGATGTAATGTCAGCAGTTAATTGTTATTACAAGCCAACAAGCCAACTTGTAAACCACCAGTTGGAGTCACACCACTGGATATTTCAGAGGTGGCAAAAGTCCACACATTCTTTACTCAAGAAGATGTACATATACTTCAAGTATAGGCTCTGAAATGTACTTGTGCAAAGACTATTAAACTTAAAGGTCCTATTTGTAAGAAAAGTCGATCGAAAGTTGATGAACCCATCAAATACTGACACTTTGGGATTGTAGGTCAGGTCAGCTGTCATCCCAAAGTGACATTTTTTGACGAGTTAGGACTGAGACTCAAAAAATCAACTTTTCTTCCAAGTAGGACCTTTTTTAAGTAGAATCAGTAGGATTTATCCAAGCTGTTCGTAAAAACACACCAGAAAGATAGCTGATTGTTGAGTTTTGACATCAAATACCAACATTTTAGGCTGTAAAAGGATTGTGAATAATCAATAATTCACGCTCAGATGCATCAAAACTAAAGTAACAACCCTGTTTTGAAAATGTAGGGGGTAGAAATTGCAGATATTTGCCAAAGCATGATGTTTTCCAAACTCTAACAAAGTGTTTTTTATGTGCCTCAACCTAAACAGAGCATAAGCACAGTGTTGTGACGGGAGATAAATGGAACCTTCATCCTAAAGAAACATAAAGATAAAGAAATGTGCCATTTTAACTTATCTGTGGTTTGGCAGAAACTTATTTGGCTAACATTCATTCTGGTGATTGGGTTCAGAAAAGATCATGTTATGGCTTAAAATACCTGTTTTGGTTGTGACAGATATGGCTGGAGATGTGCAGAGGTCTTGTTATGACACCTAGTATTGTCACCACAAACACAGCTGGAGAAGTACCAAAGTCTTGCTAAAAACACCTGGGTTGGTAACCACGAACACGTCTGGAAATTGTCTTGAGGTCTCCTTAAAAATATCAAGTGGTTTCACACTTAGAAACGTTGAAACGCAGTCTCAAACTGCGGCCACTAGTTTGGCAGCCGTCTCGCCTGTAACTCCAGCACCATCCCCTCCACCTCCTGATATTAAAGTCAGGTCATAAACATGTCATATGAACGTGATATTACATTTTTTTTTTAGAAATGATAACACAGTAAGTAGCCTATGACATGTACAGATGTTTAACGAATCTGTGGTTTGCAGAAACATTCACTGCCAACATTTTATCCTGGCGTCTGGGCTGGATGTCAATTTGTTGGTGCATAATTTGTGATTAATAAACACTGCCTTGTAAAATCACACCAAGCAGTAATTATATTCATTACATCTCAGAAAAGCATGATTATCTTTCTCACAATCGAAAATACAAACCGAAGTAATGTTAGGTCCTTACCTCACACTGATCACAGCAGGAGCAGCGACACTCATAAAAAGATGATTAGACTGGTGGGTGACTCATCTGATATTTCTGTATTTAGTGTTCATGAATCTGTCTTTATCTTTCCTTCACAACACCATCTGGCCTGCACGGGAAAAAATCTGCTGTGTGGTTTACTGTTTAATCAGTTAACAGATTACAGTAACAAACCGCATTTCATATCATTTTCTGTGCCGAAATTGTTTCAGGTTGTTGATGAATTCATCAGCAGCAACAATTACATTTTAGAGTCCCAACGAATCATGTCCAACTAAGAAACTGCAAACAGGATCATAGTCACAATGTTAAGTCATGTATGAAGTTGCATCAGAGCTTAACTAGTCACAGACTTCGATGAACCATTACCTGTAATACGTGTTTGTTGGACAACATCACCATGTGAAAAGAGCATGTAATCTTCAGGTAGTCTGCTTGAACATACATACTGTATGCATGCTGGGATAGAGAGTGCTCTATGCATGCCACACATCAAGACATCAAGTCAATTGGTCTCAAGTCTCAAGCAAGTCCTAAGTCATCTTTCTTAGACAAGTTGTCAGTTAAGACAAGTCAAGTCACTTCACCAAGATACTGCAGTCTTACCACCAGTATCCAGTTTGTATACAGAGAACAAGGTATTAGTGCCTCTCTTATAATATAATTGGCCAATTCAGCTAACCTGTTCAAAAAGTATGACAATAAATTGACTTTGTATTATAATTATTAAAAATGTGTGTAATGCAAATGTAATCATACAAAAACAAATGACTTTATAAAAGCTCATTACCTCCACCGAGGAGGTTATGTTTTGGTTGGTTTGTCAGCAGAATTACACAAAAACGATTGAACGAATTTCCACGATACTTGGATGGAGGATGGGTATCGGCCCAGAATAGACTCCATTAACTTTCCGTGCGGATCTGGATAAAGGGACAGATCCAGGGATTTTTCATCCCACTTGATTTAACATTGTGAGATTGGGTGTTCAGCATTTTCCTTTATTCTGAGAATAATGCAGAGATCTTGATGAAATAAAATCAGATGTATTTAGGTGGCTGGTAGGAGTGAGTGCAATTTGATGTGGATCCAACTGAAAATCTACACCTAGTGTCTCTAAATATGTTGGATTTGATATTGTGATATTGGGTTAGGCTCGATTGAATTAAAGGGGTCTGTTGGGCCCTGGCTGAGCGCTCGACTTCGCTCCATTCTAGTTGATTTCTTGCTGCTGTGAGTGTTGTTTACTGTCCGTTTGCAGTTAGCAATCCTCTTCCTCCGCTCTACATCACCACACTTGCACGACTCCTTTCTTTTTTTTCGAGGCAGCTCTCTTTGCCTCTTTCTTTTCTTCAAGTGTTTGTCTTCGCTTGGTGTGTTTGGTAGTAAAAGCCTTCACCTGGAGTGCTGGAATTGGTCAGTTTCCCTGTTGCACAATTGCCGGTAAACAGGAGGATCCTGCTCTCTGCGCGTTCCCGAGCAGACAGAGCCACCTCTTCTCTGTCCTGATTGGATAAAGTGGGCAGGGATACGAGATTTTTTCTTTTCTCTTTTACTGCATGAGCAGGGGGAGGAGAGACACGTGTTACAGACTAAACACACTGTTGGAATATTGAGCTATTTAACACTAATTGTAATGTAAAAAAAATCGCTTACAGCAGCTTTAATTTCTTCTCTATCAGAAAAACAGTCCCTCCCCATCACTTTTAAACGGTGGAATACTTACAGCCAGACTGAAAAAAAAAACCCAAAACCTGAAAACATTAAAGAAACATGGACAGGTCATGCCAGTCATATCTTTATCTTTCATATCTTCCTGTCCTCGAGTCCAAGTCACAACGACTCAAGTCCAGCACATGCAGCGCACGTCCTCATGGCCCTCTTAAGTTTGGGAAGTAAAGTGAATAAATGTATGGAGTAGTTTCAGTAGAAATGGTGTGAAAAAATACAACAGGGACACTAGAACCTCACCGCTGAGCACCACAGCCATGACAGGTCATACTGTAGTGAATCTCTCACAGGGTGACCTGGCAGAGAGTTGGAGATTTCTTCAATCTCTTTAATAACTGATTGCATCTTTATTACAGTGTCCTCCTCAGAATCCATTTTCTGTCCTCCACCTCCACATCCGAGCTGCTCTGTTCAGTTCAGTACAGATGCCACAAGGGGTCAGTAGTGCCTGCCAAGTAGCGCAATCATGCAGTCAATTGGGCATGTCCGAGAACAACTTTTAAAGTCATTCTTTTTGTCCACAGAGGGCAACGGTGTCTGTGGGAGCTATAAGGCATTTAGACAGAAGGTACAGATATGAGTTTGGAGAAAAAAATGCGCCTCGACAGTCCGATTTGAAAATGAGCTGTACTTCAGGGAGATGCATTTGGTTTGAATATGAGTCGGTCAAAGTGTTTGCTGTGAATGCTCATGTTAATTCTCACCACTACCTGTGAAGATGCTGCGCTGCCGGTGCGCCGGGCGCCTCCCGATGTGTGCCACTGTCACTTCTTGTCGCTTTCTTCTCGTCTGCTTTCCTCGACGCGCATTGGACGGCTGACAATGCGTAAGCTCCTCTGATACTGTAGCCCACAACCTGTCTACATAAACATCGGAAGATGACGGCGTGAAACCGGACATCGACAGAATGTTTGAACCACTCGGTGCCAAAGTGTAATTAGAAGTGGCAGCTGGACGCTCGGCTCCGGGACCAGAGCCGTGCGCGCAGGAGTTACATTCAGGACTTCACGAAAGGTCGCCTGGGTGTGGATGTATGCTGACACATGCTGCAATTTGAACTACTTTTATATATTTATCATACGTGATGCCGGGCTGGAACTGCTCCTATTCGTCCCCAAGTGTCGGACTCCACACACCGCACAGCTGCCAACTTCAGGAGTGATGCGGAGGACACAAACTGACCAACAAGGAAAGAGGGACTGAACACGTTTGCATTTGGGAGAAAACACTTTTTTGGAGCCCACTGAGAGTGTAATTTTGGAAGATGCATCACAACAGACGTTTCACTCCCGCTTTACGCATTTTCTCATGAGCGTCTCCTCTCCAAGAAATGCCTCAAAGAGTGATGCAAAGCTGCGCGCAAGTTCCCTCTCTTCAAGTGTTGAATTTTCCGGAGACCAGCCAAATAGGACATTAGAGAAAAAGCTTTCAGCAGGGTTTTTATTAACTGGATGAGGCATGACATTTTTCTCAGCAAAGTTGCTTTCTCACATTTTGCAAACGATGCTGCAAAAAGGATTCTTTTCTTTAAACTGAGCTTCTCTGGCTTCTGTATCATTTCCGGAGATTCTTGTTTTCCTGAAAGCAGACAGAAACATGTTGCATATCCTCGCGCTTCAGTCGGTGGTGTTACTTTTTGGAGGTAAGCACAATTTTTTTTACCCTGTCTGCCCATGTGTCTACTAGTTCACCTAGTAGTTCACTGAGGAACAGTGTTTTTCTTACTAAGGATATGCAGCCAAACATGAAGAAGTTGAATATAAACTGTGGCCAACATATAGAAGCAGTTCGTCCCATGAGCCAGGTAAAAGGAACAATTCCTACCTGAGGAACCTGAGCCACTGCTGTGAGGGTCAGGCTGCTTTCACAAAAATACAAGTGTCATACAGTGTTGTTTTGAATGGTGTCTAATTAAGGCACACTCTAAGCCAGTGATTACAGTTTATATGTGGTCAGTTAATATGTATTATGAAGGGCCCACTGCAGCCAGTGATGAGAGGCTTTGCACCTGTGCAGCAGCTCTGGCTTTAAATAACATTTACACCATGAATATTTCAGGGTGACAGGGAGTCTCATGTGCAACAGAAGCATCGGGAGCTTTGTTACCTCTCGTCTTGAAAAAATTCATCTGAAAGTCCATAATTATTTTATTGGAAAAGTTACGGAGATGTGCTGATGTGAGAGAGCTTCACAGCGGACAGTCACTGCATGCTGTGAACAGATACCTGTTTTTTCCCTTTCTCTTTCTATCTATCTGCATTCTTGCTGAAACACTAATTTCTTACATTTTCTATGCACACGACATGGCATCAGTCATTCAGCGCCACAGGGAGGAGAGCAGCATTTACTTCGACTGCCCTGCAGCCAGAACGTGCAGGACTGATGGCAGCTAGTGATCTGGCTAATGAACCCCCTCTGTCTTCTGGAGAAAGAGTTTAACCTAAATTGTATTTGGAAAATGTGTCCTGTTCAGTGTTGTCAGTGTGGATAAATTCTCGATTAATCGATTAGCTGTTTGGTGTCAGAAAAGGGTGAAAATGTGGATTCAGTGTTCCTAAAGCCCAAGATGTCTTGTTTTGTCCACAATCCAAAGATTTTCAGTTTTCTGTCATAGAGGAGGAAAGAAAACAGAACATATTCACATTTAAAACGCTGGAAAAAGATCATTTTGACTTGTTTTTCTTAAAAAATGACTGATGAAAACTGATTATCAAAATAGTTAATAATTGACAGCTAATTGATTAATGGTTGCAGCTCTGCACAATTATGAATGTTTGCTCTCGACCTGGCTTTAGCAGCCGTCCATCTTGTCAAACAGTTGGAACTTTTCCTTAACTTAACACAAATATTTGTCCAGCTTTGCAGCAGCATATCATCAAATTAATATCAACCCCAATGCAAAACATGTTGCTCATTCAGTGACTGAGCCTTGTTTGCATTTTATTTTACCTTGAGACTTTGAATCACTGTGTTATTGTACTCACAGCCAATTATGTATCATTTATAATAGAATAAAAGAAACACGTAGTGATTCCCGACAGAATTAAAGGTCAAGCATTTCCAGAGAGTCGACGCGAAACACTCAAACTGCATCTCGCATGCACGCCTTGAAAATGCTTCTCCCAGCTGCGAGGACGACTCTTGTTTGACAGCGCCTCGATTACAAGAGCTGACTCACTGGCTTGAAGTGAGTGTAATGATGTTTGCCATATGCCAAGTCCTTCTCAGTAACCATACACAGTGTGATACTAATTGAGCATTGTGTGTCATAAAGCTGCAGGACACAGCTCCTCACTGTGAATAGTGATGAAAATTGATAACACACTCCAGGAAATGAGAGGATCAGATCTATGATAGAAAAATGCCTGCACAGCATAATGAATTCATAATTGCGGAGGGAAGTCGTCTTGTACTCTGGTGTAATTGTGGCTGTAGCCTTTGTTAGGAAAAAGCAGAAATATTATCAGGGCAGAAAATTACTAGACCTAAAATATTGTCTAAAATCTATTGAATAAAATGTAATTTTGCTAAAGTAAAGATAAAGACTAGAGGTCTTTTTCAGTTTTCAGAGAACCAGCCTTATTCCGCTCATTTTAAAAAGGCTGTCCGCGCTATTAATTGAAGCCTCAAGGTGTGTTCCAGTGAGACACCTCGGTGGGATTCCTGCGAGGAATATCCAATCTTCCCTCCCTTCGTCTTATCCTTGAGCTTAACAAGATCCAAAAGGGGATCAAGCAAGGATAGCCTTCAGTCTACATCTTTAAGTACTAAGCACATAGCCCATGCTGTCTCTTGTCTCCTGTCCTCATGCCTCTATATCCCTCTCAAGGGATTCGGCTTGTCCTGTAGGATATTTTTCTTTGGAACGCCAACATTTTATTAACCCTGCAGAGATTCGGAGGCTCTTTCTCAGCGGAGAGTTTTTATCTGTAATTGTCTTCAGAAAGATCCACTGCTGTGGTCCCGCACCCGATTGCTGTGGCACACATCCAGCTCCTCTTCTTTTTGCCCCTGGCAGTCCTTTAAGTCTAAGGACTCATGTCCTTGAGCAAGCAAGGACCAAGAGATGAGAGAGAGGGGTGACATGCTGCATGCACTGAAAATGTTGTTAAAACTTAATGGAAAAGGAAAATATGACTCAAATCAATGGACTACAAAGTGGACAAATAAGCTTGTCTGTTTTAGTTTAAAGTGGCTTTTTAAATGCTTCTTAAAATGGGTGATAAAGGTGTTTTTTTTTGCATTCTGTCATTTGACTGTGTCTCCTTGGTCTAGGCTGTACAACGTCAAATTAAATTGAATCAGCTGGACATTTAGACAGAATTTAAGACAATCACAAGTTCACCACAGGGGCCTGATTTCACCAACATTATTCTGTCGTAGTGTTTTATTGCTCCGGAAAATTTTAAGTCCAAATTGAGGAAATCTCATTGAGAATGACTAATCCTACATTCTGTTTTAGATTTTTGACAGCTCACAGTTCTACCTGTATCAGGAGCACATGGTCATTATATGTGTTAACTGAGCTTGCGCTGGATAAAGAACTATAATTTGTTCTAAAATATTTTTTCAAAGATGTAATTTTGTTAAAGTGAAGAGAAAGACTGGAGGTCTTTTTCTGTTTTCAGAGAACCGGCTGCATTCCTCACATTTTAAAAAGGCTGTCCTCTCTGTTAATTGAAGCCGCTGGGTGTGATTCCTGAGAGGAATATCCAATCCAAATATCCAAATGTGTCTGTTTGCATCCTGTCATACAACTGTTTATTTGGTTCAGGTTGAACAATGTTAATTTGAATTTAGAATTTTTAACCAAAGAGGCCAGCTTTCATTAACATCACCGTGATCATTTTCATTCGTCATCGTGTTTTGTTGCTCTGGAAGATTTAAAATACAAATCCAGGAAACCCTAAGAACTACTAATCCTAAATTCTGTTTCAAACCTTTGACAGCTCATCAACTATACCTGTATCGGGAGTTAAATGAGTCGCTGTGTTAAGTGAGCTTGCATTGAATAAAGACCTGTAATATTGTCTGGAATCTGTTGGATAAAATGACAATTTGCTAAAGTCAAGATAAAGACTGTTCCAGTGAGAGACCTCGCTGGGACTCCTCTGATATCCAAATGTGTTTGTTGCATCCTGCTGATTGTGTCTTCAGTTTAGGTTGTACAACCTCAACCTCAGTGACAGACTGATACTTGATTTTTGGGGTCGATGTTAATATTAGGTAGTAAAATATTCCGTTATATCAATATATTGGCTGATACATGCACACTTTTTGCAATGATTCTTCAAATGTAGTTATCAAACACTTGAGTAACGGATATAAGAAACAGAAGTAGGATATTTTACAGTTCAACAATACAATATCAAGGCCAATATCAGCTGATATTATCAGCCAACCGAAATATCGTTCGGGCTCTAATCACTAGTCAAACAAAGAGGCCTGATTTCATCAACAGTTCAGTGATTACTTCTATTTTTGTCTCCAGTCCTCCTCGCAGTGTTTAATTGCACTGGAAGACTTTAACTCCAGGAAATGTCACCAGGAAGTTCAACATTTGACAACACATCAGTTCTGCTTGTATCAGGAGTTAAATGAGTCTCTGTGTTAAGTGAGCTTGCATTTGATAAAAACTTGTAAAGTCATTTTGCTGGTTTGCTGGTGTTAACTTGGTTCTGGTGTTTATTTACAGATGAGAGGACATGAATAGAACAGAAGAAATCCCTGGCTTGCTTGCTTGCTGGTATTTTTCATCAAGGCTATCTTACAGCTGCGCTTTGAGCTCTCTGTGGTGCACGTCTGAGATCTGTGATGGAGGACACTGATAAAAAGAGGCAGGATTTCTCCTTCTTCCAAATGTAGCTTGGCACGGCTGAGGTGATTTCTGTAGTTCCTCTTCACGGAAGGGGAAAGGAAAAGAAAATCGCAGCTCAGCGCAGGCTGAGAGCGAATCTCCCTGCTGTATAATTACCAACCATGACAAATGATTTACGCTCAACCTTTACACTATAAGTTTGTGCGTCAAACTGAGCACCTTTGTTTGTTTAATGACCACTTTATGAAACACACTGAGTAGGTGGACTCTCTTGTTCTGCACTTTTATGCTCATTATACTTAAAGTGTGTGTGGGAGGCTTACATTGTAGCTTTCCAATCACTGAGTCAAAAGCGGGTTTTTGCCCCCATAAATCCTCATATTCATCAGTGTAATGTCCTATAATATTTCCACAAAGCACATCTGCCCCGTGTTAATTGGCTCTTTATAACTGCCGTGATCTCACTTTCCATTTAATCAAATTTCATGATTAGGGAAGGTGAATGAAGGAAATCTGTGTAAAAGCTTTAAAGGGAGGGGTTGTAAATGTGCGTGTGCCTGAGGAGGCGGGTCATTGTAATAATTGACAAACATGCTGATGCAGTGCTTGTGTGTTCTCTCGTCAGTGGATAGTTGTGTCTGAACGAAGGACTTCCTCTCCATAAATCTTGCGAGGGGTTCACAGCCTCACTGTGTGCTCCAACAGAGGAAAACACAGAAGACAAGCAACAATTCGCACTTTAATGTAAAGAAATGTCAGTAAATTTCTATTTAAAGGGTAACTACACCCATTTCACACATTAAAGTGTGTTTACAGGTCATGGGGAGTACTACTGCATATGTGGAAAAGTAGTATAAACCCTGTTGTGGCTCCAGAGCAAGCTGCATGTAATCTGATAAATTTCCTCCCGTGATGTCATTCAGTGGCTAAGTTGAATTGTGGGTAATGTAGGCACCAGGTTTTGAAAAGGAAGAAGAATGTGTGTAATAAAAAAAAGGTGACATCTGGTTCTGCTGTATCAGTTTTGATAATTTGTTTTTTAAACTGTCCATATTGAGTCCAGCAGTGTTACAGGAGTGCAATGCCAAACAAAGGGACTGCTTTTCAAAAATCTTGACCTGATGATGGCGCTAGTACAAGTTGAAAAGTCATGGGACTGCCCACATTGCTGCAGTTCATGGTCTGTGCACCACAAATGTGTGTACCAAATTGAATTTCAATCCATACAATAGTTGACATGTTTCACTCAAAATCGCAAATGTCAACCTCACTGTTGGACTGGATGAAAAGTCCTCTGGGGACCATAAATGTCTGTACCACATATAATTTGTAATCCAGCCAGTTGTTGTGGAGAAATTTTAGTAAGAAGGATCACATCAGTCATTTGCATTCATCTCCTGGACATTATGAATGCCTGTGCTGAGACCAAAGCACCGCTGCTGCAGACATGTCGGAGCCATCGGTGAGAGTCAGTGGCTCTTGTTTTTGCAGTGTGTCCCTCACCGTTGGCAGTAGTTGCTCCTTATCAGTGGTTTTCAGCCGACTGAGCATACTGAATTTGTGGCGAAGCCCGTCAGTGAGAGAAATCACTCTGATTGGCTGTTCAGCTAACCGAATGCACAAGAAGCGAAGCAGAAAAAAAGGAAAAGCCTGTTCCATCTTGTGAGGGGTTCATTGCACGGGTGAAATATAATCTTGACTAAAATATAAGATGCAGAGTACTCCTGAAGTTTCCAAAGAGCACCTGGATGTGATCACTAGAAAGACCCAGCAGTGCTTCCACTCCATTTTCCTCAGGAAAGGAAAAGCCCTTTGAGCCTGGTTATACTATTCATAATTTCGTTGTTTTAGTGCACTTTGCCGGTGCCAAATTTTTATCAGACATGTTCTAAAGGTGTCCATATTAATGAGAGTGGTGTAAATTGCTTTATCATAATATTTTTATTATATCAGCAGTCCTGACTCTTCTGGTTTCCCTTTAAGAATGGCGAAAACAGACTAGCACTACCTGGTGGTATGGAGAGCCATGTAGGTGCAGAAAGTAAGAGTAAGCTGTAGAGTAAGAGTAAGCTGTAGTCTTTGTGATGTGTTCAAATGCAGCTTTTTGGCCGACACATGCAATGTGAGGCGCTTTGATGTCAGCTTAAAAAAAACATTAAAACTTTAACTAAGATGTCACGAAACCGATCTGATCTAAGTTTCCCAAGAAATATTTTGAGCAGAATGAAGAAAATCTTGGTTTTATTTTGAAGACTGATGAACAGAAATAAAAAAAAAATTCTACTGCTCAAAAGCTATCAGAAATGCAGTAAGCCACAGCAGCAGTTCTTTGGTTGCCTGTTGAAGTGACCACCTCCTGTGGTCACATTAGGGCAGTGGTACTTTATGCCAAATGACGTAATATTTCTACAGCACAGTAACTGACGCTAAGACCTTGCTCTCTGAGAAAAGAGTAAAGACTGAGATGCAGTTCATTAGTAATGCTTCCAGCTCTTAAACATATGCCTTGATGGCATATAACAAACTATGCAAAATTATTTCAGCCAACAATTTTAAGGCTGCAGAGAAAAGCAAGATCTCCCATCACAACAATATTCCTGCCGATAACGTCCCCTGAAAATCCTTCTGCCTTTACTGTCTCAATGTTGCAACCTATTTCTTTACTGTAAATTTAAACATTTTTATTCTGAAAGATATATTAGCACTGTTTACTGGAATGTAAAAGCTATTGAATCATTGGATATTTCAAATAAAAAAAACCCCAAAAGACTAAGAAAGCGGGTTATGTTTTTATTACTTTAATACATTAATAAATGTCATTAGCCCCGGAGCTTTCTTTGGAAACAGAAAGAAACAGAAAGTGCAAAGACAGCGTCCCACAATATTACATATTTATGTAATATATCCTGCATTAAGACTTAAACAATATGAATCCACCCGAGAAACTTTATTTCCTTGTAACTGGGTCTTCTCTGCACGCACGGATGAGAATAGGAGAAAAAATAACATCAGCATTTGTGCTAAATTGTGTACACAGAATTATCTGCATGGGTATATTTTCTCCTCTTCCCAGCCGGTTATAGTTTTTCATATGCTGTTCCTCAGCTGAGTCTTGCTTCCTTGCTGTCAGCAGAGATGAATTCATAACTCCAGTTGGTTATGCATTTTTGATTTGAGTAATCACAGGCAGGTGGCTGGACAAAAGGCTGTCACTACATCTGAGAGAGCGGAGCACTTAGTTGTGTGTGGAGCTGTCGCTGTCTATCAGAGGCATCAGAGCCTAATGCATTAGAGGCAATGATCTGACAGGTACATATTGTCAGGGCCCATTGACTTCTTTGTGGTGTGGCTGATTGATTGTCGAGATTATGTTAAAATGGGAGTCGCGCACCTCTTTGTGATTCAGAGTGGTGTGCTCATGCAGTAGAATGCTGAGCAGCAGCCTTAAAACTACCATTGAATTTTAATTTCAAAATATATTAGTTTTATCCCTCGAGCGGTCCGTTCTGTTTGTGAATAATCACTATTGTCTGCGGTGGCCGGAACAAGAGCGAAGAGTTTGTTGTGTCCTCTCATCTGTGACGGCAAACCAAAGCACAGCTGCATGAAGAATGAATTATGATAGGTGGAAAGGTGCCTCTGACACAGCACATTTTATAATGTGAATCAAAAAGCATTAGCCTAATATAAACTCATTTGGATGTAGAAAGAAATCACTGTTTGAATCAACATATTTATTGCAAGGGGAGCAGCTGTGGGCTTAACATCAGCGTGACGTCACAGAGTGATAGTTCAGCTCTGTGGAGGCTCACTTCCACTGGCTGGTTCGAATACTTGATTTTACCCTCTTAACCATTACAGCCATGTTATTGATATTTATCAAACATTTCATTGGGTTAAAGGAGACTTTTTATGTCATGGTTTGGGTTTTTGGTTTAGTTATTGTTTCCTGTTTTATTTTGGAAGGTTCAACCTCTATCTCTTGTTTTCCCTCCCTTGTGATTGTCTGGATTAGTTTCACCTGCCCCTTGGCCTCTTGTGTATTTAAGTCCTTATCTGTCCCTCTCTTATTGTCAGCTCATCCATTCTGTTTCCCCACATCAGTCATGCGTCCTCTGTTTTGTTCCCAGTGTGTCTGTGTGGCTCCTTCTCTTTTTTTGCCCTCATGTTTTTTTGCCCCTGTCTGACTTTGTTAGTTTTGTTGCTTGCTTTTTGGACTTTAGATTTTAGACACCAGCTTAATTTTTAAAGCTTGCTTTTTGTTTTCAACCTGCCTGCCTTTGTGTGTCTTGCTATTTTTTTTATATACAGTATCTTCTTGTGCATGTAAAAGATCTTGAAAGTTAAAAAGTGCACATCAACCGAAGCTCCTCTCTCCCAGAAAACGTCACGTCAGTAGTCCCGCCGTCAGACTACGTCATCATGTCACACATTTGCATAATTTATTCCTAGCGGCTATTTTGGCACGTATTGATTCAGCACAGCTGCTCTATTGTTGTTAGCAGTACTGGCTCAGGTGTGGGTGAGCTGACCAATCAGAGCAGACTGGGTATTCGGGAGGGGGGCCTCCTCCAATATCAGCTGCCGTCAAAGCAAGTTACTTCAAATTATACTCACTCTACTCAAATGTGCGGCACTAATTATGAGATGGGCGATGTTTCTTTTGCTCATTTGATTTTAAAGCCAATACCCAACAGAAAAACCTCCACAGAATAATCATTTGTTCATTAACTACAACTCAGTTAAATGTAAATGGCCTGACGTGCACTTTGACCAGTAGTAAGATGGTACTTGATGTAATTGTAATGCCAGTGTATGTGTGCGTCCCCCAATCAGTCCTGACACAATCACCGGTTCCTAATCAGTGTGAAAGTAATGGCCACCTCGGAGTACAATCAGTGTACAAGTTAGTCTAGCAGGAGTGGCTCTAACTTAATGAACTCCCTCGAGTGAACTCACTGACTCAGCGTGATTGTGTTCATAGACAAAGAGCACAAAAGTCCTCCTTTGCACATTGACTTTCTGGAGTTAAATAGCATCGTCCTGATATTGATTCACCCTGATCTCTAACTACATGTGTAGCAATGACATGTTTTCATGCTGTCATCTTGCCCTTGCTGTCCAGCAGCCTCCAGTCCTCAGTTTTTGGCAGCCTGGAGTTTTCACGCTGCTTTGTTTCTCTCACGCTAGGGGACAGTGAGCTGATGACGAGGGAGGATTAGATTTGTCCAGTCAAAACGTAGACAGTGTGGCAATAGTGAGTCATTGGGCCTGTGGTGCTCAGTGGTGTCGCCCTAGGCCGGGAGGGGCAGCGCTGGCAGCTAGCACATCCTGCCACAGCTCGCTCTGAACTGCTATCAGCTCCTGCAGATTCTCTTCCTAACCCAGAGGCCCTCAATTTCACACAAATTGGAAAGAGAAGCACCATGCTGAGACAGAATGACCCCAACGATAATGAAGGGTTAGCCTAAAAAATATTACAGTTTCATTCAAATTGGGAATAAAATCGTTTAAGAATGTTAATGCAACACTGAATGCTCTATTCCCAACCTGCTGGGAATTAAAATTTGGATTAGCTACCATTTCTATTAGCCATGCTAGTGCTATGACTGTATGGATGTTGGTCGGCCAGCTTCTCAGTCGGTCCACCACTCTGGCCCAGACAGAAATATCGTATCAAATTTTGTTCATTGTCCCCAAAGGATGGATCCCAATGCCTTAGGTGATCCCTCTGAGTGAAAGTTTTGGATGGATGGACATGAAGTTTGGTAAAGAGACTAATGTTCCCCAATTTCGATTTGGTTTATGACTAAGTCCCTGAAAACTGATCACATTCCCATCAGCCTCAGAGATACTTTTGGGGGTTTTCACCAGCAGTAACTTAACACAACTTCTACATTTGAAAGCAAACATGATAAAGCATTGCAAGACTAAGCAGAGCACTCCGAAGATGATCCATTGGAAATGTAAAATACAATAAAAATCCAGACAAAACTAGAAAATAATTGAAGAGAACTAACTGAATATTGTTATAAAACAGTAGGAGTTTTATATAGTTTACTTACTGACATTATCTTAAGGTGCATGCTGGCATGTGTTAGGGTAATAGTTCAGACCTAGGCTGGAGGCAGATAAATGATAATTGTGTTAAAGGTGAAGAGTTAAACCTCAGAATTAAACTGAAACCTACTGGCAGGCAGTGGAGGTAGGCTTGTCTCTCTACAACAGTGACGTACACTGCAGACAGTAAACCGCAGTATGGATTTGAATAATGATAAATGCATTTTGTCAGCACAGTATGGCAGTTTGTATAATCTTTAAATCCCACATGTTGAAATAAAAATATTGAGAATCTTTTGTGGGTATGTAATGGATTTGGCAGAGTGATACACAGAGGTTTGATGGAGGTCTTGATATGATTCACTCAGAGGACACATGAACTAGCCTGAGATTAGTCCAAACAAGCTGTTGGCAAGTGGTTCTTTGCCCTGTTAGGCTGCATTTGATTAGTATTGGTGCCTTGTTTCATGCTGTTTATGTGCATCTCAGTGAACCTCTCAGAGATTGTTTTTAGTGCAGGCCTGTAATTAGATGTTCTGGGACTATGGCAACCACTGAAATCACCACTGAGTGATGTAATCTGTGCTCCATCCTTAATTGCACATGCCATGTGTAGGATGGTTAATTTAGCCCGGAAGAATGAAGAATGTGCAAGCTTTTTGCCATTTGATACCTTCCAAAATCAGTCCTGGCATTGCATTTGCTGTCAGTATTGTAGTATTCTGTGTTTTTACATCCTGTCTGAACTAACACAAATGTATATTGTGTTGTGCTACTCTGCATTCTCGAGCTAAGCACGACTGCTTTTACAGTATCCACACAAGGAATGTGGCAGAGAAATTCAGTGAGAAGAAGTACAGCATGATAAGGGTGAAAGACCTATTAAACAACTAAACATCATCGGCCATGTTTGGCACAAATGTCAACCTTATCTGTGGACGTATCTGTGGCTTGCAGGAGTGTTAATTGCTAACATTATATCCTGGAGACTGGGCTGGCGGTGCCTCCGTATCCAGGTCTTAATAACAGATTCATGGTGCAAGCTATCTCCTCTTAAAATTGTTTTATATAGTTGTTGCTACGATCATGAATGGAAATGCTCCGGCTTTCCATGAAAAACAGGCAGTTTTAAACAGCGGGAAATGTCCCCATGTCTCCTTTAAAAAAAACATCGCTTTTGACACCACAGGAACACCAAGAAATATCCCCAGGTGTCCTGAAAAACGCCTGGAAACATCCCGAGGTGTCCTGAAAAAAACACCTGATTTTGTCACCACAGAAACGCCTGGAAATGTCCCCAGGATTCCTTATAAATATTCACTGGTGTGACTCGAACTGCAGTCGGCCATATGGCGGCCTTGTTGCCTTCTAATAACGCAACCTTTGTCCCCTCCACCTCCCGTTGTGACAGTCAGCTATTAAACATATAATGTGAACGCGGTATGCCACATTTGCTACAGATGTAAACCTTAGACGTATCTGTGGTTTGCAGAAACGTTAAGTGTTAACAGTATATCCCGGCCATGGGGCTGAGCTTTTGTGTGAATGAGAAATATGTTTGGGAATAAAGTGTGAGCTGACCAGCAGAGAGAGGTGGGCTGATCCGTATGACAGCAGCCTGCTGCGAATGAAGACAGATGAGAAGTGAAGAATCACTCTGTGTTCCTGTGATATGGCACAGTAAACATCAGCTCACCTCTGAGACAAACACTGAAAATAGTACAGTTCAGTTCAGGCCATCTCACACAAAAGCATACCAAGTACATAAAACCTTAAAGTGTAGGATGTAGAAGAACTCTATCAATTATTTGATAAGAGATCGGGAGGCTTACACAATTTCACAGAGGGAACAGGGAGGTGAACTTGTGATTTATTTTTGGTGTATCTCCTCATGTTGTAGGAAATAGACCTGTGCTGTAACAACTGGGCAGCAACGATACAGAGTGTAACAACTCAGGGTTTAATCATGTTGATGGTGTGTATCCATGTTTTCCACACACTCTGCTTGGAGATTCCCCTACATGTGTATTTTATAAACACTGATTCAAATGACTGAATAAAAGCCACACAAATCAAACTATCCTAACCTGCTCAGGGGGGCTGTTATCTATCTCATCACGTTTATATAACCTGCTCTGATTACTGGTAATTTGAACCCCAGGGATCGAACCTGATCGAACAACAAAGGTAGGGCTTGATCTATTTACAGTCAAACACAATTTATCAGATATGGATGTGACATTTTTTTAGCAGCTAATCCAGGCAAATTCACCTCATGCATTACAAGTTAGACTCTTGACTACCACCAGAAAAATGCATCAAGCCTTCTGGCAGAGTGGAGTGAAGAATGATGTGCTGTCAGTCATCTGAATGAGCTTTGTTTTGTTTTCCCTCGTAGTTTTTTACAGTTTGTAGCGCTGCTGACAAATACAAGACAAGACAAATGACAAGTTAACAGAATCATCTAATTAGCGAGTGACCTGTCAGTCCATGTGATTTCAAGCTTGGTTTTTTTCTGAATACGACGGCCTGAACCCTAAATGCACTGAACCAAAATGCTGAATTATGTAATGAAAAATAGAAAACAAATTACAGTACCGTTCCCCAAAATGCTTGTGCCTGTAATAAGTTTTTAGAGGTCGAGCTTTGGTTGTTGGATTTTTTTACATCTCCTTTAGTAATACTTTAAATAAGATATCTTACACAAAATGGGAATACGGATTTTTGGCAACACTCTTAACATGATGATGTTTTTAAAGCACATTTTTCAGTGCATCAATTTATGAAGCAGCTCAATGAAAGTTATAAAGTGAATAGGGCTGGACAATATATCAATATAATATCAATTTCGTGATATGAGACTATATATCTGTCTTGAGTTTGGATATCATCATTTTGTGTTTTTAAAGTGAAGCTTTTAAAGTATTACAGCAAAGTGATGTGATTTTCTGAACTTACCAGACTGTCCTACTCATTCTAATACTTGCCTTCACCCACTTAGTCATTATATCCCCACAACTGATTATTATTTAACAAAAAATATCATTGTGTTGATATTTTGTGAAGATACAATATTCTTGCAAAATCGATATCAAGGTATTTGGTCAAAAATGTTGTGATTTTTTGGTCTTGATATTTATGAAGAGCTTTTGAGGAGAATTAAAAAATTGGGCAACATTGGAGGGAAGGCTGAGCAGCGCCCAACCCAATAGCCAGAATAAGTGTTAGCTAACTACAGTTCTGCAAAACCACAGATAAATTAAAACTGAATGTTTCAATATTTTTTCTTTATGTTTGTTTAGGCTGAATTTTCTATTTCTCTCATTGCATTGCTGTGCAGGTTTACGAACAAAAACCACTTGGTTAGGGTTAGAAAAACATCATGGTTTGGCTTAAAATACCCGTGGCTGTCATGATCAAGGATAGAGATGTCTGCAGGTGTCTTTAAAAATATCTAGTGGTGTGACTGGAACGCAGCCTTGTTGCCTTGTAATAATGCCACCACCATCCCCTCCACCTCCAGATGTGAAAGGTGGTTAATAAGCATATAGTGTGAATGTTATATGCCATGTTTGGCACAAATGTCAACCTTGGATATATCTATGGTTTGCAGAAATGTTAACTGCTAACATTATATCCTGGCGACTGGGCTGGCGGTGCCTCCGTATCCTGGTCTTAGTAACAGATTGATGGTGCAAGCTAGCTCTTGTTAAAGTTGTTATATATAGTTGTTATATTATTATGAATAGATTTAGTTGGAATTCATTAGGGCATCACAATGAATCAATACATTATGGCCATCGCAGTATGGTCAAGTGTAACATCTATATGGTAAAGGGAAAATGTGTTTTCAAACAGCATCGTAATGATGTACTGCAGTGCTGCACAGATGTCCTCATTTGCAAATCTTGTCCTCCAGATAAAAGCTGTTTGTTTGGTACAGACCCCAAAAAATGTCCCATCATCATGATTTAAAAGTTTGTTTTTTTTGCCTTTTTATCATAATAGCATTGAGCTACATCGTTTAAATTAGGCCTACCTAAAATCTGATTAAGTCATGTGTGCAAAAGATTCAACAAGCCTTTCTAATTTTTCAGGGACAGTTGTGTTTCGCATTTTCTAATGCCGGACTCCTTCAGCTCTCTTCGTCTGTGACGTTTCCACATTGCTCTGCACTTAGACAAAATATCCCCGTTTGACTCTAACTTCAGTGAGTGTAATCTATAAGGCAAGAGTCAAATGAAAAAACGTTAATGTATGAAATATACTGTATTATAGGTGACTGACTTGTGATTTTGATGACTGACTTGACCTTCTCATGCTTCATTATCTTAAAGAATAGCTTTCAACTATAGGTTACGGCTATTTTGAACTTTACAGGTTAGCGAGATGTAGTGGCTAACAGGGTTAATTAATACGCTAAGACTGCTTTACTTTTCCTCTCCTTTTTCACAGTAAGAGCGTGAGGCTTCATAATATTCCCGCTCCCCTCCCTTCTTTGCTTTCCCAAGGTGTTCAGTCTAGTTAGGCAGGAAAAAGCATGCTGCTTTCACTTGGCCTGTTGAGGATTAACTAAAACAGTGAGTGATTTTTTTCCCCGCCTGCAGAGCAGCTCTGCGTCCAAGAAATGTTGTAGAACAAAAATTATAATTAGCTTCCATTTCCATACCTACTTTTTCCAACACATTATGAAGCCCACGTCTGTAAATCTGGCTCAGGAGGACTCGTCCAGCCTTCTAGGATTCCTGCAGAGTAGTTTATCAGAGTGTAGAGTGAGTTGCTGTCAATCACTGAAATAAAGTTCATCTTGGCAGCTGGACAGGAAGGCTGTGTGAAACAAAATGTGCCCTGCCGCATTGGTGGATGGAAATATTTCTTTAAAACTAAAATATTTTGTCAGAGGTGTGAAAGCACACTGCTATTCCTTCTGATAGTCGCAAATAGAAACATTTCTCTCCTCTTGCTTTAATAGCTTTTATTTCCCTGGCCCAAAATAAATCCACTTGTTCACAGAGTTAGTTCCCACTCTGACAGGTTTGAGGTTAAACTGCAGATTTAAAAAAAGCTCTTTTCACAAGAGGGTGAATGGACACTTCTAGAGAACATCATATTTTCACATTTGCAAGGATTAAAAAATCTAAAATGTATAAGCCTTTTACTGACTAAATGAAACACCAAAAGCCCACCATGTTACTGAGAGAATGATGATAGGTCTCAATGTGTGCATGTGTGTAGTTCAAACTATAAAGTCCCTAGATTTAGAGGTTAAAGATATCTTTACTAGTGCAGCATCTGCACTACAGCAAAAAGCACCTCGACCTGTTTTCAAGGGTGAAAAGACAAGTACAGAGAGTCGGATGACATCTGTGTAGGGTGCAGCATCAATCAGTGCTATTATTGTAGTCATTGCAGTCCTGATATAATGAGGATAAATGCATAATTCATTAGTGTGTTGTTTAAAAGAATTTATCATCATGTTGCTATACTGCAGTAGGTTAACTGTCTTTGTCACAGTAGCTTATTGTAGTACTTGGAAGATATTTTGACTAGTCATGCAATTTTTCACTGCACTTACACACAGTGTAAGTCTTTTGGCTACCATGAAAGCATATTCTCAACTTGATCTTCTTACAAAATTTCATGTTCAAGGTTTAGACTTCTGTTGGCATGCTGGTTGACTTCCTATTCGGTAACCTATAGTCTCAGAATAATCAATAGACCCAACACCCTTCTCTGATAAGGTAATGTCAACCAGAATAACACATAGCACACATCCACAGTGATTACATATGTGGAAGGGAACAGACAAAATGATACAAAGACTTAAGTGTCATTTAATGGACAAGGCCCTATTTAGACGCTAGTGTGTTTAGGGCGTGTCCAAGTCCATTTTGCTCGTTAAACAGAGGATAATCTGGGCGCAGAGTGAAGTGCATGGCACAAAGGGGGTTGTATTAAGACCCTGAATTAGTCATGTGTGAAACCAGTGTAAACAATCCCAGTGTCGTCTCCCATTCAGTTTAAGAGCCAGGTATGACAGGACCTGGGACGTATTTAACAGTGGCACTTGTCTTCAGTGAGGGACAGGGATGTGATCCTTGGCTGCTGGATCCTCTTACCCGCCATTTAACAATCATCTGTCCCATCAACAACTCTGCATATGGAAAAATACACTGATATTTAACTGAGATGGAAGAGGAGGCCTGCAGTGACCCTCTGTGTGTGCACGGATCTCATTTCGTGGATCAGGAACAACGGGTCATAAAAAGTATCATCCTGATCAATAACGTGTGGGATGAGAGGGTGAAATATGTCTTTAATGAGGAAAATATTAATGACATTACCTGCAGCGATCCTCCAGCAGCAGAAACCTTATGTGTATCTCTATATTAAGATGCGCATTTGTGCGCTGGAAAGAGATGATAAACTTTATTGATTATTTAAATTTGGAAAGCTAAGACCAACCAACTTTAAACTTAAGAAAGAGAAAGCGAATGGTTCCAGAGATGTAATAGGCCTTTTTTATGTTCTTGGAGCTATCTTACTAACATCTTCACTTCTGTTGTCACTTTCATTGTTGGACAATAATATAAACAACACCACAGTGAAAAAAAATGCTAATTTAGTGTGCACACTGGCATGTTTGGCTTAAAGTTGTAACTTGTTCAGTGTGAATGAAAAATAAATGCTAAATAACTGTAAGTCTGACACAACATGTTATTTTTGTAACATGTCAAATCTTAGATCTTTTTGCCTTTCTGTATTTAATAACAGTTTTATTTGTATAACAACTTTCAAGCTCGAAGCAAAAGTCCATGAATTCAACTGTTTCCGCGGTCTTTGTTAGTTAGCACGACAGTGTCCGCCATAGCTGCAGTAACACATACCAAATACGTCTCTGTTTGACTGACAGCTGAGGCAGACTGATTTAGTGACTTTAGTGTAGGAGATACACTAATAATAAACACTCGTTAATGGGGCACCACCTCCGTTATTTGGTCTATTTGAATAATCCGGAGGTAATTAATCAAATTCGACTGGACAAGTTAACTTGTATCAATTCTAATCAATTTCAGATCAATTTATTCATCTCATATATGAAGGAGTGAATTCTACACATATCCATCGGTTCTCCACATTAAAACAAACCTGCACAGACAACGACGTACGGTTAAATAGGTTTATTTACTAAATAAATCAAGGTGAATAAATGAAAGGATGATTCAAACAAACAATATTGATAACATAAAATGTAGAGACTAAATGATCATGGTAATGAATGGATGGAGATGAGCGGATGGTAAAGTCGCGAGTCTGGGAAGCATTCAAAGATTACTATAGTAATTTTGACACTAACGAGACCCTAACCGGATTTCTTATTAATTAAAGATTACTATGAATCAAAAGAAAAGAGACATCACCAACTCAAGAACATGCGTGTGACTCCAGCAGTGTGCGTGGGTGTTTAGCCTACTTTGCCTGAAGACTGGGAGATGTTCACCACTTTGGACCTCTCCGGAGCTGATAGCTTGACCTCGGCTTGAGGTTCCGGTCCGCTGGCCGGAGGGATGTCGCAGAGCGTCTGCGGCTTGGAGTGGGTTTCTCTCGTCCCGGTGTCGGAGGGAGAGCGCCGTCTGTCCAGTACCCGGCAGGAAGTCCCGGTCCGCTGCCCAGCGGGGTGGCACCGCTCGTGAGCGTTGAAGGCAGGCCGGTCGGCTTGGCAAAATGTCTGTTCGTTGCAAACCGTTCACACGGTTTGTTGATGCAGGCAATTACTGCACAATGTTATTAACGCTGGTGGTCGGATTAAAGGTCTTCTTCTTGCATGGAGTGGTGGCTCTGAACTTTTGATCAAACTAATTCAACTTTCTTGACGAAAATAACTAGAGAATAACGCTGGCCGGGCGAGTCCTCAGTTATTACTCAAAACAAGACGAATTAAGTCAAATTAACTTCTACTGAGTAAAATAATGATACTTAACAAAACAAAACGAAAGCACTTAGAGTCAGTGCGTCCTCAAATTAGGGTATTGAGGTAAAAATCGCACGTGGTCAATTGTGCGGAGATTTCTGCCTAAGAGCGTGTCGCAAAAATACAAAAGGTAAAGGTTTAAAGTAAAGCTAAGAAAAATTTAGAAGAAGAGAGAGACAGGATGGCTGTCTCTTAGTTTTTGTAGTCCGCATCAGCGGGCGGTCTCAAAGGGGAGGAGGCGAGTTCACTGTGGATCATATCACTCGACACTTACGAAACTTAAATTAAATTAAACCAATTTAATGTTTCGCGATCGTGCTTCACCTTTCTCAGGACCTTACCATGGCAAAATAAATGGACTTAATGAAATAATATGACCTGATTAAATTCGCTGAACGAATAAAAGAAATTAACACTGGATCAAACATGAAAACACTTAAAGGTACAGTAGAACTGATAGAATCTGACCACATATATAAGCATTTCTTATAGTTCTAATACCTGTAAATGAAGAAACATATTACAGACTTTTAATCAGGAAAACATATTAAAACATAGATATCTTGAAAGTTTAATTTCTTTGTACCCGGACTCACCACTGGAGGGCACTGTGGTTCCACCAAACACATGACACAATTAAACATTAAATTTGATTTTAGCCAAATTTCATCACAGAGAAACGGGAGAAAGATCAGTTTTATGAGCTTCTCTTACTGACCCTTAATCTGTTGGAATTAAGAGAATGAGATCCTGACTTAATGGTTAATTAGAAATGGTCTGAAATCTGGAGGAACACAGAGACCATTTGGTGTGGAATGTGATCCAGATTACCTCCAGACGGGTAATAAATTCAGACCTGAAGTGTTTGCATAGAACAAGTCAGAAGGTTTCCAGTGTTCTCTTAAAAGCTAATGTGTGCTTTAGAAGTTAGAGGTGAGGAGAGAGACACAGGTAAAGAGAGAGATACTCTAAAACAAAGAAAGAAAAACATTTGATGTGAGTTAATTTACATATATAAAGACTCTGTATTGACACCTTCCGATGGCCAGTTGTCCCTCCTGGTAAGCTTCACAGAGGCCTCCCCATGACCTGTGAAAGAGGATATGTGTGCTTGCAAGGGAGAGGAGGTTCATCCAAAGGCTTTGAGTTGTAAATTAATTAAAAGTGTCTTCATATGAAGTATTTACAACCAAGAAAAACACTGTCCTCTCATGCCAGGCGATAAGATGGCGCCTCTCTTCCTGTAGAATTGCTTCATCCAGAAAAACAGAGGTGATAACAAAACAGATCCTCAACATCAAAGGGGAAGGAACACAGGCCCGAGTTCCTACATATCCCCCACTTCGATCTGAATGACCGTAGTAGCGGGAACTTTGGATCGATGAAGTCATGATGTCCCTCGTCGAGGAAACTGAACTGGTACACTTCATGTTCAGAGTTGGTGTCTGTCTTTATCATGTGCTGAGGTCTATTATATAACAAAAATCGTATATATATCAAAAAAAAAAAACGATAATAATACTGACGACCCTAACTCTTCCTAAGGGTTAATAGGAGGTGCTAATCTTATAGGTTTACAGGGCCTATACTAAAGCTAGTAACTGTCGTCAACTAACTGTAAAAGGGTCGGAGTCATTACTACCACTTGGTCACTGCTCTCACTGACTTCATCAGCAACTTCGAGTCCAGTACCAGGGTAGTTTGGTGCTGACCTTCCACGCCTGACTAGTCGAGCCAGTCCGTTCGTGCATCTGTCAAGTTTACACTGCAAGACCTGAGTGCGCTTGAGGTAGAAGAAAGCTATGCCGAAAGTCACTAGATATCCTAAGGCTACGACGCATGCTAAGACCGTGTCAGGTGTTGACCAAGCGTAGGTGATGGGTTGACTGGGGGTGTTACTTTTGGAGACTATTTCTTTAAGTACATCATCGACGGGGGTTATGTCGATGGTCTGGGTACCCTCGTACTGCACTTGGGTGATTGTGCTTGGGTTTAACTCGAGTGTGTGCTTGCTGAAGAAGTCAGACACCTCGATTTCGCTTTCATACTGATTTGGATCTAAATGATAGAGAGCTAGGTCTTCAATGTGCAAGATAGCGTTCTCTGGCACGCTAATCCATAAGGTTTGGTCGGGCAAAGTTAAGCGTGTGGCAGTGTCGTGTTGATCATATGACAAGGTAGCTGTCCTCGCTGGGGTGTTAACCAACCAGCGACCTCCTACAATCTCAGCCTGAGTCGTAAGGACTTGGGATCGGGGCGTGATTTGAGTCGGGCAACGAGAGTCAGATGCCATGGGTTTGAGTCCACAGATCCCGTCTGTGTTGTCTCGAATGAATGGTTTACTCGGACATAAGTAGTGAATGTCTTTCGTGAGAGTACACATGCGCAGGTTTGGGGCCAAATACAAATCAGGGTTGTTGTCGTGATATGCAATGAGCGACGGAGTCTGCACTTTAACGTGTGTGTCGCCTTGCCAAAATCCTACATTCACCACGTCTTTGAGCCGGTAAATGTTTTCTGCAGAGACTATTGGCAGATTGATGATAAAGCCTATTTCTCTTCTCTCAGGATTGACGTATATGGGGACAGCACTGCCTAATGTATAAGCTAAGTGAGCCTGGATTGGTGTGACTACATCCCTGGTAGTGGTGGACAAAACGTCCTGTACCAAAGACAATGGAATAAGATATGGTGGAATCTTACCCATTGCTAAGCTGTCCACTGAGGATCCAATGTCGCGCAACATATCTGTCATTAACATGCTGACCAATTGTGTGTGGGCATAGTCGACCGAGACTACAGAGAGGAGCGTGTTTACTGCGTTGATGGTCTTATTAAGGGCTTCACTATGGGTATTGACTACCAGAATAGTGCCCTTCAGTGATTGCCCAATTGTTTGGAGCTCCTCCTGTTGCTGGAGAATTTGTTTTCTGATATCTGGCATTTCAGCCTGTAGCTCACCTACATGACGCCTTACAGTGGATAAACTGACAGCATTGACTGACGAGAGTCCCAAATTGAAAAGAGTTCCGACAACAGCTGCTGCTGTCAGAAGTCCTGCAATAAAGCGCTTAGGCCTGCGACTAAGCCCACTCAGCTCTGCCTGTGTGACTGTGAACTTTTGCAACTGCTGCAACATGTGAGTGGTGTCTGCTTCAGCGTGTTCTATTACCTCCCTGCTCCACCTCTGGCCTGCCCAACCGGTAAGCTCGGTTGTGGTTGGAACGTTCCTTCTACATACCTCCCGGGGGTTCAGTCTGACAAACACCTTTTGTGTGTGCAGACGGCAGTTGGTAATGAGGAGTCCTGATTGTTCCTTTAAAACGATTCCCGAGTTTGGTCCTGGTTCGACTATCTCAGGAAGGGCAGCGGTTATTACCGAACCGAGGGTCAGGAGGATTAGCAGCCACGTCATCCTGATGAGGAGAACGCACATGATTAGGGACACCATCAAATTACTGTACAATTTAGACCAAAGGGGTAATCGTTTTAGATTACCCCCACTTTGAATCAAATGGTTTGGGTGAGTTGAACACCGTACTTAGTTAGAAAGGTTAAGTTAGTAGGTTAATTCACACCACTCTGTTTCTCAAGTCAGCTTTTGTAAATGACACGAACAACAGTGAAATTTTGTTTGAGAGAAATATTTTATTTATGCTTTTTCGGTCTGGCACCTTTAAGTTTTTAAAGGATTTGTTTGGTTTTTCTTTTCTTATTTATGACCTAATAGAGACATTGGCGTCCCCGTCAATTCCCATGGGGGTTTTGTGTGGTTTAATCTGGTTGCGATGGACCCATTTAAGCGTTGGCTCTTTCTTGCCTTTGCTAACCTTGATCTGGTACACAACGGGTGAGAGTTTTTCGGTGACTACATAAGGACCTGTCCAGTGCGGCAGAAGCTTGCGGGCAAGCCTCCCAGCGTTCTGGTTGTCTTTCTTAGTCAGGGGAGCAAAAATGTAGTACCACACCTTGTCCCCCACTTGGAGTTCGTCATGGGATGCTTTTTGGTCGTAGTAGGCCTTGCGTCCTTCAGCGCTTTTTCCCAAATGCTTCTGGGCGAACGCGAAGGTGGCTTTGAGGTGTTCACTCAGATCGGTCATATACTGGTGAGTGGTATATGCCGTGGCGATGTTAGCCTCGCCTGGCTGGTAGAGCAGGTGCAGTGGAAGCGTCATCTGTCTACCTGTCATCATCTCGAAAGGGGAGAAGCCCGTTGACTTGTGTGAGGTGGCTCTGATGGCCATCAAGACCAACGGTAGCTTAACGTCCCAGTCTCTTTGGTTGAATGCTACATACTTTCTCAGTATGCTGATCACTGTTCGGTTTGCCCGTTCTACTTGGCCTGAGGACTGAGGGTGGTAGCTGATGTGGAGGTCAGCTTTCACACCCAGTAGTTGCCAAAGTTGCTGCATGACATCAGCAGTGAAGTGTGTTCCTCGGTCTGAATCGACGCGACTTGGCAGGCCGAACCGTGAGAAGATGTGGTTCATTAGTAGGTAGGCGGTTGTTTGAGCCGTGTCATTAGGGGCTGGCAAGCCTTCCACCCACTTGGTGAATGCACAAGTGACTGTGAGGAAGTACTTATTGCCTCTGGTCGATTTGGCTAACGGTCCTACCCAGTCGATTTGGAGGTTTGACCAGGGGAAAGAGATGCCCCTTCGTTGTAAGGGAGCTCTGTGAAGCGGGTTTGCCGGTTGGAACTGGCAGCAAACTAGACAGCCTTTGATGTAGTCTGCTACATCTTTTTGCATGTGTGGCCAATAGGCCACTTGTTGGAGTGCCTGGCATGTTGCTTTGACTCCTTTATGTCCTGCACACGGAGAGTCATGGGCATGCATCAACATCACCCCCCTGTGGCTCTGAGGCACCACGAATGCAGGAGAAGTGAGAGCATCGGAGACATGCACAAGGAGGCCCTTGACGATCTGCAGGGAAGGACGTGCATTATACAGGTGTCTCAAGCCTGGAACGGAGTCGAGGTCAGCTGAGGAGATAGCATGGTTCAAGGGGTCTGACAGAGACAGGAAAATCCGGCGGATAGCCGGATCAAGGGCTTGAAGTGCTACAAGATCGGTGTCAGTGAAACGGGGAGCAACTGAGATAGCTGCCGACTCAGAAGGGTTACTGAGAGGAGCGGCTGCTGCCTGAGCTCGAGTGACAACGCCAACCATCGGGTCGGGAGGGTTGGGAAGAGATTCTGGGTTGAACTGCCAAGGAGTTCCATCCAGAGCACCTTGTTTGGCCAATGTGTCTGTCAAGTCATTGAGCTCCTTGTCCTGTCCGGGGACACGAGAGTGGCCTCTGACCTTTTTCCAGTAGACTTGCATGTCGTGTTTGTCCACCAGGTGGTCGCATGCCATGAACAGTTCTTTGTGTTTGACTGGTTTCCTGTTGGAGGTAGTGAAGCCGTTGCGTTTCCACACGGGCAGGTGACAGGAAAAACTCAGACGTGCATAGTTAGAGTCAGTGCAAATGACAAGTGTTTTCACTTCGTGTAGCACAGCCATCTCTAGCGTGATCAGAACGCCTGCGATTTCAGCGTATTGGGAAGTTTGAGAGCCCAGATTGAACCGTTGGGGTTCATTTGGAGTGTTGTGGACCCACACCAAACCTACGCCTGCTCGAACTTTAAGTTCATGGTGGAAGGAGCACCCGTCCACATAGGCGGTGACCATGTCTTGGCAGACATTTTGGTCAAAGTAGTGGTGGCGTGATGGTTCTGTAGGTATGGGGTCTGGGATCAGAGTGGTGTTTAGGGGCATGTCATTGGTGCACCGACAGCATTTCGCAAGCCCAGTGCCAAGGGGCGTTTTGTTGTTCTGTGCGTATCGCACTTCCATGTCAAAACTTTGCAGAGCCATTAACCAAGATGCGACTCGAGCATTGGTTACCACACCTTCTCTGATCCGTTGACTGTTGAGGAAGGTTACTGGTTGGTGGTGTGTTTCCACAATCACTTTCTGGCCACCAAGATAGTTAGAAAAGTGTTTGACAGCCCACACGGTTGCCAACAGTGCTTTTTCACAATCAGTGTATTTGAGCTCGGGAGCCAGTAGTGTTTTGCTCGCATAAGCCACCACGCGTTTGTCACGATCGTGAATCTGATACAGGCCTGCACTCATGCAACCAGTAGAGAATCCAACTTCCAGGTGGAATTCTTTGGTGCAATCTGGATAGGCCAAGCATGGGGCTGTACAGAGTTTGTCTTTTAGGGCTTGCATCGCCTGTTCTTGTGGCTCACCCCAAGCAAATGGAGTGTCCTTTTTGAGCAGTTCTGTTAGCGGTTTGGCCAAGTCTGCATAGTTTTCGATGAACTGGCGGGAGTAGTTGCAAACCCCCAAAAAGCTGCGGAGCTCAGATATGTTTGTGGGTGCCTTGATGTTTGCAATACCCTGAACACGCTCAGCTTGAGGCTCGACGCCGTGAGATCCTACAAGAAGGCCCACGTAGTTCACTTTGGTTTTGCACCATTGACACTTTGAAAGTGAGACCTTCGCTCCAGCTGCTGTGAGCTGCGCAAGTACATGGTCCATTTCCTCCAGGTGGGAGTCCAGATTGGGACTCCGTATCAAGATATCGTCAACATATATCAAAGTGCCACGATCAAGAGCATCTGGGCATGCTTTGTTCAAGAAGATGTTGAACTCGGCGGGTGAGTTAGCATAGCCGAATGGGCACCTGGTGAAAGTGTATTGCCTGTTTGCGAAGGTAAAGGCTAATTTGTGCTGGTCCTCAACATGTACGGGCAAGGTCCAGAACCCTGATGCTATGTCCATGGAGGAGAAGTATTTTGCGTCCCTGACTTTAGGGAGCTCTTGCCCCAGTTGGGTCATGGGCCATCTGGATAATGGGACTTGCTGGTTGAGTTTACGGTAGTCAATGGTCAGTCTCCACTTTCCATTTGGTTTTAGCACTGGCCAGAGAGGGGCTGAGTAGGTGCTATTGCATGGTCGGACAATACCCTTATCCAATAGGTCATCTATGATCTCCTGTACAGGTTCATAAGATGCCAGTGGGATCTTGTATTGTCGCACATAGGTTGGAGGTGCGTCATGTGGAGTTGGGATGCGCACCGTGTGGACTGTGGTCAAACCACAGTCAAGAGAGTCTTTCGCGAAAGATGTCTTGTATTTACAGAGGACATTGCGAAGTTTTTCACGTTCCATTTCATTGTTTAAGGCATCGGCCTGTGTTATCACTTGTTCTACTTGGGCTGTGAACATTGCCTCTGATTCCTCTTTAGTGTCAAGTGTGTTCACTGAGGACATTTCTCTGAGGTCATTCAAGGATGACTCGGAGGTGGACCTCTGTGAAGAGTCAAGAGACAATGTGTCGACCGTTTGGATAACCATCTCTTCGTGGTTGGCAAGGTCGATTCGACAGATAGCATCTCCAGTGAGTTTCAAGGATGGGAATAAGGCGATAGCCCTTGAGGGTTTAGTGTACACTATATCTCCCTCCAAGTGGTTTTGGAGCAAGGCAGGAGGCATAGGCCCTATCACTGGGATTCTCAATTCGAAATCATGAAACTTGGTACTGATCATCCAACCCAAGGAGGTGGATTTTGGAATCAGTATGTCTTCTGTGGTATTGTTATGTACCAACAGATGGGCTGATCTGGAGCGCAGATTCAACAAGGGCGTTGCTTCAAGAGACAATCCTAGTTCGAAGAACAAGGGAGAGGGTTGGAAGAACGCTTGTGAATGGTTGGGACGTTGGCCGGGTTTTACGTTCATGTGTATGGCCACGTTTCTGGTTTTGGCCGGTGCAATCATGTGACGTTCATTGATTACCTGGCAAGCTTCAGGGATAGTTTGTCCTGACTTCATGTTTTCAGAATCATGAGTGATGTCCTCATCCTGGGTTTTTGTCAGTGACCACAAGATGTTATTGATCATGTCCACCTGAACGTCTAACCGTGCCAGCACATCGCTGCCGACATAGACTTGATGTGGCAGATCGGGAATGACCAAAAAGAGATGAGTCAAGTTCCTCTGGTTCCATTGCATCTTCAAAGTGCAAACACCGTCAGCAGTCCATGTTGACTGTGGCACGGGGTCTGAAGGAAAACGGAAAGGTTTCTTCACAAGCTCAATCTTTGGATCTTTTTGTGACAATGACTCGTACAACTCTCGGCTGATGGCCGATTTGTCGGCCCAGAGGGCCAAGACCACATCGTCAAAGTTGATGTCTTCAAGTTTGATGCCGCTTATGATCTGTGGGCAGAACTCATGTGTCATGGGGGAGTTGGTCAATGAGCACAAGAAGTTGTCTCGTTGGGTCAGAGCTTCTTTTCGAGGCCATGTCAATGTTGGCAGAGTGTCTTCACTTGTATCTGGCTCTCCGTACATGTCGGTTGGTCGTTGTTGACCAGCGACGGCATCGGGTGCCAAGACATCTGTCTCCAGTGCATAACATTGAGCTTCAGTGGCTCGGGGAAGATCTATGGGAAGAGGGTTGCGGACCTGTGCCCAAATCTTCAAGCGTTTGAAGTCAATCAGTGGCTCAAATCGGTTGAGGAGATCTTTACCGATGAGAAGAGGGATTGAATCAAAGGAGGACACGTACACGGGGTGGACGAGATTCATCGGTCCAATAGTGAATTTAATCACTGCCCTGGTTGTCAATGTAGTGCCAGTAGGCGAGTAAGGTTGGACTTCAAGTGAGCAGTGTTGCAGCTTCAAGTTCCTGTTTGATTGGTTTGCCATTGCTCGTAGTTTGTTGAAAAGCCGTGGTGACATGAGAGTCACATCTGCACCTGTGTCAAGAAGTGCTTCATGTTCAAGCTCATTTTCAAGTGTGGCAGAAAGATAGAACTTGCGAGCAACCCCCTTTTCTTTAAGATCGCCCAAGAAATGTTGAAATGGTGATTCGCCCTGAAAGATTGGCGGGCCTTCATTGGGGGGAGTCTCGTTTGAATTTAACTGAACCACAAGGATTGCGCTAGAGGCTGGCTCTCCACGCGTTTGGACCAATTGTTCAGATGCCTCATTCTGGACCACTGGGTTTTGGTTCTGAGGCAGTGCCTGTTCTGGTTCAGTGAAACCTGAAGACCACTCCTCTTCAATAACCACGTTGGGTTGGTCGGATGAGGTTTCTGGAGGAGAAGGAGCTGGCTCCTCAGGGGCTGTCAAGCGAGCAGCCACTGAGAAGAGGTTAGCTTTCTCTTTATCCTCTTGGCGCATGCGTTCAATCATCCGTTCGATAGCGTCAAGGTCTTCTTTGCTCATACCTGAATGATTCAACTTACCACTGGTGTTTTTCTTTGTCGTTTCCTCATCAGAAGAGCTTCGGTGCTGTCTGTTCCTGGATGGATAGCTTTGAGACCCACGTCTGTCATGTTCCCTGCCATTATGATTTTGACGACTTTTCCATTGGCTTGATTGGGATTTGTTTCGGTGGGAGTCAGAAAAGTGACGTTTAGCACCAAATCGGGGTTGGTACTGACTTTTGTCAGACCGAAATGTTTGTGGGTATTTTCGACCTGACTCAGATCGGTGGGGTGAAGACTTTTTCTGATCCTTTGGAGGTTTGTCAGGTTTAGAAGAGGATTTGGCTGGCTGGAGCTGTTTGGCACCTGAAGCTCCTTCCAACTCCAGAGGAGGTGTCTTAGTAGAAACACTCAAGATATTTGTTTCTGTGGACTTGATCATTGTTTGTCTTTGTTTAGCAAAACCTTTGGTGGCCAGTTCACGTAGTTGTTGGCTAGTGAGTGTTTCTGGACATGCCATGACACCAAGGTGGTGACTGGTCGTGGGATGGAGGTTTTGTACAAACAGTGACTTGAAGTGTAACTCTTCCTCCATTTCTGTCTCGTTCCTGGGTCCGAAGTAGGCTTCATGGAGCCTCTCATAGTACTCTTGAGGGGATTCTTGCCTTCCCTGTCTGACAGCTAATGCGGCGGTTAGGCCTGTTTTTGGTGTGTAGCTTTTAAATTCATCTGTTAGTGCTCTACTGAGGGCTTCATAGCTCTCTTTGACACGGCGAGGTTGTCGCTCGATGAATTTGCTGACTCTCTGATTAGAGGTGACTCTAATTAGGTAGATTTTGTCATCAACGGTGGCGTCTGGGAATCTCCTCAGATAGAACTCTATGTCTTTTAGATAAGCGCTGGTGTCGTGAGTGCCACCAGGCTTGGGTTCGAAACGGTTTATGTTTCGAGCCATTTTGTCTAGGTCCCTGTCGGAGGGACTTCGCGGATAGTGCGCGCTTGAACGAGGGGGATGTTGAGGAGAGGTAGACCTTTTATTTAGGTCATGTAGGTCATGTAGGTCCCTGTCAGTCCGATTGCGGACAGCAGGACCTATGGGCGACAAAGATCGCGGCGAGGATACGCCTATTTGAGCGTCTCTGTGGAATCTGCTCTCTCTCCTTTCCTCACGGGCGCTTGCATTTGCAGGCGTTCTTTGGAATGAACTATACTCAAGAGAATGTTCTAATTCCCTTTTAACCTCATTGAGCTCTGCTTCTTTCTCCATCTGTTCAAGATGGGATTTGTCAGTTTGGGCTTTGGCCTCTGTTAGGTCCCGTTGCATGTCTTGAAAAGTTTTTCTGTCATTTTCTCTGGCCCTGTCCCAGACTTTGAGCTTAGAGTTTAGATCCTTATTTGCTTTGGTTGCTTCTTCCAAGTCTTTGTTAGCCTTTTGAAGATCTTTAGTTACTTCTTCAAGCTCATATTCCTTTTGATCTAGCTCTAGCCTTTTGGCGTTTAGGATCTGTTTTAGCTCTGAGTTTTCGTTCTGCAGTGTAGCTTGTTCATACTCCTTTTTATCTAGCTCTAGCCCTTGGGCTGTTAGGATCTGTTTTAGCTCTGAGTTTTTATCCTGCAGTGTAGCTTGTTCATCCTCTGATGCTTTAACTTGAGACTCCAGCTGTTTATTGTAATCTTTTGCTCTAGCTAAAGATTCCACTGACTCAGTTAAGGATGCCTCCATTTCCTCATGTTGCTTTTTAAGAGCTCTGTGGTTTTCTTTTCTGACCCTCATTTCAGCTACAGCTTTGTCTAGCAATCCATCTCTATGTTTTTGTTGCGCAGCCATAACAACGATCATGCTCCCTAACATTTTCTCTCTGGTTTTTCCTTTCATTGGTTCGGTTAGGGATTGGCATATTAGCGCGGTCATTATATTTTGTAGTTCATTAGGGTCGGCTTTCTGGATGTCGTCTACGTAACCTGGCAGCAAATCTGTTGTGAGCTCCTTTATTACTGCATCTTGTTCGGCTAGGGGATTCAAAGTTGCGGTTAGGGGATTCAAATTTGCGGCTAGTGAACTGCCAGGACTCTTTGGATCGGTCATTGTTTAAGTTTGTTTTGAGAGAGGGAAAAAAAATAAAATACAAATAAATAAATAAATCTTTAAATTTATTTAAATTTTGTTTTGTTTCATCTATTTATTTTATTTGGGCTTTAAATGTTTAATTGTTTTCAATTAGAGGTAGGATTCACCTTTATTTGAATTAACTTTTGAAGTTCAAAACAAGTAAGTGTTTGGATTTTAAAGGATCTAACAGCTAATGTGTTAACAACAAAACTAAAGTATTTGATCTAAATGTGGCTTTCAATTGAAACTACTTGGATGTGTAGTTAACAGCTTAATTATTTGACTTGCATGAGCGTAGCATCAGAGTCAGATTTCAAATAGTACACTAAAAATAAAATTTTTAATTGACTTGGATTGAACTTGTTGAATCTGGTTAAAGTTGTCAAATTTGTATTTAACAGCTAAATTAAAATTTTATTTATCTGAATAATGAGACACACTAATTTACTATGGTAGTTATTGCAGTATTACAAGTTTCCAATAATACAATTTAGCAAGTATCTGTGTAAAAAAAATTAATTTTGTTTATTAAAGCTGAAGGATCAAATTCAGTTAAACAAGTTAGCCAGCAGAGTATGCTGTTTAGTCGTATTTGTTGTTAACAGAATCATTCACCATGGGTGCTGTCACAAATTTGATAATCACAGATTTGGTCATTGGAGGAAGCTATCACAAATTAAAAATCTTTTACCGAATCGTCCTATAGAGGAAGCTATCACAAACTTTGAGGTTTTAACAGAGTCGAGCAACAGAGGGCGCTAGTACAAATTTAATAGAGTCGAGCAACAGAGGGCGCTATTACAAATTTAGGAGTTTTAATAGAGTCGAGCACTAGGGGCGCTGTCTCGGAATTGACTTTTAACAAGGCTACCTGAAGAAGAGTCTAGAGGAGGGACTTTTTAGCTCCGCCCACTGATATACCCCCTGTGTTAGCAGGATTTAGCTCAGTGGTGATTTGGGCTCTGAAGCGTTCACTTCTCAGCTGTAAAAAGGGCAGCAGTTGAGTTCACTTTTCACACAAACAGAATCTGGGCGCGGCGGCCGGCACTGATTTCTTATCACAGACAGCTTTCCAGCACATCAGAAAACATTCAACCAGCAACTAGCATTGCATTCATTTACTTGTGTTTCCAAAATTTGAGCTGATAGAGGTTTTCTGCCTTCTTTTACACAGCCAAATATACTGTCTTTGATCGGATGGTTGCCACAGCAACCGATCTTGATACTACGGGAGTAGATCAAATAAAAGCCTCTCACTGTCTATACAGCTGTTTTCTGTTTAGGTAGCTAATCTAAGTCAGAAAACACGAGGGTCTGAGCAAGTTACAAATATTCCTGGAACTATCGCAGTAAATACAACTTCATCTCAGAATGAATTTCTAAGCTTTGGCACAGCGCAACAGCTCATGATTCATCAAACCGGTTAAATTTAGAAGTGTGCGGCGACACTTATGCATGCAAATAAATCACAGACCTGGTTCAACACAGCGTCTGTACATGAGACATTAACGCACGGCGGCGTTTAACAATTTTAACTCACAGATCTGGTGATTACAGCGCAGTATCTGTACATGAAGCATTAACGCACGGCGGCGTCAAACAACCTTTTAACTCACAGATCTGGTGATTACAGCGCAGAATCTGTACATGAAGCATTAACGCACGGCGGCGCTGAACAACTCTTTAAATCATAGGTCTGGTGCGACGCAGCATCTACACATTAATTTCCAACATGCAGCGATGTTGAAGGCTCTTTATCACACACGGATCTGGTTACAACGCAGCATCCATACACATTAATTTCATATTAAGCAGCGCGATCACAGCTCGGCGGAGTTTATGCTCACACACAATTCAAGGTGTATACAGTCAAGAATATAAAGTTAAGTATCGCATTAATCACTCAGTGGACAGCTAAACAACATGAAACAGCTTGGGTTTTGATTTTAAAACCGATGTTTGTCTGTACACATCAATTTAATGCAGAGAACTGTGGTTTTAGGTGGCCTCACACGGGGCACCATATAATATGTAGGAGATACACTAATAATAAACACTCGTTAATGGGGCACCACCTCCGTTATTTGGTCTATTTGAATAATCCGGAGGTAATTAATCAAATTCGACTGGACAAGTTAACTTGTATCAATTCTAATCAATTTCAGATCAATTTATTCATCTCATATATGAAGGAGTGAATTCTACACATATCCATCGGTTCTCCACATTAAAACAAACCTGCACAGACAACGACGTACGGTTAAATAGGTTTATTTACTAAATAAATCAAGGTGAATAAATGAAAGGATGATTCAAACAAACAATATTGATAACATAAAATGTAGAGACTAAATGATCATGGTAATGAATGGATGGAGATGAGCGGATGGTAAAGTCGCGAGTCTGGGAAGCATTCAAAGATTACTATAGTAATTTTGACACTAACGAGACCCTAACCGGATTTCTTATTAATTAAAGATTACTATGAATCAAAAGAAAAGAGACATCACCAACTCAAGAACATGCGTGTGACTCCAGCAGTGTGCGTGGGTGTTTAGCCTACTTTGCCTGAAGACTGGGAGATGTTCACCACTTTGGACCTCTCCGGAGCTGATAGCTTGACCTCGGCTTGAGGTTCCGGTCCGCTGGCCGGAGGGATGTCGCAGAGCGTCTGCGGCTTGGAGTGGGTTTCTCTCGTCCCGGTGTCGGAGGGAGAGCGCCGTCTGTCCAGTACCCGGCAGGAAGTCCCGGTCCGCTGCCCAGCGGGGTGGCACCGCTCGTGAGCGTTGAAGGCAGGCCGGTCGGCTTGGCAAAATGTCTGTTCGTTGCAAACCGTTCACACGGTTTGTTGATGCAGGCAATTACTGCACAATGTTATTAACGCTGGTGGTCGGATTAAAGGTCTTCTTCTTGCATGGAGTGGTGGCTCTGAACTTTTGATCAAACTAATTCAACTTTCTTGACGAAAATAACTAGAGAATAACGCTGGCCGGGCGAGTCCTCAGTTATTACTCAAAACAAGACGAATTAAGTCAAATTAACTTCTACTGAGTAAAATAATGATACTTAACAAAACAAAACGAAAGCACTTAGAGTCAGTGCGTCCTCAAATTAGGGTATTGAGGTAAAAATCGCACGTGGTCAATTGTGCGGAGATTTCTGCCTAAGAGCGTGTCGCAAAAATACAAAAGGTAAAGGTTTAAAGTAAAGCTAAGAAAAATTTAGAAGAAGAGAGAGACAGGATGGCTGTCTCTTAGTTTTTGTAGTCCGCATCAGCGGGCGGTCTCAAAGGGGAGGAGGCGAGTTCACTGTGGATCATATCACTCGACACTTACGAAACTTAAATTAAATTAAACCAATTTAATGTTTCGCGATCGTGCTTCACCTTTCTCAGGACCTTACCATGGCAAAATAAATGGACTTAATGAAATAATATGACCTGATTAAATTCGCTGAACGAATAAAAGAAATTAACACTGGATCAAACATGAAAACACTTAAAGGTACAGTAGAACTGATAGAATCTGACCACATATATAAGCATTTCTTATAGTTCTAATACCTGTAAATGAAGAAACATATTACAGACTTTTAATCAGGAAAACATATTAAAACATAGATATCTTGAAAGTTTAATTTCTTTGTACCCGGACTCACCACTGGAGGGCACTGTGGTTCCACCAAACACATGACACAATTAAACATTAAATTTGATTTTAGCCAAATTTCATCACAGAGAAACGGGAGAAAGATCAGTTTTATGAGCTTCTCTTACTGACCCTTAATCTGTTGGAATTAAGAGAATGAGATCCTGACTTAATGGTTAATTAGAAATGGTCTGAAATCTGGAGGAACACAGAGACCATTTGGTGTGGAATGTGATCCAGATTACCTCCAGACGGGTAATAAATTCAGACCTGAAGTGTTTGCATAGAACAAGTCAGAAGGTTTCCAGTGTTCTCTTAAAAGCTAATGTGTGCTTTAGAAGTTAGAGGTGAGGAGAGAGACACAGGTAAAGAGAGAGATACTCTAAAACAAAGAAAGAAAAACATTTGATGTGAGTTAATTTACATATATAAAGACTCTGTATTGACACCTTCCGATGGCCAGTTGTCCCTCCTGGTAAGCTTCACAGAGGCCTCCCCATGACCTGTGAAAGAGGATATGTGTGCTTGCAAGGGAGAGGAGGTTCATCCAAAGGCTTTGAGTTGTAAATTAATTAAAAGTGTCTTCATATGAAGTATTTACAACCAAGAAAAACACTGTCCTCTCATGCCAGGCGATAAGATGGCGCCTCTCTTCCTGTAGAATTGCTTCATCCAGAAAAACAGAGGTGATAACAAAACAGATCCTCAACATCAAAGGGGAAGGAACACAGGCCCGAGTTCCTACATTAGCTTCAATAATTTTCCACCATTCATTTCACTTTCTGCTGCTTTGTTTCTGCAAATTCTGCTCAGCTTGAAACATTTATTTTAAGGAGACAAGTCTTTGCCTCAGTTTGCACTGTCTGGAGTGAGTCTACACCTGTTTCGCTCCATTCACTTCTTTTTATTGATGTTGAGTACATCCTTACTGCCTCAAAATTTTGCTTGGCAATTTATTTGAATGCGCCATTCAGTTTAAAATGAAGGCATCCTCATTAGGCATTTATAATCTAATAGTACTGCAAGCTATAATTCAATCAAGGCCAATTATCAGCATAATTATCGTGTATTCATTAGCAATGAAACCAAAGTCTGGGGCTGTTGAACATAAAAAGTGGAAAAAAAGTAGAAGTCTATAAACACCACCTATCCAACTCACAGTATGGCTGCATTTAAAGGGATTCAGCCTTGTCAGGAGAGCTCCACACAGAATTTATCATCCTATATGTAGGTGACCTTGGGGAGAGCTTTACCAGTAGATCTGGGGAGGGAGCAGGGTTGGATAGGAGGCACTTAAGCATGCAGAGACACTGTGCCACAGAACTCTTTCATTTACAAGCTCTGTTTTTCACACCTTGGTAATAAATAAAGGGGATTTGGGGGGAAAATCTTCCCTCTGTACTGACTACATAAACTGATTTAATTAACTTTTACGGATTTTACGGCTATCATCCCCTGGTTCCACAGCAAACCCTCTACAGCCTCCCTATGTTGGCTTTAACAAACTATAAGTAAAAAAAAAAGTTCATTGTGAGAGTTTTTGAGTTGACCATAGTTGAACTTTGAAGTTTTATTTCACAAAAGTTTTGATCCTTTAGAGGAGAACAACATGTTACGGCTTGATTCAGAGGCACTTTCATTATCAGAGGCCGCCACTTGTTCCTCTCGCTCATCAGAGAAGCACAGCACTTCATTTTCAAGCTGCAAAATCACAGACAGGCGTCAGCATCCATAATCAATCTGCTTTGCTTCTGTTGAATATTTTCTCAATTAGATTTTCTTTGGTTCTGAGATTTAGTGTTAATATGATTTTGTGGCGATCGCAGTTAAAGAGGGGAAACTATGATGGAGTCGAAGAACAAAGAAGTAAATTACAGTAACGATTTGAATTGATATTTTTCAGTGTTACACTGACTGTCATGTAGTCCTCAGCTGGGAATCAGAGTTATTCATGCAGAGGTGGCAAAAGTACACTCATTCTTTACTCAAGTACAGATACTTCCATCCATACTACCATGGATCAACATCAATGCATTCTGTTATGTAACGTAATGTTTTCACCTGTGTCCGTTTGTTTGTTGGTCGTTTTGTCAGCCAGATTACACAAAAACTACTGAACAGATTTCAACAAAACTTGGATGGAGGATGTGTCTTGGCCCAGAATAGACCCCATTCATTTAGGAGCAGATCTAGATAATCTTTTCTGTAACAATGTCAGATAGGGTGTTTTTCAACATTTGTTCTCAGGAAATAATGCATAGATTGTTCTGAAAGAAATCTTTAGATGGCTGGTACCTATGAGTAAGAACAGTTTTTGAGCTTAAAGGTGCATTATGTAGTTCCAGGAAAAAAACTCAGAAAGTTGATATTTCCTGTATTGATAAGGTAATAAGGGTGCTCCGATTGATCGGGCACCGATCGTTATCGGGCGATATGCGTTGTAAAAAGTTTGATTGGTTTCTCTTTGTGCTGCTAAAATGCAACACACACTAGAGGACTCTGCTGCTCACTGGCTGCTAACAGCTCACTAGCTATCCTCCTGCCAATATCAAAACAGATTTTCTGTGTCCTCTTGGTTTAACCAGTGCAATATATTTGCAAGGTCTTGCTGGCCAGCCGTTTGTGACTGGGGACAGATGGACCAATACCACCGAACAATTCTCGTAACTCTCAATTCTCTCGCTGAGAAGCCAGCCAGTGATAATAACTAGCCCTGGCACAGCGCTGTGGAGAGAGAGATAACTGTGGTAGCAGCTTGACAAGAAGCGCTCCGTCGTAGTCAGGAGTAGTCCTTATCATTTTTACATTTCCTGTTGTCCCGAGCGGGGGGACAACGTAACGCTGTTTGTTGGCAACCGGAGCTAACAGCTGACTGAGCTGACAGCTTCCAGCTGACAGAGGTAACAGCTTATAGCAGAGCTAAACACAGCAGAAGTGTTCAGAGGAACATGTGCTAAACTGTGAACTGCAGTTAAATGTGACAACAAAACAAGTTTACACTAAATAAATGTACTGAAGTATTTAAGCTGACTACAGTTTGTAGGTGAAAGTACTTTGAGTTGGAAATTACTGAGACACAATTTAGAGACAGCTTTGAATCAATATATTTTCACAATAAAGTGAAGAAACATCCTTGTGAGTGGAGATCGGAATCTGCCGATACTGCTTCCAAAAATCCTGACTGGAGTGCACCCTCAGTAATAATACAAACTCAGAAATAGCTATTTGATATATTTCCATATAAACAAGCTGTCCTCGAGGTAAATAACGTCCCCAGAACAGTCTGACACTAGAAAGGTGGCTACTCAGAAGGATCCTGCTAATATAAACATAGTAAGAGAGTATGAAATTGTGTTGTCCTTGTTTATTCAGTGTGTTCAGTCACGAAAATCTTACAATGTCTTCTTTAAAACTACATAGTGCACCTTTAAATTATGGTTAAGCAGCGATGGGTGGTTTAATATTTTGAGTGAAACAGCGCTATTGAGTTTGATACTGGATGACGGTGAGCCTTGGCAGAGGTATGAAGTCTATCGAGTTCCATTCCCTGAGACATTAACTAACCGAAAGTTAATGGGGCCTATTCTGGGACAAGACCCATCCTCCATCCAAGTTCTGTGGAAATCCATTCTGTAGTTTTTGTGTAATCCTGCTGACAAACCAACCAACCAACAAGAGGGACACGGATGAAAACGTAACCTCTTTGTCAGAGGTAAAAAGTGCGTAGAGTCTTAGCTTATTGCCTCTTATAACACACACTCACTGCAACTTGTCTATGCCCATGCACATGTTTAAAGGAAAGACACCAGATTAATGTCTCTGGCAAGTCAAATTTTAGGGGAATCTGTTTAGAGCACCTGCATGTTTTAATAAAAACATTTGACACCATTGTATCAATAATTGTATCGCAAGAGGAAGCCATACAATGTATTGCTGGATCAATATTTCGTCCCAGCTCTTGTCCTCAGCTATAATCCAGTTTGCTTTCATTAGTAGTTGGCCAACAAGTCGTGGTTGGATTTGTGTCCACTTGTTCCTCTGCCCGAACAGAGCTCTCTCACCATTAAATGCCCCTCTGCACCCACAAAGAGGCCGACTGACTCTGCCTTGCGAATGCCTCTGTATTTAGCCTGATTTACGATATCGTTTAGCAGTAAAGGCCAGTGCGAGGGGAAGAGATTCATTAAGGATCCCAGTTTATGTTTTAGAGAACTCCGGAGGGGCCACGGGAATACTGATTGGCACACAGATATGTGCTTGTCTCATCCTCCTAACCCGAGCCAAAAGCTCTCAGCTCCTTTCCCCCCTAGCCATGTGCACTGGATGGCACAAAGGAGGTGTTGTTCTGGGATTGCAGGTTGCCCAGGATGCCCAGGGTTCTCCTGCTGTGCCAACACTGTTCCAGGCCTCCTTGCAGCACCTGGAGGTCCTTCTCTGTGTCCCTTAATGACATCCCCGCTGACCCTCCCAGCCACTTACAGTGCTGCCTATTTGGGTTCGTATTTTCCATCCACAGCTTCACCATATAGGCCAGCGGCACGACATCGCAGTGTTTACTCTTCATCGGTCGATACTCTTTAATCCCCGAGATGATGCTTTCTCTCATGAACTCAAAATAGCTCTTCCTCCTCCCCAGTGAGGCCACAGGCCCATTACTCTTTATTAGCTCTTAGCATCTTAAATGTGACCATCCATTAGAGGCAAGGGAGCAAACAACCCCAGCAGGTCCCTCAGCAGCCTGCCAGCACACACACACACACGCACACATGCAAACACACACACACTTGCTTATTTAAATTGACCCTTAATCAAGAACAGTTATTGTGCATTGAATTCAGCTCATCCGAGAGATAAAGAAGAGTCGCCTGTGCAGCATGTTTTCTCTGAAGGTTTCCAAACTTTGCGTCATGGCCCTCCCTCCCCTCTATGACTCTTACTTATCAGCTAGGCGGAGTCCGCAGGCCTCTATCTGCCTGAATGATTTCTTTTCTATGGAGGCTGGCATGAAGTAATACCATACTGTGTCATGTATTGATTCTTTTCCCAGTCCCTCTTTCCTGAATTTCTTGGTGCCTCAAAAGCATAAATCATCTGTAAAATGATCCTTGAAGGAAATATTGTAATTATTATTCTTGACGCATGGTCACAAATTCAATAGCCCTTATTAATTGAACATGGTGAGAAATATGATGTGGGTAATTCAATGGGACTAGAGAGCTTTCTCTCATCCCTCATGTTTAAGGCGCTTCTGTTTGGCATTCATGGCAAAGCACCGAACGATTCAGGGTCGGGATGAGGGTCAAAGGGAGTGTAATTGTAAACCTCGACAAAGAGCCTTTCTCTGTCAGTTTTGCAATATGATTAAATGTTTTCTGTTCCTTTTAAACCAAATCAGGACTACCCATGTCAGGAAACCCTTTTTGTAGAGATTATTGATAATTTAATCTCTGCAGAGAATCGAGGTATCACAGGAACATCCACCTCTCTCTAATACTTTGTTCATTGTTGTCCACCAGCTACTTTTGCTTTTTCCTATCAAGCTTTCTGTCCTTGTTCCTTATTTCTTGCCTGTCTTGACGTGTGTGATGAAGCAGAAAGACTAGCAGCCGGCCAGCCAGCCACCCAGGCAGCCGTTCACTTCCACCTATATTATTACAGCCAGGAGTGGGCAGCAGCAACGTGGCCTCTCCTTCCCTGGTGTCCTCTATTGTGGCTGTTCATTTACTCAGCCTCTGCGAGTGTGAAGGCTGCTCTTCGCTCCGCCAGTCTTATTCCAGCTCTACATATCATAGCGTGGAGCCTCAGTGATAGGCTGAGTGAGCCTGTATGAGGCTTGGTAGAGGAGAGGTACTGCTTGGCTAGTTAACACTCATGTGGGACCTGCACACCTCTGCACAGCCGTGTCTGACAGTAAAATGCCTGACTGGTAACCTCAGAAACTGGAAAGTGGAAAGTGACTGCATATAGGAGTGGCATCAGATATTTTTAAGTGACAACCAAACTAATTGGAACTCAAACTTTTTTAAGGCTCTTACAGCACTTGCTGCAAACTCATATAGTGCCTTAGTAACTAGATTACACTAAAAATACAGACCAATGACGAAAGAGATTGGACATCTATGAGAACTTCAGATAGTCTTCCACTGAGCTGTGTTAAGGCAGGAAACCAAGGCTGTCTGCGATGTGTCTTCGAGTGACTTCATAATATAAATACATACATCTTGTTTTAGGCTACTGTAGCTATCCTACGTCCAGGTGAAATCTATATCAGGTGCAAACTGTATATGAACAAGATTAGGTCTACAGCCTTATAGTGGCCCCTGAGGCAGTTGAAGGCACCCAACGTCAGCATGCTCACATGTTCGCAATGACAGCGTCAAACAGTGTGATGTTTGGCACGTATATTTACCATGTTCAGCATTTTAGTTTACGGTGTTAGCATGCTAAAATTTGTTAATTAGCATAAAGCGCATCTGAGGAATGGCAAATTACTCTAATCCCATGTCGGTAGCTAGCTAGAGATTGTTGTTGGAACAGCACCGGACTTTGATGCTAGTTTGACATAGTGGCCAAACCATGTAACTACAACGTCACGTGACGCACACTGGCCAAATACACTTTTTTCCCATAAGCTTACATTGTAAGAGAAGTGGCTGTAAAACACTGCATACATTTTTTTAGTGGCACAACCCCTGTGAAATGACTCATTTCATGATCAGAATTGGAGCCATTTTGTCTGATAACATTTTTGCAGGTCTAGAAGAATTGTACCATTAAATTGTTTGATTCCCATTCAAGTTAGCAAAGGACTAAATGGCAAGTTAGCCGCTCGACCAGTGAAAGGCTCTATGGGCAGCCAAACAGGAAATCTCTGTGGGAGATCTGCATTATTTTACACCCAGGAAGTTCAACTTTTTTGGCCTCATGAGCCACTTAACAGCTTTCAGAGATGAATGTTTTAGACACATATTAGATCCATGGTAGAGAAGGGAGGAGAATGCCAATTGAAATAGTAGTCCAATGTCAGGTTATATACCAACAGTCTACATCCGGTGAGTCCGATTAGGCTACTCTTGTACTCGTGTAATGGGACTTTTTCTTGTGCGCAGATACCTCTGATTCTCTTTTTTTCCCAATCCCATGCACTATTTGCTTGTAAGCAGTACAGACAAATCAAATTTCACCTGATAATCTGATAATGGTGTTAGATGAACTGTCAAGAGAGTTCTTCCTGAAGGGGGCATGAATGACTTTATCAAACATCATGACAATCTGTCCAATAATTGTTGAGACATTTCCCTCAAAACCTTGTCGATATCATGGTGGAGCAAGAACAAAGGTCAGGGATTCACCTAAGTGGAGAGGATACATCATGTGGGAACAGTTAATGTCTCTACAAAATTTCATGACCCATTCAATAGTTCTGCAGACATACAGTGCTTTCACAGAGCACATTCACCACATTTAATGAAGCGACCATCGTCTGGGTTTGTTGGATGCAACAATCACTGAGGTCTCACCAACGAGCGGTCCTGACAGCTGTTCCATGAGGAAAACACAGCCTCAACTGTGTTTCCATGTAGAGAGGGAGAAGAAAAAAATCACTTTTTATTGATGAATGATGATGAAAGAGATTCAAACATTTGAATTTATCTGGCTCAGCATAATGCTGGCTATGCTTTTACAATTTAATGCCACACAATAGGGAAATTTAATTATACATGATGTGGATCATAAAGTGTTTGCTGAAATAGACATTTTTCTCAGTTGAATTATCATTATTTTCCTTTTGCCTTTGCATTTCTCTGCCAGATGAAAGTTATGTGTAACCCCCTACCAACCCCAGCCACTTTTATTGAAGAAGTATGAACAGCAAATGTGGTGATCTTATAAATACTGAAAAACAACTTACAATTATGACGATTGACCGGGTAATTGTTGCTACTATCACACCGCTCATAAACTGAGAGTAATTTGGAATTAACGAAGGTTGCCTTGAGAGTTGTTTATAGATCTGATTAAGCTAGTGCTGAGTTCTTTACCAATGTTGGGCTCGTCACTTTACTTTTTTTACTCGACTTTTGTTACTCAGCACAGCTCTGTTACATACTCTGTATAGACCATAGGCATGGTTTAACAAGCAGCCAGCTCACATTTTTCAAGGTATTTACTGACCATCAAGCTTAGACCCAGAGACTGAAGCATCCAATCCGTACTGTCTAACAAAACCAGGAGATTGCTGAATTCTTTTTAGAAGAGGTTAGCCACTACCCCCTACCTCCAGTTTATATGCTAAGCTAACATTTACTGGACAAATCTATAACAAAGCTCTATTAAACTTCTGGTTAGACAAGCAAAACCCCAAATTGTCAAAGTAATGTTAACGTGACTGGCATAAGTAGGCCAACTGTATTGTAATAACTGTATTGTTATCCCTTTCACCTTCTGTTACTGAAGAAAAGTAATCACATTAGTAATGTTATTATTGAATCTGATCACCTCGACACATTACTTAGTAACACGCAGCTAGAGCCAGGACGAAGTTAGCTTGAATTAGCTGACATTAAGCCTAGAAGCAGGGGGAAACAGCTAGCCTAGCTCTGTCCAAATGTAAATAAAAATTGTGCCTACCAGTTCATCTAAATCTCTACAACAGACAAGATGATGTTTTTAAACTTTGATCGATTGATCAAATGATCAAATCAAACAAATGAGATACATGTTAATCAGTGGGCTTACATGTTGGTAGTCCCAGGTGGTTACCTTTGGACAAAACCAGGTTAGCTGGTTCCCCTTGTGTCTATGTCTCTATGCTATGCTAAGCTAGCTGGCTGCTGGTTGTAGCTTTGTATTTACTGTAAAGACGTGGGTCGTATCAATAATCCTCTCGTCAAACTATTGGCAAAGAGCAAATTTCCCAAACATATCCAACTATTTCATGAACATAGATGATTCCGTGACAGTATCCTACAAATTGAGTGTGGCAGGGATTAAGTATTTTGGTAGGCTAACCTGGAAGTTAGCATTGCCCTGGTTCCCTCGACAAAAAGCCAATGGGATTTTACACATTTTATTCAGAAAGATGATTTGCCAATGAACAACGGTTTTATGATTTTTTTTTTAAGCGTTTCAATCACCAGAAGAAAAAAAGCTAACATTAGGCTATAAACTACACTGCGGTCGCATGACTCAAACGTTGCCACCACTAAGCTTTCCTCTACATTATAAGCATGCTTTTTAAATGGATAAATCTACAAGTTACATAGTTTAAATTAAAAAAGATTGCCAGTAAAGGTGGAGTAGTGAGTAAATGAGTGTGTTCGACATGATGACGACGAATGTCCGTGAAAACCTCTGTAGTCTCATTTAGCCACTTGTTAGCAAATGCAGAGGTAAAATTCATCTCTTATTCTTGTGTCAGTCAAAGACTTCTTTTGTAGGCATCTCACCAAAACTATCAAAAAACCCCCCCCCCCAAAAAACTACACAGAACATTGAAATTGAGACGAGGGAATAAGAAGTGCAAAAATGCTAATTTATGTCTGGGTATGGGACTCATTCCTGCAGCACCCTGCCTTTTGATATGCAGTCCATAAACCTGTAGGCTATCCAGTGTGTCAAGTAAAAACTGACCAAATTAAATAAAGTTTGAAGTCGGGTTCTGTAATATAGGACGCTTGTACTTGTCACTGGATCTACCTGAAAAGTTGTGACAGTCACTCCCACATCTAGTTGCATCATGTCTGGTCTCTTGCAAAGACATGAAATTGGGTTTCAAAAGAGTGATTTTATTAAACAGGAGTGCCTTGAGCAATATCCTCTCAGGCGCTCCGTCCATGTATCTGAGCTACATCCCTGCTGCACAGAAAAACAAAGAACTACTGGAGTTTGAAATGTAGGTTTGTACTGTGTTTTAAAGTTTCCCCTCCCCAGAACAAAAGAGGGAGTGATTCATCTTGAAATAGCTTTGTATGATTTATTAATTCAAATCCATAACACATTCTTGCTGATTCTTATTATGTTGGATCGGGGTTTGGAGATTTCCAGGCTTTATTTTTTGTGAGATAGGATTATTTTTCAGTTTATAAATTCAGTGTCAGTTTTCAGGTGCCGGTCCTGAACAATGTTTGCATTCTTATGCTGATGCTAGGTGAACCCGTTCTCCACTATTCAGGGGCATGCACACACTGAAATCCACTGAAAAGTCTGCCTGGGTATAGGATTAAAGCTGTCTAATCTTAATTAAAAACAAAGCATGGATTAAAGACATTTTAAAGATTAAACGCAAACAGCATCTAAACCAAACCGCCATCAGTTTAAAACTTGTTTATCAGAGTGTCCAAGTAATTATTATATGGACTGTATGTTCTGCTTGTCACAGTTTAACAGCTTGGTACAAACATACCTAGACCCTAATTTGTAATAGATTTCCCATTTTCTGTTTCATTTCCTTCTTTCCACTAGAATAGCCATCATTATATTAAGAGAAGACTGTGCTATTCAATTTTGTTTGTGCAGAAGATGTGCCCCATCACTTTGCTTTAAATAGAATTAAAATAAGTCCTTTTATAGGCTCGCTCACGTGGTAGTTTGGCAAATCCCTGTCTTTTAAAGGTCTTTCTTCTATGTTATTATTCAGCTGTATTATTACTAAAATGACTCAGTTATTTTCTTTGGTTCTTGCTTTTTATAGTTTGCTGATCCCATTAGTCATGCACAGATTTCACAAAACCATCCAACCTTTTGCATTTTCATTATTTGTAAGGTTTGGATCACGTTTTGAATTGTGGACCTTTTGGTCCACGTAGATAAAAGATTTTTTGGACTTAAGCCCTATTCTAATGGGGTGAGTAATACCTGGGGACCTCTAGTTATTTGTAGTTAATGTTTGGTGATCAACTTAGCCATGTACATCATTTTTGAAATAAAAGTTCCGCTGCATATTATCTACCATATTTTGCCAAATTCAGAGGTCATGTGATCCTGTGCGAGTCAGCATGTCGGTGATTTGGGGTTGCATTTCTTTTTAATCATCCGTTTTCTGCTGCCAGACAACTGAACAAGTATGAAATTTGATCATGGCTCATAATTTGTTCAAAAGCAGTCAACAGCTGTGTCGTGAGATCGGCTATATTGATGTTAAATGTCAGAGAAGACAGAGGGGATGAGGAGCTACAAAGGGTTGTCATATTCAGGAACAGCCACAAAGCATCTTGATTTAAATGAGCTGCAAATGTGCATTTATACTTTTAAAACTTTTCTACTGGTTTTCTCTTTTCTTCTGCTGATCATGCCATTTTAATTTCCAACTAGTTTCCATCTAATTGCCCTCAGCAGGCCACTAAATTGAAGTGAGTTGTTGCAGCTCACGGCCGTCACTTTGTGCTGAAAAGTGAACACAAGAGCTCAGATGAAAAAAGAACATTTTTAATTGGTCTTCAACATATGCCATTTTGAGCCTTGAAGTGAGGGGATTGTATGAGGTTCCAGTAGGTATATACAACAGAAAAAATTGCATAATGGTGCATCAAAATTCATTTAATCTCGTTTGTTAGTTAATATATTTTTGTGCAAGCTATTTTTATATACATTTTTAACTAATAATGCTTTTAAAAAGTGATGGGGCAAAATTGGTCTTTTCAAAAATTGCTGGGGACATGTCCCCAGCGTCCCCAGTATTAATGACACCCATGTTGCAGCTTAATTTCCAACTAGTTTCAAGTACATTTTTTTAACCAAAGATGGTACCAGCTCTTTATTAACTCCTCATTGGAAAATAGCAGATACACCATGTTGGGATAATTTTCAATAAATTTCAAATATGTTGCTTGGTAATTACCGATGCTTAACATTCAATTTGAACAAAAAAGCACCACACGAAACACAAACGTGGGGTGGTAATTTCTAAATCACATGAGGTCCCCTGGTAGTACTAGCCCAGTGGGAATAGTGCTTAAAGTGTAATTTCGTTTTATTTCTAAACACTGGAAGTCACTTTATACACCAATGGTGGATCCATTCGAAAAATCAGTAACTTAACATGCAATTTTCAAGGATTGAGCAGTCACCTATACATTTTTCATCTTTTGTGTATAAGCAGTGTGAGCACATTCTAATCATTTATGTAAGCTATGAAGAGAATAAATCACACAACACAGTAAAGTGCTTACCCCTGTGAGAGAGCACTTTGCCTTCACTTTTCTTTAGACGGGCAAGGCTAGTTTATTTATATAGCATACAGACACAAGGCTATTCAAAGTGCTTTACAGGGGCATAGAGAATGAAAATAAGATATTCAGAACGTTTAAGAATTGAATTTAAAAGACGATACAAAAGCAAAAGAAAGGAAATAATCAGCCACAGATTCAAAACAAATTGCTCAGATGTGAGTGAGAGTGACATGACTACCCAGGGACTAGAGGATGGGTTTGTTCCTGACTATACTATCAAGCTCTCCATTTGTCAGCCGTGCACTTCCACGTATAGAACAATGGCAACAAACAGCACAAAGCTGCTGCTTGTTCAGGAAAAATACAAATTGCTCTGTGGTGCTCTTCTGCTCAGAGGGCTGTGTTCGTCTGTGGAGCCGAGTGTTTACTCAAAAGCAGCTAACCGATGCCTTTAAGTAGGACTGGTGCTGCTCCTGTGTTGTGGAGAGCGGCCCCTCTGCACCCTTGTAACCCACAGTGGGACAGCAGCACTGAGGTCAAGAGGAGCAGCATGAATCACATATCCCTGTCTGATTTGTAAACTGTCGGGACATCGATTTACAGGGCTGATCAAAGGAAAGAAATCCTCTGGCAGCCAGCATGAAGATGGGAGACTGCCGAGGGAGTGTAATCACACAGCAGATTGCTCTTGAGAAGAAGGTCAAAGCCTACTCTTATTGTGATTAAAACCTTTTCTTCGTGTGGGCAGCGCTGCTCCTCAACCAGTGGGACTGCAGGTGTTAACAAACGAGTCTGTACTGTGAACTGATTCTGTAGCGTTGGAGGGTATAACTGCGTGGTGCGGCATGGCGGGCTTAATTGTAATTATGATTTTCAAAATGATTTGATAAGTAGCCCCACCAGTTTTTTCAGTACATCATGATTGATATCATCTCTTTCATGTGTTAGAACCTTTACAGAGCATGTACAGTAACTGAGAAACACAGGTGGTGACACAGGAGAGGAGAACATAAGGCAGAGCACACAGAAAACCACTTCTAAGAAGTTAATTATAAAAGTCTCCTTTGACATTGACATGATGTTATATCTAAGAAAAGTCTTGAATTGATGTTAATGATTTTCCTGCTGGTTGCATTTTGGGACGCAAATGTGACCGCCTGTGGAGGAGCTTAATGAACAATGTGCAGCAGCAAAACACTGCATGTTTGACTTTGTCTACCCACTATTTAGTCCACTGAATAATACGTGCTGTCTGGCTTCAGTCTCCTCTGTAGTCGCAGTGATCCAGTCTTCCACAAAGTTAGATTTTCTCTTTCTTTCCTCGGTTGTTCCTGACCCCTCATTGGTGCTGGCAGTATAGAAGGGGAAATCACAACCTAGTTGTTGTCGGTTTAAGTTGATTTGAGATTTATAGATCATGGGTGTGTATGTTACACCATTGGAAATGACCTTAAGAAATGAGGCCCCGGGGCTGATTTGATAGCTGAGTGTGAATACTGAAAACAAAATGATATCGGGTGCAAAACAACACTTACTTACATAACCTATTTTTAAAAATATTAAAATATTTTTCTCCAAAAGCTTGTTTTAATTAATCAAAAGAAGCAAATGTTATTAATTGCTAAGTGTTGTATAAACACAAGCATACACACAAGATCTTTGTCTAAATAAGTCATTGATCTGAGAAGTAAAACAGAATATAAAAGAACCAGACATTCAATGGTAACTCTGCAAGCAAAGGTCTGACTTTTATTGCATCTTAATGGGTTTTGGTGATCTGATGAACTGCACATTTTTCATGAAAATTGCACCACTAAAGTACAATATTTCAATATTTCACAATTGCCTGGGCTCAGTGTTCAGAGTTTCAGTGCGCAAAACACTTAACACAAGATGATGTACTCTCGGTTTAGCCTCAGGTAAAGTGCTTGCTAAAAGCAAACCAGAGCTGTACCCATTTTTAGCTAATTGTACTGTCGATGTAGGGTGTGTAACATGTTAATCCCTGCATGGTTTCAATACCCAGACTGATGGCATTACACTTTTACACTTCAGTTAAAAATCCAAAAATATGACATACATTGCAGTGAAATAGCAGCAAATGAGAGGCTGGAACCAGTCAAAACACTTAATTAACTGTAAAATTATTGTTGATTGATTTTTTAATTGTTTCATCACTAGCACTAGACATTGTACAAATTCAGTCACAGTAATCGTTCCAGACATCTGGGTCTTGTCTTTGTTCTGATACAACACAATTACAGAGTACAAACACCATTTTCACCTGCTAATGTCGTTTTCCAAGAACACCTAATGCTCTGAGTGAGTCAGAGATTGTAAATGTCAGAAAAACATATGTAACATCCTATTATGAAAAGGAACACAATGCTATCAGCGGGACTGATTAACCCACTGGAGGTAAAAGAAGACAACGTGTTGTTTTTCAACAGCTTCAAACGGCTGTCACTCGCTTCTTGTTTTCTGTATGTATTAGAGTTTTTTTGGCTGGTGCTGACTCAGCTTTTCTCTTCTGTCTTTCAGTAGCCGACTGTCGAGTCTTGGAGGGACTGCAGAGATATTCCTCCATCTCCACATACCTGCCTGTCAACTACCAGGTGCTCAATGCTGAACTGGCGTTCTTCCTCAAGGAGGCCAACCAGGACTTCATGAGGAACTCTAGCCTGATGTCTCGGACTGAGCCCTTCTTCATCTACCAGGCCAGAAGTTTGCCCTCGGTGAATGCTAGCTATGGACCTCTCTCTTTGGAGCAGCCTGTCCCTTTAGAGCTCTTGCAGAGTCCAGGGACGTTTCCTGCCTCCTCCGTTTTTACCTTCAACTGGAAGGTTCAGACCTTTATCATGAACACCAGGATTCACCTGGCCAAGCCCAGAGTCCAGGTGCTGTTTTATGTGGCAGGTCGAGACTGGGATGACTACAGTGCCATTGACAAGCTGCCCTGCGTGCACATGTTTGCTTTCCACGAGACCCAGGAGGTGCGTGGCTCTTGTCAGCTGAAGGGGGAGCTGGGGCTGTGTGTGGCCGAGCTGGAGCCCTTGGGCAGCTGGTTCAGCCCACCCAGTGTAGTGCCAGGGCGCCAGAGGAACCTGGAAGTGTCCGAGGGCACGCCGGTGGAGCTCTACTACATGCTGCAGTCCACACAAGCAGGGGAGTGCCACTCAGACGAGGCCAGGAAGGACAGCTTCATCCGCTCAAGCCAGGAAGGGCTTTTCGGTTCATACACCTCCACACCGCTGAGGAGGATCGGTGGCGTGAGGCTGTACCAGAACCCCACTCCTCCACCCCTCGCTGAACACAGGCTGGATAATAACTTTATGGTCATGGTTCCTGCCGTACCCATGAGTCAGAGGGAAACCATCTCTGCTTTCATCACTGTGTCAGCCTACTCTCCCGTGGAGATGTTTACTCTCAGGTAGGAATGCTTTCCTTTTGTTCTTGTATGAAGTGTCTGGCTGCACACTCTCTGTCAGACTCAGACTGGAGTTCTGCAGCCAGACTTCTCTGCATTTTCTTTGGTCCTTTTATCCTTCCTATTCCTATATGGAATATCCCCTTCTGCTCTCCATGATGTTCTATATCCAAACGCATGCAATGACATATTTTAAGTCAAATAACCGAGCACAAATAAAATAATAGTTTGATCGCAGTTCATAAACAACACCTGTCAACCAAGGTAAACAGACTGTAGATCAAAATAGGGGTGTTAATCACCAGTTTCATCACCATTACCGAGGGGTAAGATGACGATACGATATTTGCCAATATTACATAAATGTGCCACGATACAATTTTGATTCAATTCAGGGGCCTACGATCGATATGAGACGATATCATATGCCCATTCAGTCCAATCAGTTACAGAAGAAGTGGCTACACCTTTCTTTTCTTTTTTCATTAATAATTGTGTAGATTTGCTAGCAGTTAAGTGTAGTAAAGTTTGTTCGTTACACCCATAGATCAAATCAATATTGATCCAGATGTCTCCTGACAACAGATACACAAACACAGGCTGTTAACGACGCCTCTATTGTGTCATTGACTGTATTGGAATTCCAAACACAAGATCAGAGAAGGTTAGAGGAGAGTTGGCCTCTTAACTTTACTTTCGCACATATCTACATTTGTGCAGGCATGTGTCAACATTTCAGAAAAGTGATTTGTATTGCGTTCAGTCAGGTGTGGAGGAGGATAAGAAATGAGTCAAAGTCATTCAAATCAGCTCCTTGAAATTGTTGACACTCATGGGGAATTTATTTAATAACTCTTTTAAAGTGAAGTGACCTTTGTCAGGCCTTTCGTATAACAAATGACAGCAAGTCTGCACAAACACACTCACATAGGACCCATCCAGGGATGAAGAACCATCCATAAAAAACATCTATTTATCAATGTATTTGTAATTTTGATTTTTATCGGGTATGTTTGCTAAATTATGGGATTTGTGCTTAGAGTATGGCAGTCAGGAGTTTTATTTTTGATACATGAGCTTCAAGTTTTCAGAATGGTGTGGATAGTTCATGTTTTTGTGTGGATACAAAGAAGAAAAACTGTAACCATCATAATCAGTCCAAACATTTCCTCCACACTGAAATGGCTTGATCCTGTGAAGCTGCTGCAAGCTACTAATTACAGCGAACACATGAGACAAAATGATTTAGATAACTAACATGCAATTCAAATGAGGATGTCATTAATTAAAATGCATGTCCATTAGTGTAATGACCGAAGCCCATCTTAATCACGCTGGTTTAGAACATTTATAAACCTTCGGAGATGCTGCAACGAGGGGTCACGATAATTTGTCAACCTATTAAAAAGAAAAACAAGCTGTGTTCTGAATAAGAGGGTTTATTCCGCCGAGGCAAGGTAACGGCAGAAGCAATTTTAAAAAGAAAAGTATATATTTTTATATAAATGCTGTTCCACTGTTATTTTTGTTTACTAATGAAGATCATTTACCCAGCTACAAAGATGCACAGTGGGTGCTTTAGGCTCAGAATTAGAGCCAAGGTAAACAAGTTCACAATAGCTGTTAAGTCTTAACAAGCCAAACAAATTCTCAAGACTTACGTCCTTCTTGTGTTTCATTTAATTACCGAATAGTTGTCCTGAAGTGATAAGGCAACTTTTTATTTTTCTAAATTGAGAAACTCTGAAAGATTTCTTTCATCAGTCAAATGAACAGGCCCGGCTGGCCACAGAGGCAATGCCTGCGGTGTTTTTATTTGGCAGCGTTGTGCGTGGCAGGCGCAGGTTGGCCATCTGAGAGCGACTGATATGGAAAGGCCTCTGTGTGGTCCTAGGTGATAAGGCTGTCCTCATACATGCATTTGTTAGGACGCTTAATCACCAGAGCGAGAAGACTTTGATCTCTATATTCACAACATCATTATCGTCTGTGTACGACACACTTCTGTGTCGGCCATTGTTGGCTGTGTAGCCCTGTATGCCGGATGAGCTCACGATACTGTGAAATCTGTCAAACAGACCCTCTGCTTTAGATTTAAATGTTTATTAGATTTCTGGTTTTGCACATTTAATAACACAAAACAAGGCAGAGTCCTTCATATTCCACTTCTTGGTTCTATTCACTATTCAGTATGAGCAGTGACAAACAACACATCTGTATAAAATCCTCACTTTCATTTTTTCTTTCCTCTTCTCCAAACTCAGTTTTCACCTGCGTGCGATCCATTATGCTGAAAGGCTCATGCATAATTTCACAAAATTTTAATAGCCAATCATCCAGCCATTTTATTGCTTTGTGGATGCCCAGCATGGTGTACGTTACTGGGATATTCCTATCTTGACATGCTACTTTTAATTTGATGGACTCTAATGTGATTTGACCTCCCCTGTGTTAATGGGCTGTGTCACTCAGAAACGGAAAAGTTTGACTTATTTCACTGGAGTTTACTTTGCTCTAATTCAGAAGGATTTTGGTGTGGAGCGTTTAATAGTTGGTAATTTTAGTCATTATCATTATTCATTCTGACATCCTGTCTCCTCTCCAATTGATCTTCCATGGAGAAAAAATGATTTAGGTGTATAGTGACAGAGAAAACTGCCCGAGTGATGGTAGAAAAAAATGCTATTGTAGACATATGCCACATAGTCGCTTCCTATACAAGCCAGATTTCACCACACAATACGACACACAACGCATCAGCGCAAGTTCATCTTACACATGGATAGACAAACTATACTCTACATTATACAAGATATAAATCAACAAATTCCTGCAACATTTTCCTGCTGAGCAGTTTGTGCAAGTATATCTCACCACCAAGCGCTGAACAGGACTGATGGGAAAAATCTGAACGCTACTAACATTAAATGTAAAAGACTTGCCCAGAAGATCACTGTTGTGTAATCAATACAACTTTAAACTTTGGTGTCCTTTTCGTAAAATAAATCCAGAATGATAAATCCAACACTCATCATTCACATTTTTCTGTGTCAAAAACAGTTTTTGTTGCTGTTAGCCGTCAACCAGCTGTCCATGCTTTGGAATAGCTGAAACTGGTAGAAAAACACAAAACACTGCACAAAAGTGCACGTAGAGCATGCCATGCCTTATAGGAAAACAATGGTTTGGTGGCAGCTCTTTTCTACCGACTTGTCTCGGTGTGATCGGCCACATAGACTGTCTTGCTGAGGCAGGCTTCGCCTGTGCCTCACTGTTGAACATTCAACACAGTGTAACTGACACATGCACAAATCTACAAAAATGCCTGCCTTTGGGCAAATGGAAACACAGATAACATCTCCCCCAGAATTCAGAAAAAAGTAGTTTTTTAGGAGCATACTTTAGTATTAACACAACTATTCAGATAGTGATATATGTTAAAGAAAGTACATACAAATAATCAAATTGTCAAATGATCAATAGATACAACTTTTATATAATCTCAACATTTGTTTTTTTAGCTTTGATGAGGCACTGCCTCCTCTGACTGCACATCACTGATTGTGTACATGTTTCATAATGTTTACTATTACATTTTTAAGGCTTTATCACCATTGTCTGCATGCCACGAATACCAAGGTGAAATTTAGAGGGCACCTGATAATATCAGGTGCTTTGGAACAGAAATGTGAATCAGGATTTTGTCTTAATTTGAGGATTTCAGCTATGTCTCTTTTGAATGTGCTGAATTTCTGAAAGCACATTGTCCTGTTACCTTGAGTTATAATTAACGACTAAATGAAAAACCACATGTCCTTGGAAGCCTAATCAATGATAATGAACATGTTTGTGAAAATATGAGGGTCAATTTGTAGAAGCATGAGCTTTTTTAATTTTTTTAACTTTTTAATTAAAAATCTTCTCTATGTAGCGTCAAAAGAGGCTGTTGTAGAAAAAAGAAAACGTTTTAAACATCCTCCTGAATTATGTCTTCATGTTTTCATATGTTCCCAGGATCGTATTTCCCCAGGGTCCTATGTTACAAGGATCCTGTGTTCTCAGGGTCTTATTTTTCAAGGATCCTATCTTCCAAGGGTCCTACGTTCCAAGGGCACTGTGTTCCCAGTGTCCTATGGTCCAAGCAACCTATGTCGCTAGGGTCCTATGTTGTCAGGGTCCTAAGTTCCAAAGATCCTATGTTCTCTATGTCCCAATGATCCTATGTTTCAAGGATCCTATGTTCCAAAGATTCTTTGTTCCAGGATCATGTGTTCTCAGGGTCCTATGTTTTCCAGTTCAATTTTCTGTAATATAACACACAATAACCCTCCTATTGTGTTAGGGTCACCATAAACAAAGCTGGGGAACATATGACCCTGGGAACATGGAAATGACCCTAAAGAAACTGGTAGTATTATTAATGTGATTATTGGGAGACAGGTTTGACCTCAGCTAAACATTTGTCTAGGCAAAACCCCATACTGTGCATTGACAGTCATATACTCATAACTTTAATTAGATATGCTGTGTAATGCATTAATGCCATGTAATTATGCCGTCAAAAAGTTAATTAAATCAGGATATTTCATGATATTTTTGACAAGTGACGATTTACTGAATATACTGTGAATATATAGCATCTTTTGATTGTTTCAAAATGTCAGAGGACATTATCAAAGTATTAATCATTGTGAACAAAGCTTGATTAGGCAAGATTAACTCTTTGATTGCAGTCTGTTCCTTTGCTGTACTCTGTCTTTGATATTTCTCTGCTTTGTTGTGCCGGATGCGAAACAGTATCACATCACAGTCTACTGTGAGGAGGTTTTATAGTGAACGGGAGTAATGCTTTCAAAGAATAGAGACATTTCTGCACACCAGCAGATTCTGCTCTATTGGAGGGGAGTCGAATGAGGGAAAATACACTGAAAAGGCACTTAGGACTTTAAGGCCCTTCATTTAATATGTATGTAATGTGAACGCTGGACTCATTATCATAATATGCTTTGTGGTATCACTGTGCGAACAATTTAGATTGTTATATGTTAATTAATTATTATCCCTCTGTATTCCATAGTTTATATGCAAATCAAATGCAATGAAGGAAACATTCAAAATGATTTTCCTCCTGCTGTCTCCAGTGGGATAAAGAAAAAACCCGGAGCACAAAAGGAAATTGTTCTTTTTTCTGTTTTGGTGCAGTGCTTTCTTACAGCATGAGTCACTGCACAGTGAGGGTCATTTCACGTGCATTGTCCTCACTGCTCATGCTCAGCCACCAGTTAAACAATACATCGGTCGAACATTTCGTGAGAGCAGATATTCTCCCTAACACACAGTACTGTATTTCTTATGTATAGATTACTTCCAGGACAAAAAAGTTTCCTGTTGTAGTGACAAAGTAGCACACACCCACACAACACTTTTAGAGGTTGGAGGCCTGCGTGAAAGTTATGGGGTAGAGAAGGGGGGCTGATCTTCATGTTTCACTTTCTGTAATTGCTAAGCCCTACCTGGTGTTACACCGTGAAAGCCTCCCCCAATTAGGCAATGCACTTCTTTGACATTGTCAGACTCATTGCAATTCTTCCAGTGTGTAATGAATAGGTTTGTTCCATTTAGTGTGGGTTTGTATAAGATTAAGTGTGGAGATTCAAGAAAATGTTGAGTTGTTCCAGGAATCGTGTCCAACCATCTGAGAAAAACTGTAACAAATAAATAAATAAATAAAAACAAAAAGGCAGAATCGATGCAGCAGAACCAGAAATATTGTCATTTTTATTCCACACTTGTAAAACCTGGCGCCTACATTACCCATGATGAATTTTGACTGTCGACTGTTCGATTGGAGTTTCGGGGTGTGTATTGCTTACTGAGATTCAATTCCATTTTTTTTTCATTTTCAAATTTTAAGTTTTTAGCCCCAACCAACCCTCTCTCTGAAAAAGAGAAACACTTTTTTTTTTACGCATGCAATAGACCTGTAAACATAATTTGATATGTAAAAGTGGAAATCCATTTTAACATCTTTAATCAAGACAATAAAAACTAAAAAAGCGTGGGATCATGGGAGTTGATTTCTCCATTGTTAGACAACCACCATGGAAAATGAAAATCTGTCCAATGTAACTAATTTTCCCTGACTAATCATCAATCATCTAATGTTTTATCGGTGTAGTTATAGCGGCAGGCCACCAAATAAAAAGCACCATTACCTTGGGTAAAATGAAATATTTTTCTGGGTTTGAACATTGTTTGAAAGGTTTGGGATAATTTATGAACAAAATACACCACAAATGTCTGTCGTTTTGGGACATTTTGATGCAGAAATGTTACATATTATATCTCTAAATGATTCCCCTTGACTCTGACAAAAGCTGCAACTTGTCTCCCCCAAATATCTGTGCTATTAGATTAATTACGATTGCCACTATGAATACAGAGCTACTAATGAATAAATCTTTTTTTTATTTCCACTTAATGAAGGAACTGGGCACAGATGGGCACTCTTTGGCAGGAACACTTGATCGGTACATAGATCAGATGTCGTTGTGTTTAAGATCAGCCTGTAACATTTAGCTTCTCTGATTCAAAGTTCATGACGTAAGATGCTGAACTTGACTCATAGTTTAGTTTAAATTTATGTGACTCTTCTCTGTAGTTCTGCTTTCTGTTACGATGCAGTTTAAAGATGAGTGTGAAAAACAAATTCTTCTCCAGTTCCAGTTTCTCAATACTGACAACTCTCACAAGGAAGGCAGGAATCAAAAATTAAACTGGGGTTGGAAAGGAAGTAAGAATTATTTTTGACCATCCTCTCTTCAGCCAAAGGAAAATATACCTGTGAATGCTCCTCTTGTACAAGATTAAATCCTTGTTTGAACTTTGAGCTGACTCCGATCTCCTTCCTCCAGTTTTAAATTAACGCAGAATTATTAATTAACAGAAGCCTCCTCCCCCTGTTCATTTTTGTACAGTCCTGTGAGAAAAACACTGAAAACCTTTGAGGCACACAGTAGCATCAATATAGAAATATGGAATTTACTGATCAAGTTATATTATCAGTGATTTACTCTAAGTGCATCAAATCCCTCACATTATTGCTTTTGTGCAATCAACAAATTACTTTTGCGTAAACAGCCATGAAGTGCTTCAACTTCCAAGTGTCTAAAGAAACTCTGTTTTGATCTTGCTCTGCCGGGTGTCATTTGCCTTTGCCCCTAAAAGGAACTGAAATGGCAAAGATTGGAATAAAATTGGTTGCAATGACACAAAATTCAGTGTTGGCATCAGTGCAGGGATAATAACTGTTATTGCTGTTATACTTTCATCTACGTTTTGTATGTGTGTGTTTGTGTGTGGTAAAAGGATGTGGAAGTCTGTGTGGCAGATGCAGGTGTGTTTCATGCACATGCCTGTGTGTGTTTCAGCTGACATGTTTGCCAACTCAATAAACACTGCTGGTCGTCTGCATGCAGGTTGTTTAATCGTTTGTCTCCCGTGGAGAACATTCTACCAAACATTTGTTTGCAAACAGATTTCAATAAAACTGTCAGCCCTCTGCAATCACATCGCGTATGCGTGTGTGTCTGTGTTTGTATGGTAGTGTTTGTGCGTGTGTTTGTGTGTTTACAGAAGTGTTTGTGCTTGTATGCTGACACGTCTGAGCACCGTGCTCTGCTCACGCTGAATACAAAAAGTACTGTACGAGCGGCTGTGGTGGAATCAATTTGCCTCATCTTTAAAAGCCGGTGCATCAGTGAACAAATGATCTTCCATTACGCTTCATTATGTGTGCTCCTGGACAATAGGGACTAATATATGCAAGAAGCAATGGTGTGAAATATCACCAGGGGAGAGAGAGCATCGAAAAAACTTTAATGATTTTTCCGACATTTGAGGTACAACTTCATTCCACAGTAACTTATGCAGTTTGAAGCATAGTGTGACTCAAAGTTTTGCCATAAGGCATATTTAGCTTCCTTGGCCCTTCCTTACAGTATTAATAGATTTTATTTAACTGCATGCAGTTTTAGAGAGAATTAAAGCTGCATCTAATGATTGTTTTCATTATCAATTAAAGGAAAAGCAAGGAGAGATTTTTAAGCACATCTTAATACAATGGTCACACGCCATACTTATGTTAAAAACGTTACGTGTTGCTGTAATCTCTCCTCTGCATCTACGCTGTGATGTGATTCAGCGGTAGCACAACTACACTGAAAGAAATGGAGGACAAAATCCACATTCTTTTTTTGTTTTAGTGTGAAAGACCCTCTTTGTGTTTCTCCACACAGTGTTTTCTTGTTGAGATGAGGAATATGTCCTGGTAGTTGTTGACAGGACCCAACATCGGCAATAAAACTTGACATGATTGCCAGGATAAAGATTCCTTTGTCTCACTCTGTGAAGCCTCATATCTGCTTCGTGTTACCACTACAATGCATTTTATGGATTTTGTCCTCCATTTTTTTATAGTGCAGCTACTCTATGAAAGTATTACATAACAACAGTCTCTGATTTCCAATTATTTGGCCAGCCTGACTCTCGTTTGTCCATTTAATTTGCCTGCGACCAGACATTAGCCTGGAGCAGCTTTAAAACCAAGCTTGATTAGGATGGCTGTTATTCCAGCTCTCTTCCCCCCTGGGGTGCTCTTGCTGGTTAGGTTGGATGGTTAAAAGATGCCGTGGTCAGTGATCATCTCAAAGTCTGCTGCTCTTAATCCAAAACACCCGCTTTCTTCTCCAATGCTGTTGAAAGTTTTTCGCCAGAGGTAATTTGCATTTCAGCAATAAAGCTGAAAAAGATTACAGTTGAAAAAACAAAAATGGAGAGAAATTTGGAGGAGCTAACGGCCACTGCATCTTCATGTGCCGCCGTTGCCATTTCACATATAGTATATGTACATATATACAGTTATTTATATACACATATATACATAAACATGTAGCACATTTTTTAAATGCACTACTCTTCTCCTCCCGCTGTAGTCCTGCACTTTGTTGGCTCAGAGACATGCTCTGCCCGTCAAGTGCAACAGCTTGATCTGCACTGTTGTGGTGGAGACAGGTCTCTGTAAAGATGTCTCTGAGTTTATTCATTAAATTAGAGGTTTTTTTTTAAATCTGTAAGTCCTCTTCCTCTTGTGATCAAAAACATTGATGTTAAGCTCAATTCTGAGACTGTTCTATGAATAATTAAAAATAAATAAATAAATAAATACAGCAACTTCATCGACCCATATCAGTTATAGTCACAGTTCAAGTCACACCAGTGGATATATTTAAGGCGACCTGGGGATATTTCCAGTGGTTTCATTGGCTACCAAAACCGTCTTTTTGAAACCGAAAATCCAACCTTAACAGACAGTAAAGTTGCAACTTAAAGAATTGCAACTTAAAGAATCGCTCAGTTTGAACTTATCAGTGGTTTTGCCGAAACATACTAAGCTATTAGCTTTATTTTGGCGACTGGGTTGTGGGAAGTTGACCCCCTTTGATTTTAAATTAATAACTCATTTTTGTTCAATTTACGCATTAACATTATCTTCTAATCCTACATTCTCCAAACATACCCTCCGGCCTATAGGCTGACAGCAGTAAGCATGTTGTTTCAGCTTCCAGCTTGTATCTGCAGGCCACTGGAGTCCCATTGGAACTAATTCTTCATAGAAACAAATGAATAACTGCTCAGGTTGAGAAATGGACGATAGCATAAATGGTAGCTGGCTGAAGCCAATTGGAAGACCCATCTTTATAGAAGACCACAACACAAAGATCAGCCCAGTGGTCACACACTCATGTCCGATCCATTATGGTGCAATCTCATTTGAAAGCCATCATCGCTGGCTATAAACAGGCCCTGAATCAGCAGCCATGGGGGTGCTTCTGCAGGGGATGTGTGATGAAAGACTAAGAAAATGCCTTGTCATTTATTGGCAGGCATTGAAGCCATAAGCCATTTTCCTAAAACTGCTTCTCCATTTGAAAGTGGGAGAAAGAAGCACTCCGGGGAGCAGATCTAGATGATTTAGACTAAACGTATCTGAGAGAGTGGCTTCAAATATGCATTAAATATATCTTGTCAGATGTCTCCAAGTCATTATGAATTATTTCTTTGTAGTTTGTTTATATTTAGTCTGTGAGAGGTTGCAGACAACCTGCAGCAGATTGCTGGTGCCTTTCCAAAACAAACTGTCGACTTTCTTGTTAAAGTGGCTCTGGTGTCAGCAGCAGAGACTGTCTGGAGCCCTCTTGGGTCCATTAATACTCATTCGTTAAGAAAAAATAACCCAAACATACAGCACTGAATGTTTAAGAGCTGTTTTAATGTAGTAAGGAGTCTCCTCATGTTTTCATCAAGATGTCAAGACATCAACGTCTCCTATGCTGAGCTTGCTGATTTAAATTTGTCCCATTAGGTTTGTTACATTTTTATTAGCTGTGAGTGTGTGGCCTTGCCAGCAGCTCACTGAGGTCCCGTTAACAAACACTGCTGCCAGAAGCTGGGTACACAGTGAGGCGTCAGTGCTGTAATAGAGCGGAGCAGAGTGCTGCATCGCTCCCACATCTATCCTCCATCGTTCCCACACAGCTCCATGGGGGGTCCTATCAGCTGCCATGGCTCCTTCTATTCGTTCTCTTACTGAAAATACAATATTGTACACCCAGGAATAGCATTCATGTATAATTAGACAGCACTACAGATATACTGTTGGTTTACCCATTACATATGAGGTTGTTTTTTCCTTTGCAGCTTGAGGTTTGCGTTCAGACAATATGGCAGTATATTTGAAGGCATATCTGAGGCATTTATAGCACAGAAAGAGAAGCCATTTTTTTTAGCCATATTACAGTTAACAGTGAAAATATCTTTTTATTGCACCACTTCAGTGCACAATAAGACTTGTTAATTGCAAGAGAGAAACAAAAATGCATTACATATACAATGTGAAAGGTAATATGTTACAATATAAAGACAGTAAATGCATAATATTTTTGGGGGGGATGTTATTTACAGAAAATACTGTACGAGTACGGTGAAGCTCTCAGCATGCTCTCCTCAGCAACCGATGCACCATCTTATCTGCTATGTGTGTGTTCTAGCAAAAATTATGTGTGCTTGTGGGAGTCACCATTGATCTCTGATGCTGCAGCGGGCACTGTGGACAAATCTACTACAATCACACAGAGTAGTAGTGGTAGTCCCATGTAGTGGAACCAAGCAGAAAAAGACACATGTGACAGTTCTCACATCTCACAGTGCTTCCAACATTGTTCAAACTACATATACTCAAAGTAACGGTGTATTATATTTGGCTGCTAGTCGCTATAATGTCTGGGGAATACTCGGTTCTCTCCCTTCCTTTTCTCATCTTCTCTCTGTAATGTTGCTTTCATGAAGTAAAGTACATTTCCCCTCCGGCTCCAGTCAACAGTCAACATTTCAAAACATAAACACCCGACAATGGAGGTCACCTGCACCAGCACCACCAGATCACTGCTGCAGTCAGGTTGATAAAAGGAGTGAAGATAAATTCACTTGTTAATCCCAAAAGTTAAAAAGTAATCTCTAAACTCTCCTCCCATCAGTACAAGTCTCTGGATCGGAGCAGAATCTGACATTTATTCTGATATATTTATTCTCCCAGAAGCCCTGGCTCTGAATCCGACTCTCTCCTACAGAGCAAAAACGTCTTTTGTTTTGTTTTGAGACCTCTAGCAGCAGAATTTACACATTGTAGGCTGGATCTACTAAAGGTTTGCGTGTATTAAAACGTGTGCAAACTCCTTGCACACGCAAAAAAATGTACAAACTGATTTACTAACAGTGCGCAAAAAGGGTTGCGTCTGTCAAAGGTGCAAAATAGCGCGTCTGCATCCAGTTAGTACGTTTGCAGCAATGAATATGCAATATGGGGCGTTTACATGCAATTGTGCGTGTTCTGGGTGGAGAAAATGTAAATATATTAATTTCGCACACGCAAAGTGATTTATCAAACCTGAAAGCAATTTTGCTCATAGAAACTGCTTCTATATTTAACATGTCTCAAAGGGAGGTGCAAACGGTTTGTATGCGTAATTGTGCACACATGGCTGCGGTTATTGTTGCAAGAAGGAGACGCCGAAACAATGGAAGCCTGTTTTATTTGCAGACCTTTTATTATACGCCAATTTTTCTTTTGTTCTTCTTCTGATGTCTTGGTATCTCCTTTTCACTTCATCCACTGTTCGCCTGTTTTTTCCAACAGCATTAACTTTTTCACCGATTTTCTCCCACACGGCGTTCCTTTGCGCGACCGTCAGATTCCTTTGCTGCAGCTCATTGAAATGTTTATTTGCTTCCTCTGCCAACACTTCTAATTCCAAAGGGTCGAATTTCACTTTGCGCTTTCGCTCTCTCAAACTCGCCATGCTGAAAACCATGAAACACGCTAAACCCTCATTTAAATAGGCGTGTCTCCAACACGTTTGCACCTGTTGTCATTTACGCAATCACTCTTAGTAAATCGCCCGCAAACCGCGGTTCAACCCCACACGCAAATTTCTAGATTGCGCACGCAGATTAGTACAAGCAATTTGGGATCTTAGTAGATCCGGCCCTGTATGTTTAAGATGTCTGACCGGTGTGCATGAAAGATCTTGTGAGAAAAGACATAAATCTGAACTTGATTGTAAGTCTTGTTCTTACCCTCACTGCAGACAAGAAACACAGAAAAAGTTTCTTTTCACAATAAAAAATCTGAAGTTTGCTAAAACTGTTCATTCTGTTCTGTTCATTTGGAATGTGGTTACATTCGTCTTAATGTTAAGCTCAAGACAAATGTTTTAGAAACCATTACCCATGATTTTAGTATTCTTTCCAGAGTGAGCAGGGGTCTAGTGTCAGATCTTGTGGTACCAAAACATACATCACATGTATTGCAGGAAGCATCACAAACTGGCCCAGGGCAGGAAGTCTCTGAGTGGGTGCTTAAAACCACCCAGAACATCATTGGTACCCATTTACACAGCGTCAGTGATATCAGTGAAGTGAAGTGTCTGCACAGAGCCCAAAGGATACTAAAAGACAACACCCACCCCGGCCTCAGTCTGTTCACCCTGCTGCTATCTGGCAAAAGATACAGTATTCTCTGCCGAACCACCAGACCACAGAGCAGCTTCTTTCCTCCTGAGCTCATCCTCAACACTCCACCATGAATAGTTTATTTTTCTTATAGTCTATTATTTATCAATTAGTCTGTTTAGTTCATTTCATACAATCTTGTGTTGTATAATAACAATTTAATAAATCTTGAATCTTTGAATTATAATCCTGCTTCTACCTGAGTGTGCACATTAATAGCGTCCTTTACTCAGTTTCACTAGCTTGCCCCTCTCTCTTTTGCTGTGCCCAAAATGTTGCTGACAATTAAGACACAAATAAAACCCCATATATATTCATAAATGGTTTAAAAAATGAATAAGTTATCCTGGATTTCAGCAGCGGTCTCAGTGTTGTCAAAACCCAACCTCCAATCATCCAGAATCTACCTATAGAATATTACGCTTTCTCCACGGATTACATTTGTAACCTCACTGACTAAACTGTTACAGGTAATATCAGCACACTAATTAAATGCTGAGGAATATTAAATGCACCGAACCTCACAATCACAATCAGATATCCTGCTGGAGGACTAATAGAGGCCAAGCTCTTACTACTGATGAATATACCGACAAGAACAGAGCCTCAGAGATCACAATACATTTCCCGCTCACTACATTATAAATGCAGCGGTAATTATTTCTTTGTACAAAGGCTGAATTAAATTACAATAATTCTGTCTATTATTCACTGCTAATTAAAGGGTCAGCCTATTCAATCTGCAGTCTCTTACTTACACTTTCTTTTGCCCCTCTCACTTTTATTCCCCTTCGAAGCATAAACACGATCAAAGCATTTTTCTTATAATTAATTACAGTCTCTAAGCTAGACCCCGTTAGCTTGTAGTCTCATGTTTAATTTAAGGTCAGTATTTTATGGATTCTTTCAGGGTTTTTTGTTTAAATAGTTGTCCATCCCAAAGTCCTGATTTAAATGTAGATATGGAGTTTGTAATTTCAAAGGATTTCATTACTATAGATGAACATTCTTGAATTAATAAAGTTAGTTTTAGATAGTTTGGCATTCGTTTTATGCGCTTAAACGATCAGATGTAGAGACGAGGCTAATTAGATTTTCTTAAATGTACTTTGATCATTCACCCTTATGAAGCCCATAGAAATACAGTCTGCCGCGTCGACTACACTTAAACCTCGACTCTTTGGCTCAGTTTGAACGTATCATCCATTAGACCTTGAATGATGCTCAGCTTATTAGCAGTCGGGAAGTAGAGAGATATGATTTAATGCTGTGTCTTGGAGGGAACACAATAAGACTAAATTGAATGGTTTCCCTATTCATTTTCATGGACTTTAATGTGCCCTTATAACTCAGTAATTGGCACAGTAACTGCTTGTATTATATCTTCCATGACACTTGTAGCCACTTGTTCACTGACAGCGGCTAATTATCTCAATTACTTTAGTTGTATTTTTGCTGGTATGGGGAGTAAATAAAAAAGTAGTCAGCAGTTAGAAGCATGGTGATTTTCAAGAGATCTCTCACTGCTGCTTTCCTCTGACATCCAGATAAGAACAGACATAAGAGGCTTATCTTTGCACCACAGATAAGTGTAATCAAATTTATCAGATGCCAAGTAGATTAAGATTTTGAAGACATAGGACGACATTTTAGTGAATGCTTTTTTTTTTCTTCTTCTTCTTCTTCTTCTTTAGATGTCCAAATCCCCCAAAACAAGCATGACAGTCTGTCGTCAAAGGAATGTTTTGCCATTTTTGGAAATACGCTTTGTTGCCAAGAGTAAATGAGAAGATACATTCCACTCTATCTACCTACTCTCATATCTGTTGTGAATATAGCTAGAGAAACCAAATAACAGGGATAAATGTTAGCAATGTGCGTTTCTGCAAAATACAGATATGCTGAAACTTTTCTTTATGTTCAGTTATAATTTTTTTGTCGCGAAAGTGCTGTGCGTTTCTGTCTGGTTAGGATCAGGCACAAAAACACTTTAAGTTAGGGTTAAGGTCAGTAAAACATCATGTTTCCGCTTAAAATACCTGGTTCTGTCAGAACAAACACGACTGAAACATGGCTGAAAAAAGTTGTTATGGTCGGTGACGCCACTACCACCGCCCCCTCCTCGTAACACTAAAGTCAGCTTATAAACATGTAATCTGAGCGTAATATTATTATTGTACAAATTTTGATATGATACGTATGAAATGTTTAACATATCTGTGGTTTGCAGAAAAGTAATGCCAACATTTTATTCTGGTGACTGAGCTGCATGTAGGTCATGCACAGTTAGCCGAGTCCAAGTCTTCGAAATATGCGACATCCGGTTGGACTTTCAAAATAAAGGCTGCGCGGTCAAGTTAGCAATAATGTTGCTGGTAAGACTTGCTGAAATTAAAGCTTGCTGACTGACAGTTCACAAACCATGACATATTATGCCTTTTGGACTGTTATTAACGTTGTCAATCGGTTGACGTTTGGCTAGGTTTAGGCTTCAAACTACATGGTTAGGTTTAGGAAAAGATCATACTTACATTTCATATATAGTATATGTATATGTATACATATATATTGTAAGTGACCCAACTCACATATGTTCGGTCTTTTACGTGGACTGACTTACATTACATAAATTAAAAACAAATCATTCTTGACTCTTGACCGGAATTTCTTGATTTTCTCTCTGGATACCAGGGTCCAGATTTAAAAAGCGGGCTTAGCTTAGCTAGCCTGGCTCTGTCAAAAAATAACAAAATCAACACCTCTGAAGCTCACAAATTAAAAAACAAAAAAAACAAACAAGCGTAGCTACTGTACACCATGTGGTACTGTATCAATCTTCTCATCTGACTCTTTTCAAGGAAGTGAACAAGTGTTTTTTACAGAAATGTCAAATATTCCTTCAGGAGGAACAGCTCATTTCACCATGGGACTGTTTTTTTCAGTAATGTTTAAAACACAGCAAATAAAACGCCTGGAACTGCTGCTGAAGAATAGTTTGTTTACTAATCAAAACAAAAATGTTGCACATTTGTTTAGGCTATTTTCCATCTGTTCATTGAGAATGTGAGATACATTTTACACAGTTGTCCTCAAGTCCTGTCTGGGGAAACATACCACAGATGGCCTCTGGTTCAGTTTCGCTAAGCTTTGATTTTGATGTCAGACAGACAACAGCTGTTGTGTCTGTTTAAATCAATGTGAGAATGTTTAACTTGTCTTTCTGTGCATTCTTTTACTTTATCTGTGAATAGTTAACAGAAGAAACACTGTTATAACACTAAAGTGTTGTCATCCATGCTATACTGATACAGCTGAGCCATTTGTGCATCTTAACATAGATGCTACAAAAGTCTGGAACATTGAAATAAGACTTTTTTATTGCAACTCTTTTCAATCTGCTGTTATCATATTGATGCAGAAATCCAAAGTCCCTGAATCATACAAATAATCTTACAGATTACAGCTACACTCTTAGTTTCATGATCTAAGTTTGCCTTGCCAATCCAACACGTTACAGATCATCTCCGTCCTGATTCTGATGACCTACGTCCAAAATCCTGTTGGACACCACTTCAGATGTTGGATTTACTCACTTTGTCCCCACCTTTGTGTGTGTCACCTACTGGATATTTGTCTGTCTGCATCCTTTGATCAGGACAGTAAGACATGTACCTAGCATCAGCTCTGCTCACCACAGACACACACAGCCCCCTGTGATAACAGTACCCTAGCACAGCCCCGCCCCCTCAGACCTGCATCAAATCAATGGTTTCAGGAAGAGCTACATTTATCTCCATGTAGTAGGAAGATTATTCCCTTTTCCTGTCCTGCACAGCTGCTGTATAGTGGAAGAAACACGCATATCATGAATGTATGGTACCTAACATCAGTTTCTATATAGTTTTAGAATTCGACACGATGCATTCACCTTGAATAAGGCGACCTACACTGCAGGAAACCCTTTGTGTTAAGTTTCAATTCAAACATTTTAATTAAAACTAATGCTGAAGTCTTCTGAATCCAATCATGTTTTTTCTACAGCAACCTACTCATCTCTCATCACACATCATTCATTGTTCAAAAGAAAAGTATTGTTGTGCTGACTGATGTTGCATGAAACAAATAAGTGATTCAAGCAACCGCCACAGGAATTCACAAGTAAAAAAAACTCTTACTATTGACAGTAATTATGTAATGTATATAGATCTATGTAAAGATTGCACATTTTAAAACTAAAATAGCTCTTACAAAATACAGTGGAGAGTTTGTTCACCGTTAAACAAAGATCACATCCTCTCTTGGTCCCTTATCAAAGAACGTTAAACCATGTGTCAGGATCCTGGGCGTTCTGTTGACTGACTGACTTTGGCCTCACTTTTATTAAAACATGAAGCAACGTTATGCAGTCATGTTGCTACCGTTTGAGGAATATTGCCAGAGCACGACCAATGAGTTTTAATGACACTCAAACCATCATTCATGCTTTTATTTCCTCACAGTTGGATTATTGTAATGGTCTTTTATAGATATAATATGTAGCAATTCTGCATTAAAATGTCAAAAAAATGGTTACATATTTTGTTGAGTTGTGTACTTAAAAATAGAGATCCACAATTTTTCTCGAAGTAATGGTCGCCTGTCGCCTGTTACAACTTCTGGGTTGGGAAGTCAGCGAATTTCATCAGCAATGGTGGTTGTTTTATGGTGTATTAACTACCAGCAAAGCAAGTTTGACAGCAGGATCATTTGTGTGCATCCACCACAAACAGCCAGATTAATTTACTACTGTACATTAGCCATGAGACAGCAAGGAGAGTGTGTCTCTATGTGTTTAAATTAAGGTAAACTCCCACTATTCAGCACCCACCAGAGACTCTCCCTCTTCTTTCCTTCTCTACTCCCCATAATGTCTCCATGAAATGAAGCACATTTCCCCTCCAGCTCCAGTCAGCAGTCAACACTACAATAACGACAAAAACACCGACAATGGAGGTCTCCTCAGCAGATTGCTGCTGCAGTCAGGTTGATAAACAGGAGTGAAGATGAATCCACTTTTCAATCCCAGAAGTTCTAGTATAGTAATCTCTGAGCTCTCCTCCCATCGGCTTCGGATCAGAGCAGAACCTGACGTGACTGTGTATTCCTCAGGTCTAGCCCCCAACACTCCAGCCAGCTCTGACCAGCTGAGCAGCAGCTCCTTCCACTAAACAGTGTTTTGCTTTAATAGAGAGCCACCTTGCGGGTGAAAATACATATTGAACATTGATTTATTTCACTTATTACTTGTAAAGCCCTCATGGTTGGTCCCAGATATCGGACCATTACCAACCACTGCACAGAGATCCTCAGGCAGGAACCTGCTAACTGTTTCCAGCTCATACTTAAGACTAAAGGGGAGCAAGCATTTGCTGTTAGGGCTCCTTGGCAACTTTTGAAGACTCATTTTTCATCCAAAGGCTTTCTTATAAACATGGTGTTTTCATTATGGGTATTTGCTTTCTTTTTTGAGCTACACTGTACTTTATTCCTGACGTTGCACTAAAGTCTTGCACTGCTCTGTTTTAATTTACCCACTGTTTATTAAATTTTGTATTTATTTTATTCTTTTCAATACATTTTGTCCTTGATGTTTTTATGGTTTTTATCATCCTTTATTGTAAGTTTTATTCCTCTTTTATTCCCTTTCCCACCTGTGGATAAATACGTGACTATATATTTTATTGTTTGTTTTAAAGCACTTTGTAAGGCTGTTTTTGATAAGTGCCATATGCATAAACTAATAAATACATAATAAACAAATAAATATGAACTTTTTGAAAGCACTTTCAGATTACAGTTGAGAAAGAAGCTACAGGGAAAGCATGTCTGACTTGGCAGTGATGTAATCCGTTTAATTTTTAAATGCGCCTGTATCGGCTTTTCTTGGATTAATATTTGCAGGTCTCGTGTATAAAAATTCCTGATTATAACGTTATGTATGAATTAGATGATTACATACTGGAACTGAGCTGAACTCTGACCCAGCAGCACCCACTTAACCAGTAATCATGTGCAGACAGCCAAACAAGGAAAATAAGAACTGCTCCTTGACCTTCAAACCCGATCAGAGAGGGATAATCCTACGTGAAGCATTATGCAGCACACAAGAAAGAATACATGGGGTCTCAGGAGAAGATGGGGTAATGATAACATGTCTCTATGTAACAGAGTAATTATTACTAGACCTGGACAGGAGGATGAAAAGACAGACAGTATACATGTGAACATATTTTGGTTTACAGTATGTGTACATTAGTTTGTCACCTGCTCTCTTCAGGACATGTCTGATTGCATGTTTGCAATGTACACACATTTGTTGAAGGAGCAATAATTTTTCATTGTGGCATTTTTCATCTGAGGCTCTGTATGTATGTGCACCGTTGTTATTGACGATGCCACCCGCATTTGTGACATCAGCTGCTAATGCGTTACCACCCGTGGATGTGTTCCCATCCTGTGACTTATCCCCCCACTCCGACCCGGCTAATCTCCCTTTCCCAACCTATTTTTGTACTGTGGTAGAAAATTACTGAAATTCACATGCAAAAGTATTGAATCACTGTTAAATTATCTGCTGAATAACTCAAAAGAAGCAGACAGACTTTTCTCTTTATCTTTTATCATTCGTATGAATAAACACATTTGAAAAGTAAACTCTTTTATATTATTGTGCTAAATACACTACGTTGACTGACATTGTGAGTGGGTGCACAATGCCATTTACCTTGAACCTTCAAGCAGCTGCTCACAATGATGAAAGATGGTACTGTAAAGGAGCAAAAAACATTCAGCAAGAAGGAAAGCTTTGTGACACAGTTTGGATATATATAACTGATACTATAGCAGCATCTTTCCTAACCTCTTGAGGAGCCACCATGGCCCTGGCACGGTTGGAGGAGGTGCGCTTTGGCACTTTACGGTCGCTCATGCACAAGCACAAGCACGGGTACGAAGTATGTACAAGAGGTAGGAGGACAATCGTGCTTTGGCACGATACAGAGCAACTGGGTCAAGTATAAGTGCACCCTTACTCCTTGTTCCTCATAAGATACTGATTGGTTGAACCACCATGGTCAGCCACAAGCATATAGCTTGAAGCCTGGTGTAACGGATTCAAGAGATTACATGATCAAAAAATAAAACAATTTCAACAATCCATCTGTCTTGCAAGGTAATGATCACAGTGCTCTTTGCACTGACAGAGTATAGATTTACATTACTAAACACCACTCATACCACCACAATACAGTCCAGCCTGCCTGCACTGCTGTAATAAACACAGAACGCATTCTCTCAGTTTGGCTGGGTATATCCTATATTGTTTTACAGTGTCTATATGTTCTATTGTGTTTTACTTCTGTTGAGTCACCTTCTTGAAAAGCTGGCTCCCAAACATCCCCCTTATAGAAATCTCCTGACTCTGTTAAAACATGACAGAGCTGCCACTGGTAGTCACAACCTTTGCATGATAAAGGAAATCCACAAAGCTTTTTTGCCTCCTCAAAACAGTAGCAGCACTGCTGGAGAGCAGCAGTGACTTGTGAAATAATGTCATCAAGGAAGAAGAGCGTTCACACAGGCTGCCTCAGTGATTAATATAACAAAGTGTTTTTTTTCCACAGTTTGATTCTAACCATCTGTAGCTGGGGGGGAGTCTTGTCCAGGCTTCAGTAGCCCGAGGAATAAACACTTCCCAGTACAGGGTGCCTTCCCAGTAGAGTAGAGTTACAGTATATAATTTATTAGATTATTAATATAGAATTCTTCTCCCCAAACACTACAGTACAATTTTTGTGCCTCATTTGAAGATATAATATATATATGTATATATATTTTTTGAGTTGTGTACTTTACTAATATTATGCCAGATGTTTCCAACCATGTTCATACCTAGAGAAATACACGGATTCACTTAAGGTAACTTTCAAGAAAGGGTGAGGATTGATAAAACTTTAAAACATTACCTCGTCCGAGAACATTTCTGCCTGAGTCAACCTCTCACTAAACTCAGCACTCACCTCAGACTCCAGCTCTCTCTTTTCTTTTGCCCCTCTCATCTCTGTAACGCTACGTTCATGGTTCATTTCCACTCCAGCTCCAGTCAGCAGTCAACATTACAGAGCATAAACACCAGACAATGGAGGTCACCTCTGCAGATTGCTGCTGCAGTCAGGTTGATAAACAGGAGTGAAGATATATCTACTTTTAAATCCCAGAAGTTAAAAAGTAATCTCTGCTTGGGGCGGCTCGAGATCAGAGCAGAATCCGATGTGACTCCAGGTTTTTATATCTCCAGGGGGTCGGTTCTGCACCCGACACTCTCCTCCAGATCTGGCTGGCTCTGAGCCTGCCTGCTGCGTCAACACAACACCCAGCAAACGTCTTTTGTTTTATTTGGATAGAGATCCCTAGCAGCAGAAATCGCCTATTGTGTGCTTAATTAAAATTCATTTTGCTCACATGTTGTTGATTTTGAAGGGGTGGAAGTCATTTAAGGGCAAAGTATGTGTGTTTTGGGGTTTTTCTCTATCTGTCTTCATATCTTCACATAATTTTTTTTGTGTAGTACACTATATTGATAAACCATTTCCACATTAAGTCAGTGCCTATGGAAATGGTGCAGAGCTCTGCATCATCAAAGTACAACCTCCCTTATTTACATTTCATCCTCTTCTTCCTGTAATAATCTTTGGAGGAAACTGTTATTAACCTGAGGAGACCCTGTTCTCGTAAAAAGAATATGGAAATAGGACGTGAAATGACTTAAAGATTAGATTTTATACCAGGAAGTTGCAGTGGGATGATGTAATATTTGGCTAGAAGTCACAGTATGGCGCCTGGCCTTCTTGTTTCAGTGACTGTATTGATGGAGATGTTGCGACTCACTTTGATTGAATCATATCTTGATAATGCTAAAATGCAGTCTGACTGCAAATCTAACAACATCATTGTTGTTGTTTTTCAGTCCACTGCAGGCACATTCTGCTCAATATTTGCAGCTTGTCTCACTTTCACCAACACCTCGGGATTTGACCACTCAGATGCTGAACTCTGGCATTTTACATGCACTTCCAAATCTGGTTATGTTATTCAACTGTCTGGCATTTCCAAAGGTCACAACCTTTACTTGTTCATTTGGTGCCTGCGATGTCAATGTTTCTGTGTTCAACATGAGTTTTTCTGGGGCAGGTGTCAGAGGTCTGGGCCTTGTTAGGGCCACAGAAGGGGCTGATTGGCATCGCCGATCAATTCTCAGCAGGCTCTCTGTGATCTTTCCTGACTGACGCTCCTTCTTTGATCCCTCAGGTCTAATCAATGAACCAACGGTTTACTCAGTGGGCTGCAGAGCTACAGTTGCAGCAGAGGGGATGTGTCACTGCACAGCAAGGACTATCTGACAAGGCCAGTGGTGCCAAAGCAAGAGAAAACAACATAATAAAACAGCTGACCTCAAGTTTCTCACTGTCAAGTTAAAAATTCTTAATCACTCTTTCGGTTCACTGCGGTTCAGCTTTTTGCAATGCACACTACACCCCTGTCCTCTGCAGTGCATTTTTACCATGGACATACATCAAGAGTATGACAGCTCCTCCTGTAGCGTCAGGCACTGTCTGACACTGGGGAAGGAGAAGCAGAGCAAAGTGGTTGATCTGAGTGTCTAAAGACTGAGAGAAATGAACCATGGTGGCCTCTTTCTCTCCTGTAAAAGGAGCCTGTGGGCCCATCCTGCAGCAGGAAGGTTGGGATTCATCATTGACCAGAAAATTCAAGTGTGTGTGTGATCAGGGTGACTGCCCAGTGCTGGGCTAAATGGAAGACTAATGGGTAGAAGGAGCGAGCCTGACGGGCTCTGAGGAGCCTTGTTCTCTCTCCCTCCACCTGTCATCCATCACATTTCCAGCTGATACTGGGAGATAGCTTGTCCCACACTGGTGGAAGGGTGGCCAGGGAAGCAGACAGGAGGGCGGGGAGGGGGAGTGCCAGCTGGCTGGAGACGGCGACAGGGACATGGCTTCTGCATAACATTAGGAGCATTTAGTGTTTAGCAGTCATTCTCATCCACAGATGGAGGCAAGAGACTGTCTGCTGGGGTCAGGATGATACCTCAGGGCATGCCCCGACTATAAGTACTCTCACAAGACAGTCGACAATCAGTCTGCTCCAACAAGCATTCAAAATATGTCTAATTAGAATATGAATGAGGTGGATGTATTTTATCATGCAACAGGAGAAAGGGTGAAAGAGGCTGATATGACTGACAGAACCAAAGAGAGTGAAAAGACTGACTCAGTGACCATCATGATTAACAGTGAAGCTTACATAAGTAAATTACAGCATTTTGTCTCATTGTCAGTATGAAAGGCATCATGGCATTCAGACAACCGGGTGAAGGTTTAGCTGTTTTTCTTCCAGAGTGGAGGCTTTGGAAAAACCTTTTTCACATAATCACTGGCTCTGCTTTTTCTCTGTGGGACAGAGGACACCAGGGGAAGTTCTTACACACACACTCACACACACGCGCGCATTCAACAAAAGCCAGTGAAATGGCTTTTGAAAGTCCTTTTATATCAGCTCAGATAAGAGTTCTTTTAAAATAGATGTCACCTTGAGGGCAAAGAAAAGAGATTATGGATTTTTTTTTGATCACCTCCCTAACTAGGTGTCCTTTACCATGGCAAAACATCTTAACTCTTCAGGCAAAAGGATCCTTAGATAGAATAACAGTAATTAGGAAAGGTACTCCTCGAAGATTAGTGTTTACTGTACGAGTGTGAATACAACAGGGAGTCATTAAAACCTAGATCAGAACAAAACGAGCTGAATGTGAAAAGCAGTTCTCTGCCTGAGATACTTGGCAATGAGCATACATTAGAAACCCAACAGGCACGCATTGATGAAATATCATCTTCATTTTAATTAGTACACTGTAGAGTATTAGAACATTTCTCAATTGATTGATGCTCTTCTCTGTTTTTGCCTCTGTCAGAAACAAAGTATCACTAATTTTCAGAATAAATCTCTGATTGGGGAACACATTCAGTTGTTTCTTTGTGTGCTGACAAATGATGGTGTCTCCAACTGCCATGATAGATGTGCATTCACGGGCACGCTGATGTTTCAAATCTGCAGATACTGCATTTAATAAATACTGCAGTTTCAAATATTAGTGTAGTATAATACACTATAAAGTTTTAAGCAAATATGTGTTTATTGAAGTCTTCAACTATAACTCGGGAATTCCACTGGTTGCATGTATGTTGCGGAGCAGCTCCGCTACGCTTTTGCTCCATGCTTCGTCGTCCATCAACCCCCACCGGCTCCATTTTGAGTGCAGCACGGCACAGCGCTGCTGGACAGCTGGAGTTGCGAGACCGAGGAGTTCCCCTATAATTACAGAATCATGCTTGACCGCAGGTATATGTATGTGTTATAAACACAACAACAAACAGACAAAATGTTGGTGCTCCCAACAGAAGGATTAGAAGAAGTGCTTGGATTTGTCTCTTTTTTGAGATTTTTGTGCTGCATCAACACGGAGTGTTTTATTATGAAAATTAACCGGATATTATGTTGTTGTTTCATTGTGTGACTTCCTGTCTGGTCTGTACTGAATTCGACTGCCATGCTGCACTCAAAACGCAGCTGGTGGGGGTTTGACGGATGACGGAGCAAAACGAAGCGGAGCCGTTCGCAACGTACATGCAACCAGTGGAATTCCGGGGTAAGAATAACAACCTCAGCCTGTCAGTGGCCAAAAGGAGCACTTTCAATGGACATACAGTAACTTTGACGGTAGGAGTTGCCTCAATTGATTACATTGCAGCCGTCTTGTGGCTGCCAGCTGAGGCGAGCTAGTGGACCGATTCCAAAACTTTGGAACTTTGATTGTTGTATGAATCATTTACACTCCAAAATGTTTAAATATAGGGCCCGGGTTTAAAAATACCATAATTCCCCTTTAGCTAATGCAACACAGTTGAACACAGAAAACAGGCGGGAATACACAGTGTCTTTCAACATAAAACAAGAAATTACTGAACTAAATCCCAGGGCCATGACATGAAAATATAATATATGCTAACTAATCATAAGCATCTTTGGCCTGTAGTCAAGCCCGTTTATCTTTCATTGTTCAGCTGCTTATTCATTCAGTCAGAAAGTCAAAACATTTTTCACATTTGACAGATAGTGTGACGAGTCTCAAAAGTGTGTGAGTATGATGAAACCCAGGAGTGCCCGGTGCACATAATTGGACTCACAGGTTGATTATTGGTTTGATACCTTGAACAGGCTCCTCAAGGAGCTTTATAAAACACCGAAATGAAACAATTGAAACTGGCAGTCTGAATGAGATCCTGATTAAAACTGCACAATGCAACATGTTGATGAAGGTTCTCAGTTGGTGCCGTATGGTAGACAACTGGACGTGTTTCAGTTTCTTGAAGACTTTTCACCTCTCATCTAAGAGGCTTCTTTAGTTCAGTTCAGAACTGAAGAAGCCTCTTGAATGCACAATGCAACATAACACCCTTTATAATTGTAGCGAAGCATGTAGTGCACAAGCAAGAATGATTCCAGATTGAGGAAAAATATCAGAACTGCAAAATTTGCCAATAAAACTTTTCCCACCTGAAGTCTAAAAGTTATGTCTCTTCTCAGCACTATATGTTTCACCATTTGTTGCCATGTCGTGGTTATTCTGTAGTCCAGTCCTTTGTAACAGTTAACTAAACAGTTGACGCAGAATAGGTGTAAAATTGCCAACATATGCAGTAAAAACCTCTGCAATCTGTTTCCTCATATGATTTCTGCCTCCCATCAGTTTCACCATATTCTCCCCCTCACCCCTTCCTGGTTTTCAGTGTATCATCTTGCTTGGCAGTGGCTCTTGACACTTTCTGTGTACTGTAGCTGTTAAAATGCAAATTTCACAGGATTCAGCTTTCCTGTTCTGTCTGCAATTTACTGTGTGACGTTGCTGCTGAGCAGAGGACGCAAGTGTCAGCTATATCCATCCTCCTGTGCCTTGGTAAAATGCCACTATATTTTTTTTTGCAAAAACTGCAGCACTCCTCACGTGCTGCAAAGTATGGAGACCAACATGGTTACAAGCAGATTGCTCTCGGTTTTCTAATGTTTGAGGCGTTGACATTGTTTGTCTGTAGTTTATGTTTGAAGCTGATGGCAGCTCAGGGAAAACCTTCAGCTGTGCTGTTTCCTGGCTGCAGACATAGCAGAAATAGCTTAAAATATACTGTGTAAACAGTGTAGGGAGGTGATTTCAAGCCCCATTTTACACCATGAATAAAATTCATGAGGGCAGGCGGTTGATATTGTATTCATGTCACCCTCTTTTGTAACATTATGCAGGACACCTTGTCACCTTTGGATATCATACAAGGACAGGTCGCTGTCTTACAACTATAAAGTTTGTAATGTGGATCTGCAGCCGCTAGGAGATATGTTGGCAGTTAATGTTTCTGCAAACCACTAATATGATCATTTGTACATGCCTGAAGCTACAACCATATTGATGTTCTACAAAATGTGTCATATCACATTCACATAGCATGTTTATGAACTGACTTTCATATTGGGAGACAGAGGGGATGGTGGTTGAATTTTACAGGTGAAAAGGCTGCCAAGCCATTGACCACTGCTCCAGACTGTGGTTCACTATTTGACCCCACTGGATATTTTTAAGAAGACCTTGAGACGATTTCTAGCTGTGTTTGTGGTGACAAAAACAGATATTTTAAGCCAAATCATGATCTTTTCCTTAACCTAACCCGAGTATAAGAACAGCGTTGTCACAACATAGAATAGAAAAGTGAACCTAAAGAAATGTAAAGTTGCAACATGTCGGTCGTTTGCAGAAACGTACATTGCCAACATTTATTCTTGCGATCGGGTTGGGATCTGCTGCATTTATTAGACTTATGGCTGATGGCTCATTGTAAATGCACTGATAGAATCACCTCAGTTCCCAAGACAACAGTCTCTTTTGTGTGGTCTTCCCCTTGAAGTGATAGTTTGGTTCTTTTGATATGGGGCTGTATGAGGTATTCATCTCTAGTCAGTGTGTTACATGCACAGTCAGCTAGTCAGCTCTCTGCCGGCAGGCAGCAGGGCTTTGTACTGCTGAAACTGTATCAGCAGCAAGACGTATTTTAGTCACCTAAAATTAGTCACACCTAAAATATGTATATCCACTTAAGTGCACACTATGTGTTTAACATTTTTGGCACTTTATGTTACCAATTAAACAGCCTTTTCCTTTGGCACTGCTTTCCGCTTGTGCATAGGAATACAGATGTTGTGTGGTTGAGGGGATGAGCAAGAACAAACTTACAATATATGTATATACATATATATATATGTATATATATATATATATATATATATATATATATATATATATATATATATATATATACATATATATATGTATATGTATATATATATATATATATATATATTATATATATATATATATATACATATATATATATATATATATATATATATATATATATATATATATATATATATATATATATATACACACACATATATATGTATGTATTGTACTCAGATTTTCTGCATCACCATACATACATGTACAGTAAGCACTACTGTAATTGCAGGGCTTCATTCGGTGGCATTAATGTAACATTATGGCTGAACAAGTTTGAATATATATACATATAGCCAAAACTCTGAACATAACCCCAGTCAGGACCAGGTTATGTCTGCAGTTACCATGGTGATCTAGCCAGGTTGAAATAGAAGCACCTTCATGACATGGGAAAAACTCTGGCTTTAGGCTCCACATGTCTTGCTCACCAACTAATCTTGCATCATAGTACACTGCTCTGCTGTACAAGATGTAGATCCGAGCTATAAGACTACCTTTCTCTCTCTGTAAAGAGCTCCATTGGCAGCAACGACATCAGCATTTTGTAAACAAGTGGTATTAATTGTCACAGTCTCATTAACTCACAGTGAATGCCGAGTAAACAGCCTTTGCTAAGGTGAAATGAAGCATACTGCAAATAATGTGCAATTAGCAGTGAGTGGAAACAGTGTGCAGTGTGTGTGTTTGAGTGAATATAGCACCTACAATGGACTGGGTCAAGGTTGCTTACGTGGAAATGATTCCTGCATGTTGGGGAGAAAACAGACCAAAGGAAACTCAACACTCACAAACAGTAATCTCCTTTCCTTTCCTTTCCTTTCCTTTCCTTTCCTTTCCTTTCCTTTCCTTTCCTTTCCTTTCCTTTCCTTTCCTTTCCTTTCCTTCCCTTTCCTTTCCTTTCCTTTCCTTTCCTTTCCTTTCCTTTCCCCTTTGTCTCCTGAGCCCCATCATGACTCCAACTCATCAGGAACAGATGGTCATACATCAGCCTCTTTATTAACACACTCCTGTCAATGAAATAACCAGCCATGAAATATGCATCAGTTAATAAGCATCCTTTATCCATATAGAACATGACATCCACTTACTAATAGACATTGCTGAATGTCTCGTGCACTAAGTGCTGTTGTTGCAGACAGAACGGCAGAACAGTGATCACAAGGGAAGAACGGCTCTGAGAGATGAAGCTTATGTGTGAGTGAGAGATTATTGTACATGGGGAGGGTGTAGGCTACCTTGTGCTGTTGTTCAGCTCCACCTCTGTCTGTCCTCTGTCACGTCATACATACATATAGACCCTGTCTTTATTGTCGATCAGTAAAGGCATTGAATTATTCATGAAGCATCTTGTTGTCTGTATACAAATTAGATTGATGTTTAATTATGAGGGGAAAAAAATCAGTTCGATGTTGGACTCAAAAGTAGATGAATACAGTAGTGCTGTATAATTCTGGAAAATAAAGGCGCTATGCCGCCACCAGCAAAACAAATATATCTTAACTATACTAGGCCAATATCTCCTCAATAAAATAAAATAGTGCAAATCTTTGGTTTACTCTGATGAACTTTGGCTTACCAATTCACATCCTGACCAATGGCAAACAGTCTCAATGGTGTTGACTTCTGAGGGAATGAAGACAATGTAAAACAAAAAAAGCTACTGTAGCCTGTTAACTGTAATCCGCTGTCTGTCTGTCAGTACCCAAGCCTTGCCAGCTGCCTGGTCGGTACTGTGCTCGTACAATTCAAAACAGAGATGAGAAAGAAGTGAGAAGTGATCACAAGATGGAAAAAAACTTTTTTGTCTAATCAGAATGTTACTGACTTTTTAAAGTGTAGTCTGATAGGATATGTGATCGGCACTTACTAGTGTGACCATGAATTTGTTTGTTTCTAATTTACGCTTATATTTAGTGTAGTCCAAAAATTAACTTCTCAGGTTTTCTCAGCTTTTTTTTACTGGAAACACCTGGCTCCTGTCTGGAAACTGTAATTGTAAGTTATTGATGAGATCGATGAGAATGAACAAAAACAGTGAAGTGGAGAATGTGAACGAAAAGCAACAAGCGGAAAGTGGCTGAAACACTTCACAGAGCTGTGCAGAGTCATGTGGAAACTATCTCTGGGTCTGTCACCAGGAGCAACGCCTCACAGTAATCATTTGATTCATGTTAACATTGATTATCACAGCTTTTACAATAGGTAGGTACAATACTTTGACTTTTATCATTATAAGATTGTCAGTAGTTTCCTTCACTTCCCAAAGTGCCTTGCAACAACTGTCTTATATTGTATTAAAAGAGAAGCCCATGTACCTTGTTGAAGAGTCAACATGTTTCAGGCTCCTGCTGTTGGAACAGAAATTGGTCTAAGTCTGTCTCTTCCTCTTTCATAGTGGGATTCTCTCTGTATGGGCCTACAAAGAAGTCCTTGTTCTTTGATTCTGCCAGGCTTCATGTAAAATATGTAGGATGTTAAATGCTTGAGGCTAGAGGTTTCTTTTCAGGAAACTTGCTTGTGGTGTGTACCTTTGTTTTTGTGTTTTAAAACCTGTATTGTGATGCTTGTGTAGATGTCTGCAGTGCTAAGATTGACGTTAAAAATACATATTTATTACATGCAGGTGAAACAGACACAAACATGTGAGTCCATACGGGACTTCCTCTTTTCTTTGTACACTGGTCCTGCAGAGTCAGTGTGTGCTTGTGTGTTAGAGTGAGAAACCTAAGAGACACTTGTCCCTGGTGGGATGGGAAGGGCCTTGTGCCTTAAGAGCTGTGGGGCTGCCTCTCCAACAGGTGAGTCTGTCAACTGTCCTCAGCTCTCTGACCACATACACAGGACAAGGACACAACACACCCTGCCCACTTCAATACAGTGTCACCCCGCCTGTCATACGCTGAGTCACCTGTCAATCACAGTGCAGTAATGTACTGTGAAGTGCACAGGCCAAGGCCACAGTCAGCTGTGTTGATAATTAACTCTGCAGAAGACCCTTTGGGTCATATAATAGGGGTCAGCACATTGCACTGTAATTCTGGCATCAGGCAAGAATTGTCCTCTATGAGGAGCAGAGTGATTATAATGAAATACTGTAGGTTTCTAGGCAACAGTGGTTGAGTCACTTCTCATTCAGAAAGGTCATCTTGTTGTTTGGGATGCAGACAAAAATTGCGAACTTAAAATTCAATTTGCAAGTCAGGTTTAAAAGATCAGTGTTCCAACCTACAGTCAGAATCATATACTATGAAGTAGTCAGAATAACACTTAGTCAATGGTTATCATTAACTTTGCAACTGTGGATAGCAGTTTTTTTATGATCACCTAGCACTAGTGACATCTTATCATGTTAGATAATATTAGTCTTTATAATGGCCAAACATTAGGATAGCCAAACATAGTCTTTTATTGCATCATTCTCAGGAAAATACCCTTTAGTTTAGCTGAAAATAACCAACATGATATTGGTGTCCCTGATTTTACTGTGGGGCTGTCAGGAAGACAGTGACAGACTTCATTCTCAGTGAAAAAGGCAACCGATTAAAAGTCAGTTATTTCAACAACTTAGATGTGCTCACTTTGAATACAACTAAAAATACAACTACACTACTGGGTCATATACAGCGATAAATTATGGGCCACAGTTGGTCCAGATCTCGTAGTCAGAACACGTGAGCCCATGACATACTGTAGGCCTGGGTTCAGCACACTGTAAGACTATAGCCTGCCCCATTCTGTTGCAGGACCCAGGCCTATGTCATGGACTGTGTCATGGGCATGACTACCAGATCTGACTACCAGACTATCTCTGGACCGTAATTTATTGCTATATGTGGGCCCAGTGTAAAGCCTTTTTTACACCAAGCAGTCTGGTTCAGTACATTACACATTATAACAGTTATCACATTAAAGCTGTTAAAGCATGTTTCACAACACAAAAACTACATAAAGTAAGAAGTGATGAAAAGATAAAAGATAATTCACTAAGTGCACCCCCATATGTCGGTGAAGTCGGGCTTTGTGGATCTTGCCAAAGTTTACGACTCGGAATTCCGACTTGGATGACCGTTCCATTGCACTTTTGCTTGTCGGAGATCGTTTTTCTCCAATGCTAATGCATTGCAGCATAAATGGTGTAGTTAAAACACTGGAGCCCACTGATTGGTCAGTCTGAACAACCAGAGTTGTGTAGTCTGTGCAATGATGGAGGATTTCCCCTCCTGTTTTTTTCAGCGGTCTTTTGTCTTGCAAAGCTTGTTTCCTTGTAATTTTGTAAATAACCACACGTGTGTGTGGTCGAGCAAGAGAGACAGAGAGCAGCGGAAAAGAGGTGGTGCATGTGAGCGAAGGAGAGGACAAAATTTTAGCAGACTTATATGTTGTCAATCAGTAATGCACCACATTTAGGTCACAGTGTGTCAGTTAATAATTGCATCAGCTTCTTAAGAGTTAAGTCTCCCCTGTTGTTTTCCAGCTGCTGGGAAAGAGAAAGGGGACACCTCTGAAGCCTGGTAACAACCCTGACTACAGATGTTGCATTTAAGTACGACTACCATGAGTTATGTGGGGTTTAAAGGGTACTATACCGAAAGTACTTTGGTTAAAACGAGGCTTAAGGGGCTGTATGACCCACCACTGGGCCAGACCAACTTTGCTATGGGGGTAATGCTAACTCAAGATCCACTTTTTCCAAAGATCCATACTTACTTGCACCGTCTCCATCCACTGATAAAAGCGGCATAAAGCAGAAATATTTATGGATGGACTTATGGATATACAGATACACATATACACAGACCTTACAACCAAACCCATGTAGCATCACACACAGTGCCTAAGGTCTTCACACGGTTAATTTCAGGGTGATGATAATGTCCTCAACCCACTTAATTCAGTGCATAAACAAGTACCAGTTGGATGACAGAGTTTCAGCAATTTAGGTTCCAATTTTGCAGATACGAGTTGAGCCTTTAATAGACTGCAATGCTTTCTCCCTGTGCTATATTAGGCCGTTAGTGGCGCTCTGTGGTTTTGCATGATTTGAAAAGTTGTGTCGTTACATTAGCGGCCGGTGTCTCCTTCTAATCCCATTTGCCTTGTGGTTACAAACAAGGTGCCAGCAGAGGCACTCAGCTGAAGGAACCGGGAATCCATGCTTTATACGAAGCAGCCCTAATTCAATTGACATTACTGGCTGGCTTTAATGGATTTTACCTGGTGAGCCTGCAAATTGAATATTTTAAGGCATATCAACTCCTTCGGAGCTACTGAAAAGAACAGGTGCAATTTTCATTTTGTAAGCATTTGGTAACGAGATGGTGACACACAGGAGATTATAATCTGTTTCTTGGATTCGATTTGATTCGTCCTCGGTAAAGCACGGTCCCTCTTTCCTGTGGTTTGGGCTTTTTATCTCCCTCAAGCCATTTGATGTTCTTAGTCACTGTTTTTCCTTACTGGACTCGTGCTCTCTCTCTGTACGCCATGCACACATAACTACATACATACCTCAGCCCACCCAGCTCCAGTCTTTCTGTGAGGAGTCTCTTTTGCTGTGTCATCTCAATGAGCCTCTGAGGTTGTTATTGTTTTATCTCCTGGTGCGTCGATCTCGGTGTGAGGTGGGCGGCCGTCCTTCCCCGGCTCTCCCTGTAAAGGTCAGTGAGCAGCAGATGAAGTTGTGTCGATCAGACGAGTGCCAGAGACTGACAGCTAATTTTCATCAAAGCAGCTGTGGGCGAGGGGGGCTGAGATGCTGGTCGCCTGGGGGCCCGTTGGCTTTCTGAGGATTCTCCACTGCTTACCAGGCTTACTGGCTCGCCGTGTGCAGATATGGCCATGCGGTCTAAGTTGCAATTCACTCATAACACCAGTTTATACTGCTGGAGAGAGAGGGGAAACAGCGAAACAATCGTCAACAACAGTGCTGTAACATTTTTATTTAATGCAGCCTCGTCTGATGATGTGCTCACGCCGCCTTTATTCCTCTCTGTTCCTCCTCCCCTTTGCTAGTATTCTAAACATGGTTTGCATTGATTTATTCTCCTCCACCAATTAAAAGCAATTTTGTGAGCATTAGAGTAAGCCATGCCGGGAGCCGTTTACTGCGGCAGACTGTTCATTGCCTTATTGGGTGTGTGTGTGTTTGTGTTCGTAAGCATACTCGCGTGTCTCTGTGTGACCTCCTGGGTGCCTCTGATATGCTTATTTAACTCTGTGAATGTGTCTGAACATGCATGTGCATGCGGCTGGTGCCTTTCCATTCATGTTTAGGTACACACGAGCAGATGGGTGCGGATGTGTATCAGAGATTCTCCACACGTGCAGGGCATTAGTTCTCTGTTCGCAGGCTAAATCCTCATATTGTTGAAGCGGTGTCAGTTGCCGCTGCCACGACACAAAGCTTATCTTTTAGCAACTCCAGTACCCCTTTGGGAAAGGGAGACATGGGGCAGGGCGTGGGATGAGGGGATGTGTGAAAGAAGACAGGAAGCTGGTGTAAATAACCCTGGGTGCTGGGGGAAGGTTAAGAAGCCAACATCATGTTGAATACCAAGTTTTATCCCTGAAGGATCCAATCCCTCACCCACCCTGTCCTCTACAACCGGACAGAGATCTGAACCATGATGGCAGGTCTCTGTCGGCTCTACGACCGCCGTCTTGTTGTATTAATACTGCACTGAATAAGTACAGGAGACAGGACAGAAGGTTTTTTAACCTCAGGGAAAGTAAAGTGCTAACAACTATAACTTCAGGCAAAACTGGATGAATGAAATAGCATGTTTCTTTCTCTTTGTTTTACTTTTGTGTGTTTGGCCCTGTTCAGACCTGGTATTAACATCCCTCCTGATCCAATCACAAGTGCAACAAGTGCAGGTGTGAAAGGAATGCTTCTACTAAATCTATAAAAAAAAAAAATCAGTCAAATTTGATAAATGACAAACCAATACAGGCTACTTCTTTGTTGCCTGTGGAGAATGTCCCCAGGCTCCCTTAAAAAATAGTGCAATTTTGTGAGGTGTTGAGTTAGGAGAAACTTTATAAATTCTGTGAAATGCTGTCTCTGACAAATTCTTAAGTATTTGGGCCTTCTTGTAAATTTAGCAAATGTTACACATGAAATACTTTCTCTTGTTAAAAAAAAAAAAATTGGTCCTATTGTCCCTGAGATCTTATAGCAGGTGGTCACTCAAGATGCACATTGAGACGCATGATAATGCCAGATGTGAAGTGATGACTTAAAACGCTCAGGACAGACGTTAATACGAGATGTGAAAAGAGCCTCTGATTGTGAAGGCAAAACATGTTTTTCATGTGTAATTCTGGCTTCTTTTGTTCCTTGTCTGAAGTTTTTTGCTGCTTGCAACATGGACGCTCTTTGACATTATGAAATAATATATAAAAACATAAGACAAAAAGGAGAACTTGTCACTGTGTCAACCTGAAATAATTACAGCTCTTCAAAAAAAATCATCATGCCAGTAGACCAATTTACTCTTGCAGTTCAGAGACAATTTGCAGTTGAAAACAATTGGACTATTATCTCTGCCAGAATGTAGCAATTGGAGTTAAAGACAGAAAACTTTTTTTTATCACATAAAGTAACTATGGTAACCTAGCTCTGAAAACAATCCGATGACTTAGTGACATGTTTGGATGAGACAAGCTGAGAAACTAGAGGCATATTTTTTAAATGCCTGTTGAGTGAAACCACATCTCACTGACAAGGAGAAGCTAATCCAGCCCAGCTGCCATGTAATGATGTTAGCAGTTACCGTTTCTGCAAATCACAGTAACATCCCAGGACGACGTGTACCAAACGTGGCACATCATGTTCATATTACATGCTTATTGTCTACCTGTCGCAGCAGGAGGTTGAGGGGAAGGTGTTAGCGTTAGCCAACAAGGCGGCCAAATGGATGACCAGAGTTAGAGTCAGACCACTGGATACCTGGAGAAATGTCCAGCTGTTTAAGTGGTGATAAAACTGGATGTTTTTTCCGTGAGCTGTGGAGACATTTCCATCTGTTTTTGTGGCGTTAAACTGGGGGTTTTTCGTGGGAAGTCAGACCATCTCCATCCATGATCATGGTGACTAAAACAGGTATTTCAAGCCAAACCATGATGTTTTCATAACCCTGACCAAGTGGATGTTGTGCCTAAATCTAAACAGAGCATAAGCATAGCGTTGTGACAAAAGAGAAATAGAAAATTCAACCTAAGTTTAGTCCAGTTTAGTCCAGTTGTAACTTATCTGGGGTTTAAAGAAACATACTTAGAATCTAGTTGAGCAATTGCGTTGAGCTCATCCTAGGATACCAGCTGTGTGTAAGGGTATTTGTCCATGCACATCCCATTGAAACAGTTTGGTTCTCCTCAAAATAAATTGAGGTAACCTGATGATTTACAATCCTCACCTTTACGTATGCACCCTTTGACCAAAACACCACATTAAACCAGAGATGAGACATCACTGTGTGAGCAGCAGAGCCAGGGCCTTCAATATAGTTTTCCATTTACAAACCATTTCCCCTGGGCGTGCAACTATTTACTCTCCCCATTTTCTCAAAACTAGAAATGAAATGAAAAGGAGGGAAAACAGGAAAAATAGAGAAAAACAAGTGTGAGGGTTAATCTCTCTCGCCAACGGGAACACTGCAACATTATCTCTCCGTCACAGCTTAACAGAGGCCTGCTCCGATGAATGTGTTTCCATCTTTGTTTGTACATACATGTGCAAACCTTACATGAATGCGCACATGTACATTTGCATTTGTGTGTGTGTCTAGTGGCGTATTTCCCTGCGCCTGGCTCGTGTGAGTTTTGAGAGCGTTTGCTGTTGTGCTCAAAATGAAAGGCATCGTGTTTACCTACACACACATTCATCTTCAGATTAGCCTGCGGCTGCCTGCCTGCCTGCCCCCATGCAGGAGACATACACTTTTCCAGCAGCCTTTGTTGAGCCCCGCTACCTGCTCCCTCTAAATCAGCTCTTCTCAAATACTCTTTAACATCCTTTAACAGGGGATGATTCACAGGCTAGACAAACTATTTCACAGACCTTCAAACTAACAAACCGCAGACAGTTGTGTTGCATTAATAAAAAGAGACATTCTTGAATTTGTTGGATTAAATTTGAGTCTCGTTTGATTGAAAACCCTTTTATCTGATGAAACAGGAGAGGAAAAGCCATGCAAATATTTTATAAGTCTTAAAATATCTCACCACCGCGTATTATTGACTGTTTCTTTTTCTCTCTGCTGCTTTTTTTCCTCTCCTCCTGCGTGTGTTTTCCGCCTCTCGCTGTGCTCTTGAATGTCGTGAAAATCCAATTAGGTGGACACATTCTGCGAGAACACCACAAAAACGCGCTCCATGATAGCAATCATATAAATTCTTCAAATGGGATTTTCGATGCTCCCCTTTCACACCGTGCCTACACTAAAGATAGAGTAATTGGCAAACAGATCTCCATACAAAATGGTTTCCCCTTCTCTTTTATGGCCACTCAGCATAACAATGGGTGCTTCTGTAATCTCTGCTGTGTGATTCAGAAATGAAAAGCCAATGTTTCCTGGCATGTGGGGAAATGACTGCTACTGTAGGTAGAGCATGTAACCAGCATTGAGTGGCTCCCCCATAGACTCATGAGAAAATGGCACATACTCTTTCAGACTCTTATCTTACAGATACACTTTTCTGACAGGACGTGGCGCTCCCTTAAACAGTCCTGTTATAACAATTAAAAGTTAAAATGCTAATATTTGCATGGATACAGGTGGGGAATCCTAAATGCTTTCTTATCATTCCTGCTGATATTATTTTGCTTAGAAAAAGGGAACAGATGAATAATTCATAGAAAGAGAAAAGGCTGATAGTGAGGATATGATGTTAACATGCTGACAGCCAGCAGACAGTGAAGGTCTGTCCCCGTCTCCTGTTTATATTAGTCTTCATAAAAGTGTCAAAAGTGTCGTGTCACTTAATCACTCTGATGTTGTCCAAAGAACATGTTATGATGATTTTATCTGTACCTCTACAAACGCTGCTTATTTTTGGTCCCTCGCTAGCTTTAGTATTGAAGCATCTGTTTTCCTTCATTGTTGAATGGTTGAGATGAGCAGTACAACACATTGATTGAAGTAACTGCAGAGTGCACAGTCACGCTCTGTGCCTGCACCGTCTCAGTCACTCAGCCTCTTCCCTAACCAGCCTTTCTCCTTTTCTGTCTCACTGTTTGTCTCTCTACCTAAACTCCTACTGACATATGGCTTCACCTACAGTATGTGTTTTCCTCCCTCTTCTTTTCCTTTTGAAAATGAAATAACAAGAAAATAAAAGTATAGATCTGGCGCAGAGCAAGCATGAACTACATTTTCACATCAGCAATCTAACGTGCTCACAAAGACGATGTTAAAATTCCCATGAAACTAGCTTTAACTACCTAACAGCAGCTACAGTTAACAGCAGTAAGCAGTTACTTTAGCAACAAAGCTACTGCTATCTGTCCATCAGGCATGGGCGTAGGTTTCTATATAGATGGTCGTGACATGTCACAACCAATGTTCGAGGATTGCAAAATAGTCACTACCAATATTTGTCTGCTGCTGAGCCAGTAGTAACGTTAGTGAGTGGTAGTAGTGAGCATCTTCCAAACTGTGTCCGCTACTTGAAATGGATAAGAGGAAGAAACAGCTGAGAAACAGCGATTAAAAAGTTGAAGTCTCTGGAGGTGGAGGCTGCTAAATGTGCGAAGTTGACGGAGCTTTTTGGTGCCGGGACCAGTGACACCGACCCGCCAGCAGCCACAGGTGCTGCTGCGCCGGGAGACGAGGGAGGAGGACCTGACGATGATGAGCGAGTGGAGGCAGACAGGGTCAGTAACGTCAGCCTGGGGCTGGCTCGGCTAAATGTTTGAGACATGTCCAAAACAAAGTAAAAGACGTTTTTACATTGAATGTGATGCGACCTCACTAACTGCATACTGATGAACGCAGCTGCCGCTAATGCTAACGCAGCTGCCGCTAATGCTAACGTAGCTCCTCAGGGACTGAAGTCGTTATTTTCTAACTTTGACAATCTAACATGTGGCAGCACATCAGCCCAGAGTTAAAGGGCTGTGACTGTTGGTAGTTGTGGTTGATTTTGTTCAAATACGCCGAATTGTGATATTATGGGTTATTATTGTTCAGATGATTTAGCTAAGCTAGCTAACAGATGCTAACGTCAGCGGTCTCTTGTTGCCATAGCAACAGTAAACATTCACGTGGCCTGATGAGCTGTAAACAGAGATACAAAACACAAGTAAACCTATAGCAAATAATAAATTTAATTTGCAATATTTACCATTGAATTTATTGTAATCTTTCAATTCATTTATTGTTTACTGAGGTGATAACTATCTAATAGGTATAATTTGTGTGTAAATGTGTTACTTTTACTGTAGTTTTCAAATGGCTGTGTATAGTGTTAGTGTATAGTCTTGAGCATTTTCAGGTCACAAAGATCTGGCTTTTTTGCATTGGGAAACACTAGTAAAGTGTCCTAATGAAAACACGACAAAGCCATTTGACTACCTTGTTCATAAATGATGGTGTCAGGACTTTTTTTTATGACACACACACTTTCATTGATAGGAATACTTGGTTTTGAGGAATGACCTCTATTTTGAGCATGTGACATGCTTTTGCAGGTTATCAACAAGGTTTTGCAGTTTGTACTAATTGTTTTGAGAAATGCACCAACTGTTGTGCAAATGTAAGTAATGATGTGAGAAAAACTCCACCCCGTCTCTGGTTTTGGGTTCTTCCCGTTAGTCTCGTCCCACCCCTGGTCATAACATAACTTCTGTTGTGATTTGACACTATAATGAACAAAGATTGATTGGTTGATTGCTATAGCTGTCAGTTTTAGTCCTTGAGTTCATAGCTACGTGCTTTATTTGTTAACTGCTATCAAGGAATATGACTCTCCTTTGTAGTATGTGTGAGAAAGGACGCCACGAGATTTGTGGACTTCTTCGTGGTGTCCGCTGATAATATAGTGGGCTGGTCTGGACAGAAAATGCCAGAGCTGAATTTTTGTCCCAGTCCACCCCTGGTAATGTCACTACCAAAGCTGAGACCAAACCTACGCCCTTGCCATCAGGAAACTCCATAAATCACCTCGTTACTGTAACTGACCTCTCTCTAATTCTCTGAGGTCGCGTACAGCCACAGGCCTGAGGTGTTCATTTGGAGGCTGCTGGTTAGCAATACTAATCAGTTACTAACAGTTACAAATAAAGCTATCTGTCCAAATTTAAGCAGAGCAGCCAGAGGGAAAATTGGATTGGATTTTCTTCAAAAAATGTGTCCTGGTTTCACCCAAATCAGTGAATAAAGTCATAAAGTTATGTTTTGAACAGTAATCCGTGACACCCTGCCCCCAGACACACTATTATTTTTAATGAAATGTCATTAAAAATACCTAAAAAGCAACTTGTTGCCATTGATGGGCCCTAATACTGGTGCTTAAGTGATAAAAACACTGATTTTGACTTAACAGGAACCTTAACATGTGGTTACTAATGAGGTATCATCTTGGCTTAGTATGATTGCAATCCATGAATCTCTAATAGACGTGGATACCACTGAGTTGCTCAGCCTTGCTTGCAATTTTGCCTTGTGGCCACTTGCAGTCCTGCTGCAAAAAATTCCCCTGCAGCGGCATTAGGATTTTCCCCATAGAGCACCATTATAAAACAGATGATTGTAAGACTGTTGACAGGACACCCTGACCTGCACACAAGGTCAATTATAAATCTTTCTATTGTGAGTGTTTGATCCATGGAGGTTCTGAATTTGTAGAACTTTTCTCAAGCTAAGAAAAGTGAATTCAAAATATGTGAAGTGATCACAGTATATGGACCAAGCGGTAACTCATGGGCTGGTCCAGCGTGAGAAACTACTGCACATATTCAGTGGGCCACATTACCAGGAAGTAAAACTAGAAGCTAGAAAACGTGTGCGCCAGGCGAGCAATTCTGACTTGACTGAATTGGTGCATCTTTGGGTTCACCGTCTAGTTCAATGTTGTAAACTAACATCAACTAATTAGCTCTTTACAAAAAGTACAGATGATGCTGGTGGGGATGTTGTTATTACCCTCCGGGAGACTTGATTGTCTGTTCTAAATTTCAGGGCAATTCATCCAGTAGTTCATCTCGTTGGCAATTTACGGTGGCCCTGAGGGTGAAAACTGTTTCTCCTCAAATGTTGTTGTGGTTTTTCAGGGCCTCCGCAGAAATCTGTCCAAAAAATAATGTTACAGTCTATTTAATACAAATCATAACCCACAAAGTAAATTGTGATCTTTGTTCTCGATTTTGAAATGCCCTGTAGGCTATAGCCTGACTTAAAATAGCGTAAAAAATTACCCATTTGCACTGTTAAAACAAAATATCACATTTAATACCGGGCTATTTAGGGGTTACTATTAGTATTCAGGGTTATTTATTAAGAAGAGTTATTTTTCGGCACAAGCTCCTCATCCACCATGCTGCTAGATATAATTCATGTTGCAATTATTAGAGCCATGTGAAATAATTTGTCCCAACAGCATCATTTAGATTGGTACACGACTCCATTGGTTTGTCATGAGGATAAGTTAAGTTCAGAAACAGAACTAATAGGACGTCAAATACCACAATCTCTCAATGCCTTTAAGATCGAACATGTGTACAATGTAAATGTTGAGCCTCACTCTGACCTAAGTCCATCTTGGCTAGATTGTTCATGCTCGTTCTGGGCAGTTAATTTCTGCTCTTTCAAGCTTTCTTTTCTCTCAGCACACCTTGTTCAGGTTCTTCTTTGGATTTTCCTGCCATTTTTTTTGCCAATTTAGAGGAAGCTGTGATATGTCACAGGTAGGTAGAAAAGTCAGCGGTCATCCATCCTTCTGGCATAATGGACCAAATTTCATGGCAGTTCTTCCAGTAGCTGTTGAGGCATTTCAGTCTGGAGGACCGGCACTGTCATCCCCAGATGCCTCGGCTTAAAAGGCACCGTGGAACCAGGAAAGTCATGTACATTAATAAGGTGACAGGCACAGACTCCTGCTTAATGCTCTGATAGCTAAGAGGGAGTGTTGGTGAGGTAAACCCATCAATTATACCACAATGTAGTAAGACATGGCCCCCTGCACACACTCTCACACACAAATATGCACACAAATACATCAGTAAAACGCATCAAAAATCTCTTTTTTGAATTTTTTAAGACTTTGCAAAAGTTTTCATATCTTATTGTACAAAAATAATATAAGTCTGTTTTGATATGTCATGTCAGAATTGGGAGTGTAGGCGTTTGGCCTGATTTATTTTTTGCCTGCCGCTGTGTATGTGTGTGTGCTCGTTCCAGCGTCTGCTCTTGCGACAGTTATGGTCTATGAAGCAGCAGGCACGTAGATGAGCACAGTGCTTTACACTGTTCCATTAGCCGTCAACCACAAACCATCACAAAGCACTGTCCTCCCGCTGTCTCTCTGCTTTTCCCCCACACTGCAGATCCTCTCTTTTCCCTGTTTCCCACTGAGCTGTTGCATTCCCTACACACTGTTTATGTAGGCGGGATGGCACAATAAAACAGGAAACTTCCTTGGGGAGCTGCTGATTGTGGATGCAGATGGTCCTCAGAGGAGTCAGAGGAAAGAAATGGTCAGAAAAGATCACCGAACTCTGTGATGCATGTGAGCCAGGGGTAGCCCAGCAGAGCCAGATGGAAGCCAGCCACAGAGGTAACTGGAGTGCAGCCCGGGTTGCGGGACACAGACCACTGACTGGGGACTCCCATTATCGTCCAGCCTCGACCTTATTGGATTTCCCCCGGAAATGTTTATTTCTTTCAGTGCCCCGCTGAGAAGTAGCTCTCCTACTTATCTCATCACTATTTATTAAGGGAGCCCCTGAGGAGTCCAAGCATACAAGCAGGTCTGAGTGAGGATGGGCGGTAGAGAGAGTACAGAGATGGAGCTGAGAGAGAGAAAATGTATGAGAGAATAAACTAGTTGCTGCATGATTTTCTTCACTTTTCCCAAGAAAGGGTAGTAATGACATGAAATGGGCTAAGAATCTGAAATGACCCCTCTGTGCTCTCTGATTACCTCTGTACAACCAGTGGCCCACTAATCAAAAGGGGTGGTTTGATCTCCGGCTGCATGTCGAAGTGTTGGGCTGTGAATAGAATAGACCATAGTCAAGTGCTAACAAAAAGCTCTATTTAAATGCAGTCCATTTACCATTTGTTCAGCTCAGTTTGGCTCAGATGTACGATGGTGCTGATGAAGACTCGTCAGGTTATTTTATGATTGCTGACAGTTTTGAGAAGTTGTGTTGTGTGTAACTTCTAAACTGTCAGCTGTTTCCTTTTTACACTGCATCTCTTTTTCCCTCTGCGGGCCGTTGTCTCTTTACTTCCCCTCTAGTTGTGTAATACTTGGTATTCAGAACAGTCAGTCTCGATTGTAGCACCGCCGATTCACAGGAGACCTATTCAGAGACTGAGGAAAGCCCAGGTGCATTCTTATAAAGTGTTCCCTCCTTCTTCATTTTCGGGGGGAGTGTCAGCTTGTCAAACTTTGAGGAGAGTTTTAGTCATTTGTTTGTGGTTTGTCCTCGACTTTACTCTGTATTTGTGTCCTGCAATGCCACACAACAGAGTGATACAGTTTAATTGTATTAAATGTGTAAGAAAGAACTCAGTCATTATCCTCACCTCCATGCTGATACAAAGGTCAGGTGAAGTTTTGTAGTCCACAAATCATTTCCTCCAGTACAGCCAATAGGTTTTGTGTAAAACAAAATTTAGTTCCAACATTTATGTGCCCTGCAGGATGAATAGTAACGACTGTGCCGATCCACTGCCTTTTCAGGTAAAGCCATCATCAATAATTGGGCTTGTGATGCAATACCTGCAAAACTAACGAAATTCCCGTCAGCCTCAGTTAAACTTGCAAATATGTTGTTTAACATAACCCACATTACACCTGCAAAACATCAACACGTGAGCATTTTCATTGTGGGCATGTTGCATTATATGTGTGCCACATTAGCATTTAGCTCAAAGCACCACTGTGCTGAGTACTGTCTCACAGAGTAGACTGTAGACTTTTAGCCTTGGTGAATCGTGCTTTAGTTTAGTAAATGTACCCTAACATTATATTTGAAGAATATGAAGATAAGTTGGCTTTATTTCTAGTTATATTTTCCCTGGCTGAGATTACAACATGAATGTAGTCACTTGTGGTGGATGGCTGCTATTTAACCTGCAGAAGACTCCTACCCTGCCTGGTTACAAGGCCAAATTGACCATTAAGTCAATAAAAGACAGTTCAACCATACTCCAACACATGCTGTGTGAGCCTGGTTATGGTCTGTGGAGTAATGACTGGTTTCCTCCTGAGACTCGACTGTTTAAAACATTCTGTAGCCTCACTGGAAACCACTGATAGACATCCTGATCAGTGAAGTGTAAAGAAACCAGATATAAGATCTCTGCCTCCGTTGGGACCCGAGGAGGACTGTGCATGAGCTCTTTGTATTACAGTTGTGTGCCCATGGCCTCTAAGTCCCTTCTCAGCACTTTCACTAAAGCTAGATTAGTGGATCTTCCATTTAGTGAAAAAATAAATATCCGCCTTTGGATTGACACCGTGAGCTTTTATTTTGTGATGTTCTGTGCTAGACGCTGTAGGTTAAGATGACAAGTCATAATTTAATCTTTGGTGTAACCACTTCTGCACCTGTCTCATATATAGCAGACAAGTTAAGGTGATTTCCAGCTTATCCAGTATCTTTAAGTCTAGTAAGCAGGTTCTTCTTGCTTGCAGTAAAGGAGGATGAATAGAAATATACTGTATTACCTTCTAGCCAACTAGACTGTAAATGCTGAGGTTGTAAATAGAGATTATTCTGTTACTGCATTTTAATTTATTTTCATATTTTACATTATATTATTTTAATTTTGCGGATCTGGCACACTGCTCTTGCTCATCATCACAATTTATTCATTTTAGTTGTGTTTTAGTCCCTCTGGACCTTCTTCAAGTGTGTTTAGTGTCCAGAGGGACCTGAAGTAGCTGGGGACTTGTTTTAAAATGTAAAAAAAAAAACTACCAAAAGACATAAAATGGCTCCATACTGCTCATCCAGTGTAATCCGAGTCTCCAGGAGCTCTGAGAGCTTAAACGCTTGATTCAGTACAGTCAGAAGGCTGAGTGCACTACTTCATATGTTTAAATGGTTTTTCATACTTTAGAATGTAGAAGGTCCTCTTTATAATTAGATGTTCATTTGTATAAAATGTTGCAAAGAGTAACAATTTACAGGGTGATAAAAAATAAAAAAAGATACCTGTTAGCAACAGTTAAATTAGAACATACTGCAGTATGTATGTAGTAATTGTTTAGTGACCGTGAACACCACAGGTACTTGTTTCAGTGTCAAGTGAACAATAACGCTTACAAGCTGTAATTAACTGGAGTGTTGCTTTGGCAAAGGTCTTCTGAAAACTTTGAAAAAGAAAGAGAATGTTGGTCCAGGGTTAGCGCAGTTGACATTGGATCATAGAATTACAGCTGAGCTGACTATGAAATGACAAACCTCAGTTTAACCCTAACCGCTCCAGAGAGAACTAAAATAACTCGTTCCCAAAAAAGCCCAATTGTACCGTTGTGGTTCAGTAATGATCCAGGGTCACCTACACTTTTCTGGTCAGGAAAAATAATTTAAATTTGATGGTTATTTGGGCGAAAAATGGTGTGTTCTCCCTGTCTTTCAACATTGCGGGGACATCAACTAAACGAAAGTATTTTTTCGCCCCCTCCCTAACTAACAGGCGTGGGGCGAAAATGACTATGGGGTGGGCAGTAGCTAATTCTTCCTGAGCAGTCATAATGGAAGAAATGGACATACAATAATGGAACGCCTCACAATGACCCAACACAAACATGAGCATGTCAGATTTGTTTCGCCTTCTCCTGCCTAGTTTGACAACTTCTCATTGTCTTCCATTTAGTTCAGTACAGCAAGGGAGGACTCATGCACAAAGAACCACTGAGGAGATTCAGACGACAGTCTGGATCTTGAGTGTTTCTACTTCACGCATTACAGGGCTGAAAAAGAATGTGCAAAAGCAGAAACATTTCAGTCCATGCTGGATTTCCTCAGTCAGAGGTCCTCCCAGGTTGCACTGTAACTTTTTATGCAGCTGCACCAGAGAAGAAGACAAACAGGAGGACATTTTTTTCAAAGGACAGTGTTAGCAACATTGCTATTGCTGCTGTTCAAAGAAAAAAACAACCATATGAATCCAAATTTGCCCTAGAAAAATCTAGTAGAAAGAATGGCTGTTTTCAACCTGGTCAAGTCCCGATGGTAAGAGGAAACACATATGAATGGGGGAACAGACTTTGACACAACACCGGAGTGCTCTCTTTGCTCTCCAAACTTGTTTTACCTCGGTTTCTATCAATCTCCCTCCTCAACTTCTTTTCCTCCTTCATCAGCGGGGTTCTCCTTCTTTGTGGTGAGGGTTTCCATGGTTACTTCACTTCCATTAACTTTCACTTCCATCATTAACTGAGGATAGCAACCTGGGGATGATCTCCTTCCACGCTTGTTTTCGGCCTCAATTCAACCTTCATTTGTCTGAGAAAAAGGTTTATAGGGAACTAATCTGTGCAAGGATAGTGCCCTTTTTTTATAGTCAAAGCAAAAAGTTGTTTATTGCCAGTTTAAGGCACAGCTCAACCCATGCATACTTCCTTTATGTGCACCTAGTTGTCAGGATAAAACATTAACAGTTAACGTTTCTTCAAACCACTGATACATTCACATTTGTTCGTATCATAGAGCACGTACCATGTCAACATTTCAACAGAACATGTCATATCATGTTCATATTACATGCTTATGACCTGACTTTCATATTTGGAGGTGGAGGAGATGGCGTTGGGCGTTTCACTATTTGTAAGGGTCACACCACGTTTGTGGCAACAAATTACTGATGTCTTTGATGGGAAGCCACAACATCTCCAGCTGTGTTACTGGCAATCGGGTGTTCTTAAAGGGGCAATATTTAGTTTTGGAAAGGAAATTCAAACTCACAATTTTAGATGTACAATATTAATGAGGTAATAATACAATTTCAGAAATATACATTTTTTTTCCATAACTGAAAATACAAGCTGTTCCTCAGAGGAAAATAAGGTCCCCAGAACACTGTTTGAAGCTAGAGAGGTGGCAGGGTCCGCCAAAGATAAACTAAGTAAAACAGTATGAAATTGTGTTGTCCTTCAAGCTCAGTTTGTTTATTCAGACATTAAAACAAAGAGCATTTGTTTATTTAGTTACATATCCAGTCAATGAAGATTAAAATGTCTTCCCCTAAACTACAAAGTGCACCTTTAACAAGACTTTGGAACAATTTCCAGATGTTTTTCTGGCGACAAAAAAATTATATTTTTGACAGTATATATCGTGACATCTCCAACCGTGTTTGTGGCGACCAAAACAGGTATTTTATGCCAAAACGTGATGTTTTCCTAAGCATAACCAAGTGGTTGTTGTGCCTAAACATAACCAGATCATGAGCACAGTGTTTTTTCTCTAAATTAAAATAAAGAAGTGAAGTTTTACAGTATGTACCAGTGGTTTTGCAGAATTGTACATAATTGATATATTCTGAGGATTAGGTTGGCATGAGACAGTGTAAGAAAGATATTTTCATTTCAATAAACCCACAGTGTAACCTTTTAACCGTCACCTTCTGGTCAGGAACATCAAAGCAAATGTATCACACCTGTGGGTGCAACACAACCACCTGCATGCATACAGTATATATTCCGCTCACCCACACATCCATCCTCTTTCAAAGGATGAATGGTTCAAGGTTTGCTTTCATTCATAAGCCCAATATTGCCATTGCCAGGTGGAACAGTAATCTTTAAGTCGTGAAAGATGGCAGGCTGTGATTGGTCGAGGTACTATTTGAAGTCTTGTCATTCAGCCAAGTCATGGCTGCCTCGAATGGCACACATCTCATCTGAAAAGACCAAAATATTGTGTGGTCTGATGTAGGCATCAGACTAAACATGTGATGTTGTGGCAAAATCTTTAAATGTGTGTGTTGGCCTTCATTCATACACACACAACAGAGAGGGAAGCAGCTGGCAAAAAGACATCAAATCATCACGGAAATACTGCAACACAAAACACGGCTCCACACACACAAACACACACATATGGAGTAGGTGTTGTGTTTATCTTTATTCCTATAGTGAGAGAAAGCATACCATCTGTCATATTACCCATTTTCACTTCTCATATAACCCTCCTTCACAACATGATAAGACACCACATCAAAGAAAGAGGCTTTACTGGAGAGGGCAGATATATTCATTGGCATACAGAAAGGCAATCACATAGCGCATGTTAAAGCGTGGCAACAAATTCAAGATGAAAGCAAAGTCCTATCTTTGGTCTCATCTGCCAACCAGGTATGGATTGGATGGGGAAAGTGCTTTGGTCTTCTTCTATAATTTAGTCTTCTCCTCAGTCCTGGAACTTTGCTGTCACCTTCAGACAACATCACACATGTTCCTCATTATGTTACAGAACATTAGTTCAAATCTATTTTATGTCAAAATGTTCTGCTCAGGTCACCCTCTGTACAGTAGATATACATTACAATACGGGTGACTTTAAAGGGAGATTTTCATTTACGCGTTCCTTTTTTTTTCATATGGACATTTTCCTCCTTTGTAGTGCACAGAGCCAAGGACATCGACGCTGTAATTTTGCCGCAGTCGAAGAAACCTTTTCATAATGTCCTTTTCAGAACACAAGAGAGTGAATCTATTACTGGGGAGGGAGAGGAGTGGGATAATGGGCTGGTAGCACCCCACTTATACAGTATACTCATTTTATGGTGTACAGCACAGTCACCATGGATGACTGATCCTAAAGAATCAGAGAGTTATTTTTTTATGATGAATTATTGTTGATACCTTATTTTATGGAGTCAGAACTAATGAGATTTTAGCAAAAAATGGCAGTTTAGGATGTACAAACTGAAGTCGCAGGTGCAGTCTGTGCTTTGATTATTTGATTGACCGGTGGAACACGTGCATGTTTAAAACAGCCAATTGTCCTCTTGGGAAACAAAAGACAACAGCTGGGACATCTTTTGAAGACAAGATAGTGCAGTGCACCATCTGGATAATGTACTGCAAAACTGAATGACAAAAATAAAAATATTAAAAAAAAAATCACTGTCTGTGTGGACGCAGCTGCTGAGCATGGATCAGCTGGATACATGCAACATCCACTGAAATGAGGATCTTCTTGGTAACAGAAGAGAATCCTTCATCTGTAAACATCCATAAACGTGTCATTTGTCTTTTCTATTCTCCACAGAGTGAAGTTGAAAGAAGGAGTGACGTTTCTCGGGGCTCGTCCCAGCAACCCCACCCAGTGGATAGTCAGCCAGGATGTGAGGAGTGAAGGCCACCGAGTGGTGACGCTCCACTGCCGCAGGAAGGAGTCCGGCTTCGATCAGCAAAGGTCAGAAGATAGTTCTCTTCATTCTGAAATAAAACACGTTTTTAGAAGATTGACCTTTCGGTTACCTTCCTACGATTTTAAAGTATCTCCAGCAGATAATTTCCACAACTTTGTTCACTGTTGTCTACAGATGTAAAACACACCTACGCCTATTGATATATTAAACTTTACAGTATGCAGCTCTGTTCTGTCAGCTGCTGAGGGAAAACAAGTAGGAAACAAAATAATGAGCTGAAAGATGCTAAAGTTGTTGAAAGGAACTGCAGGACTTGGTGTGAATTCTCTGTGTATTAGATATCGATCTAAATGTTACCAGTCTCCTTAACACAACCATGTGGCATCAGTACCCCAATGTAATATTTCCCAGTATTTTTTTAAGGCAAATTAACTAAGAAGGTAAAAGAAACCCAATGACAGTTATTGTTTGCAGTTTATTTTTTATTTTAAGAACAAAGAAGTACTGTTCTCACTCTCAACTATACAAATAGCAGCCTGGTCAGTGGCCCTACGCTTCTAAGTTTGACGCTGTGGGTACCCCTCTGGCATCACTTCTGAGGCACCCCTCTAATGCAATACTGGTTGGTGGTTGAGGTGGTTGGACGTGACGTACACTTGACTCTCCTTCTGAGGAATGTAGTTCCGGTCCTGTTTGGGAGCAAGAGTTGAGAGTTATGTTACACAAGTTAGTTAACCCATGTAAATGACACACCTTACATTACATGACTGAATGTAGTTATATTAACCCAGAGTATGATCTTTTCCTAAACCTAATCAAGTAGTTTTGGTGCCTAAACCTAACAAACTGCAACTGTTTGATAACGTTAACAGTCCAAAAGTCATAATATGTTATCTGTTTGTTGGCAAGCTTTATTCTGTGTAACCCAATGTTGTATATAACGTAGTATGGCTAAAATGACCATGTAGCCTGTATTTAGAAAGTCTACCAGGATGTTTCATATTACGTATTATTGCTAACTTGACTTCAAGTGCAAAACTGATGCTAGAGGGGTAGGACGCTCATCCTAGTTTGAAGGTTAATGTCTCTGACCAAGCTGCTGAATTTGGGAGTTGGGACCGAAGAGCAGGCTGCTGAGGAGGATTTCTCTCTGGCTATGCATGTTATCTTATAAAGTTTACATCAGCAGCATTTGGCCTTAATAATGGAAAATAAAGCAAATAAATACAATACAGTAGACAGAAATCATGTTGCATTGGCTGCAGTGTTTTGTGTGACCGTGGGACAAAAGGGGTCTGTCAGCTGTCTTTTACCTTGCCTAAACATTCTCAGAAGTAGAGTTTGCTTGAACCATCTGCCTCACAGTCTGTCATTGGACAATCTGTAGTTGAGTATAAGCATTAAGCATTCTGACGTCCCATACTCTTGCTAATGCAGTTTATATCCGGGCATTTCTTGAATTCACAAAATCAACATGCTGTGCAGCTGAAACACACTACATGCTACATTTTTTACATCATACTGAGTGCACGTTCTGACACAACAGTCATTTTCTCTGTTGTTAATACAAAAAAATATTAATTATTGCAAGCTTTAATTTCTGTATCTAAAGTATTTCAATTTCTTTACTAATTTGTTCTTGTTTATGGTCTACTAGGGGCCATTATATTCACATTTAGAGGCACAGCAGAAGTAGTTCTTTAGTTGTTGAGAGCCTTCTGCTTTTTTAAAATAACCTGGACGTCAATCCCATCGATTTTAAACTTTGTTCTTTCAAGTATTACTTGAAAACATTTCAGAGCTGCTCCAAATTGTCACTTTCTCACTAGTGATAATCAGACATTGATGTGCACTAGCTCGATCACTGAGAGGGAGTCATGGTTCAATCTCCTATAAAAGTCTGTTACATTTCCATCATTTTACAAAGTTCTGTCGCTCATTTGTCACACATTTTGCAAGAGACATACTGGAACGTACAGTGTGAGTGGTTATCAAACCAAACTGATGTTCCCCTCTGCTGAAATGACACAGTTGACCCCCCCTCCTCTTTTTATTTGCATACTTATTTTCTCCGCCAACGCCTCAAAGTTGTTTTGGTCATTTCCTATCTGTATTCACGTCCTTAAACTAATCTGGCAGATAGGGAAGTGATTGCCAGCACTGGGGAAAAGGTTGCTGTGTTAATTAAGTGCTGATTGAAGGCTTTTGTGTGTTTTAATGGTTTTTCCTCCTCGGATCAGGAAGTAGTTTTAATAGATCTAACTTTCTAGTGACAGGTGTAATTTTATGGATTAGAGGCAGATTTAGGGTTGGGGAAAGCTCCACTTATGTGCTCTTTGGCTTTCGTTCTACTTAGCGAATTCTAAACCACTCCCTTAAGAAACAGGACACTTGACATCGCAACTGCAACTTTATAATCAAAGTTGTGCAGGGGTTATTTAAGTGTAGAGCGGTCTGTGAAACATACATAATTTAAATCTGTTGGTCCAGTGATTTGTTTGGACATGCTGCTATTAGTGGATCCCTAGGAGGAATAATTCATGCTCCAGCACGTAAAACAAAGAATAACTGTGCCTGCCTTTGAACGGCCATGGCTGTAAAATCAGAAGCAGCTAATAAAGATTTTTTTTTAATAGACTCCTCATACAGTCATTTGCTGTGTGATGCTGCATTCAGACCCGCGGCTCGGCCGTGGTCTCAGTGGCATGTTTTTCAATTGGTTTTCAAATTTTCACTCCTCTGGACAAAACAGTTCAACTTTATTTGACTTCATTGGCAGTTTCAAACATGAGCTGCCCGAGGAACTCAGAGTCGCCTCCACACTGAAACTTCTTTTCAGACCTTCCTCTCACTCGTATAATAAGTTTTGACAGCCCAGTTGTATGAATAGAAAGGTTTCAGCTGCCTGCAAATATACACGGATGCAAAATATGCTGTTGATAATCATTTTGTTTGTATCCGCCTCATCCACCCTCTTTTTATCGACTTAAAAATTTTGGCTGTAGCTGCTGCAGTTTGTGTTCATGACTGAAAAAAGACTCAAAAAGCACATAAGGAGCAAAAACTGTAAGCTGAAGATGATTCATTACATTACAGGACACAAGATTTTATCTGTACAACTTTAGAGATGATTTTATATAATTTTAGCAGAAGCCTGTATAGTGAAAGCCTTTTGGGTTCTCTCTAGCAGCTGGTGTCAGCAGTTTCTCTGTAAACGGTTATACAGTAAAGAGCCGTCCACACCAAGAACAGTCATGGTAACAAAAACTGTAAATATAATATTTTTTAAAAATCTGTCCACACCACAACTGTAACGACAACGACAGTGGTAACCCATACCTTTGGACCTTTGGGATCACTTTCAGAGCAGTTTGATGAATGATAGAAACCCTGACAGTCAATCAAAATCCATCTGAAATTATCAATTAAAAATCAATTAGCTCAATTTTGGAGACATTTTTCTACAAAATAATGTTGCAGGAGAGCTAATAATATTTGTTTCAAACTGTAGTCTACCTGTTTAATGTGAGCTAATTGATGGCATTTAGTCACGGCACAGCACGGCATGGCATTGAGTCATAACAGACGTTGGCGCGGCGAAACCATGCACGTGGGGAAAACGATTGGACTATTGATTCTTCACATGCAGTTTTATGTTCCGGTGACCATTGTAAGTGAACTTCTGGCTCTCGCCCCATTCATTTCAACAGGGGCCTGGGCTAGTTAGCCCAAAATAACTTACAGAGGGTGCCGACTAGCAAGATTGGCCTAAAACCACAACGGTTCTCCTTACTCCCCTCATCTTTGAAGAATTTTCTAAAACCATATCCTTCTGTGTTTGCTTTTTGTTCGTTTTTCTGTGTAATGTTCAGCAGAAACAGCTCACTAATATCCATTTTCCAAAGCTGCCGACACACTGTTTACAGAATGTTATAAATGCTCACATCATTATTATACAGACCTTACGCATCAACAAGGTGTTTTAAAAAAAAAAAAATAAATAAAAGTTTGTTTTAAGATCCCAAAACATGACCTGTCAAACTGAATAAGTGAAGGGGCTGAACAAGTCAGTCCAAGTTGAATTCTTGGAATGCTCTCATGGATGTCATATATATGTCTGTGCGTGGCTGTAAGCTGCAGCATCTTGAAAAACATATAAAGCAGCTCTCAGCAAACTGCAGCAGCGAGCAGCAACACTTGGCAGCCGACTCCTCCTTCCCTCTGGAGCCATTCACCCCTTTCATGCAGGTATTTTTCTCTCTGTGCTGTCTGTCTCACAACCTCACCTTCTCTCCCACACACACACAAAAACACATGTGCTCTAGTAAAATCGTGTTTTATTAATTTACTAAGCGAAGGCTCAGGATACAAGAGTGAGCATATTTAGTCTAATCCCTACTGTTTGGGCCATGTACGATGGACTGCTCCTTAATCCCCAAAGCTGTCAAAGTCACTTCACAGAGAAGTCCAAAGACGCCCCGTGATGGCTCTACAATGCACAATGCTCCAATTTTTCTTTCGTCTTGTCCTCCCCGCTCCCAGTTATTTCAATGAAGCTCTTTTAGGAGGGGATTAGACAGAACTATCTCATCTGTTGAGCTGTCATTCAGCCGGCTTTCTTCTTCTCTGCTCCTTCCTTGAGGATAGGAGGATGATGAGGTGTGTGAATGCTCCTAGGTCAAAAAGAAGTGAATCCTTTTAGCGTCTTTATTTTTGTTTTTTAGCAACATGATGAATATTTGGTCCATTTCTTCACACATGAGCATTCAGACATCACTTTCATCAAGTACAATTTTTAGAACTTTGTGCACAACCTTGAGCTGATGATTCAGCAGATCACATGTGGGAATAAAACAGTTTTGAATTCAGAAATCAATGTATGTTAGAAAACATATCAGGATGTGAGAGGAGGGGAGATTCCCCTTCACCTAAGGTGTGGGGGGTTGTTAGTATTAGAACAGGTCAGGAAGTCATATGAGGGGCAGTTCTCTTCGCTTGAGGTGTTAACAGGTAGATGGGAAGACATTTACTGTCCAATAAAACATCGAAAGGTCACTGCCCTGGGAAAGGCATGATCAAAACAAACATCAGGGGGTCATTGTTTTGGGAAGAAGTGATTAATGACTGTAGTAACAGTATGTAACCCCTATTCTGTTGTATTTAAGAAACATTTGGAAGACTGCAGAGAGCACTGCAGGTCTTCTCTCCATGCTGCATGTGTTAAAGAGATCTGATTCATCACACTGAGTCTAAACTTCTTCGGAGAATTAGCAACTCTCTACCTCAACAAGGAGAATTTCCCATAAACACACCATCACCGTACTAAAAGCTGTTCACTTCCCGTCTTTTTGAAAAGGTGCTCAAAAACTTGAAAGTTGCTGGATAGTCACACTTCTGAAAAGCACGGATTAACATAATTATTTTACTGCAATGCAGAGATAAGCATTGGTATCAACTCATTTGCCCTTACAATTTCCCAGCTTTTTTCACCCAAAAATCATTACCCTTTTAATGCATTGAATGTCCAGTCACATCCAGCGAAAGACACTTGGGATGCAGCCAAGGAAAATAATGAAAAGCATGGAAAGCAGAAGGAATTGTAAAACTTTTTTAAAAAAGCATACATTTCTAAAAGGGTGAATGATTGTGAGCAACTGTCAAATGTTTTCCTACTCAGTTTCCACATGAATGGCTTTTTAGCTCATGCACAGTCCGGAGCAACATTTAGAAAACAGGATTTTCTGTGAACTGTTTTTAAATCAATATCCTGTAAATGTGAAGAAAAAATGTGACATGCAGATGCAAAACAGGAACTTCCAAATTTGTACTCCGCAACATAATCACAAAATATTTACATAATGAGAAAGGTCACATAGTCTTTTCTTCCAGAAAAGAGAAATATATTTATATAATTTACTGTACAGTTAAAGAACACTGGAGCTGTTAAAGATGTATACCCATATCATGTTTTTAGTCCAAACTGAACATGACATTTTTCACAAGTGGAATTAAAATGCATTTTTTCCATGCTTGTTTCTCTCAGTTTTTAAAAATGTGTTAAAATCCCTGTCAATGAGTGTCTCCTTTGTTGAGGTAATCCATCCACAGGTGTGGCATATCAACAAGCTAATTAAACTGCATGATTAGTGCACAGGTGTGTTCTGGCTTTATCACTCAACACATTTAGCATGTTGACATGCACACAATAATCCAGTTTTTGCTCTTATTCTTAAAAAGACAATATTCCTACCAAGCTGTTCACATGGCAAATGAAAATGAATATTCCTCTAATATTCCCGTTTTTCATGCAGCCGTGCATACTCGGATAAAAGTAATGATGCACTTCCTATTCGGCCACCTTCTTGAAGAGGTTGGCATTGTGATATTTACACATATCCAAAAACCTGTTGATATCCAAGTCTTTTTTTTTCTCCTTCCAACTAGAAATGTGGGCTTTACTTCTGTGCGTGCATCTCTGCTTCAGCTTTGCAAACTGTTGGCTGGATTGTTAACAGTGCACAGAGCTGACCGCATGCTGTACATGAACAAGAAGCCTTGTTTCGCAAATTGCCGCTAAAAACCCAATTGAGGCGCATATTCCAAATTCTCTGTATCCACGTCCAGAGAATGCTCTTAAAACAAGAATAATACCGGCATATCCAATGTCTTGCTACATTTGGGATCAGGCCTAATAAGGAATATTCAACTTCCCATTATAATAGACACTGAAGTAGTAACGCTGTAGTATCTCCAGAAAGAGACACATGTGCAATCTGAAATCTGGCGGCAGCAGATGATGGAATGAATAATATAGACTTTGGAGCAGTGTTACCTGACTTTTATTTCATATTCATATTTTCAGACTCATTCAGTATTCTCTAGTTTTGGTAGAATTTCAGCTGGTGCTTCATTTGCAAATCTAAAGCAAACGTCTGTAGTTTGAAGGGTGAGAGTGGCACAGCTGCCCAGGGTGAGCAGCTGTCAGTGAGAGAACTAATGACACCAGTAAACATATATGTCAGCAGTAACTGCTCTCATGATTGCACTGAGGTTGGATTTTCTTTTTAACACACACTTGGACTGAAAACTTGGAACTGAAGCTCTGACTGTCAGCCTGGGTACAAATGGATCTTTGGCGCCGCGACTGGACGTTGGATTGTGGACTGGACTTAAGTGTCATTGAATAATGTCCGGGGGGATGCTAATTGAAGCCTGTGTGTGCGTGCACCATTATTGGAGCCCCCCACTGTGAGCACAAGAGCACAGTGCTACTGATGGGTCAGGTGTGCATTATGTGCAGGTTCACTCAGTCTCTTGAAGCTGCTCAGACCGGCCAGCTGAGCCACTTCTTTCTTCCTGTCCACAGCTGAGGCCCCAACCACACCCGACTCACTGTGAATACATTTATTTAGAAATGTATTTATTTAAAAATAAATAAATTAGACGTTATCTGTTCTGCACTTTCCAACTCTTTCTCCTTGCTTACAGGCAACTACAAATTAACATTTGCTTTACAGCCAAACGCAACATACATTTTTGTCAGTATTCATCAAAAATATGAATTGCTGCAAATACTCATCACATAAAATATTCTTTTCAGAGTAGTGACATACTCAGAGTCTCTGTCTCAGCCCTGCAGATATTGAATTCTCCTTTGGTAATGCAAACCTGCACACTTCCCCTGACTGGCGGCATCCAGCCTAATAAAAGCAATACTGAGGTGACAGTTTTTCATCAAGGGGTGCTACAGTGTGAAGACAGGTTGGGCTTTTGACTGAAAATAACAGAGCTGATTTCACCCTAAAGGAAACGCCACCAAACAGCTGATGTCAGTTCTTTTCAAATTACTGAAAGAAATCTGTTGAGCATGCAATAATGAGTTAACAGCTGTCTGGGACTTTGTCATGAGATGTTTTAGAACTGCTCCAGTTCCACTGCATGCTGGGTCACACACACTACCTTTTAAAGCTACGGTCATTTATTGCCAATCAGACTGAATAAGAAATGCTTTTAAGCACAACACTTATTCACAAAGAGTGGAATTTGTTGAAATGACCCCTCATCATCTAATTTATACTGTGGGATAATGTTGCGCATTATTCTCTGAAAGAATAACTAGCTGATTAATAGAGTATTGATGCCTTTGAATTTATACGTGTTATTATGTAAAATTAATTGACTGTTCACTACACCCAGCCCTGAACAGCCATTGTCAGACCATAGCTTACCAATGAGGCACTACAGACCTGTAATCTTCAGATTTTCTCACATGCAGAAACAGTGTATGGGCTCTCATAAGGATGATATTCTGCCCCCTTGAAGGCTGGCGTCTGTTTTATCTTCACTGCAAAAGTGTTAGGCGTTGATTTAACAGTGTGTTGGTGTAATATACGCTGCAAACGTTAGCATGCCTGGCTAACTGGCTTATGCTGCAATCCACTGCACTCGAAACACGGAAAAAAAAACTACCTCTAACACGGAAAAGTGCAACGGAACGGTCATCCAAGTCGGAATGTCAAGCTAGAAACTCAGATCCACAAAGCCGACTTCTCCTACATAAACTCTCAGATGACTGAATGAGTATGTGAAAGACCATAATTTGTAAATTTTACTGTCTGAGATTACAGCTATTGCTATTATTATTATTATTATTATTTGTGATGTTTTGTGTGTTTGTTTTATTTTCATGTGTTTGTCTCTGTTCCTATTTTGTGGCTTTCGTTATGTCTTGTCTTAATTGTAAATAAAAAAGGGAGAGAGAGAAGAAAAGACACAAAAACAAAGAAAAACACAGATGACATCACAGCAGTGTGACGCCGCACACACTGAACAATTACCTTTCACCTTTTCATCATTTTTTAGTTAGTGTTTGTGTTGTGTGCTGTAACAACAACTTTGCAGTTGCCATTTTCATTTCAGTTGATTTATGCTTGATAGAAGTCTTTACAGTATGATCCTATCCCTCCCATATTACTTTAAATGCCCTAATGTGTTAAATCAGCTGCTATTGATGCTGCGGGCATGCATGGTTTCCTGAGCAAATGCACTGGTATACATTTAGGTTGGAAATCAGATATACTGACTCAGAAATATCAACTATCTAACTTGCAATGGATTACAGCATTACTACCTATACAAGTAGCATGAATTATTTCCAAATAATATGGGGTATGTCATCAGCTAACTTTATTATTATGTTGAGCCAAGCTAGCCAATAGGAGTTATGGACAGGGGGGACAAAACATTTTTAAATTGGGCCCCTCATCCACACCCGTTCCAGCCACAGCACCAGCCGCCCACCCTTAGCTCTAAAACCAACACGGGCAATTTCAAATAAGCTCTTGGTCATTAGCCTTGTAGTGACACAGATGGAGCCTCTGACAGCTGTTTCCAAATTCAGTGTTATAAACACAAACAGGCCATGTTCTGTTCTGCATACAAATACCCAGAGAGTAATATACAGTGATTTGTTTCAGATTATATTGTCACAGTCACAGGTATATTCTTTCTTCAACTCAAATCAAAACGAAAAGAAAAAATCCCTCCAATGAATGAGTGATAAGGGAACAGTAAAATCAAACACTGAAGAAACGACTGCAAGGCTTTAAATCATGAGATCAAATCATGGTTGAACAAATAAATGTACTCCTCTTCCATCAAATTCATTCTTGAGGGCGGCATTAATCAAAGTATTGGTCAGATTGAGTGCAAAAAAAGAAATACTATGGTCATCAGCTTGAATGATGATGATAATAATATAAACAGAGGCTTGTCTCTCCTTCAGTGGAGCTCGTCTGCGTGGAGTCAGCTCTCGCTCAGTTTCTGATAGGGGTGATATCAGCCTGATTATTTTCTTGCTGATATTAGGAACTGTTGCAATTTTTAACCAGGTTGCAGCACAGCCTTATAAGGGACGTGCAGCAGTATAGTTTTATTTGCTAGTCTCATGTTTTTTTTAATTATAAAAATACATTTATCTATTTGTCATTTAAAATACATATAAATTCTGTTGTCAGTGATAGGGGTCAGTAAGTTAATTGTTGTACTTGATCCCATTTAAGGGTCAACCATGCAGCTCTGCAGGGGGCCCCTCCCCAGGCCCAGGCCAATGCTGCTCCTTTATTTTCATGTCCTCTAAAATAAGGTGATCAGTTTTTGCCCTCCAGATATAGATTCCATCTCAGTATTTTAGGGTCACATCAAGTATGTATATAACCATTAAGCACTTTATGTTATAGGCTTTTCATTTTAAAGCAGCTACAAGGAACAAAATTACAAAATATCTTAAACCCACTGTAACACAATCCCTCGAACTGCAAACAAGGTCAATTGTGACTCTATATTATGAATTTTTGATCCATGTATGTTTTAAATTCATACAGTCTGTGACAAAATCTTAAGTCTATGGGCGGGGCCAGCAGTAGAAACTCTACTGCACATGTCCATTAGGCTGCAAAACCAGGACGTAAAACCTGGAAGCTAGAAAACTTAGCGAGCAATAATTTCCTATATATTTATTTATATATTTGTATTTTGTTGATTGCTGTTGGTTATTTGTCATCCTGTAAATACTCAATGACTAATTGATATACTGTAAATTAATGAGAGAGTTTTCCTTTTATATACACCTGACTGTTTGTATAAGCTAAAAGTTTAGAGAGGACAGTCTGGGGTCTAAACTGTGTATATACATCCACATATAGATGCAGGTTATTTTTTCACTGTCCATCAAATGTTGAAGGGAACATGGTACCTTTTCTTTGACAGGTGGAGATTTTCAATGATGGTGCTACACTACATCAAAGAAATCAAATGAATCTCAATAGCAGGGGACAAAATTGCTGTGTGGGGAGCACATGATATTGGCTGAAGTGCACTTTGGTAGATTGAAAAGTTCCCTTTGTCACCATTAAAGGCAAACCTGTTCAAAACAAAAGCAGTCCTGCCTCCTCAGCACGTCATAAGGCATAAGTGGAGGCCTCGGTAAAAGTGTCTGGCCCTTGGTAGTTCATTAAGACTGTCCGGGTGCAGATGGATCTCTTTTGTGAGCCACGACTTCATTAATCCCCAACACCACACCCAGCAGAGGGACAGCAGGCAGTCCACTTATTATAGCCACTTCGCAAGAGAGCCAGTTTGAAGGGAGGGGGTGAGCAGGAAGGACATATATATTTAAATATATTCTTTCATTATCCTTACTTCAAACAGCCTCATCTTGGCCGGTTTTACATTGTCTGAATCAAATCTGCACAGAGATCCGATTAATATAATTAGATTCAACGTACATTAATTTCTCTATAAAGATACATGAGTTTCAGTCTAAAGTAGGCTTGTAAATCTCATCAAAGTGAATGCTCAGGATTCCAGAGGGAGAGAAATCATATAGCTATGTAATAACGGGTGATATTTTGCAGTGACCTCACAATTTATATCAATTTTAAAGTCTGGAGAACCTTTAAGAACATAATTATTTATAGTTTGTGACATTTACTGCAAACCTCCAGGAGAGCTTTATCAGTCCTGAAGACCCCGAAAAAGTCTAATTACAGTAAAAAAAACTTTAAAGATGAACAAAGGATAAAGAAAATCACTACAATGCTGAGATGGTAAGTAACATATATATCGTTACTGTACTTAAGTACATCTATACTATCTAATCTATACTTTCTTCGAGTATTTATTTTTTTGACAACTTTTAACTTTTACTCCCTACATTTGAACATAAATATCTGTACTTTCTACTATGCATGGCAGGCAAAACGCCATCAAAGACGTAACAAGATGGAAACAGACAGAGAGGGAGACTGGAATAGGGAGAAAAGGTGTGTTAGTGTCTCGTATCTGCAGAGACCCTGCAGCCTCCTGCCTGGATTTTTGTATTTTATCCCTTTGTTGCTGTGCTCGGGGCGCTTAACCAGCCCGAAATGTTGTTTTTTAATGTCCTGGGAATGAGACTCAACAATCAATTATCTTTGTGGTGCGTTTCCAAACAGCTCGGACAAATCCTACTGATTCCACCTTTAAGTTTAATAGTCCTTGAATTATATTAATATGACGTGAGGTTCAGTTAGCTTCGCACAGAAATCGCCGGTAGAAATGTCCTTCAGAGGGACACTTCATACTTTTATACTCTGAGTTCTTTTCAGAGCCTGTACTTTATTACCTTTACTTGAGTAAAGAAGTTGAATCAGTACTTCTACTTGTGTAAAGAATGTGCAGAATTTTACCACCTCTGGATAAAAGCAATCAAAAAGTCACAATCACATGAGAGAAATTAGATACAGATTAAAAGGAATGAGAATAATAAGATGATAGAAAGACTAAAAGGAATAAAAACAAACAATTTCACATAAAAGCAGGTCTATAAAAGTGGGTTTTAAGAAGTGATTTAAAAGAACTCTTGTCAGGTAGATCACTCCAAATCCAAGGGGTCCTAATGGCAAAAGCATAGTCGGCTTAAGTTTCAAGCCTCAACTTTGGAACGGCCAAAAAGTTTGTAAGGCTGCAAACGGGCTCATATTGGGACAGCATTTCTGCTGTGTATCTTTGGGTCGACCCAGAAGAGTTTAAAGTGATCAGTAAAATCTTAAAATCAATTCTAAATCAGACAGGAGGGGAATGGAGAGAAGCCATAATTGGGATTATGTGATGTCGTCACTCAAAGCCTGTTAGAAGAATTAAGCTCTTTTCACAATCATGAGTACATGAACAGGTCAGTGCTATTTCTGTGATTTCAAACTTGATTTGAAATTAGATGCTAAACCCTCTTGATTTTTGCATAAATCAAGTGCAACAGCCCTGAGACTGAGCCACATGCTGTAGGCTTTAATGCTGTATAATGCTGCATAAATCAAGTCTGAAATGAAATGGCCCAATTACATTAGGGCCAAACAGGAACGCTAACTTGACAGTCTTAATGCTAACACCCTTAATAATGAATCAGCCCTATTCCCACTGACCTCCATTTACAGTAAACACTCACTGGAGCCTCATTGGCAGTATTTACCAATACGCAACTGTCTACACTGCTCTATTTTCATCTTCATCTCTTACTGTAGTAATAGAAATGTGATCTTTCCTCATGTGTGACCAGATGTGTCACAGCTTTATACTCGGGCCCTTTTTCGATCAAGATGGAGTGAATTCTGGGGGTGTTATTAGGTGCCATATTGTAAGGCTGATGAGAAAGGAACATTCAGATTTCATTTAATAGAATAGATGTGGCTTGGTTTCCTTTATCAGGACCGGAGCAGAAATGTGGCATTTTCTGTGTCTCCCCAGGACATCCAGCTGATTACAGCAGTCGGCCCAGATTACATCTGAATGTTCAGGCTGCTCCTCTGTTCCATTGCCAAGTAAACAATAAGGGGAAATAATGTCCCAGTGCGCCTCACTACACTTTTTTTTCCAGTTTAGTCCAGACAGTAATAGCACTCAATGGGGAAGATTCAATCTGTTGCAAATGTAATCATTATCCAAGTTTAAAACTTTATCCATAAATCACATTGGCTTCACATCGTGACCTAAAAAACAGGTCAATGATATGAGGAGCAGAGAAGCTCAGATTCACTCAGTTCACGCCATGGCGGCTGCTGTCACAGTTTGTTTGTGGTAGAGAGTGTATGTGCAGAGGAGAGACAGATTGAGGTTTGCATGTGTCCCAGAGAGTTCATGTGTTTCAGATTTATAAAGGTTTATGAGTGAATATCCTGCTCTTAGAGGTTAATCCCCCATGGGATTAGATGGTGGCCACCAGTGTTTGGAGCGTTGCATTACTGCATTACCAGAGGTTTTTCTCTTTTGTAGTTACTTACAGAAAATTGCTTTTTAAAAATACATAATATGACAAGTAAAAGTACTCTTTGTAGGTCATTAGATTTACATACTACAGAGTATGTACAGAGTACTTTTCTTGTACAGCAATTTTATATGTAATTGTATATTTGTACACAGAACTGTGCTATTACACCATTAGTCACACCAAAGGATCAATTTCCATTTTTGTTGCTTTCTTTCATAAAAGATTACTGATAACTAAAAATGTGACATTCATTTGGTTAGTTGTTTAGATTAATTATCTATATCTATCTATAATTATTGATTCATTACAGTGAACAGTGTATCAGTGTTACTGGGGATTGAAACGGTTACATATGTGTGTATTTTAACAGAAATGATAAAATATGGGACAAATGTAATGCAGTTTTTGGATCCAAACTAATCCAAAGTGATGTTATGTATTAGAGACCAACAGCTTATATGTCCCTTCATGTCATCACATCAAAGAGTAGAAAGCAGCCAACCACACACAGTGTACTGTCACTCACACACACGCCTTATTGGAATTTATTGGACAAAATACAGCATAAAGAAAAGGACAGCGAATCATTCATCACTCACCAACCACATGTCAGTTTCCTTTTTGTTCTTATTCACTTTTTTTAAAAAGTCAGTTTGAGTTAATGTCCGTTATCTTTTGCTCATATAACCCTACCATCAGGACAATCAGTTAACTTTTGGGAGAAAACATCTTTATTACAGTCCAGTCTATTGACTAGTTGCCCCTAATAAACACAAATTTGTTGCTCGTTATTGTCTCAACTTCTATCCTTACCTACCAGTAGGTTAACAGTAAAACATTCTGATTTCTCTGCACATTTGTTAAAATACATCTCTGTAAACACTTCTCCCTTTGCCAAGATAATCCATCTTGCTGCAGGTGTGGCGTATCAAGATGCTGCTTAAACAGCATGATTGTTGCACAGATGTGCTTTGCACTGGTCACAATAAATGGCCACTCTAAAATGTGTCGCTTTTTCACACAACATAATGCCACAGATGTTGGAGAGTGTGGGAGAGTGTGGGAGAGTGTGCGCTTGCTGGCTGTCCACCAGAGCTTTTGCCCTTGAAATGCATGTTCATTTTTCACCCTCAGTCATTTCCACTCGTCTTTTTGAGAATTTGGCATTACATCCAACCGGCCTCAGAATTGCAGCCCAGGACCTCCACTTTTCCACTGCAATATAAATTTGAGTCCACGAGTGACAGTAAGTTTATTGTTAATACACCTCAAATACAAAATATACCACTATATACTACTATACTACTATAATATAATTTGCTAACTGTATTCTGAAGTGTTACCCGTCATTTTCTTTTGGCACATGAGTGACTTTGTCCCTTAAATCAACTGTTTATGTGTCTGTGATCTTATATAAATACAAAGTTTAACAAATTACTGAATAAGAAAACTTTTGTCAATGGAACAGACTGACTTCTCTTTGTGTTTACACCCCCCCTCTGTGAAGGATCAGGAGGTGTTGTTTTGAAATACTTTGGTGTGAAACAAAGGCCAAGAATAAGCACGGCACTGATTTATTTCCCCTGCTGTCCTCCCATAAATAAATGTATGATCTTACCCTCTGCAGAATGTCCTTATGTTTCCTGAGCAGACAGACACAGTTTAGACCTGTGGTTAGATCAAAATTGTTGCTGTGCTCGCTGCAGGTAGCAGAACTCAGTCAGGGAGGTGAAATGGGTTGAGATGTAAACATGCAATTGTCTACACACATTCTGACAAAAAAACTGTGAGCTTCTCTTCTAATTACATCATCATAGTGTCTATTGAACAAGTACTCGGTTTGGATTGCATTGCAATGAGATTTCCCACATTCAGCATTATCTTGTAATGAACAAAAGAGCAGTGAGAATAAGCTCCACTTGTCTTTAATATCGCCATTCAAATTTCTCTCTACAGCTCCTTCCCCACAGATTATCTAACTGAATAGGCAAAAGAAACCTTGGCCTGCAGTTGGCTCCAATTAACCTCCGTTTAGCTTGGCCTTCAAGATGATTGGCTTTTATACCAAAGCCTATTCCAGTTAGAGAAATGTCTTCTCTGGCACCAACGCTGTCTCATTTCTCTAACCTGCACAGGAGAAATATTTAAATGAGCCTATTAAAACAGGCCCTGGGCTGTTGAGAATGGTATAGGAGCTGTATTTGGAGAAGAAAAAATACGGGGGGGGAGTTCACGTGCACAAAGGAAAGGGACATTGAAGAACTCAGCACATGTAACACAACTGGGCAGCTCTGCTTTCAGTTGAGCACATTCAATCAACCGGAGGACAAACAGAAAAGGTACCAGTCTCATCCTCTCATCTGCACCACAGCACTTGTGTGTGCCAACACTGACAAGCAATCTTTTGCTGTCCTCTGTTATCATTCCCAGCCTAACCAGCTGAAAGCAGAACTCTGTCCACCTGATAACGTGCAGGGTAAAGGATAGCTGCAGCTGCAGCCCGGTGCCTGTTTAGCAGGACTTACCAACCCTGACATGTAATCAGACGGTGTGTGCGCCTACATGGGACACATGGAGCCTGGAGTGTCTCGACATGGCAGGACCAGCCGACATGTTCATGCCTCCAGATGAGATCCCACTCTGTACATGTCATCTCTTCCACCTTGAACCTTCACATGTAAACACTCGGTACAGATACACAAATGGACATTCACACGTCAGAGTGAAGCAGCAGAGGCTGTCATTGGCTTGTGGAGGTCACTCTGAAAAGACATCCGCAGTTAATCGATGACTTCACAATTTTACTGCAGTTTGTGCCAAGAACATATCCCTGATTAACTGTCACTAAAAGCCACAAATCTGCACAGCTGATGTGTCTGGAGTCAGGAGAACTGTGCTACAAAAAAAAGGTGTGACAGTAATATATTACTTTAAGCAATAACAGATAACATGTTTCTAATAGGATTTGCAGTAATGTTATTACAGTTACTATTTCCAGTTACCACCTAAATCTAATGTCTTTCAACCTGGTTAGAAACTAGTCCCCAGCGACCCTTTTAAACTGGTTCAAAGCAGCACATAATGATATAAATGTTTTAACTTTTATCATTATGGACATGCTAATCATGGTTAGATCAGTTAGATTCTCCACAATTCTGTTGTTCAGTTCATTTGATGAAAACCAAATCTTTGTTCAGGTTTGCTGGCATGGTAAGCAAAAGAGTGGTGACTCCCTATCTATGAAGCGGTAATTACGTTCTAATTCGTGTTCATTCCATAATTTATATTTCTTTTGTTATGGTTGGCTCTCAGGCCATAACAAATAAGGGAAGCACACGTGAGGGATTAAGTAAATTAAAGGAATTTTATTTAACAAAGTAGAATTTTAAGATAACAGATGTATCAAAATATGTGGCTTCTAACAAAGAAATCTACTGGAAAATGTATACTAAGTTAACTCAACCAAATAAAGTACACAGAAAATCAAAACACTATAAAGCAAGAAGATTTGGTGCCAGTAGAAGAGGGAGCCATATGACTGGCAGGATGGTCAATGGAAACTGGAGGCACTGGCCAGGTGCTTCCAATTCCCTGATCAGCCATCAAGGGACCGGCAACACTGAACCAGCAAACACACAACACAGCAAGCCCTAGCAGAGGCTAAAACACAATCCAGGTTGTGAATATTGTCCTGTGAAGTCCAGCACTCACTGTCTGCCAACTTCATTCATCAAACCAAAACATAACTTCTTTAGACAGGAGACATATTTTCTCTTCTTCTTGCCCAGTGTTGTTGGGTATGTTTGTTTAATTTACTGTACGATGCACCCTGCAACACAGAAGAGCCCCTGGCGTAAAGCAAAGCACTCCAGGTTTGGAAGGCCAGTCAGCTCTTTCGTGTATCTCTGCCGTCATGGTAGAACGAGCCATTATTGGCTATCATCTAATCAGTCACCCACGGCTGTAGCCGGAATATTTCAATGCATTATGGTGTGAAATCTCGCCTCACAGACTGCTTTAGCGCCTGGTCAGGGCAGTTTTTTCAGTGACAGCCATCTTTTTTTCAATTTTCTAAATGCAGCTGAATGCCGACGATGTGAAAGATTCTGATAAACGATAAGTCTTGATTGAAAGTAGAAGGTTTTATAGTCAGCGAAGAGCAGGTTAGTCTGAGGCTATAGTAGTGAAACAATATTGTGCTCCTTCATTTTATGTTGCCTTTTCGTACTTCTGTTATTTTGGTAAAAGTAATGAAAAACTAGTGTAACCAGTAATGCATTACTCTACACAGAGGTAATATTGTAAAGTAACGTATTACTTTAAATGATAGTAACTAGTAATATGCCTGTTAGAAGTTACTGTCAGTGACAGCAAAGCCACAGAAGCATCTTATTCATGCTGTGCTCCGCCTGATGGAATCCAACATTTCAGACACTTGTCGTTAGTCAATCATCGGACGCTCTAACTGAACTCCTCACAGCCTGTGGGTCGACCCTCTGGTTCTCACAGGCTGTAAGTAAGTGAGCGGCATTGAATCCCAGCACTGAATATGTAAATGCATGCCATTAAAGCTCTCTTTCTTTAATTAGTCTCTAGATTTCATGACTGAGTGCTTCCAATTATGGATCAATGTCTCATTCCTGCTCACGGACCTCTGGGTGTGTGGAAGCATTTTCTTTCCCGTTACAAAATGCTTTATAATTTCTTCTCTGACTAGACGGCCGTTGACATCACACTCCATAACTGCTGATCAATGATAAATTCTGCTGCATAAGCCTGATATGTATATTACTTGCGCGGGTAAGACTTTCTTTTTAATATAAACATGATCAAATTTCAACAAGCATGCAGTTTTATTAGTGGAACGGCCCGTCTGTATTTCGCTGTTGATGTGTGTACAGTGGATGCAGTATGTCAGGGAATGTTGGGCTGATGTGTGTGTAATTGCTCTGGTAGTTATTTAGCTCTGAGCTCATTAAGTGGTGCAGAAGAGGTGGCTAAATTCTGCTTAATACCTAAATGTGCTCCTGACTGGGAGTTGGGTGCATACTGGGAGGAGGTGCTGATGTAGCGCTTTGAGACTGTAAAATGCTACTCATGTGCTTTAAAAACGGCCGTTAGGGTTCACTTGCTGGAGCCCACGATTGCAGCTCAGAGGTTTTATGAATCCAAAATGTAAGTAATGCTAGTGTTAATTGGCTCGCGAGTGTCATTGTGTCCACATTCAGTGCTAATGTTTATGTGCACTGGGGTTTCAACGGCATTTACTGAGGATGATTTTTGCAAAAGTTAACCTATTTTTAACCCTTTCTCCTGCTGTGCCCGCAGTTGGCAATTTCTCCTGACACTTTTTGTACATTTTGCATGTTTTTTTGTTGAAATTATTATTAAATTATTTTACTGTGAGCTATGAATTCAAGACTTATTGAAAGTCATTTAAATTTCACATCCTTGTATTCTATTCATCTGCGGTGAAGGGTTATATGGGGGCAGGGACATTGGTGGTAAGCCATTTGCCGATACGCCATATGATCTCCCTCTTTTTCACAGCCTAATGTTGGCAGATATGGATTGATTTTTGATGCTTCTGAGAGCAGTCAACCACTGGTGACTGGGCTGCCGTTGGCCATGTCACGGGTGTTGGTGAGCGTCTGTGGTCCTAGTTTTTGTGGTGTATCCTGCACTTTCTCTGGGCTACTTCTGTTGGTTTGGTGTGTCTGGGCCAAGGTTGAGTGCATTTTCTCCTACTTTCAACCAGATTGAAATAAATTTACAACATAATTTTGAATCAAAGATAATCCAACAAGTAATCAAATAATTTTTGATGTGTTTTCACAGTAAATGAGCAGTCAAATCCTTGTTACATCGTTCAATTGGCTGCAAATCGACTGTTTGTGATTACTGGCCAGCCTTTAGACAGGCTGCTAATGCACTGAACCTTTTTGATGACTAGAAAATACAATCAGTGATTTGCATAATCAGCCATAAATTTGCTGTGAAACGTAAACAAATTGTTGGAAAGAGAATGTATTTGAAACTCTCAGCACATTTGGAAGTCAGTCTTAATAACCACCTGACAAGCGTTGCACACTGAAGGAAAACTGATTTTTTTAGTGTGAGAGACTAGCCAGTGTGTGGGTGTCAGGGACATGTATTGTGAGTCTCTCAATTAAAATGGATCTCTTAAGGACTCTTTGGAAGGTAGGAGTTGACTCTCCATCGCTGCCTCTCACCCCTCCGATCTGTGGGACACTACATTAAGACTGAGGTACAAAGCAATCATGCCCACACAGCCTCCGCATCAATTCCTCACCAACACTGTAATTATCAAAAACAAAGCAGTTCTGTTTACACCCGTGTTTGTGTGGAACAGCAGGAGTGTGACTTGTTTATTTAAGTGTGTAAAAGTAAAAGTGCACATGTATTAGTTAACATGGACGTTTGCCTTCTAGCATCATTTTATCCAATTCTAAGAGGTCTCTGCTGTTGAGGTTAAATTCTTTTTAGTAAGATGCCTGAACAGATCTCACTCTGCTGTTACAACAAATTCGACATCTGGCTCTGCTGTCCTTATTTACCACTGACCTGTTTGCAAAACACATGCTGTAATATTGAGCTGATCCTCTCTCTGACTCTTTCACCCTTTTTTGGGACTCGCAGAGTTGGAGCTTAACCATGCACATCCTACAAGCGAGGGGGGGTGAAGCTTCTGTTGCATTGATCTGATATTCTGGGCCTCTCTGGTCAATGACTCTTGTGTGTTCTCCTGGTTCTGTTGCCATGCCAACGGAGCCAGAGCTGAAAGGACCAAGGTTTTGGGGGTCTTTAAGGACTTTAGCGAGGAGGACAGGCGTTGCCAGTGTCACAGCGCCTGCAGGTGCAAGGGCAGACCCAGACGGTCACATGATGTCACTCGCAGATCAAGCAGGGTGAGTGTGCAGACCGGGGAGGGATCAGCTCATCTGCTCGTATTTGCATCAGTGCCCCAGGGCTCAGTGTCTGCTGCCCCCTAGTGTGTGTGTGGATGAGTTATCAGCAGCTTTGCTGGTGGTTAATGCCTGTTATCCAGCCTTGAGATAAGTGCTTTGATGTCGGAAAAATTGAGAGTGACTGTCAGGACAAGTAGCAATTTGTTATATTGCAATTTGCTATTTGGAAAGCTTTGCTATGAATGAGACTGATATAGAGTGCAACCAACTGGGAAGTGATGTGTCGTGCACAAAGGTCTGAGGTCACCGGTGATGATAACTGCCGTCATTAGGGATCCATTACACCATGAAGCCTACTTCAGCTGATGGACTCTAATGATGTTGCACTGCAGAGAAGCATTTAGCTTTGATTAGACAATTGTTGGCATGGTGCATTTCATTAACTCTAAGATGAGATTTTGTTGTCTGGGAATTGATATGCCACTGTTTGAGCCCTGGTTTCTCAAGAAACAAATGTAATAATGGGATATTCCCCTCATGACACTCCTCTACCTTTTGCATTCCATCCTTCACCCCCTCCGTATGCCCTAATGAAAAACGACTTATAACAAGCCTGACTGCAGCTATAACGTCTCTACTTAATGTTTGTGTAAAATGCAGTCTTTTAGTCTCTCTGTAGAAGCTGACCAACCTGCCAACTAAACATCTTTATTGAAGTGGCAGTAAATTATTTGAGCAATATAAATAAAAGCAATAACAAAACCTCTTCTCTTTCCAATCCAAGACCACATATGACAGTTACTTATTTAGAAAGACAGAATTCTCCCCTTTCCCACATACATTTAATCAAATGCGTGACAGTTTGAGGGAGCGAGACGGAGGAGCAAGAGGCAGAGCCACGAGAGAGTCAGTGTATGTGGGAGTTGAATATTTTAGCTGATGAATGCTGCAGAACACTGTTAAGCTAATCAGAAATTTGATCCCCTTATTGGGTTTGGTGCACACAAGCCAGAACCCCTCGGTTTCCACCCATGGTTCATTATAATCGTATAATTAATAGTACTCAGTCCTTTTCTCTGTGTGCACGTTAGAAAGGGGTAAAGAATAAATGATTAAATTAAAGGGAATCGGATGCTTATTTAAAGTGGGTTTTAATTCAGGCACTGTAGGTTATTTCAAATGTAGCACCCTGATTTCTTTCTGGGCTCCTGGTGAATAAGATAGATGGAAATTACATTTCTAGAATGTGTTTCTTGCCTTTTGGGAGGAATAAAGCTGAACGGTGTAGAACACCTTTAAAAGTGTCTTACTTTATTATAGCACCATTTTTACTGGTTTATTTAGGAACTGTATGTCTTTATTGGATAACAGACAATAGAGAGATGACAGGAAATGAGCGGAAAGGCAATGGGGAACTAAATGCAGTGCTGTTCCCTGACTGGTCACAAGCTGAGAGCACTTGAGTTCATGGTCACATCCTGATCCTGAAGCAGTAGACAACATTTCAACCCAATGACCAGAATAAATGTTAGCTAAGTATGTTTCTGAAAAACCACGGATATGTTAAAACTGGACGTTTCTTTATGTTGCAACTTTACGTTTGTTTCAGTTGAATTTTCTATTTCTCTTTTGTCACAACACTGTGCTTATGCTCTGGTTAGGTTTAGGCACAAAAAACTACTTGGTTAGGGTTTGGAAAGCATCATGGTTTGGCTTAAAACACCTATTGCTGTTGCCATGCTCAAGGATGAAGTCTGACTTCCCATAAACACCACAAAAACAGCTGGAAATGTGTCCAGGTGTCGTTAAACTCCAGTTGCCCATTTGGCAGCCTTGTTGGCTAGTAATAACGCCACCGCCCTGACAGGTGGCTAATTAGCATATAATGTGAGTGTGATATGACACGTTTGGTACAAATGTCAATCTTGGATGTTACTGTGGTTTGCAGAAATGTTAACTGCTAGCATTACATCTTAGCAACTGGCCTGAACATCTACAAAACCTCCTGTAAAACAAACACATTGAATTTTGTCTGGGTTCATGTGGTGGGAGAAGTATGTCATTATATATTAGACTATTGGATTATTATCATTTAGTCATACAGTATGCGGTTGATTAAAGTGTAGTAAAGCATCTTGCTGTTGTAGTTGGTCAGGGGAGCTATCTGTAACTGCTTCACCTACTGTTGGGGCCGTCAAATCTTAAAGGACTTGAAAGTTAAAAAGCTCAGCAGAAGCTCCTCTCTCTCACAAAAAACACTGCTCCTGAAACGCCTCGTCCATGACTTTTTACATTTGTATAATGTATGCCTTTATTCATTGTAGAAGTGAAGCTAGTGAGCGGTGCTGGGTCAGGCGTGTACAAGCTGACCAATCAGAGCAGACTGGGCATTCTGGAGGGGGGGGGCTTAAAGGAATAGTTCACTCTAAAACAAAATTCAGTCATTATCGACTCACCCACATGCTGATGAGAAATCCGGTGTAGTTTCTTATTCCTCAAAGTGCAGCTGGAGACCCAAGGGGCTACCCTCCGGCAGGAATAATCCATATAACGGGCGTCAATTGTGCCCGAGACGAAAAGGTCCATAAAACTACACAAAAACTTTGTAATATTCCTCCATACTGCTCGTCCGCTGCAATCTAAGTGTCCTGAAGTGGCGACATCCAGAGTTTACTCGAAACGACGTCATTTAGTACATTTTTACAGCCTAAACAGTCACTATGCTATATCTGCCTGGAGGCACGCTCCGCGTTCACACGAGTCTCCCTCACAGCCGATTGCACTACGGAAGCCGCGCCAGACAGGATGAACGAGACTCGCGATAGATACACACCGGTATTTACTTCCTGCTTGAGCGACACACAAACACAAGAGGGATCTGCCTGCACTAGTGATTTCAAACTTTGACACTCACAGCAGGATGTAAATACCTGCTTTAATACCATAAGTCACTAGTCACTAAAGTCCTATTTGCACGGAACCAGTGTTACCAGGGGACCTCATGTGATTTAGATATTACCATTGCACATTTGTGTTTTGTGTGGGCTTCAAAGCTCATTTAGATCAAGTAAAATATGCTTTGGGGCTGTACTTGTTTATAGCAACATTTTGTTTGCCCTAACCTCCTCTGTCACTCATTTTTTAATGTCAGTGCAAGTGATCTGACAGCACAGCTGTTCATCATATTTTGAGCCTCAATCAAATTTCATACTTGTTCAGTTGTCTGACAACAGAAAACAGATATTTAAAAAGTTATACATCCCCAAATCACCAACATCCTGATCACACAGGACTAATAATATCACATGACCTCTGTGTTTTGTGAAATATGGTAATTCAATAATTCCTCTTGTATTATTACAAATTACTTGAGGTCCCCAGGTAATACTGGTCCTATGCAAATATGGCTCAAGTCTGTAGTTGAGTAGCAGTATAAAATGCAGGAAATGGAAAACTACAGTACCTCAAAAACGTACAAACTTGAGCCAATTTTTCACACAATCTCTTCAAAGGTTTTAGGGAGTACAGCACCTGCTAACTTGGATAAAGACTTTTGGGGCTCCAGAAGGAGCTGTGTATAATCTAACTGTCTCAAGTGATGTAATTTGGGTCTGCTCGGACACTAAGTCTCCATGTTTGAGAATGCAAAAATATGGAGCTGTGGAGTTTGCAAGGGCGCAGGTTTGCATATAGACAGTAGTGACACTAATGATATTTCAGTGAACCTGTTCACGTTTCCTTTGCAGTGAAATCATATGAGATGATACTGATGTGCCCTTCCAGTGGCTACAACACCAAGATGGCCAGCAGCAACGTTGTTTCAGAATCATGACACCACTGAGAGAGTGAGAACTACAAACAGCTGTTTCTAGCTGTCTCCGACTCCTGGTTCTGATTAATAAACGTCTTGTTTGAGGTTGAGTTTGAGGCTACATTAGCTGCTACAAGGAGTACACTTCCAAATCTTATGCTGGGCTTCCAGTCAAAGTCAGTTGTCGGAATTTCCTCGCTGAAATTTCCAACATCTGCCTCCCGACTGTTCCAGGTGCACAACAGCAAAAGTTAACAAAAAACTTGGCTGACTAACAAAATGATGTCTCTTTGGCAAGCAGTGCCGCCTCCTAAACGAAATGGAGGAGTGACAACACATGAGGTAGCAGACGCCATTATTCATTTTTTTTTTTCCACTTTTAAACCTGGGAACTTCTTAATATTAAATTCACTCGCCTAACACAAATACTGTTGTCTAAGAAAACATCCTACCCCCTCACAATTTTGTGTAACATCAGACAACTGCTCCCTCAGGAAGTGGTGGTAGACAGATCTGAGTTCACATGTAGACATTCCAACTCTAGGTGGCTTTTTATTGTAGCTCCAAGTCGTCTGGAACGCAGCATTTGATTGAGCTGTCAGTGGCCAAGTTGCGTTGTTGGTAATGCATGGAAGGAAGAAGAATACATGTAACAAAAGACAATAACTGTGGTTCCACCATTTCAGTTTTGATGCTGTCCATCACGAGTCTAACAATGTTATGCTAAATGAAATGCTCAACAGTTTAATCAGTGAGGATACAAATCATTAGTTGGATGTAACGGTGTATTTACCTCAGGATTAGCATCCAGAATCAGATTTCTAAAAATGACTTACAGTTCAATCATCTGTTTATCCTACAACAATGCTTTCTTCTTAAAATACCTCAGACTGTTCTGTATTCTTGTTCAACATCAGTGGCTGCTGTGCAAACTGGACACGCTGCACAACTGGACATGCTCGGGATATTTTTCAGTATGACAGCGTGGACTGTACTCGAGAAGAATTTGTGTGCCAGACAGAGATGTGTTCAAGGATTTATGCTTCCTGTAGTAAATTTTAAAACACTGTCACCCCAATCCATATTTTTTCATCACATCCCAGACACAGCCTTTAAACCAGAGAGCTTCTTTTAACAGCCCAGTTTAGTATTTCCTCTATTTTTGTTCTGCCGGTTTAGGGGCGTGTAAATGAATGTCAGTTGACGCACCATAAATCAAAAGGTATTGGTTTAGTATCTTGGAGGAAATGATAGCAACATGAGGGATGCTCCGGCTCACTTGATTGTATCACCAGTGCACTGCAGCTTTCATGTAGGAAACACTTCGACATGTTTGAAATACTGGAATCCTGCACACGCACATGGATCCATACACACGTGCGCTCGCATGCATATAGCCATCACAAAGCCATACATTCAGGCAGCTTGGGATTAGAGTTTAATCAAATGTGAAATTGGCGTCGTTTGAATGTCATATTGACAAGTTAATGTTGGGCACTGTGGGCTCCCGTCAGCAGCCACTTTGTACAGAGAGATCTTTATTGCTTAAATCCTGGAGAGGATGGAAAGAGCACTCACAGGCTGCGGGAACATATTGTTGCTGTCAGGTGAAGGGGAGAAAAGGGTTTTTCTCTTTTCACTTTGTGTCAGACCGAGAGTTAAATTTTATGTTATCACTTTTTTAACCAAGGCACACTTGACATTGGTTACAAACCTTCGAATGCTATGAAATCAATTCTTGATTCTTGGAAGAAAAAGAAAAGACTCAAAAGAACTGCTTAGTCATTGTCTACTTGCTGCGATGCCAAAACCTGGGTAAAGTGTTGGTAGTCCACAAGCGTTGCAGCATTCTCCTAAACAACTGAAGTAGCGGAGGACTTGTTTTAAAAAACAACCGAAAGAAAAACTTAAAATGGCTCTGTGCCATTGACTGTAAAAATAGAGGACAAAGCCACCATGATGTCACTGTAGGTTTCTGAAGGGCCAGAATGAAGCTCAAAGTGGGTGGTACTGGCGGTCGCCATCTTGGCTGTACCTGACTCTGCCTAACTCCCAAAAAATGGGCAAAGTGGTGGCGCATGTCTAGTTAAACAAGCCCATCGAGCTGGACGCTACCGAGCTAGCTAAGGCTAACACGTTATCTGTGTTCACACATAAAGGGAATTGAATTTTAACATTGGCCTCACATTATTTTGACATTTGTGTTTAGCTGAGATTGAGCGCGGGTTTATTTTCCTCAAACGGACAGAAAACCTTACTGTAGATAAGCCACAAGACATCAAGCAACAGCGAGGGTGTGTGTGTCTGTGTTTACAAAGTCGGTGCTCACCAGATACTCAGTGTTTAACTGTTATCCTGCAGTGTCTTTTTCCCATTTCCTCTGTGTACATTCATAACGTAAAGTACATTTCCCCTCCACTCAGCTGTCAAATAAAGATAACAGTACATTACAGTGGATTTCCGTACCTCGCGCCTCATTGCAGCAGACAAGTTGAGAAGCGAGAGTGCAAAAATAAATCTACTTTTTAAATTCTACAAGTTTAAAAAAACAAATTATCCCCATGGCTGTCTCTTTCAGAGCTCGCCAGCACAGCAGCTGTACGCCGGTTAACACTTACAGGGTCGCACATAATCAAAAAAAAAGATCGCCGTCTGTTAGCAGGCCAAATTTTTTTGTCCAATATTTGCATCCAAAAGTCACATACATGTCAAACAAGGCCGACAGATTAAGATCTGTGACTCAAATCAGCTGAGGTGAAGCCTAGCAAACATCTTGCGCCTAGCTGTCACTCAAAGCGGACATGCTCTTAACTATGAAGATCTATCTTTTGTACCAGGCTGTAAACATGTTTATTTCTGCTGTTAAGTTGGGCTTTTTAACATGGGCTCTTTTGGGCCAAGCCTCAAGTGTCCACCCGAGGAACTGCAGTTTTTGGTGCTTCTGTGTGGATAGATTTTTCAGTCCCGGAGGTTGCCTCTTGCTCCGTACAGCTCGTCTGGTGTAATCCAAGTCTCCAGAAGCCTCGAGCCCCCAAAGACATTTGAAAAGAAGTTATTTACAGTATTTATAAAGCATAAACCTTCACTGTAGATGCTGAGATAAAAGCGTTGGCGCACGACTCGTCTGAAATGGGTGCGTGACCTCGACCACACATTGAGGGTGTCAAATTGATTTGAGATCTCGCCCTTTGCCTTTTTTACATTTTGAATCAAGTCCCCAGCTACTTCAGTTGCTAAGAAGAATGCCGCAACACTTTTTTGCTGTGAAGCTCCAGAAATGTTTTGTGGATTACAACTTGGAACTTCACCTGACTTTCCATCAACGTGAGGGTGAGAAGATAATGATTGAATTTCCTTCTTTGGGTGAACTGTTCCTTTAAAGATATTTGAAAGTGTCAGTTTGTGTACTTTTTCACTTTCTATCCAGTGATGATCAGCACATGGAGCGCCAACGGAACAGGAAAATCATGTCCTTCTCACTCTCATCTGCCACAATGATTCATGCGTGAACTTCAAAATGAATACGCTGAAAGACGTGATATCTTTTCACCGTCAGCAGGCATCGCACATATTTTTAAATCATGACATAAATCCAGTCTCTTCTACTCTTGAAGTGTCTGTATTATTGTGTGATTTCTCTCTCTTCCATCCGCCTCGAACTCTCTTGTGGCCACTACATCTCTGCATAACCATGAACCTCGAGAGCCACAGAGGCAGCTACACCTTGCTGACATTTATCACTATTATTCTCATTCCTGTCTTCCCTTTATCTGGCAGTGTTTCGGGGGAGTTTACACCTTTTTCTCCACCCGTCACTATCTCTCTGTCTGTCCTGGACAAGGCTGAATTGAAAAGGCCCACTGGGTATGGCCGTCTGAGTTCCTCCCACGCTCTCTCCAAACCGCAACCCCCACTTTCCACCCTTTGGCTTTTTTCTTGTCCCCCATCTCCCATCATGTACTTTCACAGAAACCTAAGATTTATTTTTTTTTTTTTTTTGGAATATGAAGATACTAATGGACTTACCATCCTTGGCTTGTGCAGAATGTTTCTAATAGCCAAGAAGCCTTATAATAAATATTATCATAGTAATAGGAAACTTAAGTCCATATTCAGTTTTTCTTCTCTTTGCTGAAAAGTTTCAATGTTCTCAGGATAAACATTCTGGTTTTTGAATGTACCCATGACTATAGCATATTCAGGCTATGAGGGATTTGCTTTGATTGCAGAGGAGCTAATCATAGGGCCATGAATATGTGACTTCAGGTCAGACTTTCTGGTCGGGGCGTCATGCTGTGACCACAGGGGTTTATTCTTAGAAATCAGGCCTAGAAAGAGCTCTGATGTGGATGCTCGTTGAAAGTAATCCACGTAGAATGGGCTCTCGTCAGGCTGAGAAGTAACCCCTTGATTCCACTGGGCACGTCTCTTTTCACCTGCCGTGTTCAAAGCTGTTTTGTTCCATCCTCTTCATGACATCATATCCCACTGGTAGCATTTCAAAAGCAGAGTGTCATGCCTGCTTGATATTGCGCTTCTTGAGTTGCTCAGATTGTTTTTATTTTGTCATTTTTTTTCTTGATTTTTGTCTGTTTTAAGTATGTTTATGGACTTTGTTGTGCTGTAGATCCCGAGTCGGCACAGCATGTTTTATCTTGTATCTGCTCTGTGCAGCTCGACGCATCTGTAGTCCACTTCCGTCAAAAATAGACTTGGCACGTTTTCTCCGCGGAGCAGAGTAAAGAGTCATGTCAGGAATGCTGCTGAAACGTGGAATTTTTCTGTCCTTCCCATTTACCCAGTGTTGTATAAAGTACTTAACAATCACACTCAAGTAAAAGTATCGGTAGCTCTCCAAAAAATGACTTTGGTAAAAGTCAAAGTCACTGACTGAAATATTACTTGAGTTAAAGTCTTAAAGTATCTGAAATTTCTTGCACTTAAGTATTACAAGTACTGTAAAAATAAATGTACTCAAGTAATGTAATTAAAAGTACAAGTAAAAGTAAATAACAAGCAAAGGCAGTCTGAAGTTCCTTTTTTTTTTTATTATGATTTACTGGTCAAGTTGGAAGGCATAGCAGGCACTTCATCCGGTACGATGAATCCCTGACATCGGAAAATGAAAACAAACGGCTCAAATAAGGCCACGGGTGCTCGTCGGGTTGTGGTTCCCCTTCATTTGTAGTCGACGTTGTCGCTGTCGCTGTGTCTGGCGTCTCCTCTTCTTCTTCCATTGTTGACTGCGAGACTCGCAGGTGTTGTCAATGTCGTAGTTAAGGCAATTGCCAACAAGCCCGGGCATGCACTAACTTCGCTGCGTCAGACAGTGAGGGTGGGGCGGAGCCAAAACACTGTTTCCTTTTATTTCTTTGTTTTGTTTCATTTTTTTTTTTTTTTTTTTTTTGTAACGAGTAACGAAATGGGACTTTGAAAATATATCGGAGTAAAAGTATGCAATTAAGCTCGGAAATATAGTGAAGTAAAAGTGAAAGTTGTAAAAAAAAAATCAACTCCAGAAAAGTACAAAGTATCCCAAAATATACTTAAGTACAGTAGTGAAGTATTTTTACTTCGTTACTATACAACACTGCATTTACCTATGTCACAACACACAACACAAATATGATCCAAAGTCTGATATTTGATAATTTTCACTCAAAAACATAAGATACAATTTGCAGAAAATATATTTTAGCATTAGGATGAATGATGAATATACAAAATGTGGAAGATCTGCAAAATCTGCATTTTAAAATTCTTGGCTTAGTTTAGTGGCAGTATTAGTTTTGTCAGCATTTGTTATAAAAAATGACAGCAGGAGAAGCCAGTTTGAAGGATTTGAATGCATTCACATGCAGCACCACACTTTGGTAAGATGTTATAAATCAAGCCCATAAGCCATACATTAATAACAATGCTGCATGACAATACTCTGTGTGTTACTTGCACTGAGGATTAGGGGGAAAGCTGAAACGATTAGTCCATTAATGAGGTTGACAAAAAATTAATCTGCAGCTATTTGGATGATCAAACTTTAAAGTCAAATTTCCAAATACTTTCTAGCTCCTTTCTGTTTTATATCATTAAAAAAGTGAATATCTTTGGGTTTTGAACTGTCAGACAATACAAGATCATTTAGGACTTGACCATGGAATGGAGGAAACTGTAATGGACATTTTACACAGTTTTTACAGATTAACTGAGAAAATAATCAGCAGATTAAAGGGGGAAATACGCGAGATATGGCCAGAATTTTAGTTTAAACTCAACCAAATACAAACTAACATTATCACATAAAACAATAAAGTTGACGTTATGTCAAAGAGTGCTATGTACTTTGTTGCAGAGATGTCTACTGAAGTTAGCATGCTAAGCTAGCATGCTAACATACACCACTTTGTACTAGCTCTCTTGTCTTTAAAGGAATAGTTCACTCTAGAACAAAATTCAGTCATTATCGACTCACCCTCATGCTGATGAGAAGTCCGGTGTAGTTTCTTATTCCTCAAAGTGCAGCTGGAGACCCGCTGGGCTACCCTCCTGCAGCAAACATCCATATAACGGGTGTCAATTGTGCCCGAGACGAAAAGGTCCATAAAACTACACAAAAACGTTGTAATATTCCTCCATACTGCTCGTCTGCTACAATCCAAGTGTCCTGAAGTGGCGATGTGGCGATGTACCCCCGCGGGTCTCCAGCTGCACTTTGAGGAATAAGAAACTACACCGGACTTCTCATCAGCATGTGGGTGAACCCTAACCCGAGACTGAACTATTCCTTTAAGTGTAATAAATGTACAAAATAAACTCACAAAATGTCAGGAAAGGAAATACTCCCGAAATTCAACTGAACACCTTCATAATTCAAGTTTATTTTGCTGCACTAAGACAAGCTTATTGCCTCATTAAATCACGTAACACACACTTCATTCAAACTCCACATAAACAAAATAAAACTCACAACAGTCTTGGTTTGTCTTTTCACAATCACATCTGGTTTGGTCAAAATAAATCCTCAATTCACAGAGTAAGATGTGAAGATATTTCGGCTCTACATGCCGTTTTCGCTGCCTGCTGATGGCCGACGCTTTCTCTCTCTCCTCTGCCACTTCGTGCTCCTCCTTTTCCCGCCTGCCGTGTCTTCTCATCCCTGAAGTCATAGTCCTGGTCAGAACCGCTGTAAATCACCTCCGTACTATATCCCTTGTCTTCAAACTGACCTAAGTCTGTCTCTCAGGCTGCTTAACCCAGTTGAGCTGAGCACTGTTGCCCATGTTGACTCTCCCATCATCCGAGGTGTAGGTCCAGGCAAACTTAAGGGCCATCGCTAACTGAGCCAGGAGCTGTATAATGGTTGCTATAGCCAAGGATAGCTTTCTAGCCATATTATATAAGTACAAGTTTAAATGATAATGAATGAAAATAAATGTTAGCTGGAGCCCTTAAACAAAACATTTTTAAATTGTGTAAATATGTTTTCCCTCTCACTCATTGTTGCACCTCTACTGTTTTCAACCCTTTGTTTTTTCTCAATCTTCTGCATGAATTAGGGGGTTTTATGGACATGCAAACACGTGTAGCAGCCATTATATTCTACAGTTTGTTGCATGTTGATGTTCATATTAGATTCAACTTAATCTTGCATGAGGGATTGGGTCCACCTTGTTGGAGTGTGTGCAGATACAGTTCATGCATGGATGCACTAGTGTTCAGTATATACTGTGTGTGCTCATACATGTATGCATAGGTCTTTGTGGTTTTGTGCGTGCGAGTGTGTGTGTGTGTGTGTGCGCGCGTGTGTGTATGAATGTGTGTGTCCTGGCTCCATTGTGCTGACTGGTTTATTGCTGTTCCAGGTGACGGAGCATGAGAACAGCAGAGTTTGAGGGTGCTGTTTTCAAGCACCACTGAAGCCACAAATTTGATTATTTTTTTTCCTCCACAAGTAGTTTAGAGTTTGCATGAGACAGCCCTCCCCCTACCACACACACACAGCTACCTCACACAGCCATGGACTGCGTCTCCTCTGGTTCCACCAGCCTGCATAATGCATCTTCATCTGCCATTCTGTTTCCACTCAGCATCTCTTGTTATAGTGATTCAGCAGCGTTACGTCCTGCTCTGTTGAGATTTGTTATGGCCCTTCATGGCATGTACTCTACATGATCTTCCTCTATGTATCTTATACATTAAACATCCTCAGGAGAAGCCATCTGGCCCGAGCTTCAAATGTTTTACCAGGCATCAGTCTGTTCTTCTACTCTTACAACATTACCAAGAGATGTCTCGTAAAACTTGAGCTGCAAGTTGAGAAATGAACAAATTGGACCTGAAAATGTTACTTTATTTATCCGACAAAAGCTCTCTGTCTATACTCTCTCTTATTCTCTAATCCCCATTGGGTGAGGCAGTGGACACTCGGATCCTCACATCAGGGAGAGATTAAACAAGGAGTGTCACAATGACACAGTGAGTCTGATAATGGAACAATAGAGGCTCTTTCAATTACAGCTCTTTCTCTAGAGAAATCTTCTTAAAAAGGAATTTCTCTAGTAACTTTGTCTCATGTCTGTTTATTCATTTTGACATTTAAATCTGTCTTTCTTCAACCATCTTGCAGCCCAAATTCAATATCGCTCTAACGTGCCCCATCAAGATAAGACGGAGCTCAGTCACCTCTGCAGAGAGCTTTTGAGACTGTGTAATTGGTGAAGACAGAAGTTGAACAATACAATGTGTTGATAACACATTTTGAAAGGGCAAGTGGAAGATGTTGAGGATATTACAATACTCAAACTACCTAAAAAAAAAAATAAATAAAAAAGAATTTAGCTTTTTTATGTTCGCAAATTAGAGCTGAAACTATTAATCAACAGAAAATTATTCAGCAACTATTTAGATAATTGGGTAATCACAATTGACCTATCCAAATTCCCACGGCCCTTAGTAAATGTTGCTAGGTCAGACAGACATTCAGAAACATGCCGAAGCCAGTTCCGTTTAGTTGGATGCTGCAGTGTGTAGTTAATAGTTTCTGAAAGTCAGGCAATATAGCTTTAATAAACCAACAGAAAGGACTACAGTGCACAGTGAAATGATATATTCACAAACAAGGCAAATCGAATGGAATTGAGGTCAAGTCATTATGGTTTTAACGAAAACGAGAGAAGCCTTGATCTTTTCTGGCTAAGGATAATTCATGTCATCTTAAAAACTGACAGTCCTTTTCCAAACCTTTTGAATATTTTCACAGAAATATGGAGAAACCAAACCTGTCGGACTTCATATTTCAAGCATCTTATCCTTTTTATCTCCCAGAACTTTGTGTATCGGCCGATACAGGAACTGATCCGATAACTTTTAGTGTTTGCTTTCCATTATAAGAAGGTTTAAAGCTTTACATTGTGACTGTTACATTTGTTGTCTTACACCAAGGGAGGAATCGCACAGAGAACAAAAAAGATTCTGACTATAGTTTGGATTTTGAATGTCTTTATTATTATTGTTTGATCTTTTTAGAGAGTGTAAAAATGTCCAAGAGTGCATAAAGTGCAAACATTTAAGTCCACGTTGAACCTTGCTCAGTGCAGAATGAGGGATGCTTTCTGGGTCACCTCAGTGTATTTATGGGTTACTCTACAGGTGCACCTACTCAGTCATCCAGGGCATGTTAGGCACACATGAAGCCAATTACCAACAGCTATGTGAGCATTATGAACACACTGACAATACAACTCCAAAGCATTGACACCTCATACACATACAAATACACACACAGGAAATGGGACCAACTGCTACAGAGAGGCAAGATGAATCATAGAAAACAGGCCATATCTAATTCTACATTTAAGCATTAGGGTGTAGTGTTTTAACTGATATATATCTGCATTCACATTGGAGTAAAATTAGATCCACATTTCCACAAAGGCATCATGTCACAGCCACAGACTGACAAATCCGAAATAGAATGATTGGCATCTGCAAAATGTCTTGCAATGGCTGATTAGGATCAGCACAGCAGACAGCACCGCAGAATCACCTCCTTGTGTTTGCTACATATTGGATGTCACATTTGATACATGCAAACGGGTATGCAACGTTACTGAAGCTGCATGTTATCAGTTTTCACATTTTGTGCTTTTTATTTTATCTTTTTACAAAGCTGGTAAAAATGATGAGTTTTTTGCAATTACTGCCTGCAACACAATTGTGGCACCTGTGGCATTGTTCAAATGTCCCTGGTCAGTGTAGTTTTTGTGTGTGTACCAGTATCAGACATTCTGTGCTCTAGAAAAAGAAAATAGATAAAAGAAAGTTAAAATCTCTTTACCAATGCCATCAGGTTAGGGTTAAAATGCAATGATAAATAAGTAAATGTAAATGTAAAATCTAAAAAAGGTTTTTTTGGACCCGTTACAAAAAAGAGGCGTTTGTTTGTAATGATGTGAGCTGCTGGTAATTGGCTTCACGTGTGTCAAGCCATAGATGACGGACTAGATGCACCTGGTGAATAACCCATACTGTATATAAGGTGACCCAGAATACATGCCTGATTCTGCAATGAGGAAAGTCCAACATGGATTAAAAGCTTAGCACATTGTTTCACTGTCTCTGTCGCCCTGTAATATATCAAATAGAGACATTTAAAATCCAGACTGTAGTCATCCCTGCTGTACTGTAACTTTTTTCCTGACTACCACATCACTTTTAGTATCCTTTGGGCTCTATGCAGACACCTCACTTCACTGATATAACTGATGCTCTGTAGATGGGTACCGATGATGTTCTGGGCTGCTGTTGAGACGTCCTGTCCTGGGCCGTGCATGTCAGGATGCTTTCTATTGCTCCTCTGTTAAAGCTGACAAGAATTTGGCATGGGAATTTAGCCTTCTTTTTCTGCATTTGGATAAAATAATTGAAATTGAAAATAATTCTTAAATCTTTCTTTGTATGAAGTCAAGTTTCTTTCTAGTCTGGTCGCTCTGCTTTTAAACTATCTGTGGGTTCTTTGAGACTAGATAGTTCAGCATGTTTTAAATTCTGTTGCCATTTAATCGTCTGTATTTAGCCCTCTTTGTGTCATGAAGAAAACAGGGTTTATGGTAAAACTGACAATAACTGTGGGGTGAGAGGCTGTTGTCACTAGTCGTCACATTCGTCTCTGTTATTTACGTCAACGATTGACTTTACAGTGTCATTTTGATGTATGAAAAAGCTAGATATAGCATCTTAAACACATGCATTATGATGCAAAGATATTCACTTATGTTTCATTGTGTGTCACTGCATGTCCCACAGATCTGTTGGCATCATTGTGATTAATGGGCATCCTGAATGTGCCTAAACAGCATCCTCTCAGCCATCTCCCTGCTATTCTCAGTGAGTCAGTTGTCAGCTTCTCGGGCGGCACCTTGTCAACTCTGATTTCCTCTCGAGTCCGGTCCCCAAAGCCACAGGGCCAGCTGCTTCCAACTTTAGGGGCTGTTATCTACTGAGCCCCTCTCTATTGCCTTTGGCTGCCTTCCGGTCATCTGTCTGGCCTCTGATTTAGTCAAACCGCGGCTAGTTCACAGATAATTATCAGGCTAAGGCCAGCTGTGTGGCACGCATCCACGGGCCCTTTGTTGCTAATTGAATTAGACCCCATGCTGGAAGTGACAGAGAAATGAACAGTTTCCCCCAGCGAGCCATGTGATTAGCAGACTTGGAGCGGGGAGGTCGACTCAGGATGGCATGCTGGTGTGTGTGGCTGATGTCTGTGACTCAACGTCTGAGCCTCATTCACCCTGACACCCATGTCTCCGTCAGGTTTCATTTTATGACGTGTGTCAATGGGGGTCAAGTACAGCGGACGATCAAAAACAGACTGCTGCCAGGCTTTCTTTGTGAGGTAAAGAGCTGAAAATGTCTGTTTATTGTTCACACTATTTGCCATCTGTTTTATAACTCATCGGCTGGCTTGATATACAACCAGGAGCAGCTTTTGTTTTTAAGAGCCTTCATTAAAACTCCCTAAATAAACTGTTTTCACCATTGACATTTATTACGTGTTACATATTTATTATAGTCACAGCTTTGTGCATGGAGCACTTTTACAATTTTTTCCTTAGATCACAATAAACTGCCACAGATTTTATTTCCACACACGAATGTTGCTAATTAAGGTCAAAAAATGGCCAAAGAGAAATTATGGTTTAGAAGAACTTTTTATGCCATAAATAAGAACAGGTTGGACATCCCAATTCTTATCTGGTGTAAAATACTAGAATTTGTTATAGAACCTATTTCTCTTTATAGTTGGAAGGTCTGGGGTCCACTCACCAAAAATGGGATCAAACTGAGACTCTGCATGCAGAACTCTGCAAATCCATTCTCCGCATCCAATGAAAACTCCAAATAATGTATGCAGATTTTACTATTTTATTATCATCTGAATAACACACTCCATCACAAACCCTCACCGACATGAGAACCTTGAGAGAAGCCCCCTCAGCCAGCTGGTCCTGGGACTCACAAAGCAGAGTCCTCAGACAGATTAGACGAAACCAAATTATAGGAAAACAAAAAGAAAACTATTTGACACAGATATCAACCAAAAACCAGAGCAAACTGGAATGCTGGAATCCTTGACCATGTACAGACTCGTTGAGCACAGCCTGACTGTGGAGAGAGGCCGCCACAGGCACACCTGATTCCCCAGAGAAGAAAGACCGTGCGCACAGCAGGAGGTGGGAGCCGAGCTGCACTTTTTAACCACCTGCCAGTTGTACCATCATCAGAGACAAATACTACCTACAGATTTCAACCTCCCGAAAAGACTCAGGAAACATGGATATTAACAAAAACCTTCTGGGCAAAGTCCAGCAATGTGCAAACACAGCAGATCTGCTCCAACTGGACAGGAGCGTCCAATGGAAAACAACCACCATGAAGACTGTCAGTCCCTTGTGTAGTCCTGTATTTGCACACTGCTGATGTCTGTAAACTTAAACACATTCAATTACAAAAAATACTACTGCTATTTAAGCATGCTTCAGTAGACATAGACGTCTTTGACATTACTTGTTTCTTCGCACTCTGTTGATAATGTTCACTTTTTGAATGAATTAATGTTTTAAACTAAAATCCTGGCCATAGCTTACAAATTGCAAATTAAAGTTATTTCTTTTTATCTGTTTACAGACTTATTCTACTTCTGTTCATCTAATTGTTTTGTTGTTTTATTTTAAACTTGTTATGTAAGGCTCTGTTCCGATGCCAATAAAGGCTTTTTTGAATTTAATTGAATTTCTTTGCATGTCTTCACTTTTTGGCCTTGATGTCAGCATTGCACTACCCCGAAGATCAATTTTTCTTCTCCTCCCTTCACTCGTCCTTGTTTTTTATATTGCCGTCATTTTTTCAGGTTTTCTCACAAAAATGCTAAATTAGACGCTTGTTAAAATGAAGCAGAGGGACTATTTTTACTCAACACTGTTCATTCTTATAACCTCAATATTTTGTTGTCTTTTTTATTGTAGGAAGAAATATATATATATATATATATCTTAAAAAACTCATCAAATTCATAGCATTTACAGCTGCTGTTAAACTCTGCCAACTGGATCATGCGAGGAGGAAAATAATTGACGTCCCTGAAGGAAAAAAAAAGCTAATAACAGTCAACCTTTCTGTCTTTTCTGGAAGCCCTACTGCTTTATAAACGTGGGAGTTTAGTTCCTGTACTCAGTAGTGTATGTACAGCATAATCAAACCTTCCTGCTGTGCACTCACTTCCATTCTTTTGCCTGTCTGTCTCGTTGGAAATATAAAGTGTGTGATGTTTGCCAGAGCAACCTTTCTGCAGCTAAAGTCTGCCTGTGCTGTAGAAAGTAGGCCACTCGGGCTGATGTCTGACACGGGTCCTGTGTGACGCTCAGTGACTGCGGAGGTTTATTTCTGGACGTTCGGTTCATCATCTGTTTACTCTGTTTGCCTGATAATGCTCGTGGCTTTACCGGTCTGCAAGCAGAGATTAGCATCTGTCTTTTTCTCCGGCATTGTGGGACAGTTATGTAAGTCCACAATGTCGTACAATGCCTTCAATGGTTCAGTACACTGATTGGTATGCTGTTATGAAATGTGACACAAGTTATTTGGTTGTCATCTTAATTATTTATACGCACCTCTGTCGGATGTGAAAAGTAGGTTGTTGTGCTCTGCTGTGTGACAAATCTTTCATTCCCTCAGAATAAAATTGAATAATTTGAAAATGATGTGGAGTTTCAGTTTCAGATTTATGTGAACATGGGAGCGGTGGATGAAACATTTTCAATTATTTATTGTTTTACTGTTTTTAGTCCTCTATTCATTATTTTCCATGTTATACATTTGCTCTGTTGTCGTTGCCAAGATGTACCACACATGTATGATCTCTGTTTATGTCAACGTTTTGTTAACTTGATATTGAATTTTCTGAAGGACATTTCTGCTGGCCATTTATGTGCAAAGCTAACTGAACCTCACATCATATTAATATAATTCAAAGACTATTAAACTTGAAAGTGGAATCAGTAGGATTTGTCCGAGCTGTTCGTAAACGCACTACAAAGATAGTTGGTTGTTTCATGTTGGGCTGGTTAAGCATCCCGAGCACAGCAACAAAGTCAAAAAAAAAATCAGAAAAAGGAATACTCAGTACAGATACCTGGAAAATCTACTTAAGTACTGTAATGAAATATTTGTACTTTGTTATATTCCACCTGAACAGAAAAATACGACCGTACACCGTCTGAATTCAAGTTTCTCTCTTTTATCAAACTAATAAACGCTCAGTTTACTCGTTAACTCATGATTGAAAATATTCCAGCTCTACACCCCACTGTTACTGATGCCCAACTCTCTCTCTCCTCTGTTGCTTTATGCCTCTCCTGTCCCCACCTGCCGTGTCTTCTTGTCCCCAAAGTCCTAGTTCTGATTGAAGTCACTGTAAATCACCTCTGCACTGTACCCCATGTTCAAACTGGCATCTGTCAATCTTGTGTTCACTTTGAGGCGGCTGACCCTGGTTGAGCTGAGCCCGCTACCTACAGTGACTTCCCCATAACAGGGCTACTTTACTCCAAGGCTAATTGAGCTACTTGCTAATGTCAGCTAGTCGCTGCAGCCAAAGATAGCTACAGCAAAGAGTATAGTCAGCAGCAGGGTACGGTTTTGCTGCCCCCTATCGTTTGGAGTACCTCCATATTCTGTCCATTTCTTACAAATTACACCTTTAAAGATTATCTTTTTTTTTCTGCCTCCTGCTTTGCAATATGTTTCCATGTCAGCTGCAGCCTCCTCTCCAAACAAAGTACCATGTGGATTTATTCATCTCCTCTCTGTCTCTCTCCCCCTCACCGTGTTCAAATTACAAGATGCTGTTTTGTGCCGGTGTGCCACAGAGACCATGCATGAAATTTATTGGCCCCAAGTCCTGCCATTTGACACGCAAGACGTGGCTAACAGATCTTGTGCCATTTCCCATCTCCTCCAGCCGCCGTGTAAAGCTGACCTTTCCTGCCTCCAGGCTATATTTAAACTCTGAGCACCAGAGACTTATGGCGCCATGGGAAATTTTATTATCAACGCTCTCCATTTGTCTGACTTAATTCAGGCCTGCCGTAGATCGTGCCAAAGCATGCCGTATATTTACACTCTGCCACGGCAGAGAAGGGCAAACCAGAGCATTGACACCATAGCGGGGGAGCATTCCTTTGAACTGCTCTGAGGAGCAGCCATGAGATTATAGGTTCTATTTACAGTGCACCTGTGGAAAAGTGTGCGAGGAATGAAGAAAAAGGGGGTGGTGATATTATCCCAAGAAGCACAGGGTTGACCAGCGAGTAAAACACAAAGGGACTTGACATTTTGAAGAATCTCAGGTAGTAAAATGTCAAAGATTTCAGCTACAGAAACATTCCTCAGCCTTTACCTTTTGTCGTCATTAGACTAGACAGCAGGTTGAATGAGCTCACACGAGCACTCACACTTTTGCTTTTTCAGCTGCCTAACCATTTGCTGACTCTATCTTTTTTTCTCCTGTACTCTGGCAGGTCTGATATGGGGGTTCAGAGGGTGCTCCAGGTGGATCTGAAAATGGAAAGCTTCCCAGAGCCGCTGGGCAGCCGCTGGATGGCCTGGCAGGTGGAGTACCCAGCCAGCCGCGCTGCGACACAAGAGGCTGAGACGGAGATCCGGATGGCGCAGGAGGACCTGGTGGGCATCGTGCCGCTGGCCATGGTGAGTCATGCCACTTTCAGCTCAGTGCCACACCCAGAGTGATGGCTGCACGCTCAGCACTCACAATGTAGAACAGTGCATCATATTCCTTTGGTTTTAAAGTCAGCATCAACATTTGCATATATTTTCTTTCAACAAATGAATGAAACATTTTTGCATTGGAAATGTCCGAGAGTTGCTGCACTTTTAATCACAACTGGTGGCAGCCTGAAGGAGAAGATTCATATTCATGATATGGTCACATGTTTCAAGTATTTAGTGACAAAAAATGTCAATGTTTACTTAACATTTGAATAGCAAGTAGGATAGTTCCCTGACATTAAATTACTAAAGATAACAGTGCTATCATTTACACAAAAAATGTACAGCAAATGTACTCAAGTACTGTACTTAAGTGCATATTTGAGGTACTTTCCTGTGGCATTTCCACTTTATTCTTCCACTCCACATTTTGGAGGCTAATTTAGTACTTTTTACTCCACTACATTTATTTGATCCCTTAAGTTACTAGTTACTTTGCAGATTACATGCTTACATGCTAAAGCAGCAAAGTTTTATATTCATTTATTTGATCAGAAATAAGATTGATGCTGATAAGAAAAATGCTGATTATTGGATCGATAATCGGCCAGGCTGATAATCGGTTGACCCATGGAATACAGTATATAGATGTAAATATGTATAATTTACATTAAATATGACATACTTTAAGACTTTTACTCAAGTACTGTTCATGTGGGTGAGTTTCACTTTGACCAAAGTAATGTTTTAACACGATATCGTTACTTTTACTAAAGTGGAATATAAAATTTGACTTGACAAAGCCACAGTGTGTCAGTTGCCGCTAAGCAATGGTGGACAGTGAGTACATTTCTTCAAGTGTTGTACAAAAAGTACAACTTTGGGGTACTTTTACTCAATTTGAGTATTCTCATTATCTGCTATAAAGATATTGTATTAAAATATTATAGTGTATGTACTACTGGTAAAAGTGAAAATCACCTATACTAATAGTACTTGAGTAAAAGTAAAAGTATTTTTTTAGTTTTTTTTTTTATCCGATTGCTGGATAAAAAAAATATTCACGAGAATGAATAAGGTAAATATCTGTTAAAAAAACTGCGTTGTATCTGTGCAGATGTTGCTACGAGTTTTTCATGATGATAGCTGCTAGAACAAAGATATGTTTTATAGTGCTCTGTTACCCAATTCTAATAGAACAAAACAAATGCTATCTAAACACAGAAAATATCTAATATACATTACACTCAAAACCAATTATAAAAAGCTTCTGCACTACTCCGCAGTATATTAATTACCTAAAGTTTATTCCACCTTTTCCAGCTACATCAATATGTGGCATACATGCTAATGTAGCTGCAATGAGTACTTTTTTTTGATACTTGAAAAATATTTTACCTTAGTAGACTTTAGACAGGCAGACTGTAAAGTGGCTCTGTGCCCACAGAGTGTGTTTATGAGTGGGACAGGAAGAGAGCATCTGTATCTCCCAGCAGGCATCAGATGGGGTCTAGAGTCAGGCTCTGGCCTGAGGGTAAGCCTGGAGCTGTGCGTCTCCCTCAGCAAACTCTGTTGTGTAGATTAACCAAAGCTCCCCCTATAGAACTTCACACAGCGAGCCTTTCATGCATCTCTGCAGCTTTGTTCAGTGACTGAGAGAGTCTGATTTAGATCAAGAACATTCAGGTGAAAAAATGAGCAACATCAATTGTGTTGCCTGAAGAGAAAGACGCGCTGTCACATCAGCACTGATTACTAAAACAAAAATTGCATTCATTTCTATTCTGGTGCTCCTGATCTGCATGATACATACCTGACTGTTGTGTCAATGTTATTCTCTAAGTATTGCCCGTAGCTGTGTAGATGATAGATGCGTGTGGGCGGCTGTTCCTCGATTCAGAGGAATGTGACACATCCTCGCCCACTGATCCATTCTCCAGATAATTGAAGCCATGTGTTTAATGCTGCAGTATTGTTCGAGTTTCTTTTTCTCACATCATGTCACTGATGTATCAACAGTCTGCGTGCCATGCTCGAGGAATATACATTTTTCTCCTACATCTTCCACTGACAAAAAAAAAGCATAGATGATTTGTCCTATAGAATCTACTCACAAAAAGAATTTACTGTTGTGAGCGCAATAAAAATTTGCTGAGATAACTACTGAAGTTAGCATGCTAACCAGCTGTCTCGACCTGTCCCGGTCCAAGGCTCCTCTGCTAGCGGTGTAAACAATAACACTCCCCTGGTTCTGAGCTCACAGTTCCACTTGCTAGCTGCAAGACTAACTGAGCTAACTAGCTAACAATAGTACAACAGTTAGCAACAGTAAGCGGTTACCCTGGTGATATTTTCGGTAGACATACATTCATGTAAATATGTCTAAAATTCACTTCTGCTTGTGCTTTGAATACATTTAATACTAGAGACCTTTACTCAAGCACTATTACTATATGTGACTTTCACTTTTACCAAAGTTATACTTAACATAATATCTATAAAAAGTAAATATAACATTTACGTTTACTCCAGTTGGAATTTTGCGTACTTCTTACAACACAGCATATCAGAAGAAATACTTCCTCTACTGTTTTTGTAATGCAAAATCAGAGTGCACAGCCCTAAAGAATCAAACATGCGCTCACCAATCAATCCTGAAACTGTCACCTATTTCACTCCAAATATTCTGCTCATTTTGTGTAGATGAAGGGATAGAAGGGATTTTATGGCTCACTATAAATCATGTAACTTTTTTTTCACAGTGGGCAAATATCCATCTCAATTAACCTGATATTATATTATTTGCTAAACTTGGCTAAATCAATTAGGGACAGGATAATTTAGGCAGGAGCGTCTCAGGAGTCAAGATGAATAGTTTCATGTGTACTAAAACAGATGATGTACTGTGTGTACGTGCGTGCGTGTGTGTGTGCCGTGCATGTACAGAAAGACTTGCTTTCCCCGTCTCTGTACCTTGATTTGCTATTCTGTTCAGAGGGCCTGTCAGTGAGTCAGTGAAGCAGCTGCTATCATGTCAGAGACTGTGTGGATACGTTGTATTGAGAAGGATCGAGTTCACTGCTCGTCGAACACCTTTGATACTAACATTTCAAACATTTTCATCATCTGGCTTTTATTGAAAAGAGGTTGAATGGGCCAATTTTACTTCATTTTGCTTTATCATAATGCTGCACACATTCTGCTTGCTTTTCTATCTTTTTTTTTTTGCAAAGTGCTTTTTGGCACAGACAACTTCCCAAGGTGCACTGCATCTCCAGCCACTCTGTGCTAGTTAACACACAACACAAATACTTATGCATGCAGACACATACAGATCTCATTAACTATCTTTCTCCCTCTGTCCCTTTTTCTCTTTCCACACACACGCAGACACACATGCACATAAGGTTTTTGCAATCTGCATGTGCCAATATGAGAGAAGCACACAAGCGAGAAAGAGGAAGGCTGAATTAGATTACTTGGGATCACTGTGGCATGAAAGGCCCACAGATAAGTTCCTCTCCCTCCCCCCTGCTACACTGGTAGAGAAGAGGAAGTAAGGTAATGTAAAAGCAGTGCCTTCAAACCCCTTTACACTCCCCAAAAACCCACCTCCACCCCTCCACCATCACTACATTGTCTCCACCAAAGGGAAAACAAACTCAGTGATTCAAATGTAAAACAGGTTTCTGCACACAGAACTCACTGTAATAGAGAAATGAAGATGATGATGTAGCAGAGACTTGATATATGAAATGTGGGTGGACAGAATATATGATTCATGAAGCAAATGTTGGGTTACTTTAAGGGTGCTGTATGGTAATATCATAAAGGAACCATGCAGACTGGTGGTCAGACCAAATAACTTAAAGATATCTGCCCACAACAGCACAGATCAGACATCATGTTTTCACTATATCAGCAGCCAGTTGGCTGTAATCATCCTCTAGTTTTCTCTAGATGTACAGCAGGGAAGAAAAAAGACTGACTGACTGACTGAATATGTTTTTTTCCACTACTCTGACATCTGGAAGCTTTACACAAAGATCAGGAATCTTTATATGCTGCCCTTGGATCCAAGTGTTACAGGTTTGTTGCTTTAAAACTATTCTGCATTTCCCAGTGGAAATTATGCCCTTGGTACAAATTTATATAGAGGTCTAAATTCTGTGGAAATTTCTAAGACTGTGGTAAGGCATTATTCAGCAACTGATCTCTAATAGGTCGATTTATCCCTGTTGGCAAGCCTTAAACATTACTTACTCACCCAGCAGAAGCAGAGCAACATTGACATCCCATCAGAGTCCTCTTTCCTCCACTGGTCGAAGGCAAGTCTGATATTGTTGTGTTTTTGCCTCTTGTTTTATCGGCTAACTCCTGAGATGAAAATCTGGGTCTCTGAGAGTCAAAGTAACGAGCTGAACATGGCTGAATGCTGAGGCTGTAGACTTTAGTGTTGGTCCTCAGTGGGATCGACAGTATTGGCAATTGTACATCATAGACAACGTTCAATGAGGAAATATATTGATTAATGGAGCTTAGAAAGAAATAAGAATGTCCAGCAGTTAGTGACAGTTGTTATAATGTGAAACATTTTATGTTGTAACATTTCAGTTACAGGTTATATGATATACAAACTTCTCCTGTTATAACAATATACTATTCCTATGTTATAACATGAAACATTTCCCTTATTGTTATAACATTAGCGGTTACATGTTATAACATGATAACATCTTGTTATAATGTGAAATGTTTCATGTTACATATGTTAAACTGTTATAACAAGAATAGTTTGCATCTGGTAATAACATGAAAATATCTTGTTATCGAGGAAAATGTCTTATTATAACACGATAACATCTTGTAAAATGTTTCATGGTACAACGATAAATTGTCACTTTATGATGTAAAACATTTTGCATTATTATAAGTTTAATGGTATTTCATAACAAGAAAAGTTATTTGTTATAACGTGATGAGTTTGCATTTGGTAATAATGTGAAAATATTATACTGAACTGAACTGAACTGAACATGAAAGCATCTAGTTATAACGTGAAAACATCTCGTTATAATAAACTTTCCACATGATAACACCATATTGATCTTTTTTTTGTTATGGTGTGGCAGCAATATGCTTCTGCAGATTAGTGACGTGGACAGTAAATAAAGTTTACAGAAGAAGTAAAGAGGAAAAGAAGCAGACTTGGAGGAAAATGAGGTGTTCTCACAGATAGTGGAGAGGGGGAAACGCGTGGGGGAAATGTTTTTAATCATGTTGAGAAGGGAGACTTCACAGAGCATGCTGAAGGCATCTGTTGACACAACAGCTCTGTGGTTTTGCTTTAGAAGGTCCTTTCATCTGTATTTAGCACTAATTAGTCTAATAAGCTTGACTGTATTCTGTCGTAATGGAAGCGCTGCTGTAATTGTGTTTTGACCAGAAATAATCTCATAAACTGAATGAGGATCCATAACTGACCATGTCTCTAAAGGTTGTAATGTTATAAAGCTAATGAGTATTAGTAATGGAAAGCTTATTTTGGGTCTGATCACATTTATGGCCTATTACTGCAACGACTCCTCAGATCCGCTCCTCTGCCCATTTATGGCTTGTTCCAAATTACTGCGCCCTTGCCGGAATTGATTATTATAAAAAGGTCTTTTTATTGCATTTTCCCAGCCGAGCGATGGGCTCTGCCATGGGTGACACCTCTGGGAAAGCAGCGACATCCTTTTGAAAGATGAACTCTCTTTTCCTCGCTCCCTTTGAAGAGCGCTCCTCCTGTGTGTTGTCACAGACCCACCTGCATTGGGAGGGCTCAGAGCACCGCTCGCCACTTTGTCACCAATTTGAAGCCCTGAAGCAGGAGTTGTGCAAATGCAGCAATTATTTCAAAAGCAGAAAATGAAAAGAGCACTCAAAAGTTTTAGTCGGTTTAGAGCGAGGAAATGTCTCTGAACTCTTTACTGTAATACCACATACCACGCTTCTCTTTATCTGCTCTTTTTAGATCCTTAGATCCTCTTTTTGTTCTCCACCTCTTTTCGCTCGCAATATTTTCCTGTTTGCTCCAGACAAACATGCATTAATATATTAACAATGTAGATTAATTGTCTCCCTCGTCTCCTTCCACCTCCTTGTGTCGGCACCCTCCATTTCACTTAAAGTGTGAACGAGCTGTGTGTTTTTTTGGGTCATGTTGAGATGGATCTTAAAGGCAGTAATTGGATGCCTGAGCAGATTCCCCTGCACAGTAGGAGGCTGGTCCATTATCTTTTACCATCGTGAAGTAATATGCTCCTGTCCAGGCTGCCCTCATCATCATTACCCATGCTGTGGATGCCTGGTGATGGAGAGGGAGCAGGAGGACAGGGCATACATCATAGCTGGACTCATCAGTCTTCCTGTTCCAGCCGAGACACCAAACTGTGCTCACTCACACGAGCATCCGTGGGCATAGAGATGAGGAGAAATGAAAGCAGCCGTTTGTATTCACGTACCGCTCCCATATATCGTTAAACAATACATCATCACCCTGGCCCTCTCTGGCCACTTCTGCTCTCACATGATAAAGTCATCTATCAACATCGTCCAATGAATGTTTCATTTTACTCCTTTCGATTCCATTCCCTCTGTTGCAATGCACATCTCCTCTGCCAGGCAAGTGAAATCTGGAGGGCCATTTATCAAACACATAGTTAGACATACAGACATAAGCACTGGTGTGCCAGCTAATCCTGCAGAAATGCTGCATGGGCGCAGATAATATCATGCAAGCTGTTTATCAAAAGAGGATATACTGTACACCTTGTTTTAAAGCACCTGATTTTAGTCGTCTAATAACCTCACTTCCACTGGTGCCGAGTCTCTGTTGCAGGGCTGTCGTGTTTTAGTGGAACAGAACAACACACAGCGTGAGTCATACAGTTTAGAATACGGGACTGATGGATGGACCCCAAGCGAGCAATCCATTAGCATCTACTACAGCTTGGAGTCTGATGATGAAGTGGCAGCACTAATTGAGGCTGCTACATTATGCACGTGTGGTGTTCTACATGTAATGCTTATTAAGACAACAGATTGTGACGAACGGTCACCAAATCCAGAACACGACTGAAGTTGTTGAAGCTGTGCGGCATTTTTCATGTTCCAACTAGGGTTGTAGCGGGGATGAAATTTTCCCACTGCTAATAAACTCTATGTCAGAGAGATGTTTCACACAGTCCATGGGAGTAATTGAAGAGAGTTGTGAAGCCCTGTTCAGACCAAAGATTCGCAGTGAGAAACTTGCTACGTAGCAAAGCCAGTCTGCAAAATTCTGAAAACCTACCAGTTCACACCAAGAAAGAGTAAAGATGAAATGGTGAAAACAAAAGGTGTGTGCGTAGCGAAGCAAGCGTGTGGGAGAGAAAAAGAAAGAGTGGTGGAAAGTGGCTGTGAATGCAAGCGGAGCAGGGGAAAAGCTGTAAAGGCTGATTACATTGATTACATGCATTATGTTCTCAAACCAGTCACAGGCAACTTGACAAGCTGAGTCACAGGCAACACCATCAGCCGGCCTGAGTCAAGCTGCAACAGGCCAGTTCACACTGCTGCAACATTCCCATGCAACATTCTGAAACATGGTTTTGTGGCGTTGCAAACCTTTGGTCCGAACCGGGCTTAAGATGAAGAGCTACAGGCGACAGGCTGCACACCTCAATGTCTCCATGAGGTAACCAATTCCTTTTCGGTGCTTTCCTTTTAGTCCAGCACTCTATTGACTAAATGAGCTCAGCACCTTGTCAGCTTATTGGCGAGGTTGTCTGACATTTACCGAACGTAGAGGCTCTGAGTGAGGAGTACAGTAGGCCCTCATAACTGGACTTATTTTCACACTTCGCTTTGTCGCTGTGCCAGCACTGCAGAAAAGAGCACACTGGAATTGATTTCAAGTTAGCTTTTGTTTGTGAAAGCTGTCCAACAGTCGCTTGTCAGAGCTACTGTTAGCTTGTGTGTCCTGGCTATTTAGACTTTTAGCACATCCTTCCTCTCAGTGTGCTTTTCCATATTTTCCGTCACAGAAGCTCTCGATCGGCGTAAAGTGATGAGGTACAAAACCAGTTCATCGAATCCCTCGCCCTCTGCCACAAGCGCATCACACTCTGCCATAGCCCAGCGCATCACACCTTCTCTTCCTGGCTAGCGGCGATGTGATCTTTGGCTGTGGGTCATCCTCAGACACAGCAGCAGGGTGCTTATAGTGCTATTACTACTACTAACCTGAAGAGCAACATCACACATTGAACTTTGAAATTTTCCGAAACTGAGCTTCTGTTAGTGCTTTTCACTTTCGTTTTACCTCAGACTGCTCTAGTGAAGTCATTAGCAGACAGTGTGTCTGTATGCAAATGAACCTATAAACCGACATGCGTAACCAGTCAAAAATGTCCCTGACATCCCTTGTTTGTCTCCAATAAACACCGGGAACACCGACTACTGCGGCAAACCTCGTTCCAACTCCTTTTCCATTACAGGATGTTAAACGTATTGGAAGGACTGACACTCATTTGCACTGTTACTGCATGCAGAGTAACAAGTGAGGAAGTGAGTGGGTGAACTACTGTGACTTTTTGTGACATAGCGCACACACACACACACACACACACACACACACACACACACACACTGGGAGTTATTTTCAAAACGAACAGATACACTGAGATTTAATGACAGTCTTCCAGTGTCACTCAGGAACATACTCTGAAATGGTTTTGTAATTGGAAGGCTAAAAGTGAGTGGGATGGGTTTGCTACCTTTTAAAAACACACTCACTCATCCTCCATTTGTGTTTGCTGTATATAATTAGAACTTCAGATAATGCACTACCTAGAAAATTACCATTAAGTCACCATTAAGAAAGATAACCTTTCCATGATGCCTTTGAAAGACCCCCCACAACACTGAGGTCAAATTACTTGTTTACTGTACTGTGGCCATTCTCAGAAGATGACCTGTCATGCATTGCATGACTCATGCAATAAACACTGCATTTGTGTAAAAGTTTATATTCGCCTGCCTACAGAAAAGGGTTAAGACCTGTACCCTTTGGAACCACTTATGTTCTAGTTTCTCTAATTGAATGCTGTGATCCTTCATCCCCGTCACTGAAGCCCTCTCTGTTCTCCTAACCCCGTCCATTATGGTGAGAATAGTTTGTACAGCACGGCAAAAAATACAGGGATGAAGTGAAGGGCAGGATCCAGACTGACAGATCAATCTCAGAGTGACAGAGTAAATGTCCGTATCTCACATCTTTCCCAAAAATTGTTAACTTCCCACTTCAAATTCTGTCCCAGTTCTATTCATTCTGACTTTAATCCTGGCCCACTGAGCTTTGAGAGGAATGTGTGTATTTTTTGGCAGTAATGGACTCTACAGTGGAGCTGACCTTTGTGCCTGCTGAGAGAGGTCTGTGTCCAGAGGGCAGCTAAGCCAAGCTAAGCCAAGCTAAGCTGGCAGTATGGATCTCGATCAGAGCCGGGTGAAGAAATCAGACAGAGATCAGGAGGTCATCTCCCACAGGCATGGCTGGCTGTTGGTGAAGAAGTCTTCATCGATCGCCTGAGTGTGATAGATATCGGGCTGAAATTGAACAGACTGGCGCAGGCAGGGTTGTTTCCTTGGCTTCTGGCCTCCGGGCCCCGGCTCAATGGGAAAACAGCGGGGGCACCAGTGAGACATCACTGCACCAGAGCCAGCATCAGTCAAAGCAGCCGCCAGCTGCCTGCCCTGAGCTCTGCAGCTCTCTCACTCATCTCTAGGTGAGCGGAGAGCTGGTTGTGTCCCTGGTGCCCGACCTTGGTTCTTCCAGAGCTGAGTCTGACTGTTTGAAATTCACCAGGGACGCCCCGCTCCTCCCTCCTGACCCATTGATCTAGTTGTATTACAGGTATCCTATTCATGAGAGTTGCAGGGCATTTGTCCTATAAACTTAAAATATTGTACTTCCACGTTCAGCCATGTTTTATTCACAGCTCCTTTCACAGCATGAGGTGCAGTTCATGGCCATCGGGGTCCAGAGGATGGCTACGTCCCTCCAGCACCAGCACTTAATAATTTCGGACTTTATTTTGAAAGTACGGACACGAATAAGCTCTATGTTAATGTACTCATATTTTGGACAGGCATCTTTACAGGAGATGCCCTGAAGATGAAGGAATGCAGCACAGATTACTGCAGTTCATAAACGTACTCTATTTTCACACAGTCTTCCTTAACATTCTGTTGATAAGATTTAAGCTCGACCCTTAGATCAGCTCTTTGCATTGAAGAAAATGAAATATACTGTCAACAAGCTGTGTTGACTAAGGAAACAAGGACAGTTCATAATGTAATTAATATTTATGGGGGGATTTGTCCTGTCATTGTGACAGTTCTCTGCAGTCAAAGTTAACTCGTAAATCATGTGCACTCATAAATAATTTACAGTTGAGAGCGATTCAATGTGACTAAAGCATCAATACCGTCCATGAACTGTCGTGTGAATCGTCTTGCATAACTGACCAAGCAGCTCAGATGAAGAAGAGGGAGTTCTTGATATGTCATTGGTTGCCCTTCAATTGAAGTTTGTGAGGGCGACAACATAAATCATTCCGCTGAGCTCGGGAGTTTCTGTTCAAGTTAACACAGTACATTCAGGTACTGTGAGGAGGATCAGTGCCAACTGTGTCTTTTCCTGTTCTCTTTCTTACTACCGTGGCTTGGTTATCAAGAGTCAAATTCAGGTCAGTGTTTGGAGGTTGAGTGCTTTATTCTTCTTTTTCAGTCAGAGACTTACAGTGAGTCAATCCATTGAACACTTAAAGCAAATGGTGATACATTTAGATTTTGGCGGAAAATGCTCTGCTCTTTGAGGGACCTCAAAGAATCCGAGCAGCAAAGAGGATTCTGTGGGAGAATTAATCCCCCCTTAAAGGAACAGTTCGACATTTTAGGAAATATGCTTATTTTTTCTTCTTGGATAACATTTTCATGTATGTCTGGTAAGTAAGAACCTACAACAAGAAGACGGGAGCACATCCTCATACTTAAATGACTGAATAGGTCAATTGCTAGTGACTCCCAAAAAAACAAAGTGGTATATCACTGTTTCCAAAACAGCATGATCGTTGCAACGTCAGCTGCACTGGACATTCATCATACGGTTGCAGTTTGGTTGTGTTGAGGCACTGAAACGACTTGATATAGGTTGAGGATAACATCTTGGTTCAGGTGAAAATAACTACTTTTACTTATTACTTAATTCAGCCATGAACATACCAACGTTACATATGTAACTGTGTGTTCATGAACCTAAACTAAACCAGACCATAAACACATAAACAAATTGAAGAAACATACATTTTCAATATAACCATGGTTGGCAGAAACGTACATTGACAACATTTATTCTGGCGACAGGGTTGGTACAATACACATACACAAACATGTTAAATCAACTATACAAGAATGAGCAAGAGAATATAGTGAGAAATGTTGAGTCATAATGGCAGAGGTGGGAAGTGAACTAAGCACTTTGATTGTCAGACAAGTAGAAGTGCAAATATTTTGTTGCTGTACATTTTTCAGGTATCTGTACTTCACACGAGTATTTATTTTTCTGACAACTTTGAACTATTCCTCCTCACATGTGAACACAAATATCTTCTTTCTACTCCTTACATTTTCAAAACAGGCTGGTTACTTTAGTTTTAATGCATTTGAGGGGAATTATCGATCGGCAGACGATGTGTGAACCTTTGCCACCTCTGCATAATGGCAGCATTAAATACCTTAGCTAATCAGCTATTGAAAATGCAACTTCAGTATTTTTCTAGAATTAGTGCTATGCTCAACACCTGGTTTCTATGAAACAGGTAACAGGTAAAGCATATGTCTATCCAATAACATACAAAAGTAATAGCCAAAAGTTTAATTTGGAATGCCTATCAATGCAAACAATTTGCAGAAAAAAACTAGATTACAGTTCTCAGAAAGAACTGTACTGAATTTAAGAAGCTATACACACAAATGTGCCATGTGCCACAATCTACACCTGTCTGTTTTATCACCCAATCCAACAACTCAGCTCATTCACATACTGCCACTTTTGTGTGCTTGACTTCCGCTATGTACTCTGACAGGGAATGAAGAGCCCTTAATGTCTCTTAATTTTTGAACAAGGTACCTGCTGAAGTGGCCCTTGACGAGGCACCAATTCATCCTGTCATCGTGATCGTCACCATGCTCCCCCATTACCTCTCCTTTTAAACAGACACCTTCTGGAGCTGATCCACTATCAAAGCAGCCATCGAGTTAATCTTCTCCCTACCAGCCACCGCCAACAGTAATGAGCACATCAGATCTCTGACCGGCATGCACCTGAGACAGGGCACTACCATGCACTGCAGATGGGTCTTTGTGTGCCGCAAACCGCAGCCACCTTCATCCAGTTAGCCTAGAAGAAATGAGGAAAAGTGAAACGGGAAGACAGGGGAGGAAGTGGCTCATTCTTGGCAGAGCAAGAGTGGGAAGAGAAGAGAAGGAGCAAGAGAGAGACCCTCATTAAAAGGCACTGTGTTGGCTTCACAACCGTCCCACCACTTCAATGCACTGTCATGCAGTGATGTATCGCTCTGCATGGTGCTACCAAGGCCTTTATTCCCACTCTCCTCCATGTTTCCCGCTTCTAGCCAATTAAACGCCCACTGGAAAAGAAGAGAGGAAGTGCCACATTGAGCAACGCACAATGTGGAGAGTGGAGCTGATGAAAGGACATGTCTCTTTTAGGCTCCTTAATAGCTTCAGGACACCGTCTCAGTGGCATTTAATGTCTATCATATAATTCACTATGCTACTACTCCTATTTCAGCTTCCTTACACGTACGCTCACTTTATCACCAAGGGAGGAAAATGTTTATCAGAACTATGAATATTTCATTTACCCTATAGGTTAGTTGAGTATTGGCACGCTTCATGCGTCCTTTTAATGCATTTGTTCTTGAAATGACATGAAGGATCATAAAGTGACTTATGTCCAATGACAATGCATCAATTATGGTGGTTAAAGTAGGTTTAGGTGATTTGGCCCGTAGGGTGTTTTCCAATCCTGATGTGTGTTTTGGGCTTTAGGACAGCCACAACAATCAGGGGCAGACAGAGGTGTATATGCTAGCATAAACACTGTTTACCACCTTCTCTTCTGTGCTGCACCATGAATAATGTAAGCCCTGAAATCCCCAACTCAACACTGTGCTTGACCTGTTCATTTGTTGCAGTAGCCAGGATGGTGGGGTCAGAATGTGGATGTGTTAGTGCAGCATGGAGGCAGAGGCTAATCGCAACACCAGGACGGGCAGCTACGCTACTTCTCATTCCGCCGGTGTCACTGAGGCTGACACCATAAATCTCACTTATTTTCAGATCCAACCGAGACACAGGCAGAAATTACGGCCCAGAGCACATTACCAGCCACAGCAGCGTGCTGAATGCTAACAGAGAGATTCTTGATAAAGCAGACGGGCAGTTCCCTGACAGATTATTGAACACAAAGACTCCTATCCGTGAGACTTGAGGGGGCAGATTGGCTTGTAACTAAGGCACAGACACCAGCATCAACAGTTGAGAATCAAATGAACTATAAATCATGCTAAACTTAAAAAATATGACTAAGTGCATTTGTGCAGTTGTATTCATGGTTCTTTACAGATTTCTATGATAGATATTATTATCCTAGAATCGTTTCCCTGCTTTAGAGTGGGGAAAAAAGGACACATGTCAATAAGAATGTGAAGGACAGCAAGATGAGACAAATATAGCCTGATTCACATTAACATAATGTTCTTTTTTTAACATGCTATAATCTGCTTCAAGGGGCTTTTCATATAAGTGCACAGCTGTTGCATAGTGACCTCATCATCATTCTAAACCAGTGCTCAATGGTACTTGTTGCAGGTGTTGCTAGGCTATGGCTTCTTCTTCTTCTTCTTTCTCTTCTACTTGACTGGGACCCGAGACACTTGTGGGTCCAGAAGGCTCCAAATTCACTATGTGGCGCATGTTGTAATTTGATTCATTGTGCATAAGCTCAGTAATACTGTATACACCACTAAAGGCATGATCCAAATTAATTTGATATGTGCATTTTGACATAATCTTGAGGGTCTGTCTTGTTGAGGGGCCCTCTGATGGGCCATAAAATCACATCAAATCTTAAAATCTAGTTTTGAGGCCTCCTGAAAGGGTTCATTTTACTCTGATCAAAACAACACCTACTGGCCTATTTATGAGCATACTGCACCAAAACATGAATACCAAACCTTCTTCATTGTAGACTTTAATAGTCATTTGATAGTTATGGTGCTGTTTAACCCTCAAAGACTGAGATAGCCATCGGTGGCTTAAAACATCTATTGTTCTAAAATCTTTAATAACTTTTAATCTTATAGGCTTAAAAAACTCATATAATGAAAAGCAGAGTTTGTTGGTATCACATGTCTTGTTTGGGCCTTAAAAGGCTCTGTGGTGAATGTGATTACAGCATTGATTTGTCAAGGAAACCCACATAGTTTCCGAGCTACTTTTGTTGTTCATGTTCAATGGATCATGTATTTCTCTAAAAAAAAGTTACTTTTGCTTCAGTGTCCCCCTGTGATTTGATATCCTTTCTATTTATTCTCTCGACTTTTTGGGACACGTATACATGGTCAGTAAATGAAAAGTAGGATTAGGATGTTTTTCACTGAAAAATGCAGACGGTTATATTGTAATAAATGGCTGTGACAAATTCAGCTAAATTCATCCATTCTCAGACAAAGCAGGTGTAAAATTGGGACTTTAAATGAGCCAGACTGGAACTTAAGGCTCTCCTGAATCAAATGATGTATAGCACTTGATGTTTGCAGGGCTCGATGTCCAACTGGCGGGGGGCAGCTGCTGAATGGCTGCAAAAGTAGATATACAAATCATACACTAATGACGTAAGTTAAGTTATGGACAACCATCAGTAGGTGTAGGATGTGGTTTAAATGGCACAGTGGGTAAAAAAAACATGACTTTCACTCATGACACTGGGGTTTGTTTCCTGTGTGGAGCAAAGGTCTTTTAACACAAACCATGATTTTTCTCTTTTTTCTGCTATTCTTAAATATCTCACCATTGTCAGAGGGCATGAAAACACATCTACTGTGTGTAAAATGATCTTTTGCATACTGATCAGATAGACTTGACAGAAATAAGATGCCACGCTGAGGAGAGTCATTTCCTTTGCTATAGAGCATCTTCTGTGTCAAAGCCACAACACAGTTCTTCTCTTCCTTTTTGTTTTGTTTCAGAATGCCCATTTTGTCTGACCCTCCTCAATCCACGTGGACTTTCTCTGGATATGTGACTGCCAAATTATCCTTTAAACAAAAGACAATAATTGTGAGCAAATTGGAACCCTGATTGATTGATATATTTTTATTTTGAACATATAAAAACAAACAAACAAAACAACAACAATAACAGGCCCTAAGTTTTACTTAAATTATATAAAGCAGTATCCATGATGTGTTATTTTGTTAGATTTGGCAGGTGAAAAAAGGATAAAGGGAGTTACTTAATACTAATAATCCTAAATGACAGGAAACAGAAACCATTTTTACTTTGCAACACATCTGCATCCCTGAGCTCACCACATTTATCTCATCTGAATGTCACAAACAGCGTGTGTTATCAAGAAAACCTCTTAAAACCTCTCTGAAAACCTCTCTGTTGTTCCTAAAATAAATGCAGATAGTACAGATATGAACAGGAGATTTAAAAAACATCTTCATAGCCTTCGAGCAACACGCTTATAAAGCACAATTTGCTACATGTTGCACATTTCATATCCTAAAATGAAGGTTAATGTACATTTTCATGAAATGAGTAAGAAACCCATGAATCTCTGACCATAATAAAACATCATCAACTCTCATCAGGTGGTTTCTTTCACACTACAGTAAGATGACTGAGTAACACTGCTGATGTGCACCACTGGTCTCCATTTCGTGTTTAATTGCGCTGTCTACGTCTGAATGTGTGGACCACTGATGCATCACTGTGGAATCCCGCTGTGGCTTATTACTGCCAGGCCCTGCTCTCCGCTGCTCTCAACCTGCTGGGTCATCTCCAGCTGCTGTAATCTAACATTAGCCTCTGCTTTCACCAGGTCCCAACCATTTACCCCTTCATGTATTATAGATGACCCTTTGGAAATGGAGAAATCCCAGCAGACATAGTATTAATTTACAGCATCCCTCGATTTTAAGGGGGATTGAATCAAAGTCAGCGGCATAGTAAGAGGGGGGTTTATATTGCTATATAACACTGTCACAGTCTATAAAATTGTAATGAAAAGCCATTCAAAGATTAAGTGTTTTTTTGTGATTCATTGGTATCTCTTGGCTCAACTAATAATCATTTTACTCCAGAATTGAATGGTCTCCGTAATTGATGCTCGACCAAGCTCCTTTCAACCAAACTTAATCCTCTTTCTCTCTTTTCTTTGAATGGCTCGCAAACACAGGGGGAAGTCTTCAGAAACCCATTTAACAGGGCAATGTACAAATATTGTGTACTTCCCTGTTGACGGTGGGATACACATGAATGTGGTGACAGGAAGTCAGACAGTGAAGATTGGTCCTGTTTGCGCTTGTCAGGTTTTAAAATTGCTCTAAACAAATGTGACATTTTATTCAACAGGCATCACTCCAGAGTTAGATTTCCTCTGTTAGAAGAAAAATATTAGTAGCTTCCTCAATAGAAAACCACTGCAATGTCTTCAGTGTTGGCAAAGCTGTAATATAGTCCAAAAAAAAAAAAAAGAAATGGAGTGTCTTGGGGTTCCCATTGAAATTAAAGAAATCTGAGCAGGGCTTTTGTGTAAGACCATTCCAGTAGTAGAATGAAAACAGCTTACAATGAGAGACTTTTGTCATTGTGCTGTACAATGAACTAAAGTCATTTCGGTTCACCAATAGCAATAAGACTATGTCCGTTGAATTGTAAGTATTGAGAAGTACACTCTGACCTCAATGGCAGCAATTTATTGTGCTACCCAGGGTTCCATAGCAATCTGTGTAATTTAAGTCCAAGTTCTTTGGGTTGAATAAGCGGAAGTACAATGTGCATGTGTGACTTTAGAGAGCAAAAGTTAACTCAGACTTATCTTAATTGGCCCCAATTATCTTCTGTGACAAGTCTGGTGTGTGTGAGTGTGTGTATGTGTAATGAAAGGTTAAGATTTATGTTCAGAGTGATGAAGCTGCACCACTGAACTTAAAGAACCTGAGCTGTCAGGACCACTGAGGTCACTCATTAGAGTAGCTTTCTCTTCCAAAGGGCCTAGTTGGTCTATCTGATATCACTGTGTTGGTGTTGTTCCTACAACATCATAGGAAATGTTGTTCCAGGACTGTCATTTCTACTTAAAAAAAGAGTGTGTAAGACTGTCACCTGTTGGAGAAGAGTGTGTAAGACTGTCAACCAGGAGACAGGGGTTTGTATCCTGCCCATTTCGAAGGCTCCTTCAAATGCGGCCGAGGAATGCAGCCTTCCTCTCCCATGACGGCTGCTGCACGCAATGAATCTTGCAATAGGCTGTGAAGCATCCAATGGCCTATCCCAAGATTCATTGTGCGCTTTGACATTTGACACAGAGTGAAACAGAACAGATAAATTCACTTTTAAATGTAAGTATGAGGTCACTCAAGTAGCTAACGACACAAATGTTAACAAAACAAGGGACCCCAATACCGTCAAGGTTGCTAGGCAACAGGAGCGGCACTTTGTGACGCAAGGGTAAGGTCAGTTTCCTGGAGACTAGACTAGTCTAGTCTAGCTAGAAACTAGTCTTATTTAACAGAACTCAGTTCTGCCTTCGTGGTATATGAAGGCCACGCCTTCGTGGCCCACGTCCTTCAAGGGTTGGGTCGAGTTGTTGAGAGACAGCTATTGTTATACTGTTCACATATTATTTTAACACTCATTTCAGTTATTATTTCAGTTTTCCGTCGCTGTTTGGTTAGGTTAAGGCAACAAAAAATACTTGGTTAGGTTTAGGGAAAGATGGTTTGTTCTGTATTTTTCAGTTACTATGTAGGAATGCTTTTTAGTAAATATAATGGAGACAATACAAACTTTTTTTCTGTTATGCAGTTTGCTAGCAAGTTTTTTACCCTAAATAATAATAACAATGTTATTGTTCTTGCATTTCATTTTACCACATTTTTCCTGGTAACACGTGTTGTTGTTTGCACTTTGCATCCAGGTCAGAAGAGCCTCTCATCAATGACATGCATTAACATATATGAATCATAATATATTTATAAGTGAGAAAAGAGGCCACACATACCACTGAAGGTAGAAATGGCATTCACAATGTGCTCCAAAAAAAAAGGCAGTTTGAGATGTCTCGTGGCAGTACTCTTACCAGGCAATTACACATGCACAAGAGGAGGGCAATCACATCCAGCACAGACTGCAGAGAGAGCAACCCTCAGCATCAAGCCTGGCTACAGGAACACTCAGTGACTCCACGTTATATTACTGATGATGTGTCTGAGTGGAGAAGCAAATGATTCATAGACAAATGTTCATGTAATAGAACATGAATAATTTCCAACATGAAATATAAATCTCCTACATTTCATTTGTCTCCTGGCAGTAAAGTAAAATCAAAATTTTATCTTCCGCTCTATAATTTTGGTGACCAGCCAACCACAATGCTATGCTAATTACTTTCATCAATTAGCCAGCTGAAGAGCGTTGCATTGGGGGGAATGTTTTGTATTTATTCTAATAATTACATTCACATAATTAAAGCAACTCCCACATAGTTTCAACTCAACTTACAAACTCAAGAGTAGCTACTCAAAAATACATGCAAAATGCTGCATGTTGCACTTTAAAAATTAATGATTCTCTCCAGGAGAGCGACAGTTCTTTTCTGTTCTTTCAGAGCTAGTATTTACAGATTATCTGCAGTCGGATGGATTAGAGATGTGCCAGGCCCTCCACCGTTGCTCTGCTGATCTCTCTTTCTTTCTCTCTCCAGGATTCTGAGATTCTGAACACTGCCGTGCTGACTGGGAAGACAGTGGCTGTCCCAGTGAAGGTGGTGACCGTTGGAGTAGACGCCTCTGTTATGGATGTCTCAGAAGCAGTCAAGTGTCGCTCCACAGACGAGGATGTGGTCAAGGTCAGTGAGATGAATTGTTGAAAGAGAAACGAGCCTCTATGTGTGCAGAGTGAGTGTGTGAGTCTGTGTTTTCACAGAATGCTGAAAGTATTTTCAAAAAACGTTTTACACCTGTTTTAGAGAAGTAGGTGTGTTGATAAAAGCATATTGCGACCAAGTGTAGAGGAAATAGATTTAACGACTAGGTCAGGACACACATGAAGCATTAGACAAGTTTGCACTTCACTGTAGACACAAAAAATAGAGTGGAGCGATGAAAAAACTGTAACCTTCTTCAAACTAATACAATAAACAAACATAAATGTGAGAATTAGATCATGCCATCTCGTTATGTCATCTTCTTCTGCAGTGGTGTAATGGTATCTGACTGGAAAATCAGTGCCACCAGCTGTTTATCTTGAGGCGCCCGACTCCTAATAATTTTATAATGGTAGTGGCTGGAAAGGCATATTAATTAGCATTTTCTTTTGCAGACCTTCTGGGAATGTAGTCAAAATTTACAATCCTGGTTTCACTTATCTAATAAAAACATACCTACTGTTTTTCCACAACTTGCAGTGAGTAAGTGTGTGAATGTACACTTTCAAAAAGAATCTCAGTGGAGCTGCTTAAAGTCTTAAAAATTAAAATACTACAAAAACTTTTTTCACCTGCATTGATAAAGTTGGTGTGTTGATAAAAACAAATGTGTGACAAAGTGCACAAGAAATAGTGTTAGCAGCTAAGTAATGACATACATGAGGAACGTGACTTAAACGCAGAAGTTTGCACTCCACTGAAAAGATGATGAATAGATCTGAGTAGAACGGTTGAGGAGACTGTAACCTTTCGCAAATTAACACAAAAGACAAACATAAGTGTTAGATTTACATCATGTCACATTTCTACCATTTGAGGTTTGACTGGTACTCTTGATTACATCATCTCGTTATGTCCTCTTCTTCTGCATTGGTGTAATAGTATCCAACTGGTAAATAAGCACCACCAGCTGTTTATCTCCTGGTATTTGCTGAACAGTAATGTATTGAAACACATATTTATTTGCATTTAATTTAGCAGATTTTCTGGAAATTTGGTTTAGACTGGCTTTCATCACTTATCTTATAAAAACATACCTTGTCAGCAGCTGACTTCAAGTCCATTTTTGCAGATGTTTTTTCAACGATTTACATAGAATTCATAGAAACTTCACATAAGCAATCAGAGCACTGTTCCTGCTGCTAACCCTTTCAGGAATTTTAAAGGATTGACCTGTATAGAAGAACCCATATTGTACATGTTGATTAACTATCCATCAATTATTTCATGATAATAACAATAAATGAATCAATGTTCCCCATTAATAACCTGGACTGTGGGCGGCCCGCTACAGTTTCATAGTGAACCAAAAATATTTTTCGCTTCTCATAACAGTGTTATTTATGATATAGCCTCTGAATGTTGCTCTCAAAGTGCACCAGATTGATGCATTTGACTTTAAACTTGCAAAACTTCCCTCCTGGGGGACATGTCCTTGAGGGTCCCATAGTCTCTGTGGGAAAGTCCATTTCACTGTCATAAATTGTTGGCAGTTTGCAAAGTCCTTCCTGTTTAGAAGACAACTCATTTATTATACCTAGCTAATATCAAAATGAACTCAACAAGGAATGACAACAAATATGTGCATTTAACACTGACACTATTATTGTGGCGTTTTAAAGACAAGCATTAAAGCTGATGTGAGGATAGATGAGAATATGTTCTATGTTTGGTACATCTATATAAATCCTCCAGAATGGATAAACAAACAACATGAAAGGGAGTGTTTGATATGCAGTGCCTGCTGACAGGTTGCTCAAGATTTCCTTTATTTTTAGAGCCACTTTCAAACCTGGGGCACAAGGCATGCAAGAATACAAAGGCCCTTACAGTTTTATAAAGTTGAGCCCTGGTATCCGTGGCTTTGGTCTCAAAACAAAAGAAGTCTCTCACCAGCAGAATCCCAATGACTTCCTAATGATCCGTAAAAAAAGCATCACATTGTCTGTGGTCTGTTTTCAAGTGGCTGAGAGTTCAGTCTCAGTATTTAGAGACAGCATCCTGATATGCAAAGGGCTCCTTCCAATCGTGCTTCCTGTTTGAGATTGTCAAGGTGAGAAAGGATAGAAGGATGCAGCAAGTCAAACTCACTACACTTAAAAAAGTGATAATGTAACAAAGTCAAGTTGTAGTGGAGGACATTTTGCCACATCGCTCCATTTTATCATGTCTGATTTGAGAGTTAGGGACAGTTAAATGAGTTCCAGAGGGAAATAAGATTACAGTCAAAGATCTTAAAAAATCCCACGGCTCTGCTGCTGAGATCTGTAACTCAGAGCACTCATCTGAGTATGTATACTGCTGATAAGTCAGGACATTCTCTTTTCATCATAGCCTGCCATCATGTATATAAACATGACTAATTCATCTAATTTGGACCAGGGGAATTAGCGATACGTAAACAGAAAGTGACATTGAAGCTGAATAATGAATGACGGCGCACATTAAATTATGCTTTTATTCGCCTGTGGCCATATAATCAAAGTTGATTTGAAAGAAATACCCCAGGTCGCATGCTTTTTATTCAGACCTCTTTGGAAATTTGTCCTGCTTTAACAAATTTTGTCTGACATGTATAGGCTAAAAGCAGGCAGAGTCTTGATTCATTTGCATGCACATGTTTCTTTTTCTGGAGTTATAGTTTTTACAGTTCAGTCAAGGGGCAATGCATAAAGCCTGGTTCACTGTGACTGTGTTGAATGTGAGTCGTTTACAGTATCAAATGGCTCATGCACTGTACATGTACAATCGTGTTACAGCTCCCTATGTTGTTGGTGCATAGGGTGAGGACATTTAAAGACTTAAAGCAACGATGATTGATATTTTTTTTATCAACAATCACATGATTACTTGTATGTGGGGAGGGTCGTTCAAAGTGATCAACCAACGGAAAATGATCACACAACTCTGCAGTTCCCCTCCTCTCAAAGCATTTAAGCGTCTTTCAGCTCAAGGCCTTTTTTTTCAGTGTTGTTTTCAGCCGCAGCAGGCAGCCGCTTTTCAGCTGAAGAGCCCAAAAAACCCTCTGTCAGCCACCCGCAGACTGACAAAGTTAGCAGCCGCCTAAAGGGAACATTGTAGCTGTTAACAAAGCGAGGTCAGAGCAGGGGTTTCTGCAAATCTTCCAGCAGTATATGCAGATGGTTCAGGTGCTTCTCAGCTCAAGGGCAGTACATTTCCAGGGGAAACAAAGGGACTGATCCCACTTTAAAGAATTAAAATGTAAGATTTTTGTATTAAAAAATGTTTAAAACCAAAGAAATCCAGAATTTAACTCAAGGTACTGGTGTATTTCAGTTTGTTGCCTGTCACTAATTTCTCGTAGAGAGTCAGAAAGTATAGAAGAAAGTCGGTGAACGCGACTAAACATAACGTGAATAAAACTTTAAAACATGACCTTATCCATGTACACTGCCTGAGTCACATTAGATATATTTTCAACAGCAGTGATGGTTTTTTAATGGTATGTTCACCACTAGAGGATCAAATTATTGTCCTACGTGACTTGTACAAGTTAGATAGTGGGATCATTTGTGTTATTTCTTATTCACCCCAAACAGCCAGATTACTGTACTGTGTTTGATCTCATGTCAACCTCTCACTAACCTCAGCACTCACCAGAGACTCCGGTTCTCTCTCTTCTTTTTCTCCTCTCCTCTTGTTACGTTACGTTCATGAAATAAAGTACATTTCCCCTTCAGCTCCAGTCAGCAGTCAACATGACAAAACATAAACACGCGACAATGGAGGTCACCTACAGTGATCACTGCGGCAGTCAGTTTGATGAACAGGAGTGACGATAAATACCCTTTCTAATCCCAAAATTAAAAAAGTAATCTCTGAGCTCTCCTCCCATCGGTAAGCAGTTCTTGATGAGAGCAAAATCGGATGTTACTTCTGGTGTTTATTCTTCCATAAGGCCTGTCTCAGCACATGATTTTCTCCTCCGGAGCTGAAGAAATCAAATATTGTGCCTTTAATAGTACAAACAGACCAATGTTTCGAAATGACTGTTTTCATCAGCGTTACAATCAACAAAGACAGATGGCAAACACATACATAGTCAACCTAGACTAGGTTCAATATCCAGATATTTGATGCCAAATGAATCATAACGTTGCTCTATATCTGCTTTATGTGGAATAAATTGGCAACAGTTACCCAAGTGTCTAGTTTTTTAGATTTTAGCCACTACTGCAGGTTTAAAACTTGTGAATTAATTATACATTTTAAATGTAGTGTAGTGCTGTAGATTTTGATTATTTTTGTGTGTCCAAACATTCTCTGGGTACTCAATGCTACAATTTTTTAGCGTGAGGCCCATGTAGGTGTAGAAGTAACCTTTGACTCCTGAAACTTTTTTTATAGAAAGAATGTATATTAGTTGCTGTCACAAAACAAGAATATAAAAAAAAAGTTCTATATTAATGCGCTTCCAAGCAAATCTTCTCACTTCATCTAAACCGTGGTCTGTACTTAGTCAAGGTCATGCTACAAGCAGGCTCTTAAAACCACCACTTCCATGGAGCAGGGCTATTAGAATATTTACAGGCCTTCCCCTTGCATTGAAATGAGTGGCGTAGCTTATGCAGAGGAGTCTGAGCGGCTTAATTGCTTCTGTCAAGCCAAGTCTGTGTACAAGCCAGAGACAGGCTCACCCCACCTTCATCCTCCCTACTCCCATCGCTCATATCTGCCGTGGATTGTATCTGTCTGGTGAGTTGTTAATTTCCTGGGCTAGATCCAGAGACAGCCTTAATGTCTTCGGTAAGTATTCTCCCGTTAGCTGCCTAATGTGTCTGATTAATGTGGCAGTGGATCCTCCTGGACGTTTATGATACTATGTGAATCAGAATGACGGAGAGTGTATAATTCGCAGAGACAGTCCCACCCTCAGTCTGCCACAACACACATCCTGCTGGGAGGGTGTGCGAGGGGTTAAAAGGACCGCTGATTAATTGAGGGTGTCTTTGTATGTTAAAATATTGATTTGGAGCCATGTCAGCCAATATTACAGCACAGCAGGAAGGTGTAAGCACGTCAGTGTAATGTGTTGGGATGGCTGGATATCAATTGCATGTTTTCTGTAATTGTTTCTGCTAAGAGTGTTTGGGAATAGATCAAAGAAATGCCAGCAGGTGTTTAATTTCCCTGTCATGGGACGTGCTGTGGCAGAGCTGCATGCTAATAAATCACACACTTATTTACACAGAACTTTTCCTACAACAATTAAGGGTACACTGACTTCATAGAGCTTCTTGTTAATGTGGCAAGAGAAAGACAAGAATACATTTATTTGCAAGAAACATCTATTTTATTAACCATTCCTATCACTGTTAGATATGTACAGAGGTCCTGAGGTCAAAACACAACATGTCAGAAAAATGCAACAATTTAGAAAAAAACTACATTTCAGAAAACACATTTCAGAAAACACATTTCAGAAAACACATTTCAGAAAACACAGGGGCAACAGTTTTCTGAAATGTTGTTTTTTCTCCAATGTTGTTGCATTTTCTGAAATCTTGTGTTTTTTGTAAAATGCGGTGTTTTGTGAAATGCCGTCATGTCGTCTGAAAGGATGTTATGTTTTGACCTTCAGGGCCACCACAGCTATGGTCAGTGAGCCTCACGTGGAGCCCAGTCAGTTGTTATCCTGCAACCTCCTGCTCGTGCAGACAGGTCGCAGCGACCAAACTTGTGAGAAAAAGTCGAAGACGAAGGGGCTGTCAAAGGCTCTTCAGTATCAGCAGACTGAGTGCAGGGAGAGAGAAAGAGGCGAACAATGAGGGCTGATAAGGAGCAGGGACTCCTCTGACATCTTTATCAGTTCAAACACACTCTCACACTGGGAGCCCTGATGGAGCCCAATCTGCTCCATGACTGACTGTAGCCACTGGGGAAACACTGCCCTTGTAGAAATGTTCAAAAGCCTCATCAAGCAACTCTTTCACTGTTACGTCATGCAGCATTAATGCACATGCACAGTACTACTACGTATGCTAACCCTAACCCTGTGCTTATTATTGGCTGTAAATTTATAGAGGAAATATCCATTGATCTGGCTTTTCAGCTCCCTCACAGGGGTTTCAAGATTCTTGTTGGGTGCTCAGGTCCACTGCTCTTTTCAGCTCACTGTTGGGTAGGAGACCTTTTTGTACCGTTTTAAAATGGTCACCTCTACCAAAATAAATATTTTTAAAGTCAAACCAAAAATTAAATACATTTTTGTTAAGAAATAAGTATAAATATCATTGGTATTTGTTCTGACTTGTTTACTTATTTGTTTAAAATTGTAATAACCAATAAGAAGAAATTTGAAACTACAACAAGCAAAAATATAATTTCATTGGTGAAAAGATGACACTGGTGAATCAGTAATGTTTGTTTTAGTGCTGTACTCCTCAATTCATCAGCACTTCACAAAAAAATTGTTTTAATTGTATGACTTATTCAACCAGGATTAGTTTATATCCTCCCCAGCAGCAGGGCAGATGAAAAAAGGTCCTATTAGCTCATTAGTTTATATAGGAATAGTTTAATGTAGGGGTATAAGTTTTAAATTGAGTCTTCATGCCCAGTTAAAAGTTGTTTGTGTTATTTATTAAATTTGTTGGGGTTTCCTTGTGACAATGTCTGATTGGTGCAGTATCTCTGTGGGCACACACTAAAAATAGTTCAATACATCACTTCAATTCCGACAGCCACACTGACACTTGTGTATTAGCTGGGGGGCTGATGTCGTTAGCCATTAGGTCCCAATCTTTGATAAGAGCATTCCCAACATTTCTCTGTGACTCAGCTCTAGAGATCAGAATCAACCTCATTGCTTTAGTGTTGACTGTCTGGTCGAATCCAAAAACAGTGGTTGAATGTAACTAAGTACATTTATTCAAATACTGTACTGAAGGACAATTTTTGACGTACTTACTCAAACACCATTAATCTTTTATCAAAATAGTTTGCGGTTAATTTAATAATTCAAAACTAATCGATCGATAGTTGCAGCTCTATTTGACACAGTACTGTGCTACTAATGTAAATTGTGTTATACAAATTGTCTGAAATTGGCTCCTCATTGATGAACTGCACATTAAAATATTCATACACGTATCTGTTTGTTATAAAAACAGAATAATATAATATTCTACAGTAACGTATCACTTCTAAAGGTGCCATTTTGCATAATGAGTGGGACTTTAGACACAACAGGTGTTGAATGAAAATCAGGAAAAAATAAATGCCTAATTGGAATAGTTGTTAAGATTAGCAGGTGAGGCTAGCTAGCTTCATAGCCTCCATTTTTGAATGGAATACAAACTGAGCAGCAAGATCCTACCAATTGTATAAAGGGACAAATGTCCTAAATCCCTAATGGTGCAAAACCAACACTATGTGGGCTTGTTGACAAAAGGGGAAGAAAAAGTTTTCTTTCAGCCACACTGGCCCTCGGATATCAGTCAACCCCAGGGGAAACAAATAAAATGCTAAGAAAAACGCCCACCCAGAGACTGAGGTGCAGACACAAAAATGTCCAAAATGTGTTTATTCTTTTTTGCAAATTGGAAAAATAGTCACAAAGCTGCAGCATCATTATAGTATTTCCTTACACAAAAGTGACAAGATTCCAAATGTCAGTTTTACTTTGAAATTGGTAAAATTGGTTCTGTCCAAATGACGGTAGGTGCCTGGATTCAGTGTACAACTGCAGGAAGATCCATTATATTGCTCTTAGATTTAGTGAGAGAATGAGCGAAAACCTTCGGGATGTTGTGTTTCCAAAGCATTTACAGTACATTCCCTTTAGGTAGCAGTATACCTACATTATGTTTCTTAAGCAACAGTTTTCACCACATGGATCAACAAACAACCTTTAACCGGAAGGTCTCTGATGAAGCAAACACTGTGATGCGTCCAACCACACACTGGTTCTGTGAGAAGAGTCCACAGTGCAAAGTGTAAAATCAATGCAGCAAATCTCCAAATATCCGCTTTTAGTTAAACAAACCAACCAATATTTTCCACAACTCTGCTGGCTTTTCTCTAGAGGTGATGTGAAAGCAATAGAATCTGTCACACACAAAGTTTTCTGGTCACAGAGGATATCCTGCTGCGGCTTCGTGATGAATGGCTGTTTATGGTTTTATCTCACTGTGGAGAAACAACTTGGAAGGAGGAAAAAAAAAGATATTTCCCCAGACCATCTAAGTCCATCTGGTTCCAGCCATAGTAGTCTGCTGTATGATGGGATCAATAGGATTGACAAAGAGCCCCAAAACAGGGTATCTCTGTTTAAGACATACTGATTAATTACCTCAGATTGTGTGTGTGTCTGCTGGATATTCCTCCTGAGAACCCTCTGTGGCTTTTTGTGTGTGTGAGTGTGGGGTGTGTGTCTGTTTCATGTGTTTTTAAAGAGAGAGAGACAGAATGCTGGGCATTAATCAAAAGCTGGTACGAGTAAAGAAAGAAGCAAAAACAGTACGCAACAAAGAGTCCTGTCCTTCAATAGCACAAAACTGGCCCGCTCATTCCATTTATAAAGCAATTTATGAAACAGATGGCTTTGAATTTGGTCATTTCATCAAGAGACAACCTCTCTTCTCTTACTAGTTTCCATCTGTTGGTTCTTCTTTTAGCCACAGGCAAAACTATAATAGAAGAGCCGACCACGACCTGTTTTCCCTCAGGTTCAAAGATGTCCTAGCTGCCCTCCTCCCTCTTACCCTGAGTGTGGAGCAGATAGAGGACCTTTCATCTTGTTCAAAGTAGTTACAGCAGTACTGTATCAGTGGAGGAGAGCTCAGGAGTGTAAAGCCTTATAATCAACTCGAGGGCCTGGCCTACAGTGTGCGCTGTACAGTATATTGCACATTGTAATTGACTGTGTAGTCATCTGGTGCAACCGTCAGAAGAGCTCAACTAAAATACTGCTTCTCTTAATCCTCACCACGCAGGTGTCAGACAGGTGTGACTACATTTTCGTGAATGGCAAAGAGATGAAGGGCAAGGTGAAGATGATGGTGAACTTCACCTACGGCTACCTGAGCGCTCAGCTGGAGCTCAACGTGTGGATCCCTCGACTCCCGCTCCAGATTGAGGTGTCAGACACGGAGCTGAGCCAGATCAAAGGGTGGAGGGTCCCCATCACGGCCACCAGTCAGAGGTACAGTACTGCATCTGTCAGGTCCACTGCATTGTGTCTGTGAGTTCTGCTCTCTTCTTTAAGTTTTCAATCTCTGGGACTACATCAGAAGTCTTTCCCTCTGACAGACTCAATGATGAAGCATCTTGTAGCTAAGTCACCATTTCTCAGACTTTGAAATACACACAAAAAGATGTATTCCGCTGTTTATTTACAATAAAGAAGTACTCTAAGAGGTATTTAAATATCTAATTGGATGGAACATAAGTTGATAAAGTCTTAACATTTAATGGCTTTTGCAGCATATTTCAACATAGAACATTTTCTCCAATGTAGAACTGTATCAGTGATCTGTGTCGATCAAAAGAAAATCAAACCTCTCGACCCCAGGACAATTTAAGAATGTTGCTGCAGTTCATTGAGAACCCTCACAATAAGCATTTCCCTATACTCAATACAAACAAACAGCTCTATCTCAAAAACAGAAAGAAATTGACAACCATAAGATGTTTCTCAAAAAACACAACTTCCTCTTAACTGGCTCTTCCTCTTTCAAAATATAAGAGGAATGTCCCACACTTAAGAACAAACAGATCTTGGAAACAGACGGAAAACTTGCCACGACCTACAGTAGTCAGTCCTCAGGTAGTTCCTGGTTTTTACCGACTGATTATGTGATGTGATTTTCAGAAAAAAACTTGAGTTCACTTTCTTCGATGGACTGTGGGTCAACATAATCTTACGGGATCCATAAAGACTGGGAATCTTTGGTGAAGCCATTGTAAGATTTACAATTGGAAACCAGGCAGAAACCTGCAAAAAAATCTTTTTACAGATCTCAACATGTATTTTTCCAGTTCCAGTAACTGATGACAACTTACAGAATCTACAATACAAAGCTCATGACTTTATTTCATGATCATTCATCACACTGGTAATTATTTTAAAATAACAGGCACTGTCAGGCGCTAGGGGCCAACTACCAACTAAATAACCAATAGTAACACTTTATAATTACCATCATTAATAAATGGTAAATGTATAGTTAATTAAACTCTATTTAAGTTATTTCACTGTTAGCAACCAATCAAATGCCTTATAAAACATTTATCAAACATTTTTTATTGTCAAGTTGCAACTGATGTTTATAACACTTATAAACATGTAAATGTAAATGGTTAATAAATTCTGTGTAGATTATCTTTGAACATTATTTGGATCGTCATTATAAAGTTGCAACTGATGTTTACAAACCTTTCCAATTGCTTAATGAATGGCTAAAAAAGCATTTCATTGTTTGTTAATGGGTGACATAACTATTAACTAAAGTTTAATTAAGTATAAATGTACCATTGATTAATTATGGTTATTATTATTATGATGTCCACATAGCATTTTTTTATGAGCACCAGCATTCTTTTTCAATTGTTTCTAATGAGGAGCGAGCGTATGAGGCCACCTAGAGGAAAAGTGCTGCTCCAAGCATCTTTTTTCAGACCGCTCTGCTTTTTTTCAACCAAACAAGCATATATTTGATTGGTTGAGACCCGCAACCCATCGCCCTGGTAATCCAGAAAATCGAGGAGAGGCTTGTTCTGGCTGCGTCTGTCTGTCCTGAGCTTTAACAGACAAATACTCTCATAACAGAGACAGAAAAGTCCATTTGTGGGAGCAGATTATTAGATTAGATTAGATTCAACTTTATTGTCATTGTGCACAGTACAAGTACAGACAACGAAATGCAGTTTGCGTCTAACCAGAAGTGCAAAAAGCAGTAGTAGTAAGTGCAGAGTATGTACAGTATAAATAGTGCAGCAAAGACAGATATTACAGTATGTACAGTTTATAAATAAAGTGTAAGTAGGTCTAGGTACAGTATCTACAGTATATCAATATTACTGGCAGTACTAAAGGAAGATACAGTTTGTACAGTATATAAGTGTTATTAGCGGTACTAAAGGAGGGGGTATAGATGAAGTGTAAAATAGTCAAGCGTAGCGCAGTGTCCGGGTGGGGTGGGAGGGATCAGTCACTGGGGGAACTGTGTGGTTGTCAGTTCAGTAGGGTGACAGACGCAGGGAAAAAACTTCCCCTGAACCTACTGGTCCGGATGCGGAGAGACCTGTAGCGCCTCCCGGAGGGGAGGAGGGTGAACAGTCCTTGATGATGCTGCGCGCCTTTCGCAGACATCGCTTGGAAAAAAAGACGCTGGTGAGCCTTCTTGATCAGGGTGGAGGTGTTGAGGGTCCAAGAGAGGTCCTCGGAGATGTGGACACCCAGAAACTTGAAGCTGGTGACACGCTCAACCTCCATCCAGTTGATATGGATGGGGGTGTGTGTGCCATCATTTGACTTTCTGTAGTCCACAATGAGCTTTTTGGTCTTCTTGGTGTTGAGAGCCAAGTTGTTGTTGGCACACCACACTGTTAGGTGCTGGACCTCCTCACTGTAGGCCAACTCATCGTTGTTGCTAATGAGACCAATCAACGCTGTGTCATCTGCAAACTTAACAATCGTGTTTGAACCATGTGCAGGTGTGCAGTCGTAGGTGAAGAGGGAGTAAAGGAGGGGGCTCAGCATGCATCCTTGTGGAACGCCAGTGCTCAGGGTGAGGGTTGAGGAGGTGTGGTTATCTAACCTAACAGACCGTGGTCTGTTGGTTAGGAAGTCCAGAATCCAGTTGCAGAGGGAGGTATTGATGCCCAGGTCACTGAGTTTGGTGATCAGTTTGGAGGGGATGATGGCATTGAATGCTGAACTAAAGTTGATGAACAGCATTCTCACATAGGTGTTGTCAAGGTGGGAGAGGGCGGAGTGAAGCGCCGTGGAGATGGCATCTTCCGTACTCCTGTTCTGTCGGTAGGCAAATTGGAAGGGGTCCAGTGTGGGTGGTAAACTGGTTTCGAGGTGAGCCAGGACCAGCCTCTCGAAGCACTTTGTGATGATGGGGGTGAGTGCAACTGGGCGGAAGTCATTAAGGCTCGCTGCAGTGGAGTGTTTTGGCACTGGCACGATGGAGGTGGTTTTGAAGCACACGGGGAAGGCTGCTTGGGCTAGTGACAGGTTGAATATGTCAATCCAGACCTCAGTCAGCTGCACAGCACAGGCCCTGAGGACGCGTCCGGGGACACCGTCAGGACCAGCATCCTTCTGTGCATTAACCCCGCTCAGTGCTGCACGCACGTCAGTGGGAGAGAGTGTGAGGGGCTGGTGGTCTGCAGGGAGCACAGCCTTGATGGCCACCTCCTTGTTGTCCCTATCAAAGTGGCCATAGACGTGGTTAAGCTCATCAGGTAAGGAGGCGTCGCTGGATGGAGTGGAGGTGTACAGTATCTGTACACTGAATGTTGCTTGTGAGTGTTGTGCTTTTATCACCCTACTTATCGTACGTTCGTTTGGTCGGCCTCTGTTACCATAGCATTAGCAGCTGTCAATCAAAACCAACGTGCAGCATTTTTTCTATCACGAACGAGCACTTCAACCCAGCGCTCCCAAGCACACTGCCTGAAAAAAACCCTATGTGGACACAGGCCCATTAATTTTTCTGTTAGATCAGCTTTTTAAATGTTAGGATGTTTTGCTTTTCTTTGTCATTTATGACAGTAAATGAAGAGTAATTTGGTTTTGAACTGTTGGTTGGACAAAAGAAGCAATATGAAGACTTTGGGCTGTGGGAAATTTTGATCAGCATTTTTCGCATTATTTGGGGATTATATGGACTGAACAATTAATGGATTAGTCGTTAGTTGCAGCCCTAAGACAATGAAACAGCATCAGGGTCAATTTTTATTTGAGCGGATCCAAGTTTCATTCTCCAACAACAGCGTTGTTCTTGTAGAATTTCCTCTTGACATCACATAAACGCTCATGATCAGACTCCTTTGTCCACCTCTGCAGCAGTCCTGGCCTCGTGTTAGAGGGTAACGAACAGCCTTTTCTCCAGGTGATGTATTCGATTTCAATCATGGCAGCCTCAGATAAGATAATGATGAGACGTGTGACTGAACACCACTCCACCTGTCTCTTCCCGACTTCAGTCCTCCTGACAGTTCTTGGCTGATAACAAAATGGCTGACCTGTGCAATACAGCTTGTCATTACCGCTGGCTTAAGGTGGCCTCCCATCGTGCCATTTAGTCGTCAGTAGGACAGAACATTATTAGAGCTGTCTGGAGGTCAGAGTTTTCCCCTGGGGGCTCATCACTAGCAATACCTCTGCCAACCCAGCTGTGTAGTGCTACTCTGCAACTGTTGAAATCCATCAATTGATGGAGCAGCTATCCACCTACCTGCAGTAATTAGTTCCGGAAAAGCGTTGAGATTGGACTTGGAGTTGTCCCACGCAGCAGTGTGGCTCCTCTAATTATCCCTGCTCCCCTCTTATTTTGAGTGACAGAGGTACAGCATTCGACTAATGCCATGGCTTGTTGAGGATGTTGCTCTCCAGCTGCTGGTATGCCTTTATCAGCGGGGACAGCCGGGTTGTGTTGTCATTGTTGACGCCAGCATGGCGGCTGATGGGCTGCACAGAGCTTTGTTTCCCCCTGTCTTCCACCCGTCTTTGTTTATCAGGGGATAACAGGCGTGACCTTGTGAAGTAGCACTGTGCCTGTTGGCCAAAATGGGCATCAGTCCACTTTCCATAAGCCTACAAGGAACAAATGGCAGGACCTTCCTCTATCAGCCAGGCCGGCAAGTCGCGGCCACACTGTGGGGGTAGAGAAATGAGAAATAAATAGACATCAGACTTGTAAGTGGGATAGTTGCAAAAGTACTCCTCGCACAGTTTTTGAGTGACACTGCCTGTATGGCTCACCTCGTCCCTTCCTAAGCCCTGTCAAAACACGGAAAAGATAAGCCTCAGCAGACAGCAAACCTAAGTGTAGGCGTAGCACTCAGGCATGCGCCACTCCTTTAACACGTCTTTCAAGCTATGGATATTGAGAATCCTGTTTTCCATCTATTTTTTTTTTAAAATATCTTGAAGTTTCCTTTCATTACTCCATTTTTAATGTTGTTGTCTAAAAACTGTATTCTACTGTAAAACAAGCTGCTTTACGTGAAATTCCAACAAGATTCAAACAATAAAAAAAACAATCAACCATTGTCAGATACAGCTGCTGCTGTATATATAGAAGCAGCGCTGCCTATTTCTGTCCAAATGACCTCCATCATGTTATTGTAGCAGAAAATGGAATGCAGCTCAATGCCAAAACAAATACGGCACACGATCCACGGGGCACAACAAAAATAAGCATGACACACCACATTAATATGCAGCATCTTCTCTGAAGTCAGGACTGGGCTTGAAAGTGAATGAAGCGGAAAGAAGAATTGCTTTGTGAAGCAGGCTGTTCTCGGAGCTGAGTTTGATTTGTTTATTAGATTAACCTTAGATTAGATTTGGAGATGGCTGCTGCATAAGCACTGGCAGACCAGAGTTACACCGGAGATAAAATGGTTGGACTTCACTATCAGCTTGTTTACTCCTGAATCCATTACACCTGACGACTACCTGCATGTGTAAATATCTTCATAAATATACTGTTTAAACGCTGATTCAGTCAATTTGTTAGAACGTACTCCTGTACATCAGTGCCGTTTGTCGATTCATTAGCCGTGAATGTCAAACAACAAATTCTGTTTACGCTCAAAACACTCACAATGTGATTGAAAGGATTCAACCAAAGCAGTCCAATTACTTCCATTGGAATGAATTGGAAGGTTTGGTGGATGAAATCATTGGCAGGTAGTTCTCCCCTCTGTTTACATGAGGGGAGAGGGTGTTGAGACAAAAGTGAACATGGATTTATGAAACGGGAACAGAAATTTAAATGAACAATTAATGATTGATCACAAATTCCTTGTTACGCTTTTCGAATAAACAATGTGAGCAAGTGCTATATTTTATGCAGCTGGTAGTTCTTTTGTTTATGTGTGAATTTGAAGGTTGGCTTTTAATTAGCCATAGTGGACAAAGGCCACCCGGACAGAAAGCTCCATGCATTTAATAAAACTAAAAGTAGGCCAGAGGGACTGAAATAACCTCAGAATTTGGTGCAGTGTTTCACATCTGTGTGGAAAATTTCATAAAAGTCATGAAGAAATAAGCACTCATAAATATGCATTAAATGTGTCATGTAGGGACTGCTGAGGCACAGCTGATCTGCTATTTTAATCTGGTGTTACAGGCGTTTCTAAAATAGTGTTAAAAATAAAACTTTCAAAATAGGAGGATCTAGAGGCGTGTGAGCACTGAGCGAGCAGTGCCATGTAAAGACCAGACAGCAGGTCTCCAAACTGATCGATAGTCATCCTGCCAAGTGTGGTATACAGAAGCTGTTGACACTTGACTGAAATCCATTCATCCTCTCCCTGTAGTCTGCTCCCAAAACTACACTGAATTTGACACCATTTAGGATTTAGCAACAAATTCACCCACAAATGAATATTCGGTCATTATCTCCTTACCTCCCTGCAGACGAGAAGTCAGGGGATGTTTTATAATCCACAAAACATTTCTGGAGCTTCACAGCAAAACAGCGTTGCAGCATTCTCCAACGACTGAACTAGAAAGGGGAAAAAAAAAAAATAACCACAAAATAACCCATAAGTAACCGCTCCATATAGCTCGTCCGACATTATCCAAGAAGCCCTGAAATCCCAAATTGATTTGAAAAGATGTTATATACACTTGAAACGCATGTTCGAGCTTGTGCAGTAAGGCGGTAACATTTTTAGCTTAGCAGCTACAGTGAAGATTTCAGCTTAAAATAGGGTGTGAAACAACAACAACAACATTTGGTTGTTTTTTTAGCGTTTTAAAACAAGTCCTCAGCTACTTCAGTTGTTTAGGAGAAGCATCACTGTTTCGATGTGAAGCTCCTGAAAGGTTTTGTGGACTACGGAACTAGAGCCCTATATATCGGTCGGCCGACATTACTATTCGTTGACCTCTCACTGAGTTTTCTGACACACAAATCAAGGTGAAGGTGCTCTACAAGAAATCCTCTTGGACCATTTACGTCAGCCATATTGGATGTTTTGCTAATTAGCATATTAGCATAAAACAGTAATATGATTCAAATATGAATCAAACTTTACTCAATCAACAGCAAATTTGGTATGCTGCACTGTGGGACAAATATACACATTTGTATTATAAATTAGCAACATTGGTTGAAAACACTTGAAATTGGAGACACAAGTCCAGATCATTGTTCTCTAGGTAGGCCATGATGGATTTGGTGCTAATTAGCATAAACTGAATACCAGTAAAGTGACATCTTCTTCAAATTTGACTCAATCAACGCAAATTGGGTATATAGCATTGTAGGACAAGAATACACATTTCTATTACAATTAAGCAACATTGTTGAAAAACATGGCCACTATCAATCAAAATATCCTCGCAAAGGGCGGGGTTAGAATAAATTGGCGAAAAGTAAAATAGTTTGTATCTGGTTCCGTCAAAAGTGTGTCCAAAAACTCATTCACAGTTTGAATTTGGGATGTTGAATCACTTGTTGCTTTTGAACCTTTTCTTTAGAGATCCACAATAGCATCATTTCCTCTGTGAATGTCTGTCACTCAGTTGCCTGTGAAATCAGTCCTGCCAGCGGAAGGTTTTAAGCCCTTTAACTCCAAATCTCACTGTACACTCGGCTTTTCTCCAGAGCGTGCGGCTAACATCTTTATTCCCATGGCTTCGCGCGCAGTCAGATTTCTCAGGGGATTCAGACAGAACGAGACAAGCAGAGCAGATAATCACAAGAAAAACAGTTTAAGAGATTATTATCATGACCGCAACCTTTCCTAGCTTGTATGTGTGTGTGAGAGAGAGACAGAGGAATAAATGTGGGGTGTAAATCTACAGTATAGTGTATGAATAGTAGATTTGTTGACACAGCACTTTTCTGTCCCCGCTGTGCCCCTGTGTAAAACTGAAGAGCTGTGAAGGCATTTATTCTCCCAGATCAACTGTTCAAACATTGCTTTCTCAACACATCGGGGTGCTTTATCTGTTGGTTTTAAAAAGTTGTTTGTTAAAGCAAAAAAAAAACAAAAAACAATTATGGGCAAATATAATGATTACGAGGCTGTATAGTAACCATTTAAACCAAGTTTGTCATACTCAAAGCAATTTTCCTGTTGAGAAAGAGCTGAGCCTGTGTTGGCTGATTTGTTGCCTAAAGTCATAAAATTAGATTTGCTGGCAACAGAGCAATCAGCGAGGCTATTAAAATAAAGCACTAAGGAGGTGTATGTACATCACAATTCAGACCGTGTGCTCCAAAATGGTGAAAGAGAGACACTGAGAAAGAGAAATGATAGCCATGTACTGGATTGATCCTCTCTTAGCGGTCTAATAAACAACACGGCATCATTACATGGGCTTTGTCAGGTACACATCTTCGTGTGAAAAGACCTGCTGTGTGTGCGTGCGTTTGACTGAGATCAGTTTAATTAAAACGCTGCTGAAAATACCACAAACCAAACATCAATGCAGTAAGCACTGCTGATGTTTTCTTTTCTCATCTATATCGTATATATTTGGTTCTTAATCAAAGTAGCATACAAGGGGTGTCATGACATACTGCTATTGACAATAATCAGTTATATAAACATGAAATACTGATGTCAATAATACATATATAAAAATACCTTATTATTGCCTCCTAATCAATTTGGTTTCTTTCTATTCTTGTTTTGTCATATTAGAAAAACAACATAAAACAGAAGAATTCATGAAGTGTAATTGTTCTTTTTGCATGCTTTTGTACAGTTATGGTTCCAGACTCTCTCTACTTACCTACTCTTGTATTTTATGTATAATTCTTCTTGCAAAAAATGGACCAGACGTAAAATATACAAAGTTAAGGATGACTTTGGCTGAAAACATTACTTCCAAATTTTCTTCAGATATCGCAAAAATATAGTTGTCGTGAATTCTTCAGGCCGCAATAATCGTCCAGTGAAAATCTACTAAAGGGCTGTGCACAACAATGATAGTGAGTCCATACCACAACTATAATGACAGCAACAATGACGAATTATATGGTTAAGATCACTTTCAGGATGATTAGATGAGACACTGACAGCCAAATTTAAATTCTATCTGGTATTACAATGCATTCACAACTGAGTAAATGCTTATAACGTATATTAGGCTCATATGGATCCAAAAATTTTTATTTATCTGAGACATACTGCTAGTCATTGGCATTGATGGAGTCTCTGAAGTCCATTTTGTCCTTACTGAAGGTCTCTTTGACGATGGCCAGGACGACAGATGTTGACTCATACGAATGTACTCAACTAAAATCTTTATTTTTATTTATTTAAAAGACGACAATAACTCTCATAACTGTTTTTCCTAACTCCTCATCATTGAAGAATTTCATGAACCCATATCTTTCTGGCTTTCTTTTTGTTTCTCTGTGTGATGTACAGCAGTAACAGGTCATAATCATACATTTTCCTAAGCTGCAGACATAGCTGGACTGCGCAGTGCTTGCTTGGCGCCACTGTTTACAGAATGTTATAATTTCTAAGTGTCGATGCTCACAAAATTATCATTATAAGTATCGTTATAGTAATTGTTCTTGGTTGGGGCCATGGATATACTTTGAAGACCTGGATATGATGGAGCCGTTCAGCCTTACTACCAATTTTGCCCAGTGGCCACTCACAGTACTGCAAGGAGAAATTTCCCTGAGGCCCAAAAAGCATGTTCTCCATAGAGCGATTATAAAAGATACGTCGGTAAAACTGTCGACAGGACACCTTGAACTGCAAACAAGGTCGATTATAACTCTATCATGAATTTTTTGGGGGTTTTTTTGTTTTTTTATTTACAACTGTTCTTGAGAAGAACACGTTTGCACATTTTCAGTGGGCTGCACAACCAGGAAGTAAAGCTGGAAAACTTTCTTGGCATATGCGCCAGGCAAGCAGTTCTCATAAACTGAATAGGTGGCATCTTTGGGTTGACTATCTAGTTTTATTTCAAATTTATTGTGTGGCTGGCCCTTGTAGTGACTCTAAATGCTAATTTCAGCATTCTAACATGCTAAAATTGATAGGGCTAACATGCAAATATAGCAGGTAAAATGTTTACTATGTTCACCATCTCATGTAGCCTGTTGACATGCTTATTTTTGGAAATTAATATAGCAGATGGTACAGCTGAGGCTGATGGGGAATGCTTTACAGGTATTTTTATTTTTTTAGATGAAAGGTCAGAGGATGACCAAAGTTATTAAAATTTACCTTGAGAAGAACAAGAATGCGTTTACCAAAATTTGTTGAGGCATTTCAATCAAAACCACAAATGCCAACCTCATGGTGGCACTAAGAAAAAGTCAGGGGATCACCAAGGTTATTAGGATTTATCCTCTGGGGACCATGAATGTTAAAAAATGTCATTGCAATTGATCCAATAATTCCAATAAGAAGACAAGTTAGATGGGATAGTTCACATATTTCAAAAGCAGTGGATTGCAGCCATGCTGCTAGCGTGGCTTAAAAAAGATTCAAGTTGCTGCCAATTTTGCACATCATTTGTTTTGGTTTTTTTCATTGCCAGGTCTGCACGGGATAGTGAGGACGAGGATGATGAAGACAGACGTGGACGAAGCTGCACTCTGCAGTATCAGCACGCCATGGTCAGAGTCCTGACCCATTTTGTAGCAGAGTCAGCTGATCCTCGAGGCCAGACCAGCTTCATGCTGGGCACTGATTGGCAGGTAGACATCACGGAGCTGGTGTGGGACTTCCTGAAGGTAGAGGACCCCCAGATTGCACAGCTACTGGACAGGAGGATACTGGTGGGACTTGACATGGGGATGACCACAATCCAGGTAGGCTATGGGCTACATAAACAATCTCATATGTAGCATTTAAAATCATAATACTTATTTTCTTAGTTTTGGCCATCACTTCTATCTGTAAAAATAAAACCATATTCATGGATTTAATTGCTGAGGTTGTCACTCAAATGAGGTCTGTTGAGGCAACACAAAGTCAGTCAGTTGTAAGGTTGTAAACAAGCCCTCGGGTTAGCTAAAATTAATTGGAGGCATCCAATCCAAATTAAAGGCAAACTGTTTAATTATGGTCTGTCTGATATTGTCGTGTTGGTTTTGTTCTTGGAACATCATTATTAATGTTGTCTCAGGACCATCATATCTAATTACATGCAAGCAACAAACTCCACATTTTAAGCAAGCTGTTGTAACTTCATAGGTTGAGTACTCCCATCCAGGAAACTGAGGTTTATATCCTGATTCAAACATATTATTATACTGTTCACTTATCATTTTTACACTATGTTCACTTATTTCTGTTGATTTTTCAATTTTCTGACACGGTTTGGTTGTATTCCGGCAATAAAAATGCTTGTTGAGGTTTATGTAAGAAAGATACTTGGTTAGGCGTAGGAATACATGATTGAGTTAATATATACATTTTCATAACATTAAATGAGTGTTTGAAAAGTTGGCGTGTATTTTTCCACATATGACTTTACAAGAACATGAATAGAGAGGCGGAGTCACTCCCCTTCCGGCGGTCCATCATATGTATGTAAATAAATAGCAAGAGACAAGTGATTTTCTGATTCCATTCAAAATGTGACATGAGTTACACATATGTTTGTCAGTTTAAATAACTGAAAAAGTCATCATTCATCTGGTATAAGTCTGTAATTAGAAAGACTTCACACCCAGCAGTCATCTAAGTGATGTTGTCTTGTTCAAAGTTCACCAAAACCCATAACTTAAACAGTGTAGGGCCGACCCTATATATTAGCCAGCTCACCAGACTGACTTAACCTCTTTTCACTTAAGTGCAGCTGTCAATATGACAAGTCTTGTTGTGATTTTGATGTTTTTTTGGTAGTTTTAAATATTTCTAATTGGTAGATTGTTAGCAACCATTCACACCTGGGCTCACCTAGCCCTAGCAACCCGCATGAAGGCGGGTTGGGTCAACAACCCACAAGTGGCCCTAACGACTCTGAAACTCAGAGCTCACACGTGTCCTTAACGACTCTGTAAGGACACTCCCACACATAGTTTAAAAGCCTGCAACTCCCCTCTAGTTAGTTAGAACTGAAGAAGCCTCTTGGATGAGAGGTGAAACGTCTTCAAGAAACTGAAACGAGTCTAGTTGCCTACGATACAGCACTTAGATTTACCATGACCTGGATGACTGAGAACCTTCTTCAACATTCTACTCTTAAATACTTTTGCACTTTCTGTGCCATGTTGCTGTTGTTGATGAATGTAGTTCACTGAGTGGTTTCACACAAAACAAAACGATTTTTATTTTCTTTATGACAAACTGCGACTTTGTTGACTTGCAAAATTATCTTTCAAATTGACAAACATCATATGTGTAATTCATGTCACAATTCAAAAGGAATCAAAAATCTAATTTTCTCTCACCATTAACAACAATTGTTTTGTGAAATAAGGTCCCACACACTGGAAGGGGCAGGACTTTGCTTCTTACGGTCAGTTGCAGTGATGGTGCTAGATCAACTGTCGATGCAAACATCTATCAGGCTTTACATACTGACTTCTTGCTTCAACTCGTATCTGCTGTTGTTTCTGTAGTTTCTTACACACACAGTTAACCTGTGCAATGGGGGGTTTCTGCTGGTATTTCGTCGTACTGACTTTCAATTTTATCTAAAGGAACTGGTTCAAGGATCCAGATGAACTATCTGATTATCTGACTGCTTTTGTTTCCTGCTTTGTTAGATTTTCTTGTAGGAGTGCGGCCATCGCAGCAATTAATTTGCTGAATAAAATGAAAAGAAAAAGATAGAAATGAGAGCTAAAACTACGGTAATAAGAAGTTTGAATAAACTTGAACTTAACTTGAACTTCCGTCATGAAACCATCATAATTGGTAGCCTTCGTTTTATTACAGATTCACTTTCTATTGAGCCTTCAATTGATAAATGCAATTATCCCTCATTCTCATAATCTCCCTGACCTTTATTTTAAAGCACCTTGCACCCTGCTAGCATACAGTAAGTCAGTCAATACTGGGCATCAAACCAACACAATTAACATTAACATTTGCATTTACATTTACATTTACATTTACATTTACATTTACATTTACATTTACATTTACATTTAGGGCATTTAGCAGACGCTTTTGTCCAAAGCGACTTACAGTAATTCATACATACATTCATACACTGATGGCGGTGGCTGCCTTGCAAGGTGCCGACCAGCACATCAGGAGCAGTTTGGGGTTCAGTATCTTGCCCAAGGACACTTCGACATGCAGACCAGGGAATCGAACCAGCGACCTTCTCAGTACGCACATTTTAATAGACTTTACTCAACTTTGCTGTGGTACATAATTCTGTAATGATAATAATATATTATAGGTATATAGAATCATATACTTCAGGAACATGAATATATTCCAGGGACAATAATTACAGATGCTGCTGTCGCTGCCACAGATAGACTAGTACCTCCTTTAGTCTAGTGCAGACAGGTGCTTTCTGGTATCTCACAGCCTGTGCTGCAGCCTGTCAGCAGTGAGTGCCCCCCCCCCCCCCCCCCCTCGGCCCTTTGCTTTGGCAGGCTCTTCAGGCTAACTGGATGAATATCAGCCTTTTAATGACATCTGTGTGAGTGGGATCCGCTCCCTTGCGACGAGGTCTCATCTGTCAGCCTGTGTGCAGATGTATCTTCTTCACCTTCAAAAACTCTCTCACGAAACAAGCACGAACTTGAAAACATGACGAGTGTAAAGGTCTGACAGCGGTGACTACCTGAGCCACGCACCACACAGACTCTTGCATGATAAGACATTTATAAAGATGTGCATGTGGAGAAAGCCACACAAACTGCACACGGCATTTATCATAAATGTGGTTCGACTTCCTGCTTCTGTTTTGGGGTTAAAGTGTGCCTTTCCTCTGGATTACCTGTATTAATCAAAGAGAATGGATTGTTACCTGCAGGAGGTATCGGGTGGAAGGCAGCCAAGTTGAGTTGTTGTTTTGATCTACACAGCCTGAGTTAAGAGATAAAATAAAAAATAGGTTCTGTGTATAGTTTTGCATATAGCACAGGGGCTTGTGAGCCTTTTATGTTAGATAAAACACTTGAAAAGACGTTTTCTTAAATCACCTTTAACTCACGGTAATCCGCTTTTTGTCATGTTGGTGACATCTTCTCTGCTAAATGCTTATTGATGTGATGCCTTTGCATTCCACTTGCCAGGAATCACTTGTCAATCAAGCAGTGTGACCAGCGGGGACTTCTGCTTGGATTTTCTGTTGATGAAGTTTCTATAGGTAGTGCTCTTGTTCACCGTTCGGCTCTGGCTGCTGTCGCTGCTGATTTCTCCTGGGAAAACCTCTCCAACTCTGGGCGTTTAAAACAGGAAATGAAAAAGCTTTCATGAACAGGCTGCACAATAGGTTGAGTCACTATTGTAGAGTAGCACAGCAGTAATTAAACATACCTGAATGTCACAGGTTATTGCTGGGCACTAAAGGGTTTGTGGGGAGTATTGTGGAAGAAAATTCTTCATCTGTTTCCTTTAAAATTCCTTCAGCATTGCAGTACTGATCCTTTTCCTTTTGTCTTTTCCTCCAAGGTGTTGTCTCCTTTATCAGACTCAATCCTGGCAGAGAAGACTATCACAGTGGTGGATGAAAAAGTGACCATCACAGAGTTGGGGGTCCAGCTGGTGACCGGCCTCTCCATGAGCCTGCAGCTCAGTCCAGGAAGCAACAAAGCCATCCTGGCTACCACGACCACACAGGAGGTTCTGCAGAGCCTCAAACAGGTCAGGATACTTGCATGTATTACTACAATATATCATTGGTTACTGTTACTTTCTACAGTACATTGTTGGTTACTTTGATGTATCACAACAGCATATTACAAGGTACAAGGTAATTTATCCCTCATAATATAACACAGGGTTGCATAATGAAATGGAAGATAAACTGCTGGAGGATAGATAAACCATTGCAACTGGTTTCCACACATGGTGCTTAGGGGCGTTATGTTTTGGCTCCGCGTTCACTACATCATTGCGGGGGATCTCATTCCAGTCACAGACTCTTCCAGGTCTGAGCACGGACCCGTCATGGACCCATCACGCAGCGGTTAGGGCCCCGTCACGGAGGAACTGGTAGTTTTAATTGACTTCATCTGTTGGAAAAACTGTCCATCCACTGTGACTGAGTGTCAGCAACAAGCATCAATGTTATAAACACACAGTCCACCTCTCCTTGTCCCACTGTCGTGCTGCAGTCTGTCAACCTGGAACAAGGTCCACCCATGGTTTCTGTAAAGATGGTCCGGGAAATTGTGTGGAGACGCGTCTCTGTGGGCACAACAGTCTCTGATTCCTCATTGATTGGCCAGCCTGAGTCCCATTTGTCTGTGTCCTTTTCCTGCAACCTGACATTAGCCAGGAGCAGCCTTAAACCATGCTGGATTGGCATGATTCTTATCCTGACTCTCATCCTCCCTAGGGCGGTTCTACTGGTCAGGTTGGATGGCTGAAAGTTGTCAGTGTTGGTCTCAAAGTCAGCTGCTCTTAATCCAAAAAACCCATTGCCATTACTGTGATTTTCTACGATTTGTTTCTCTGACTTTCTACTGTACGTGATTGTGTACTGTGATTAGTGTGGATTTTTACAGTAATTTACTGTGCACAAACAGGTATCAGTAGAACTGCAACGATTTGTCGATGAATTGATTAATCAACCCACAGAAAATCAGCCATTGCCATTTTTCAAGCAAAAAATTTAAATTATAAAAAATAATTTGCTGCCTTTTTTTTTGGAATATCTGATAGTAAACCAGGTTTGTTGATCGAATACATTTTAAAACAAGCAATTTGATAACAACAACAACAACAACATCCTAACAACAAGATAAGTATAATAGCATTTATTTATAAAGCGCTTAACAATATCACAAAATGCTACACATAATAGATACATTTAAATAATAATTGCCTGCACATAACTTTAGGCTGCAGGAAATTATGGTAAGCATTTTTCACTATTACTGACATTTTATACACAAAACAGTTTGCATAGAAAATACTTAATTGTCTTGACCTTTTGTGTGCAATTGGCACAATTTCTCTTGCATATGCACAGAAGGTCAAAACACAAAATATCACCTCCAAAACAGGGCACATTAAAACACATTTACTTAGAAACCCAGTAGGAACTGCATTTAAAAGAGCATCAGATCCTCAATGATGAAGACTGAAGCAGAGAAAACGTGCTGTGTGCTGAGATAGCAGGCTGACTTCAAAAAGTGGCTCTCTTTACTGATTTAGATATTTTTGGCAACAAGGACAAACGATTTTCTGTAGATATTTTTCTTTGCGCAAGGAACTCTGAAGCGGAAAGTGGTGATTCAAAGGATGCTGCATTCATCTAATACATTGCCATTGTTGGACTGCTTTGCTATGGTGATATATCATTAATTAAGAAGATAATCAGCAGGGTGATAATCAGGATGATTGTTAATGGAGATAATTGTTAGGTATGTATATGTACACACACACACACACACACACACACACACACACATAAGTAAAGTTTGAAATGAAATAAGCCAGAATTGAGCTTTTCTTTAATGCACATCTCCCTTAGCAACCTCATACAAAGCCTCCTTTACAGAAATGATGGTGATTATGATCTGAATAGATTGAAAACAAGACCAGTAATTATTTCCAAACGCTATTTAGCCCAGTCTGATTAAGCCAGAGAATGATGTTAATTTGGTTTACAACAGTAATTATTATCTCTTAGCATATTTAATTATTCTTTGATGAATTGATAGTCATTTGAAGAATTTCGTATACGTACTGAAAGAAAAAATGTTCAATCCGCAGCCTTGACTACTTTGCATTCCAAAACAAAAGACTAACTTCCAGATTCCATTTCACACCGTCAGGGTCCTTGAATGTGCAATTTTACAATCGAAGAAAGCGAGAATGTGCGTGCGCTCATGTACTCTTGTCTATTTGTTTGTTCCACACCATCAGTAACCCTCTTAACTGCGAGGCTCGAAAGCCAGACTGTGACAGAATGTGTTTCCTTGGGCAGCTAATATAAACTGGAGCTTAATCTGAGGACATGCGAAAGCAACACCACAGCTTCTGCTCCAAAATATGACTTACAGGCCAAATCATGTTTTGCTTCCTTTCTCATTTGCCGAGGCTGCTCTCTTTGTGTCATCTTTGATGTGCCCATCAAGCCCTCTCACAAGTTCTCTGAACTGCTCCTTTACAGTCCTCTTCCTTCAAGTGAGGAAGGAAGGGACTGGGAAGGCCATTTATCTGCCCTATCTGCACATGCAGAGTGTGAAGATAAGTAGGCAGCGCTGCACTGTAAGTCCTCTGGTGCCAGTAATTAGAGAGCATTGACAGACCACTATAGGGATCTACTTGTGCGCCTTTGGGGATTTGTCTTTCCGCAACATTAAAAGGCAAATTGTGAAACTGCGGCAGGAGAAAGGCTTGAGATGCCTATGTATGGCAAATCCTTATTCACATGAACAATGTTTAATGTTACTGTTTGATCTTTTCAACGTATCTTTTAATCTGTATCCCCCTTAGCTTAGAGAGAATAGCCGCTGAGTTAGCAGAACCATGCGACTTAGTGAACTTTTTACACTCACAATGTCTCCCACAATTAGAAAGCTGCATATTTTCTGTAAGTCTATTTGGTGCTTTGAAAAAAGGAACTTTAGATGCAAATAATCATTGTTTTTTCAATTCATTTCACTCCGGATAGTAAAAGCCAGTGGCAGCAAGCAGTAGGATATTACAGAGTCCCTGAACAACACCTGGTTGATGCTCCAACTCCAGGAGGCCTTATAATATAAGAGCTTATATATTGAAAACAATGTTATCAGTTTCAATCTGTTTCAAATAAGGCTCAGTACAGTAATTTTTCACTATATTTCCACACTAAATATTGTTGTGTGTGTGTTTTCACAGGAGGCCTTGATCAGCGCCTGGCTACAGTTCAGCGACGGCTCCTCGGCTCCTCTGGACCTGTTTAATTCTGACTTCTTTGTCCTGACAGCCACCTCCCTAGATGAGGAGGTAGTGACAGTGCAGCAGAACCCCTCTTGGAAATGGCCTGTCATTGTGACGGAGGCAGAGGGCCAAGGCCTGCTGGTCAGGGTGGAAATGACTGTTTGCGAGGTCTGCCAGAAGTTTAAGCGCCGCAGCATCCTGGCAGCGGGGAACTGTAACGTCCGGGTGAAGTTTGGTCATAGTGACAGTTCAAGGGGAGGGGGCGGCGACTACGGTCCTGATGGAGACGATATGGAGAACAGAGGCAGGCTCTCCCCCTCCCAGGACAGGACCGGCCTTGACACCCACTACTATGGCAGTTCCATCTCTGACATGGAGGATGGTGTGTTAAGGAGAGCCACCACCACTAGAAGCGCAATAATGCGCAGACCCAATGGGGGTAAACTTTCAGATGACGGCAGCCAGAATATGCCAATTGATTTTGCTGACTTCCCTGCACAAGTGGACCTGCCCCGTGGCCGCAACATGGACGATGACCTTATCCAGACTGCTCGTGGGCTCACCGACCTGGAGATCGGCATGTACGCCCTGCTGGGGGTCTTCTGCCTCGCCATCCTGGTCTTTCTCATCAACTGTATCTCCTATACCCTGAAATACCGCCACAAGGAGCTCTCAATTGAGGGCCAGGAGAGCATGAACCATGCCCACGATTGGGTGTGGCTGGGGAACGAGGCAGAGCTGCTTGAGAGCCAAATCAGTCTTTCGCCCCAGCAGGAGGAGCAGACCTCCATGATGGACTCGAGCAGTGGACTTGAGGAAGGCAGCCACCTGCTGAACGGAGGCTCAACCCAGAAGAACGTGCAGGGCCAGGTGCATCGGGCGGCGGACACAAGCTGTATACCCAAGGACAGCAAAGGAGACTCACCCACCACCAAGAGGAAGCGAGTCAAGTTCTCCACTTTCACCACCATCCCTTCAGACAGTAACTACCCCACTGTGAACACACTGACTGGAGGCCACAGCCAGGACATTAAGTGGGTGTGCCAAGACGTGGAGCTGGGAGACTCCAAGGAGTTGCGCAATTACATGGAAAGGTTAAATGACAGTGCTTTAAAAGAGGTGGCATAATGTACTGTGTGCCCTTGTAACAAACTCACCCTTATGCCTTTCAGAAGAAAGTGGGTCTGGATGGAAACCGGACCTCTTGTTGGTGAAATTGGAGGAGAATCATCCCAAACTGCCAAAGGGTCATTAAATTTAAGAGAATTGTCTTGATTCCACAAGTGACTAATGATGAATCACTAACATACAATACGTCAATGAACGAGGACGTCAGATGGTTCTTTTTTTCATTTGTTTATCGGATGATTACCTTTTAATCATCATTTTATGACTACAGGGTTTAGGTAGAATGATCGTAGGACTGATCTGCAGACCTGTGATAGTCAGACGACATGTAGATTTTAAAACGAACAGTAACGTGACTAGATAGATGTTCTGAATGTCTGTGCACATTAAATGGTTTTGGAAGTTTTTGTAACATTTTGGATATTAATTTCCTATGCCAGGTCCTTATTCTGTGGAAGAGTCGAGGAAAGGCCAAAGCAAGCCGAGAGAAATTTCTGCATGCTGTTGGAAACAAAAGGCACAACTTTACGGTTCATTCTCATCCTCCTTAACACGGCAGACGACCTGTTATGTATATACCGAACAGTCTCCAAAGCATTGTATTGTTGCTCTGTATATTGTATTTTCATAACATTTAAGAAATACACAACAATGTCAAGAGCGTGTGTTAGCTTTTATTACCCGCAGCAGGTCATTTCTCTCATCCTAAGGTTAGTCATGAATGTGGTTGAGCCAATTACACTCTCATCTTTGTATCAAGAATATTTTATGAAATGCAGTTTACCCACAAGCCACAACACAATCTGCCAGCCGGTGGACACAGGCAGTGGCCATTAACACTCTCATCCAATCTATTTGAACACAGTAGCCCAACATGACGGCCAGTGTATGAAGGGGCTTTTAAATTAAATGGCTGGACAACATGGTAATGTGACATTTCCGACTGCCACCCCACAGTTTAAAGTTGTGTGAGCTTTGAAGAAAATGCCAATTAAGGTCTCGTTAACCTCTGTACCATAGCCTCCAGGAAAAGCATACTGATGGGCGCACTGAGATGAAATGTGCTTGCCATCTCTCTGTAAGTGTGGATACAAAGAAGGATAATTTAAGGGAAGGTGGGAAATGTTTTCCTTTTTGGAAATGGATATTTTTTTATTATTCAGATAATTGCACAAATAATAATCATCTCTGAAACTTCCCAAACAAAGGCAGTCGGCTGAAAAATTGCATTTTGCTCAGTGAGCCTTATTATCATCACAGTGGTGTTGGCTGATTGGGTTTTTTTGTGTTATTATTTTCCATCAAGCAGAGAAATGTTCACATTATGTTAACTGTTGCTGCAGTGTGGATCAGATTGTTAATCAGCAATGCATACAATATTATCTTGGAAGAGGGGAGGTGAGATACTTCAGCAAACAGGAGCACTACCTTGAGTGTAATTAGGGATGCCATTTAGATTAGCTCAGTTATGTCAACAGTCAGCACTGAATGGAGCCCCTCAAGACACCTGCAAGTTTAGTGGCTTTTTTACTTTTATTGAATTTGCTCAAGCAGCATGATGACTGATCCTAGTTTCTACTTCTGTGGAGCTGCTATTGATCCACTGCCTGCTGAGCCAGGACGCTGAATTATCACAAAAAAAAAGAAAATGACAGGAGTTTGAATAGAAAGATAAAAAACAATGTTAGGTATTAAGATAACAGGTGTAGCAATTTGGGAAATGTACTTGTTTGCTTTCTTTGCCAAGAGATCAATACCACTCTCATGTCTGTACGGTAAGTATGGGGCTACAACCAACAGATGGTTAGCTTAGCATAGCATAAAGACCGGAAACAACAGGTCAGCTAGCCTGACTGTGTCCAAAATCAACATATCCTCGTCCCAAAAACAACTTAGTAGGTTGATTGACAGCGTCGCCCAAAACAACATATCACTGTTCCCAAAAAAAACCCTGACTGTTGCAGTGTAACAGCAGCACACGTATGTAGGTTTAGGTACTGAAACATATCATGGTTTGGGTTAAAATCACTACATAACTTCCCTTACAAACATACCTACTTTACCTAAGTAACTTACATTACATTATGTACTCGACTTCACTACATTACTAAGTAAAAAGTCGTCACCATTGAGTTCTGGTTTTATGCAGGACATGAACACCAGTCTTCTGAATGAAGGTCCTGTGCATGTTTAACCTGACCATCCTTCCCCAACCTATACGGACTTTTTACTCTTTAAACTACTTTACTCACTTTCTCCTTTGCAGCTGTAATAATTACATCGGCCAATAGAGGTTACCGCCTAACAACAAATGTAAATATGGGTAATAATAAGCTGCTTTCATTTTTGACCTAAATGGTTGTTTTTCTGATGAGGACAGGCTCCCCAGAATAGGGGTGTTGAGTTTTATCAGTATTGAGGATAACTGTGATATATAAACATGAAATATTAATATCATGTTGATAATACACATATGAAAATATAATGTAAATAATTCAGAAATAAAGAAGAAAAAGACACAGTAACTAACTAGCTAGTCTCTACAACAATTCTTTCAGCCTCGATAATCATATAGTGAAATTATGATAATGTGACAGCCCTTGTCCAAAGGTAACAAAATTCATCTACCAACACCACTAAATCTTACCAATTAATATTTTATGTCTTGTTTACAGCATTTTTTGTAGTAAGCTAAGCTAACCGACTGCCTGTGCTTGCCTCATTTTGACCACAGCACCACAAGAGTGGTCATTTAGCTTAGCTCTGCACACAGACTGGAAACAGAGGGAAACAGCTAGCCTTGCTCTGTCTGAAGGTAACAGACTATGTTACCAGTCTGTGTGCTAGGTAGTATGTGCTAAGCTTAGCGTACCAACTGCAGGTGCTTATATTGTACAGCAACATGGTAATGGTATCAACCTTCTCATCTAACTCTCACCAAGAAAGCAAAAAGGCCTTTTTCAAAAGATGTCAAACTAATATCTGCTGGTGTGACAGTATTTTCAGCAGTTTTTTAAAAGACTAAATCTGCAATAGTCTACATCAGTTTAACTGTTAAAGTAGATAAAAGAAATGTAGTTTGCACATGCACACACACAGAAGAAAAAACAACTCCTCCTCCCTCTTTTCTATGTTTCTGCTCTGTCCTGAAATTATCTTGCTGTGTTGCGATCTGCTGTCTCCTGTGTTGTTTCCCTTATTCTGTGGCTCTATCAGTGGCTGCAGGGGACTGAAGCGGGGGCCAGTGCAGTGTGTGCACTGTGTGCTGGGACCATGGCTGCTGTGCTCAGCCTGTGGACTGTGAAGGGCGAGGAGAGCTCCCGTAGGTCTGGGAGGGATTTAACTGTCAGCCACAAGGGGCATGATTGATGGAGGGTCCTGTGTAATTAAAACACCACTGCAACTCTCTTTCTGTGACCACCGTCGGTGGTTCCAACCTCTCCAGGTAGGAACGGAACAGTGGAGCCCATTAAAGCCCCATCGTCTCCCCCCCTTGGGCTCAGGTCGGAGACATATGTTCATATCTGCTGGGACGTGGCACTGGAGATTTAATGATTGTATTCATATCCATTCTTGGTAATTCAAGATTCATTTTTGCTGGCCTTGAAGTCTCGACTTCCCTGAAAGGAAAAGAAAAGGCCTTCCCCAGGCCTCCATCTTAAATGGATTTTTAATTAAATTGATGATGTGAGACCAACAAACTCTCACTAATGGTTGGCTGTGCTCCCTGTGGTCCTAATGTGCCGGCTCTGTATTTGCAATTTCCAACTGATTATTCGCTGCTTGATTTATGTTGCTTCTTTTGAATTCATTTTGAAATCAGTTCACAGCAGTTTTACAGCAACTAAACACGCACAAACACGCAGTCGCAGAGGAAAGAGGGAGCAGCTGACAAGGTCAGCGTGACATTCCGCTCTGACCAATTTCTGCAGACGGAGCCGCAGGGAACCAGGGACAACATTGTTCACAAACAAAACCCTTGTGCCAAATCTGTGTCTTGTAAACACAATCTCCCACCTGACCAGTGCACCGCAGTGGGAAGACAAACACCAGAGCATACAGAGCAACTTATCTCACTAGCCTTTTAAGGGCTCTTTCTTGACAACATACAGCAGAGCAGTCTTGACCTCGACCTAATTATAACCTCGCAATGTTGAATAGCTTTCTTATTGACGACAAATTCCACAAAAACACCATAACCTACAATGTGTTTGTACACGTCTCTGTAATTAATCACTTACCTACATTGCCAATGGCCATCTGAAGATCTTTACAAATGGTTCACTAATGTATACATTCATTCATTTATTAAAACAGCTGGGCACTGTAGTATTTTAGCAAATGTTACCGAAATAGGATTTAAATGTGTTTTTGTCTGGGACTATTTCTAGCTCCGGATTAAAGGAACAGTTCATCCAAAAATGAAAATTGATGATGGAAAGTCAACATTTCTGGAGCTTCCTATTTCAATTAGTATTTTCATGTAAATTTACTAACATGAGTAATCCATAATATGTAATGCATTACTTTTTTTGTATAATACTTGAAAAACGGCATCAACTTCATTTAAGCAGACTAAGTTATTTAATTTATTCACATAATCTCAACTATATGTAATAGAATAAAGTCGATGTTTTGGGGAAATTATTTTTTGAGTGTAGATGTGTTCGACTCAGATTAAACTACAGTGCTATAAAGAGACACAATCAAGAACAATGTAAGTGCAATGGTGTGGCTTTTAATATGACCCAAAAATATTCCAAAAATATTGGAATGCTGTGTAAAACGTAAATAAAAAGGAATGTGATCATTTGATAATCGTTTTTGACATACACTCAATTGAAAACAGCACAAGACAATATATATTTAATGTTTCACCTCATTAACTTCATTTTTGCTTTGCTTGCTTTGTGAATTGAATGGCAGCAACAAGTTTCAAACAAGTTGGGACAGGGGAAACAGGGAGAGTTGTGGAATGATCCAAAAACACCTGTTCAGAACGTTCCACGGGTAAACAGGCTCACTGGTAACAGGTGACGGTGTCATGATTGGGTATGAAAGGGGCATCCTCGAAAGGCTCAGTCACTCACAAGCAAGGGTGGGGTGAGGTTCAACAAGGATATTTTAATACATGGGCTCAGAACCACTTTGTAAAACTTAAAATTATTTATGCAAATTATGTTTTACTTACATCTTACACAGTGTCCCAGCTTTTTGTTTTTCTTAACAACATCGGAAGTCTACGGCACAAAAAAACAGATTTTAGTTAAATCAATCCATTGTAGATTTTGGTCTTAGACTTTGGTTTGTTAACAGTATGAAAAATGTAGAATACCATTAGCCTTATCTCCATAACGTCATGTCCCCCTATATAAATTGTACTGTAGGGGACCAGTTTGTAAGTCCCCAGAAAGAATAAGCATCCCAACAACACCAGTGAACAATCAGGTTTTGATTCTCACAATATGATAAAAATACAAACTCACACACAACAGTATAAACATCTGCACTACAAAATGTATTAGTGATAACTCAAAAACCCAAAGGCAACAAACAACTACAGTAGCTAGCGAAGCCCTTCAGCATGAAGTGAGCAGCCGACCATGTCATTTAGATATATCGGCCCAGGAGGACTAGTGGAGCCCTGTGCACAGGGGAGCCACATATCAGCCAGGACTGTGAGACAGGCTGGGGCATTTTTTTGCCTGCCGGGAAACAATAGAAGGTCAGGGGGTTACCGAGATACACCTGGCTAGAATGGTATTCCTCAGTGTGTCTGAGAAAGATTTATCTTGATGCCTGTACTGTTTTATGGGAGTCAAGCCCCATTCTGTACAAATAAGATGCTCTAAACTATAGGTCCTGCACATAATAACAAAGGTTGATGCTGTAAATCCAGATGGATGTATGCTGTTAAACCATTTTACGGTTGCTTATTTCACAGATCATCTCTCTAAATGACGTCCTAAACCCGCCGTCACAGCCGAAAACAGTCTGTAAAGTGACAAGAATAGCAGACTTTCTGGTAGAGGAGATTGTGAGACATGCTACATGTTTTTTTTTCTCCACCTCAGCATGACTTTATTGGAGATAACATGTTAAAAACAGATCAACCCGAGTATAACAACTTGTCTCTTGTCCAAGACAGAAAATGCTCCGGGATGCCGACCAACAAAGACAGCTCAGATAAGATAATTAGGTCTATGCAAATGTGGATGATTAGTACTTAGAGATGGGTGATTTGTCTCCTTGGCTGTTTTCTTAAACATTGTGTCTGCATTAGCTTATCTCTTAATTAACACGATGATACCTCCCTAATCCTCCAATTACTGGAGGAACATATTCTGGAGCATCTGCCGGTTGCTCATTACACAGGTAAGACTCACTAATACAATTAAAAGCAGCTTAACATTCTGTAGATTATGTTGGACTGCCACATGCCCCCGAAGAGTAGGGAGGAGACAACATTATTTGACACGCAGAGAGGAAAATGGTCTTAATTAAGCAATTAACATAATCGACCTAGAGATAAACACTTAAATCTTAATTTTTTTTTTTAAGTCTTAAAAGTTTTCTTCCTAGAACTAATAACCTTTGGAGAGGGTAAATGCCTCTGATGGAAAACTTTAATCATACTTTAATCTTACTCTCTTTATCATAATTTTATTTTCTCTACATTTAGTATTACAGACTTTAACCTTTCAAAAAAAAAAACTATGAGTAGTTATAGGCTCATAATTGGTGGGAGATAAACAAGACTTAGCAATGCTAGCAGCTCTGTGAGGATGAGCCTACTTAGGCAGAACAGTGCTTGGAACTAAATGCTAATGTTCACAAGGATGATGGAAGATGTAAACATGCTAATGCTAAAGCAGGTATGTTGTTTATGATGAATGCTATTAGAGCTGCAACTATCATTTGATTAATCGATCAGTCGATAAAAATGAATTGCTCAACACTTTGGCAATCAGTTCATCATTGTAGCACCCAACCTATGTATCTATATGGTTATTCATTATTTAGAGGGTGTTGTGGTACTATGGGCGGGGCCCTGGGTACAGAGCACCAGAGGAGCATGTTGTTTACACCGTTAGCACAGGAATGTTGGACCAGAATGAGCCAGGACTAGCTGGTTAGAATGCTGACTTCAGTAAATTTCTCTGCATACAATTTATAGATGTGATTATGTCAAAACTGTTATTTCTTCACAATGTGTTGATAATTTTTGAATGTGTTCAGCAATTCTTACGTATTGCACCTTTAATATTCCCCTTTTAAAACTCAAAACGTAGCTCGATGGAATGGAAATACGGTGGTGAAATGTAAATATGACACAAACAAAATACTTTAACCCCACATGATTAAGTTAGTTAAAAGAAAAATGATTTTAAACAAGTAAAAACACAAAAAACAGAAATTAAACATGTACCAAGACACTTTAAAACGTTTCCCATTTCAATGTAAACTCTTCTCAAAAGTTTTCATTTAGTCAATTTTCGTAAATATGTACCCTTTAATTTCAGTTCTGAGTTATGACCTTTTTATCTCATTTACCAATTCACAGGCTAACTGGTGGGCCGACACACACCCACACCCACACACACACACACAGACAACACACACTCACTCTGCAACCCAAATCAAAATAGTGTCCTTTAAACCAAAATTAAACATTGCAGGCCTGAGTCGTGGCTTGGGAGCATTGTGACCTAGAACAAAAGAGTGCTAACACCCAGAAATCAGTTAGCATTTTTGTACTTCCGGTTCCCTCGTCTCAGAGTCGATGGGTTTTTTGAATGGGTTTTCGGTAAAGAAGATCTGTGGTTAACACAGGCTTAAGATAAGCCTACACATACATAAAATACATCATTGAATGTCCCAGAATTGAATTATAAAGTGTGTATGTGCCTTAAAAATGGTGCTAACAAGTGGCTAAAAAAAAGTGGGACATTAGACGTCATCACGCTGAACACTGAGACTCATCTACCCACTAGTCGGTCTTTACAGGCGGACCTTAGGTGCAAACTATTCTAACTTTACAACTTGTGCATTTATCAGTTTATAGAAAACGTGTATGGTAATTGTGTAGTAAGACGCTTGGTGGTGGTGACGTTTCCTGCGACAGCAATGTAGTCTGTTTCTAGCCTAACATTAGCTAACATGAAAGTATCGTAAACTTGTGTTTGACACAGAGCTTATTTTTTGGCAATATCCAAAATCCAATTCAAAAATCCCAAAGGCTTTTTGTTGAGGGAAGCAGGGCTACAAAGATACGTCATCCCTACACCACTCTGTAATCGTTAGTTGCAGCCCTAAAAAGACATCTTAGTTCAGCACGTTTGAATAGAAACATTTGCTGATTCGCATAAATAACAAAGTACAGCTGAGGGAGACGGGAATGTCCTCGATTTTGCAGTTATCAGACATAAACCAAAGTATCAAATGAACGGAAATTTTGACCTGGTGATGGCGCTAGAAGAGAAGTTCATAATCACTGAAATTCTTACAATTCATCGTTCATCGTGAATGTTGGTATAAAATGTAATGGTAATCTATTCTATAGTCGTTGAGACTATCACTGTTAGACCTCATGGTGGCGCAAGAGTAAAGGAGGGGATCATCAAAAACTTCAGGATTCATCCTCTGGAAACCAGGAGTATCTCCAGGGGGTCTCAATCTGTCCAACAGACAGACAGATGTGAAACAGGGAATTTTCTTTTTCACAAGGAATGAAGAAAGTTAGGCTCATTTTTCTAAATGTTTTCTTTTTTGTAATACTCATTTTGACCACAAGAGGCTGAAGTGCACGAATACTCGTGTCCTAAATAAGATGAAGGGCATCCATGTCCTCCCAGGGGACTTTTCATTTCTCTGTGCAGTCTATTCACAAGATGCATCTATTATGTGTTGGCAGGTTATGTAACATTACCGTCATGTCTTTGTTTTGGTGAGGAATGTGTTATACTTGGCACCAATCTGCCGTTAGTGTCACGGGTGGAATATTGTGTGTTATCAGCCTTCTCATCAATGGTTCTCTACAGTGAATAGTGAATTACAGCCACAACCGAGAGGAAGACGAAGAAAAGTCATATTTCTGGCACACAAAAGGAGTCGTATATGTCTGAGATGGAGGTTGGAAAGCACTTGTTATTAATTCTTCCATTCAAGTTGTCCTTTAGCAGTGCGAGGACAGTGAAAGTCCATGTATCCATCAGCATTACGCAGTGCCACCGCAGTATTTCTATGTTTACAGCAATCAGACTGACATTATGCGCAACAATCAGTGGTATCCCTCAGCCTGGGATATCATTTGAAAATGGAAGTTTGATACCTGAACACTGTTTAATTATTGAAGTTGAGTTACGGTGAGCTTTGCCTGCATCATGATGACGACTCAAAATGAAGATATGGAGTGTAACGATTCTATGAGAGCAGTCACTGGCTTCATTTCCAGGCTTTGATAAATCATATAATCCATATGTGCAGGTGGTGAGGATGTACCAGGTGAGCTGAGAAGGCAGAGTGTGTGCAGGGACTGCATCGTCTCCAGTGCGCTCTGTGCGGCAGATCACACGGAGTGCACAGTGTGGGCCTGACAGCGCAGTCGTGTCCACTGCAGCGATTTCACAAACAACAACTATATGAAGTCCAGCCCTCTCCGCTGCGCTCTGGGGCAGTGGACTGTGATGGTGAGACAGAACTGACTCAGGAAATATTGATTCAAGATTTGAGTTATCTGACATTTTTACAGCTGAAAGCTGTTTATGGAATAATTATACTTCACTACAAGCTCAAGAAGCAAGCACGCAAATGACACTGCTGGTCTGAATGTTTATGACAACGTGGATCTATAATTAATGTTTGATATGAAGTGAAATTAAATGTGAGATGTATAATTAAGTGTAAAATAATGCCTCTTACATTTAATTTCTACAATCGGGCTTTAATTTAACACCTCTGTGTCGCCAGTTTCCCCAGTCTCCAAAATGTTCGTATGCGTGGGTCCAAGTTTCTGTTCATTTACAAACATTTCAACGTCAAGTATTTTACAGAAATATCCTAATTTGTGCTTTTTAAGTAGTACGGTCTATAAAGAAGGGAAATTAAAACTCCCTGGGAGAACATGGATGCTTTTCATCTTATTTAGCGCACCTCAGCCTCTAGTGGTCAAAATGAGTATTACAAGAACAAGCACCTCGACAAATGAGCCTTATTTTCCTTTTTAATTATTTTTTCCACTGGGTTCCACACACAGAAATGTATTTTTATCGTGAATAAAAACCCAAAAATGTTTCACTCTGTTTCACACATGACAAAAATTTTAGAACTTAGAAAATGGATCACCAGAAAATAAAAAAATCTCACTTGCCACTCCCCTCAGGGCTTCAGTAAAAGTGTTTTTACATGTAAAACAAACAAGCAAACAAACACCTAGCATAAAGTCTTTTGTTGCTCCAGAGGAAGCTGCATGTAATCTCATAAATTGCCTCCGATGATGTCACTCAGTGGCAACGTTGCATTGTGGGTAATGTAGACACCACATTTTGATAAAGGAAGAAGAATGTGTGGAATAACCACAGGGATATCTCTGTTCTGCTGTATCGTTTTTTTTTTTTTTTTTTTTTTTACATATGCAGACCAAGACCTGTAAACACACTTAAATGCATCAGTTTAGTGGAGTTATCCTTTAACCTGCTGGTGGTGCTAAGAGGAACTGTCAGGTTAACATCAAATTATGATCAAAAATCAGAAGTCATAATTTTGGAACCATGAATATCTAACAGATTTTATGGATGGCATTCCATCCAATAGTCATTGAGATATTCTAGACTGAACATGCCACTGGCATGGTTTAAAATATATTCTGTTAAATTGAGAACATGCTCAAAAAACATAAAACAGTAGCAGGTATAAATGTAGGCAGGAGGTTCTCTCTAAGGCACTGCTGTTTGCTTAAGTCCTGTCCAATAAATTATCTAAAAATATTGGGAGGCCAGTCCCTAAACTATATATCTCAGTGTTATTGCCTTGCAATTCTGCCTCCATAACCACTTCGATGTGTCAGAAATCCCTCTCAACATGAGAAACAAGCCGCCACACGAGAATTATAACCCGGAGGCATTGTGTTGGTTTCAAACATCAAGCTCAGTCACGGCTGTGTGGGCTCTCTGACCAAATTAAACAGGAAATGGCCCTCTCCGCGCCTCATGGCTGGGAGGGCTCAGCATTAAAAAATGATCTGTGATGACGTGTTGATTTCAATCTGTGTCTGATGAAACTGAGAAGAAATATGCTGCCGTCTTTAATAGGAATGCAAAATGAGGCTTTACACCTCTGTGTTTGCAACTTTTTTTCCGAACAGTATGCCTCAGGGTCTGTTTTTGTAAAATAAATAATTTAAGCACTCTACTTTGAGTTTCTCTCAGGGTCAACAAACCATAACCCTAATCATGAAAGAATTCTGGCAGGCTTTAAAGGCACAATCCGTGATTCCCATGTCAACAACAGGGTCCCCCCGCTGCCTAAATTTCAAACACAGGACTGGAACATGTTATCACTCTAAGTTATTAATGTTTTCTGACACTGAAAATATTTGTGAATACAGGAGTGAACTACAACATATATTAGTTTAGAATAAAGAAGGCCCCTAATTTTCATTTATATGTATATGTAACTCCTGACTGCACATCCTGTAAGCAGTCCTGGCTTGTGAGAAAAATACTCAATATGCATCCTAAAAAATAAAGCTTTCTACAAACATGAAAACAATTTAAGAGAAATCCACATCAGCAAGGTACGATCAACAAACAAACAAGCAAAGAAACTAGCTTGTACAAAGTTTTGCCAACTCACCAATAAAGTGTTAAACGAAAACAACACAATGGCAAAAGAACTGTGATTGCAGATGCTTTTTCATGCTTTTACCTGTAAAAAAAAGACTCCTTATTTCACAGTGGACACCAATATCCTTTAACACTGGAAAACCATTGATGGCAGCCATTTGATTGATAGCTCATTTGAGGAGAAATTAACTTCTATGCCCACCCTAGGGCCTACAATAGCCAATGAGTGATCACGTAGACCAATGACCCAACCCCCTTTCTTTCTCCTCTCTCCTGATCCACTTGCAGGCCACCATCTGAAAGATTGATGCATCATCCCTGAATGGCTGTTTTTCCACCTAAGCACTAGTTTTTGAATTTGTTATATGCACAAAGTTATTGTAAATAAGGAAATAAAGAACTAAACATTTTTATGTCATGCGAATGGATATTTTTTTTAATCTTTCCAGTGATATTGTTATTAAATTTAGGACCATGTAAGACAGTATGATGTGGACACCATTGTGTTTTCCAGCTAATAGGGGCAGTTACAGGCAATCTGTAGGCTTATTTTTGCATTAAAAACATATTATATTCTCATATTCTTCTTCATATTTAGGTGAGAAACAAATTAAAAAAGAAAATAATTCAGTGTGTTCAAACTCCTATAGATTAATGCTTTCAGAAGCACTGAAAAAAAATCTGCTTATAACTTTTCAAAAGAGAGCTTTACATTTACTTTGGGCTAGACTGGGATAGGTGTTGTAGAATTATTTCACATACATTCCCAGGAATAAGACAGCATGTAAAGTGATGTGACAGGTGAAGGCTGAAAATGACAAACCCAATTCTCATTTTAATAAACTTTAATGGCTAAAAACATAACCACGAAACAATATTCCAGTTCTGTAGCATTATGAAAACAAATTATCATTCCAAAAAAAGAAAACAAAATAAATCTACATTTTTCAGGAGACTGAGACGTCAAAGCAAAAATGTTTATAAAATATGCAATAAAACAAGGAACATCCATTTATCTGACCAATTAAATACAAACAAAAATCACAAAAGACAGGCATCACATACCATCTGTACTGAGATAGCTTCTTCCTTTTTATGTGCTCTTACAAATGTAACTGTATGTACACCACAGGATAAACACTGTTCTGTGCTTTGAAAGGCAGTTTTAAATTTCCTGGAGCGTTATGTCACTCCGTGCTCTTGCTCGAGCCCTGAGTTCTTTTGTTTTAATAAAAGTCCGTACCTTGTGCTGTACCTATTCTGAGAAACACACGCATGAATACACACACACACACACACACACACACACACACACACACATATTTCTTAAGCTAAAATAAATGCATCACAGTCTAATAAATACAAGAACAACATATTTCCTGGCAAAGCTGCAAAGCTGTGATAACACTGTAGAAAGTTGCTGACAACAAATACTGTGAAATTTGTGGCTTATTTTGTTCTGAAACTCTAAATCTGAATATGATGTCAATGTGAATGGATTACACTTTTTTATTTGTACTTAATTAAATCCAGCACTCCTTTTCATCACGATCCAAGCATTAATGCAGTGGATGTTTTTAAGATCTACACTCAAGGTTGCCTGTTAAGCTTAAGGTTAGTTTCTAATTAGTTGTTTGTCAGGCAGACGTGCGGTTTTGCAGCTTGACCAGAAATTTAAAAACTGCTGTGAAGCTTCATCTGGGACATGGAGTATTTATAACACGAGGAGTTATCATTATTCATGTATGGAGCTGTTTGAGGATTTAAGGCGGATTTATGTGGATTTACAGTATGTAATCACAGGCAGGGGAAACAAATGTGGGAGATCGTTTTTCTCTCAATATTAGATTTGAATATCAGATTAGCCAAACAGAGTTTATTTGAATCTCCTCAAACATAGCCCTATTCTGTCTCAACACTGACAGCAATACCATCCAGCATTAAAGGAACAGTTCATCCAAAATTTTAAATTTGGTTGTTATCTACTCACCCCCATGTAGATGGAAAGTCAGGTGAAGTTTCATAGTCCACAATATATTTCGGGGCTTTACAGCAAATCAGAATTGAAGCATTCTCCTAAACAACTAAAGTAGCATGGGACTTGTTTTAAAACGGAAAAAACAACCAAAATAAACATTAAATGGCTCCATATGGCTGCACAATATATCATTTTAGCATCAACATCGCAATGTGTGCCTGTGCAATGTCAAGTAAGGCAAATTAACTCAAATACATCGTGCTACAACACGCACAAGTCTTTTTTCCATGACTCATTTTCGAGAGAAATCTGTCTAATATTGCATAATTTAGTCAGATTTAATGGATCCATGATACATGGTTGTGAGCCTCAATCAATCTTGATCAATTTATCAAACAAAGCATGACCTGCTTTGTTTGATAAAATGCACCCCACTTACAAAATCAGCCACGTCATACTAGAATGATTTTTTTTCCTCCAAAAAAGCTGTTTGGGTTATTTGAGGATATTTTTTTTCACATCACAATATATATCGCACAAAACCAAATCCCAATCTTAGTTTTTTCCAATATCGTGCAGCCCTACTCCACACAGCTCATCCATCGTAATCCAAGTCTACAGAAGCCCCAAGAGCCTAAATCAATTTGAAAAGATGTTATTTACATGCTCAAGGCACCCTCGAGCTCACAGACCCAGGCTAGTGGTTTTAGCTCAGCAGCTACAGTGAAGATTTCCACTCTAATAATCTAATAATCTTTTCAAATCAATGTAGGATCTCAGGGCTGCTGGAGACTTGGATTACACTGGATGAGCTGCATGGAGCCATTTGATTATTATTTTTTTGGTTGTTTACTTCAGTTGTTTAGGAGAAAGCTGCAAAGCTGTTTTGCTGTGAAACTCCAGAAATGTTTCATGAAATGTGAAACTTCACCTGACTTTCCATCGTCATGGGCGTGAGTAAATAATAACTGAATTTATATCATTGAGTTAACTGTTCATTTAAAACAAATTTCCCATTTAATGCAATCACAGCTATGTTACTGCCTAGTTATTTCAAGCCCAACACGTAACTGTTATAAAGAAATAATGCAAACATTCAAGTATATTTAATGCACAAATAGCCCAATTTTAAACTGTAGATGTACAACCCTGATTCCAAAAATGTTGGGACGATGTGTAAAAAAGCAAATAAAAACAGAATACAAATAATCAAATTCAAAATAAGCATATATTTACAAAAATTAATTAAGTTTATGAGGTAAAAATGTAATATATTGTATTTGTACTTTTTCAATTGAGATTAAATCAAAAAGGATTAGCAAATCACATATTTTGTTTTTTATGTTCTATATAGTGTCCGAACTATATTGGAATCAGGGTTTGCAAGTCGAGAAATCATTTAAACAGTCAGTTTGACAAAACACCGGGTCAGTAAAATGGTTAGTCCAAAAATAAGACTTTGTTAGAAAACAGAAAGTAAAAGTCTAACTTTAAAAACTGAGTATTCTTTATGATTATAAAATATCTAGATATTGTATTTTTTATGGCACCACTCCTCATGTCAAGTGCAAATGATCAAAGAAAGGCAACAGGAGTAAACACACAGGAGTGAAGGAGAATCAAACATGGCTCCTGCATTACTTTCAGCACATACCTGTGCATTCATACAGCGATCTAAAACCATTATGGTTATAAAAAAGGATAAAGAGTCCCCGCTTTAAAGGTAAAATAAACATAAATAAGAAATATTTAGTCATGACAGGATCATTTGTGGCTTTTCTGAAAGAGGTAAAGCAAACTTTTGTAGGATTTCATTACCTATTCGTCAGGGTCTTTGGGCACTAAGCGATATGACTGGAGAAGGCAGGTGTGGTGAGGGGGATATGGGACATGTGGAGGTCAAGAGGAGGTGTGTCCCTGCCTTTGGCTTCCTGCTCTGCTCTTCTGCTTGTCATACTTGACAGAGACAATAAGGAAGACCAGCAAGGTGATGCCCTGGATCCCCGCCAGCAGGAAGAAGTAGTAGTGCAGAGAGCATTCATTGATATTACCTGGAAAAAGAGAACACAAGAACATTATTAGAAGGAGATGAGAAGCAAGACTGCCATTCTGATGAAAATTCAGAGGTGCACGGCAAAATGACAAATATGCAAATTTAGAGAACAAAAGAGCCAGTCTCGACACATTCATACTGGGACAGCAGGAGGGTTCTTTTATCACAAAGTACTACATGTTAAAAGAATACTAAAGGTAAAGGTAAATGGCCACAAGCTTGCTAATGTGGCAGGTTGCTGTGTTTTTGTCAGACATGAAAGGAAGGCTTGAAGTGAGTGTGGCAGAGAAACAGAGTTCTGTCAGGAATTAGGATTCAGTGGAGGGGCTTGTTACTTCTCATCTCACCACAGTGTGAAACCTTCTGAAAGTGAAGACGGTTGACCCGGCTCTTCACCGTCGATACAGAAAGGCTGTATTGATGATGTGGGACTGAAGAATCAGAAATAACACAAGCAGCACAGGCACTCAGCTGTGATTCGAGCCAGGGAGTCTGTCATCTGTATGAAAGGGAGGTTTGTTTCCTCATGGGAATGAGATGCAATAAATACGAGGAAAAAATAAACTGATGCCTCCACTGTGATCTGCTGCATGACTTGTGTACAAGGGGGAGGAGAAGACAAAACGACCTCGCTGAGGCTGACAGAACTAAGGACGATAAGTTTCTAGCCTTAAAGGAACAGTTCACCCAAAAGTGAAAATTCAGTCGATATCTACTCTTTCACATGCTGATGGAAAGTGAGTAAAGGGAGTAAAGTTGATAGGTGATAATTACCAAGTCACATATTTGAATTTACTTAATTACCCCCAAATTAACACAATAATTACCTTAAGTTTTGTTAATAAATAGCTGATAATTTCTTTTTTCCCCAGCATTTATTGCCCATTACAGAAAATCAAGTGACATTCCTGAATTGCCTATTTAGGGCTAATAATAATGCATTCACACCACTCAACCAAGTGAGCACAAACTGGGATTTTAACGTTGATTTTTGGTTGAAACCTGAGTGATATCTGGTCTGAATGTATAAAATCTTTTTTTGCAGTCTTTTTTTAAACCATCTAAAATGGGGTTAGAACATCAATGCGCCATATTTTTGTAATTATTCAGATAATTTGTTCATTTGTAGGTTGAACGAGAGACGATAGTGATTAATGTGTACTGTCATGTCATGACATGTACAGTCATGTCATTTTGTACTGAAAGGTGAAATGTGGTCTATATTAGGTTTTAGGGAGAAATCTTCTCTGTAGCTGCTAAGCATTAGTGCACACCCCTTCTGAAGTGGGTGCAAAAGCTCCACTGCGGGTTGAGGGTGTAAATAATGTATTTCAAATCAATTTTGGATCTCTGAGCCTCTGGAGACCTGTTGTGGTTGTTTTTAAAGTTTTAAAACAAGTCCCCAGCTACTTCAGTTGTTAAGGAGAATGCTGCCACACTGTTTTGTTGAGAAGCTCCTGAAATGTTTTGTTTACTACAAACCTTCACCCGACTTTCCATCAGCATGGAGGAGAATAGATAATGACTGAATTTTCATTTTTGGGTGAACTGTTCCTTTAAAATGTCGAGTAATGCTATTTGTTGACATCGTCTACCCATTCCTTCCTGCTGGGTCTGGAGAATTAAATGAGCAGCCTTCAGCAGTAACAGTCTTAACATTTGCTGCTCTGCTGAGTGAAGTGGTCGTTCACATTCAGCAACCAAGCTCAAGAGAAAAGCTCCAAACAAATCCTGTTTTCTCCTCGCTGGGGTTTTACATGAAGGGCAAAGCTGACGACAGTCCAATTGTCTCCACTGTTCAAGTACAGAGACAATTGGATTGGCATTAGAGCAGCTTTTGGCCTCTTGACCATGTCAGGCACACCAATTGACTTTGTAGTGAACAGCATGAGGGGAGAATGATGACTACTTTGCTGGACGAAGAGAAATTTTAGGGTGACCTGGTTTTAGGAGGGCAAAACTGAGGATTTAATCTTTGTTCCTGCTACAGAATATTGAAGAACATGCCTTCCATTTATGTAACAGGCTCCATGTAAGGCACAGTTTCATCAGTGGACAGAGATACCTATAGCTTACATCCTACATTATCGTCAAATGAGTTGATGTGAAGGCCCAGAGCGATCTGCCGGCTTCCCTTTAAAAAGCTTCTATTAGCGTCTCCATGTGGAGCTGTCACACTGAATAAAGAGCCAGAGACAGAGGAGCAGGCCTGATTTTAATTAGATATGGGGACAATTGTCAATTCAGTTCTGCCTGTTCACATGGCAGAACTGAGAGAGAGAGAGAGTGTGTGTGTGTGTGTGTGTGTGTGTGTGTGTGTGTGTGTGTGTGTGTGTGTGCGTGTGTGTGCGTGTGTGGGTGGGTGGGTATGTGTGTGAGTGAATGTACTGAACCACCTTACTTTTGGGCTTTTTTGTGGGCTGATTTTGGAACATGTTCAATGTGAGACCGACTACATACTTTGCAAACTGTTGTTTTCGTAGTTTCTAAAACTTTTTAAGGTTTGGAGAGAAAGAACTATTCAAATAAACAGTACAGCTGAGGTCATCACCCTTTGCTGTAACACAACCAGGGCATGAATCGCTCTTGGAATGATGTGCTTACAGACAAGGTGTTGCTGTTGCAAGATGTTAACAAGACTAAGAATCCCAATTTAATTACACAATCACAGTAACAAGTGCAGAGCTGTAGGTCAGGGCCGTGTGAGCGTCTCCAAGCACAAGAGCTATTTTGGTTTGTGTATGTGCAGGAGAGCAAAGTGCAAAAAGGCTGGCTGAAGTGGAATACACGTCAAATGAGAATAGAGTAGAGCAGTCAAGAGGTGTATAAATTAAATACAATAATACATAAAAATGGCAATCCATACAATATATTCACCAATCAGCCTTTAACCACCAGCAGTTTTTTTTGTGGTGGTAGGATGGACTCTCCTGCTGGGGGGGGGGGCGCGGGCACTGCTATCAGGAAGTGCTGTTGTCATGAGATGTGATGTGATGAGAAGTGATTACTGTCTTTTGAGTGGGTGGTGCCTGTCAAGTGGCATCCACATGAATGCCCAGACCCACGGTTTCCCCACAGAACACTGAATGGTAACGAAAATGATCAGTCTCATTCACTTCACCTGTCAGTGGTTTTAATGTTTTGGCTGATCTGTGTGCATACATGCAGGGGATGTGGTGATTATTATATGCACTCTCAGCCAGTCTCATTACTGGTCTTATCACCCTGAAACAACTGTGCCAATCACAGAGTTCAACAATTGAAAAGATGCCTCTGCAGGAAATCATAATGTTGTCTGGATTGGGCAGAGCAGCATTATGTGAACACGCAGACCATAAACCTATAGCAGAAGGCAGCTGCTGTGTTCTTTTTTAGTACAATGATGACAGAAGTGAATTAAATTAAACTGACAAAATTCTTTGGCGAAGGAGACCAATGCTATTTCAGTCAGAATTCTACTGTATTTCACATTGTTGGTGGTTACATCATATCAGAAAATATGACACAGCGGTGTTTGCTTTGTAGCGGGTTTCAAGAATAAAACATTTTTTTTTATAAATTGAAAGGGAGGCTGTGATGCACAGGATTAATGAGCTCTGGTAATCCGATGTCTCTCATAAACAGCAGAATGCAGCGTTATATCCTTACAGTCCAAAGTGTGTGAATGTGTGTGTGGTTATTTTGTAGCAGGCCGGTGTCGCATGGCACTTCTCTACTCTGAAGCTGCAGGTTTATCACATGTACAGTCATGTGAAAAAATTAGGACACCCTATGAAAGCCTGTGTGGTTTTTTTTACCATATTTGGACATATGGATATTTAATATAAATTTTAACAATACTGAGAGATTCAAGTAATATAACTAAACAATTAAAACTGAAGAAAATACTTGTTAAAACTTTCTGTAAAATGTCATTTTAAAAAAATGCATCACACACAGGTGTATCACATCAGGTGCACATGATTAGAACATCATTACTCAGCATTTTGAAGGAGGCTTGCCCTATTTAAACCTCAGACATTTAGTTTGGTGTGCTCCTGACTGTTGAAGTGAGAGTGAACGCCATGGTGAGATCGAAAGAGCTGTCTGAGGCCTTCAGAAAGAACATTGTAGCAGCTTATGAGTCTGGTAAGGGATTTAAAACGATCTCAAAAGAATTTGAAATCAGCCATTCCACTGTCCGGAAAATAGTCTACAAGTGGAGGACATTCAAAACAACTGCCAACATGCCCAGGTCTGGCTGTCCAAGCAAATTCACCCCAAGAGCAGACCACAAGATGCTACAAGTAGTCACCAAAAACCCTAAAATGTCATCACGGGACCTACAGCAGGCTCTTGCTACTGTTGATGTGAAAGTGCATGCCTCTACAATCAGAAAGAGACTACACAAGTTCAACTTTCATGGGAGGTGTGCAAGGAGGAAACCTTTGCTCTCTAAGAAAAACATGAAGGCCAGACTGAAGTTTGCCAGAGAGAACGTAGACAAAGACCAGGACTTCTGGAATAATGTTCTTTGGACAGATGAGTCTAAAATTGAATTATTTGGACACCAGAACAGAGGACATGTTTGGCGTAAACCAAATACAGCATTCCAGAGAGAGGAACCTCAAACCAACTGTGAAGCATGGGGGTGGAAGTGTCATGGTTTGGGGATGCTTTGCTGCAGCAGGACCTGGCCAGCTCACCATCATAGAATCCACCATGAATTCTACCGTGTATCAGAGGGTGCTTGAGGAACATGTGAGACCATCTGTAAAAAAAATTAAAGCTGAAGCGGAACTGGACCCTGCAACATGACAATGACCCAAAACATACCAGTAAATCCACCAGGGACTGGCTGAAAACTAAGAAATGGAGAGTCCTGGAATGGCCGAGTCAAAGCCCAGATCTTAATCCCATTGAGATGCTGTGGGGTGACTTGAAACGGGCTGTACATGCAAGAAACCCCTCAAACATCTCACAGCTGAAAGAATTCTGCGTTGAGGAGTGGGGTAAACTTTCCTCAGACCGATGTCAGAGACTGGTAGATGGCTACAAGAAGCGTCTCACTGAAGTTATTTCAGCCAAAGGGGGTAACAACAGCTATTAGGGGGTAGGGTGTCCTAACTTTTTCCTCAGTTAGAATACGCATTTTTGTTGATATCTTTTGTTTAATGAGTAAAACAATGTTCATTTTTGTTGTTTACCTGCAATTAAATCACTTTCTTTTCCAGAGATAGATAAAAACAAGATTTGACATCGATATGTGAACATTTCTTAATAAAGAACTGAATATTTAATGGGGTGTCCTAATCTTTTCACATGACTGTATGCGTTGCAGCAAGAAGCGTTTTACACAGTATAAGAATACAGCAGCTGATGACAACAGATATTCTAAGAAACACTCATATTAATAAATCAGTGAAAAGCAATTCACTCCTTTAACCGCATTAAATATGATTTTTTGATGCCAATGTAAACACATCTACTGGCTGAGAAGAGTTTCATTAAAACTGTTTGCTTACTTTTTAAACATTTTTCCGTTATTGCTTCGCAGTTGCTTCAAGTATTTTGTTTGATGTTGTTAATAAAATCAGCAGATTGCAGCAGATTGATGTTGTGATGGAAACTGACGCTGTTCTGAGACATCTATTTTCACGGTAAAGCCTAAGACCCATTTTCCACCAAATTACCCACAACTTTGTGCTGCTTGAATCTGAATGAATCTCCCACATATGCACCGTGTGCTGGGCACAGAGGGGCAATGCAAATATCAGGGGTTGTTGGGAGTCTACAGCCATGCTAGTGGTTTATGCTGATAATTAGAAGATATACGGTAATGTGACATTTTACATTAATTCCAATAATTTCCTGGAAAAAACTAATTTGATTCTAATTGCAGCAGAAATACTTTTCTTATACTTTCTTTTCTGCACATTTCTTTCATGAACCAGGTGCGTAGGAGAGGGATGATTAGATCCAGAAGTGAACTCCTGCACAAACTTACAAAAGTACATCGGTTTGTGACATTTAAGTACCAAACCTATATTATACTTTACTATACACAGCGATGAGCAAAAATGTAGACCAAAATGTTCACATAAATATGTAAATTCATGTTGAGTGGGCACCAAAAGTCTCCAAGGGAAACTGCAATTACAGCCAAGAAGAGTGAAAAACTGCGTAAATAGTTAAGCATGAACAAAATAAACACAAAGTCCTATTAATAGGGTGTAATAGGGTGTCCTTGTTTTGGGAATGTGACTAGTTGCAGACTTGAATCCAGCCTATTTAAGATGGTTTCTCATTGTAACAAACTATTTGCGTGATGAAGGTCTAGTGCCAAAATTCATATACATGTATTCACGGTAAATGTATTTTTTTATTTTGTCAGTATGCAGGAGTTTGTTTGCAACTAATTACAGCAAAAATATCATTTTATTGAAGCCAAATCAATACAAACAATATTTAATTAATATTTATCTATTATTAAAAACACAATTCTCCATTATTATGTTGAATTGTAAGCTTGCCTGTGGTCATGCATGACTACAATACTGTCTTGGTCAGTCTAGCGATTAAGCAGAATCAATTACATTGCAAAATGATTGTAATTTTTCTTTAATGAAGTCAACATAAAATATTTTAAATTACAGACCACTAAAATAAATAAATGAAAAAAAAAAACATTACCAAATTTTGATATTTCAATCTGGACCAAAGTGTCGGGCCGATCAACCGATATTGGCATTTTGGGGTTTTACAATACTGACCATAACTTTTACGAGCAGCGCATACCTAACGGTCCCCTTTAATGCAATCTAGCCAATCAATTTGGGATTCAAGCTCAAGCATACTTTGACATACAGCCAGGGGAGCCGGACAATCGAACTAGCAACCTTCCGATTACTGGACGACCCACTGTACCTTCTGAGCCACAGGACCCCCCCCTAAATAGGCCTGTTATTTTCTTGTTTTTTTTGTCAAGATCCATACATTATTCCATGTAAAATTCACGAAAATGTTGAAAAACACCCCATCTCACAATGTTATTGAATGTAAGAAACAAAATTCCTGGATCCCTGGATCCTGTACCAAAAAGTTTTGTGGAAATCTGCTCAGTAGTTTTTGTGTACTCCTGCTGACAAACCAACCAACCAATGGACACGGGTGAAAAAGATAGCCTCCTTGGTGGAGGTAATAAGATATCAAGGAGAACAGAGAATTGGTTCTTCAAGAATAGTCTCAAGTAAAATGATGTTCTGTAAATATACACATATCCGTTGTAATCTATACATTTGATTAAACGTGACTGTATAACTACAGCTGTGATTAAAACATGGCACAGCTGTGATTATAACATGGCAGTGTTTCACAACGAAGGCCTGCCTAACATTCACCTCACTGTGTTACAGGCAGCAGTGTCACAACGCATCATCAGCTAACCTTCATGTTCTTATACATGATTTAATGTGGCGTCCTTCCCTACTGATCAAAGAACAGGATTAACTCATTTGAAACAAGTGATCCCGGTGCTTTGCATGATCACTTGCGATCAGCGGAGCAAATCACACTCCATAATGTCACCATCGCGCATATAAATAATTCTTTTTCCAGCCTCTCTGTTGTGTGCGTGCTCTTGTGGGTAATTAGATATCGAGGGGAATAAAGAAACACCTCGATAAAAGGATGTATCACACAGGAGTGATTCTTCATCAGTGCTCTTTGCACTAGGCCATCTCTATAGCCTGAAACCTTTGATCTAGGAACAGAGAACCGGCTCATGACTGAAGTGCTGCCAGAGCATTAATGAAATGAGTGGCAAATGGAAAACCTGACACTCTGACCCCCGTCACAGATTTATCTTATTTTGTTGTCATCCTAATCTGGTCAAAAGTTTAAAATGTGAGAAATATATCAAACACAAAAGAAGTGTTTGAATAATTCATGAAGTGCAAAACAATGTGCTTGACAGGACAGGACAGCAGGAAAAGGGAAGTGCATTTGCAGCAAGGGCACTTGTGTTTTCAAATCGATAATTCACCTTAAGAGTCTGCCTCTGCAGTCTTAATTAACAGAGCAGTATGGCTTACAAACAACAAGAAATACAGCATACAAATTATTTTGAAGACATATGTATCCTTGCCGCAAACAGCAATATTCAGAGTGTTTAGTAAAATATGATGGGATTAGAGTAGAACATGGACCGTGTGAAAATAAGTACAGGATATACAGCAACACTCTTATGAGTTGGCTCTTAAGCAGTTTCTGAATGTCAGCATGAGGCATGTAACAAATCCTGATTTTAGGACATTTCTTCTCCTTAGCTGGAGAGAATGTTTTTACTGTGGCTTTAAGATTATTCTGACAGATGACTGGCTCTCAACCTTTGTTCCAGATTTCAAAACTACTCTCTTAACTGGGACCAAGGAATGAAAAAGAAAAAAAAAAAAGGCGACTGGCAAAGGAGCAAACATCTCTTTTTTTGGAGCAGTGTTGAAAATTGTGCAAGGTTTCAGTTTTCTAATGGTTCTTGCTCTAATTTCATTATACATTAAGTTTGGGCTCTGCCTCCTCCTCTCAGCCTCCGCCCCCCAGGGCCCACTTGGCTGTTAAGCATTTTCGAAAAATATGGAATGCTAATTACAGCAGCAAAAGACTAAACAAGGACTTTCTGTAAAACACATTAATGAAGCCCATAAATATTTGACAGTTACTTTAAAGGCAAATTCTATGGTATCAGAGTGAGGTACTCGCTGCTACACAGTTTTTCCTCTAAGACTTCCACATGTTTTCCTCTGCGGGCCTGTTTGACAGTTAGTAAATGACAAGATTGTGATTACACCGACTGCCCCAACAGAAGGGGTCAGCCTTCTAATATCTCAGTGATATAAACTTTACCTGCGAGTGGGTTCGAGCAGACCATGCGAGTCCAGATGAAATGGGTCAATATCAATTTAACGTTTGAAAATGGATCAATTGATCCAGACCTTCAGTGCAATGACCCAACTTTTTAATGCTCCAATGCATTCAATGCCATCCTTGGAATGAGATCAGAGTGGGAATCAATGCATGTTTGTCTCAGCTATAAATATAGTTATTACTGCGGCTCCCCACTTGCTCGTTTAAACTTTATGATTGATGCTGGAGTTTTGTAAATACAATGTGCCGACTATTTTCATGTGCCCTCTGCCACCTTTGACATGTCTGATACATGCGGCAAAAATGACATTTACAAAAAGAGCCCTTTCGTACATAACAAGAGTTAAATTTGCCAGATCTGACATTAAAGGCTCCCATTAAAACACTGACATTTCACTGAGTGTGATCCACCACTTCATGAGCAGGATGTGCGAATGTCAGCTCACTCTTGTGGCTCAGCACGTCCCAGACATCTAATATAAGATCGGCCAGGACTCGAATACTGCCAAAGAAGCCATTTCCTGTCATGTGACCATGGTGGTGACCAATAACCTTTCATTTTCTAGAAACAAAAACCTTGTGTGTCAAGAAGAGTGCCAGTGAAGAGAGGAAAGGCTGATATTTGACTGACTTATGACTTAAAAAAAACTCAATGCTGTCAGGAAAGGACGAGACGGTGTTATACCAGGCCCGTAAAAGTACCAAATAAAAGGCTGTGATGGATGACTGCTCAACCAGATGTGACCACAGGAGGGAAATGATGTGCTGTGGGATATGACGGATCAATAATTTCAACACATAAGCTCACTAAGTTAGAGAACAGATGTGGCTAAAATACTTTATAATAATCATTTTCATCACTGTGTGCACACTGATGCCATGAGCTTTCACCAGCACATGTGGTCATTCAGTCCCACATGTTAAATGGGAAAGCCATTAACTTCAGGAACAAGAGCGGCATGAGAGGACTTTGAAGAAGCACGATTTTCTTTGGCTATGTTCTGTTGTATTGCATACATATTCTGCTACATGTTTTCACAGATGTTTCATATTGTTGCTCAAAGGCTGGCAACTCAATTATTTGTCAGGAATGACTGTAATTGAGCTAACACTGTAAATTAATGTCATTATGGATTAATCTGTCGACTATAATATTATTAGTGATATTTTTGCTTAAAAAGTGATGAATCAGTAATCACAACAGCCAATCAAGTTTTTTGCCCAATCGACTTACAGACCTGTTCAAATGGCGGTCCTTTAACAACCTCATTCCGGCCCTTTGACCATTTTGTTAGTAGGCTCATCAGTTATGTCTGTTGCTAATCACAAATAATACTCTTATTTCATTTAAAAAATTCAACCCGAGCTGTTAAAGCAGAGGGGAATTTACAAGAATTAAACTGACAACCTTCGTCAAGGATTAAAAAGGTACATTGTTTTTTTTCCTGTACTGTATTGTTTCTTTTTCTGTTGTGAAAAACTAAAAACAAAGTGGAGAAAAATAAAAAGTGCAATGTTTTAAGACATAGGGAATGTAAAATGAGGAAAAGGAGGAAAAAGTAGTTGAATATATCTGGACTACACTGTTAAATCAGTTTGAATAATTGTTACAGTTCTAGCCTTTATAAATTTTTCTTGTGCATGCCATTTAAATTAAGGATTATCTGAAAAATTATGCTTTGTATTTCTAATGAAAAACGTATTCATAATTTGCTTGTAAAGTGTCTTATTATGCACAAAATGATGACACAGCATAGTTGAACCAATATGTTACAGAGTAGCTGCAATGGGACCTCAAAGTTTCCAGGGCTGCACAATTATTTTATGTGATTATTTGATTATTTTGACAGATATTATAATTTTAATGAGTCACGATTACTGATAATTCTCATTTTTGCTGTTTAATTTTGATTTTAACTGAAAAAAACTATTACAATCTTGATTATGTGAGATTTGTTGGGGTCTATACCAAAAAAATATGTCTTCCTACTACTTCTACATCTAGAGAAGATTTTTCACCCAAGACATCTCTGCAGCACTTTAGTGTTTGATTATAGTGCTGTTTTGTCACACATTTTACCTTTTACAAAAGAACTGCAGCTTCTCTGATTTGCATATTGCATTTGGCCATATTTTGATTTCGATAATACTTCGATTCATTGTGCAACCTATATAGCTTCCTTATTATTCGGACAATCACCAAAATATCATTGACATATTCACAAAATGACACACTTAACAAAACCACAAATGTGCAAACAGCAACATTATTAACTAAAACAAAAAATAAAGGAATTTTAACATACATCTAACTCAAATGCTTACAATAAAGGGCACCATGGTAAAAAAAAAAAAAAACATCCTACAGTTATCTGACTGCACCCCGACCCTTTTGTCTGTCCTCCATTAGTTTCCCTTTAATAAGTTTCACCGAGGAAGGGAAAAAAGAATGTTGTAATTATTTGGCTTACACAATGACCCTATATCTTCAGAGTTCAGTGTTACATGGGGTAGATTCAAAATTCAAGAAGCAAGAAGCATTTCCCTGAGTCATGTAGTGCAAGAATAGAATAAAATAGTTACTAAAGAGTAAAATTGTTACCAAAGAATAAAATATTTGCTGTAATAGACATTAAAAGGATAGTCAATTTCCAACTTATGACTTCTGTAAAATAGACAACACATTTATCCAAAATAAATCAAAATAAAAAAATTGGGTATTTGGTATCTGGTGTGGACATTCCCTATTTTCCCCTGACATCTTTACCAAACCAAGAATTTGAGACTAACTTCACAGTTTCTGAATCCAACTGGTAACTGGATGGACTCATGTGACACTTCACAATACTGTCTAACATTATGAGAGATGGCCCAACAGCACGACAGGAGAGCTCAGCATCTACCAGTGTGATGCCAGACAAGCAGTGCCGTCCCCATGTAACGCTCCAGGGACAGCTTTACTTAAGAGAAGCAGGGCTATGTAATCAGACCCCAAGTCTGTGATTAATGTTGCTCATCTGTCTTCAGGCCCGTGCAGCTCAGTACGACTTAGCACAGCTCACCCAAGATGCTGTTTACTGCACACCATTCTGCCTGCAGCCATGGAAATAAGTTGAATCCTTTCCACCTAGAGAGCCATGAGATAAAAAACTAACATGCAACAAAATGTGAAAAAAAAAAAAAAAGCCACGAAAATACACTGCATGATTCCCGAGTGCACTTAGTGGCTAAGCTTCATGTTATGTGTCTTTTATCAGTGGCCAGGAGGATGTTTTGTTCCACTTCTGCAGCTCACCTTTTAAATTACTTATTTTGGAAAGCAAAAAGAAGTCTTGCAGGCAATCCGGCTCTACTTTAACTACCCCTCGAGTGACGCAAGGCTGAGAAAAGGATGGATTTATGAAGCGTGCCAAGCATCTTCCAGTGCTAACATCATCAAAAGTACTTCCCGACCTGTCGGCACACTGTATTAATGAGCTATTAGGTGTTTGTGTGTAAACAATTTACAGTGTTGGCTTATTTACCGCATGCTCAGGGAAAAGTGCATCTGGGTTGGGAGCCTCCTCTTACTAGGGAGCCAATCCATCTGCTGCCACCACTATGCTATTCATCCTACCACTCGGACAGATTTACACAAACCTTTTGTCGTACATCTGACATGTCTATTTATTATGGGAAACACTCTTCAAACAAGAGAATGGCACAGAGTGTTGCCGCCCCCACCCCCACCCTCTGCATCCAATCAAAAAAAGTCTTTAAGTGGTTTTTAAATCAGCACAAGCTATGAAAATTCTTAAGGTATGTCTCTGGACAATTAATGTCTTCATTCTGAATCATTACTAACTATTCTATTTCTACGAGTCCATACATTCAGTCAATGTGCAAAGTCAATAGTGCACTAACAGCAGGCCTGACAACTGTAATGCTCAATTCAGGAGGATTATGGACAGCCCCAAGAAAACTGTATGAGTGAAGCTCAATCACTTCTGTGCTGAAGGTGTTTTGAAGAGCGCAGCATCATTCTTAAAGTTAAACGGCAGGAGGACTCCTGTTAGACTGCATGCATGTCAGCTACAGGGTCAACACGCACAGAGACGCTGGAATGTCCCATCTGTGCAACTTCAGGATTCATACTGTATAAAGCGACATACAAATGAGCTGCTTAATTAATATTCATTTAAAGCTCCTTATTCATGATAACAACGATGAACCGATATGTCGGCTAAAAGTCTGTATCGGCTGCTATTTGCCTTTTTGTCTGGTATTGGCCTACCTGCAAATAAGATGACATTCACTTGCACATTTTTTTGTGTATTTAAATGCAGAATAATGGAAGTGGTCATTGCCAGCTGCAGTTGTTTCACACATGCCTACATCTTGTGGCTTTGTCCATGCACTGTATTATGAAATGTGTTTGGTTTTTTTATACTTACTGCTGCTGTTGTGATTCGATTTGATGATATTGTTGTTGTCTTGTCATGTCGTTCATACTGCTAGTTTTGACCCTGTCTTGGCTGGGTCTCACTTATAAGAGAGATTTTAATCTCAATGTGACTTCCTGCTTAAATAAAGGTTATATATATTCACAGACAGCAGTGGCAGATGTTGCTCTCCTGCAGCCTGAATGGGAAAGTCATTCACTAATGGAGACTCAATACTCCAGTAGAAGAACAAGAGGCTGGCATAAGAGCACTTTAAAAAGGACCAGCTTTTTCTTTGATTATGTTCTAGTCATGTCTGTTTGTGAAACACTAAACATACTGTTCATGTAATACTATATGTTTGTTACATCTACATCTGCTATGGAATGACAATGATAATTGGGTTGTAATTGGGTTGTAACTATACATTGTTCTAATTAATAATTGATTTGTTGACTGTTTTATTGATCAAGCAATTAATCATTGTGTCCATAAAATGGCAAACACATTCCCCAAAGCTTTTTGTTTGTTTCGTCACTCTGTAATTCTATTCAAGTACGTTGTTGTTTAGGAGGCTAAAAACAAAAACAATCTTTTTTTATGTGAAAGAAGGTTAATTAAAGGTTGTTTTATTAATTTGTATGATCCTATTTGTGCTCTTTCAAAGACAGTATAATGAAGAGCTAAATTGTTTAAAAAACACTCAGTGATTTTTTCATTTTTTCCTTTGCACAAAAAGTTTCAAGGTTCATTTAACTGTCACTCTACAAGACCGGGTTGTAGTCCCTGAATGCTACAGAAGGAAAACTATTTTTTATGATGTATTGAGGAGGAGCTCAGGAGTCTCACAGCCTGAGGAATGAAGCTGCTCTGTAGTCTGGTGGTACAGCAGCAGATACTTCTGTATGTTTTGCAAGATGGCAGCAGGGTGAGCAGGCTTTGGCTGGGTTATTCCCACACACCTTACCGATATCACTGATGCTCCGTAAATGGATACCAATAATGTTTTGGACCATGCACGAACCATGACAGTTTGTGAGGTTGCCAGCCAGGATGATTTGCCCCTATTTAAAAGTTAAAGAGAACTTGGCACCAGAATGTAACCCTCTTAACTTTCCTTAAGAAGTAGAGGTAAAGAGGGGGAATAAATTACAACAAAAGCAAAATAAATTGGTAGCGGCACTGGCCCAGAACTTCACAATTTGTGCATGCCTGCAGGATAATGTCACTACTTTTATGTGAAGTGGTATAAAATGATGATGGATTACATTTAAAACAATGATAAGCTTTAAACCTGCAATAAGTGATGTTTTATGGTGAACTTGGATGGAACCTCTTTACACATCCAGCAAGCACAGTAAAGATTGTCATTTTTTGAAGGTGCGGTTCTGACCACCTGATGAAAATACAATTTCTACTCTCCTTTCAGCTCTCTTTGTACTCAACTCTGATGGAAACATGTGTCTCCTTAGCCTAAATGCTCCACTATGTTCACCAACAAACCTTGTCTGTTTGGTGCTGTGCAGGTAGTGTTTTTAGAGCTTTTATGTTGAAAAAAGCTGCCTGCAGAGGCTGAAAATGACACTACGAGAGTGGTGAGGGTGAACCAAAACAGTAAAGTTATCTTTAATGTAAGATATAATGCTCCAGCGAGCTGACAGAAACAGCAGGGTCAGGTGATTATACTCTGTGGGTACGAGCAACCCCTTTCACATTACATCACATTTCCCTCCATCTGTTGTTATTATAATGATATAGATTATAGCTGCTTTACTTTGTGACATTTTCTACATCTTGGTGTTGGATTACTACTATGACTGCACATAGTAGGAGTGTACAAGCTACTGTAACTCTTACCAAAGTCTTTGTGTGATGACATCCAGCCAATCGCCTTCAAGGAAACGATTGCCAACAAACCGGAGCCCACGAAGGAGCCAATCCCAGAGAAGAAGAAGAAGAGCCCCATGATGGCACTCTGCATGGACTTGGGGGCCGCAGAATAGGCAAACTCCAGACCTGCAAAAGACAGAGTAAAAAGACAGATATTTGGTGAATTGTTGTGGAATATGCAGGGTATAAAACAGTGAAAATATAAAGATAAGTTAAAGTAAGCTTCACATGTTACAGTGCAATGTAGCCTGAAAACATACTGTCAAATTCATGTACACTTAGCAGTGATATCTATGCTTAACATCTAAGTAACATGATGGGTTTTGTTGAATGTGACCGTTTCCTTTCAGTTTGTTGTCTGTGAGACCAAAAGGCTTCCTCTGCAGCTGCTTGACAGCGAATTTTCCATGGTGGCACTGGTCTGCAGCGCCATTGTTGGGTACCTACTCTGCCTGGTACTGGTCTCCAAAAAACATTTATTTCTGGAAAACACATCACTCAGTATTTACTGTGTCTCGAAAGAAATAAAAGAACTGAGAAAATGGGCAAGGGACCTAAGAAAAAGAGAGATGAGGAAGAAAAAAAAAAAACATCAAATATGTGTCTTTTTCTGCCCGGAGAAGTGTCTGCCTGCAAGCTGACATTGATAATTTCATGGCACCTCAAACATGTGATTTTCAAATGAGGCCCTATAGCTACATCTGTCGGGAGAGATTAGGGAACTGCGGTTAAATACGTTTGCCGTTTAAGTCTTTTCTAGAGGGGGACATTGCACAAATTAATGTGACAAACAGTCTACTTACAGATACCTGTGCTGGCTGTGCAAAAAAAAGCTTTATAAAATAAGGAATGAGATAAGAGCATGGCAAATATAAGGTTATTATTCAGTGGAAAACATGAATGACCTTTCCAGAAGTTCACAACAACACATTTGTTTGATATCCTAAGCTAACCTTTTGATAGCAACAAACACTGGTCAATAGCTATGCATATCACAGAGGATTGCAAAGGTTGGTGAGGATTCTCAGATACGGCTCTGCATAGTAAAGGGAAAGCACGTGTGACAAACATGTAACGTCATGATTAATCCAGCTGTCTGTGACACCAAAGATGAAAGAGACAGTCATTAGCTTTCACCACACACAGACAAACTGCTTGACCTTTCTCGACCAAAAGGTATAATCATTTGAGAAAAAAATGAAAAGGATGGAATTTATAATGCATATAGATATTTTGTCTTGGAGGAGTGATTATTCTTCCTTGGAAAAAAACATCTTCAAAAGTGCAGCACATAATTAAAAGTACCGTAGGGAATCATCCTGCAGAAGTTTTTTGCATATTCTTTTTGCCTGAAAACAGACAAACTCGGATCATGTACGAGCAAAGAATTACCCCACGTCCTACAAGACTGGGGGATTGCAGCAAGGAAGTTTGACGGCACTGGAGGTTTTAAACAGATTTATTCAAACAGAAGAAGACTAAGGGGAAATATTCCTCCTAACCAGACATATGTCACAATTCTGTCAGCCAATTTTCCTTGAGGTAAGCCCTGTGGGATGGTATGGAGGGAGAGACGAGAGTACGCTTATTTTAAGGATCCCTATAGCTTTGTTATGTCTGGATTTGACTTTCATGGGGACCCTGATGGTTTTGTGCGAATTCCAGTGTTTTACAGGAGCAATATGGAGTTCTGTTCAAGGGCTTTACAATACTCACGCTTATTAAACAAATTTCAGTATCCATGGATTTTAAATTTAAAGATGACGAATGTGAATGTTCCAGTAGTGACTGGATGGGCTAGATAATCCCTCCACTGTACTGAGGAAAGAAAAGTCTTAAATATTAATGGTTCAATCTTCAGTCTTGATATAGAAATAAAGCGAGCACTATATAGAGGAACCTACAACATGCCACGTAGTAATACTAAAATGACTCAATCGTGGCTCTAGGCTCGAATCACTAAGATAATTGAGGCTTGAAACCATTATAATGTCTGCAGAGAAAAAGACATAAAGGACAGAGAACAAACCTATACAGACAGATAGATAGACACAAAATGGATCTACACAATACAAGGCTTTCTGTTGTGCACTGCAGACTCAAGCATAGGATAAAAATAAGCCACAGCTGCCACACAGCAATGTTCTATATCACATTCGGTGCATTTCTCACAGACACAAAGTCCCCTCTTTTAATAAAGGAGAATATTGCTGCTGTTGTTTCCATTCTTGTCTGAGATTTTGCCGCCGCAATTTGATATAACATTAGAGCTATTTCTCACTTTGTCACATTATTATATTACTGGGGCAATACGGCCTTATTTCCCATAGCTTTTAATGAAATGGCATTTCCTGTTTAGGTCAGGGCTCACAAACAGAGAGAAAGAAGAAATGAGAGCTGGCTTGCTGAGCAGTTTTCAGCTGATAGCCTCAAAGTATCAGAGGAGTTTTGTAGCTGTCAGTTCCAGCGTGAACTATTGTGACCTGCTTTGATTCAATGCTTTTCTTTCTAATCATTTTCTGGAAAAAAAACAAGGAATCTATTTCTCCGGGGGAAAGCAAACACTGCTATATTTCCAGTGAAGGATTATGGGTGGCCTTACATTGATGAGCATGTGTGTTAGACGGATTATTTAATGGAACAACTCATCTTAGTAGCAACAGTGATACAACTTTGATTTCACATCAGACCCTGGGAGAGGTTCCTCAGCGATGGAATGTAACTAAGTACATTTTCTAAGTACTGTACTTAAGTAGAGTATACTACATGAAATGTTCTCTGTTAGCGGAGCAGAGAAAGGCATGAAGACGAGGCACTCAAGAATGTGCATGAGGTCACATCCTTTGGACTGTCGCACAAAGTCCGAGTCCTTCACAAAGAAATCCACAGTCCACCAGCATTGAACAACTTCAACAAATCGTCTGGAGGCTTGTATAGGCAATCAAGAGAGACGGGGGAGGTCTCACTTTTTACGTCATGTTACAATCTGTTCAAATATGGCTAATAAAGAAATTAAATATATTAAATACATGTAAATTGCTACAAATTGTTACATAGATCACCTTTAAAGCAGGTGTGTATTTCAGTACATGGAGTGAAACTGTGGAATTCTTTGGACAATCACATAAAACGCTGCTCAAATATTATTCAATTTAAATTTATAAAAATATATATATTTATAAAGAAAGAAATAATGGGAAATGCTGACCTGAGTAATATTTTTTATTAGGATGACTATTATTGTATCCGAGTTTGTATTGTTGAATCTTTTTATGATCTGTGAAAAGGAAAAAGGGATGGCCATCTGTATATACAGTATCTCATGTTATTATTATGAAAGGGGCCATATAAGTTATTCTTCTTCCTTCTGCTTCTTTTGTGTTCATGAAATGCGTTTAAGTATTATAGATAAAAGTATATTATTTGTCTTGTTACAGTTTTTGCATTTTCTCCAACTTCATACTACCACTCATTTGCATGTTGAGAGCACAGAGGAACAAAGAGACAAACAACAACAAAAACAAACATTGTTAAAAACCGTTACATTCAAAAGCAGAGTAGCTGGAAATCATATTTTTAAATTGGTCCATGGAAACAATTGTATTGAGTTTGAGTGTCTGTTGTAAAGTACTCCAGGACGATGCAGCAGAGTAACTGAGAGCATTTTATTTTTACCAAATTCAGTGTTAATCCGGGGAACGTTGAGCATTAAGTAATCACTTGAAAGTGTTGAAAAGTTACTATGAGACCAATTTAATAAAGTGCTAATGTATGATGGCGTGTTGCCTTTCAAGTCTTTATAGGTGAAAGTGAACCACTTTGATAGCTGATATCTGATAACTTTAGTTACTAGTTAGATCACAGATTGCATGCTGCATCAGGGCCAAAGTAGTCCATTTTTAAACTAGAATGGCACTCAGTAAATGAATATTTCATCCAAGGCCCGACAGTTTTTAATACAACCAAGCCTAATTCAATATCAAACTCGATTTTCCTTTAATTGTTGGTTATTTATTGACTCTGTATCATCCAATCAATATTTAAAGTGGTATACAAATAAAGTCATCTTTAAAGTTTGTCCACATTCTCTCCTGTCTCAAACGTCATCAGAGACTATAGGATTAAGGTGTAAATATTGTGTAGTTTGTAATAGAATCCTGTGGAGGGAGGAGGGTTTCTACAAAACTATCAGAAAAAAGTGAATTAACTGAAGTCACACTCACTCACAAGTGTTAAATAGACATGTCGAAAGTTTAAGTTTATTGTGCCAAGGTGTTGAGATATAAATGGCTTTAGAACTTTGGCTGCAAATACCCAATGGAGATTAAACTATTTTTGAGTGAGAGATTTGTCAACCTGCAGATTATTTTAATACCTGCAGTCATTAGACTCTACAGTATGATGCCTCTTAAGTAGGCAAGTAGGCATTTAAGTATAACTTAAGTGCTGGACTGCTAATTAAACACACCATCATTTCCTGTGTATTAAGTGTAATATGTCCCCATGAATAGCTGGGGAAGGATTCTGATTGGGTAATTTAGACTTGAACTTGCACTACAGCGTGTTGCAGTACAATTTGTCAGTATTATTATCTCTCTCTGTTTCATACGCTGTATGTATTAAAGTTCATAGAGGTAAATGTCAGCACAACAGCTGACTGAACATGGAGGTGAAAAGTTCATGTTATGATGCTAATTGTGTTGTCACGGTGACGATACCCTCGGGATACATGGTACAGTATATGGTACATATTCGTCTTAGTATCTACTGTATCTGAAAAACAAGCACAGGAAGAGATGCTAGTTTGTGGCTGTCATCATCATTTCAACTTCAAAAGGTTACTTTATCCACACCTTATTTATAAAATGCCATTACTGAACAGTGTCTTGCCGTGGTGTGAAAAAATCAGGATAATCAACTATCGATCGACTTCTTGGGCTATTTACTCTGGACTACAACCCGCAAACACATTAAGCCGGTGTAGTCTGGCAATGAATCAAACAAACTGCTCAAAAAGGGTTTAACACATTAGTCTTCACTGCAGTTTGCTTAGAAGAATGGACACTACAGTTTTTGCCCCACAATCCCTTCAGAGTGGCTCACTGGCCATGAGTTTCTTCACTGGAGGGTACTGTATTTCACTGTTAGTCTGAATCATCATGTCTGCCTAACCGCTGTGCTAAACGAGACACAGGAGATGTCAAGCAAATGTACCTGCAATGCTGGCAAAGATTTCGCTGATTCCTATCAGCACATATTGAGGCACTTGCCACCATATGGGTAAATCTGCTGCGTAGTAGATAACTTTCCCAACCACCTGGTCAATGGTTCCATTTGATTGTATCATCTCCAGGCGTTTGGTCTCCAAGATACCTGAGGGGTCAAATAAAGAAACAATTTGTATGAGCAGTTTGCTGAGAGGCAATGTAAGCAAAAACAGACAAAGTACTGTCGTAAAACACAAAAACACAAACACACGCTGTGAGTAGTGGACTACATTCTATTACATTATTAGAAGTTTAAGCTGGTAAAAGACCACCTTTTTGCTTGAATTTATTCTGAAATAAATACTGATTACACAGTGTAATGGCTGTAGAAAGCTGACACTATTTGAGTACAGTTTGGTTCCAGACAGACCTCACTTTCACTGTGCCACCAGGTTAGATTTTTCAAGGAAAAATTAAGCTCCAATTATGGAGAAAGGAAGCCTGTCCACCATTGTGTAACCAAAACTGGAAGAGACATTGTTTTTTAACCCAATGCCTCTGTTAAATTTGTGGCATCAGCGTTTCTTTTCCCGCGGGCCGCTGTTTCTCTCAGTCGTGCCTTTATCATACACAGTTTTCTTAGCTTAGCTTGCTTGGCTAGTCGGCCAACGTTGTTTTATGCATATGAGGCTGAACAAAGCCAAGTTACAGACAACCTGGCATAGGGATGTATGTCGTTGGTAGCGGGAGTTTCCTCTACAGGGTGACACAGTTGGAGATTCATGTCAGAGCAATGGTGGGAAACAGCGGTGGCTACAGTGGTGAGCTAATACACAACTGCTGCCTTACGACAACACTGAGGGGACACGCTGCCTCATAATTCATAAACAACGATGTCATCGTCCATCACGATGTTTCACTGTAGACAGCGTTATATGCCAATTCAGCAGACATCGCCCAACCCTAGTTGTGTCAAAGTCTGTTTACCATGAGTACTTGAGACAGTTTAAAACTGGCATTCTTTCTACTAGATCTATAAGTAACAAAGCTCTTTTTATAGCACTGAGATCATCGTTTCTAGGTCAAATATGGATTCTTACAGTTGCTTGTTGCTTTGGAAAGCGGCCAGGCTTCACAGCACTAGCCATGTTGCTAATGCTGTCTTGGCGATGGAGGTGCCAACAACCACACTGTTGAAAAGTTGTCTATTTCCACTTTAACTACTTTTCGCAGTGTCTTGCCGGAACTTCAGCTAAATCTGGATTTGCATAGTAAATGATAATAATAAACAACTTTATTTATACAATACCTTTCTAAACACAGTTACAAAGTGCTGAGCAAAACGAAACAAAATAATTAAGTGAATAAAACAAGCTAAAAGCAATAAAAACAGGACACACACAGGAGAGTAAAACATGCAATAATAAAGCAGATAAAATCACTGAACACGTGGGTTTTCAAAATGATTAAAGTAGTCACATTACATTTTCGCCATGTTTGTGTAGTTAACTGCTGAAACTACTGACAACTTTGGGCAATAAAATAATTATCTTTTATTTAGCTTACCATTGCTTCTCGAATGTAATTCAGAGCCAACATTCCTTGGACTGATAAGTGGGGTATTATATATATATTTTTTTTGTTTATGTATGTATGGTTTTTTTGTGAGCACTTTTGCCAGTAAACTCAACTGGAGTGGCATTTTTGAAAGGCATGTGCACAGGCAAAAATCCCACCGGGGGCAGAGGGATACAAACCCCCTCCTACCCCCTCTGGAGTCTGTCTCTGGTTGCTGACCTCTAGTAAGATGTCAAACAAAGGATATGTTGGACCTTTTCTTTACTGCTCCCACTGAATACAATAAAAACACATTTATAATCACCAATTAGTTTTAAAATTTTTCTGCACTGAAAAACAGCTCACTCACACATATGTTAGCAAGTGGTTAGCTGAGCTTTACTAGCGAGACACAATAACATTAACAAGCGTTTACAGTAACAAATGAAGCAGTGAGCCATTTCTTAGCTTGCAGGGTGACGGCGTGTTTGTTAGTAAAAATAATAACACTAGTTCTAGTGTCCCCCTCAGGAATTGCTCTTGTGAAAATGTCACTTTGTTCTTTTATATATAGTAGCTTTGGCTAACCAAACTCGATTCCTCCCTTGAGTAGCTTTGTTGTAGTTCAACTTCTTTCAGTGTAAAGTAATTGGTAGCATGCATAGCCTTGCTTTCAAAGTTGCTTCCGCAACACTGTTTATGAGTTATAATTCTGAAACATATATATACTAAACTAAAGAAAAAAATATAAATTGGGCATAGTGTGAAGGTTGAATATTTCAGTCAGGATGAAGAAATTCTCGTTAAAGGCCATGACACAAACAAACAGCCGGACACTGTTAGAGTTAGAGGAATCAGTGACAGCCCATTAAGCATTTAGCTAGTTTAAAGGCTACCATACCACTTCATTAAGATCACATCTGCATGCTTCCATATTATGGCAGCTCAGAATGGATCAGTGCAGACGGTTCAATAATACGAGCCAAGCAGTTGTCATCAACTGCCGCCGCCTCCTACAAGCTTTATTCGATAGCTATTATCATGTAACCAGCGGCTATTTCCAGATAACTCCCAGAGACAGCCTCCTATCATAACTACACTTAATGCTGTATTTGAGAGGAGTTGCAGCCTTGTAATCCGGCTATCCTATAATACCAAGCGTCCATCTCAGGCAGTGAGGCCACTGGGCTGCCCAGAGCAAGTCTCACTAGAAACACACATCCCTGCTTTTTTCTCTTTCTAAACATCACACATCAAACAACCCAGTGTGATCCTTGGCAACTCTCCTCCAGCTTTCATATAAAAAAAAAGAAAAAGAAAGAGATGGTTCTGGACACCTAAAAGCCATTGAGCTGTAACCAAAGCAGATTAGTATATAAAGTTAAAAGAATGTGATAAAAAAAATATCTCTTCAAAAGCAATGTCAGCGCAGCTTTTCAGAGCTGGCTTCAGTATGCGGCTGAAGTCTAGGACTGTTGGACACAAATGAAAAGGGGATCAGAAAACAGTACACTGTCCGCTTGACAGCATGTCTTCAGCCATCCTTTTTCACTGCATGGGAGGTCCAGACCTCCTTGTGCCATGCGTGTCACCGAGCCGACGAAAGCCAGTGAAATATCGCTGCACCAATGTCATCATGACAAACTCCTGCACATTTCTTGCACATGGTGATGAAATTGATTCTAACTCTTGACAGCAGTGGTGTGGCCGATGTTGTGGACAAAGAGCGGCAGGCTGACAATGCAATGATTTGGACTGGCTATTCTCTGGGCAAAAGATGCCACACTTGGTTATTCCCAACTGCCCATCTGTCAGTCTCTGAACACAACATGATTTCAGTAAGTGGACAGATGCAGATAAGCACCGAGGACCCACAGAAACCCAGCTGAGGGAAATGTAGTTTAACAGTGTCAGGCAGCTCCCAGGAGTCAATGTGTGTAACTGAATTAGTGGGAAGCAAGGCAGTGCTGAGGATAAACAGCACTGAGGCTCAGCAAATTATTCCTGGATGAATAATCGTTCAAATAAGATGCAGATACAATATCATTAATACTGCGGCTCATTTTACAAACTACATTAGTGTACAGATCTGATCCAGACGTCTGATTTGTCTTCTTAAATCCAGGTCAAAACTGTGCTGAACACTAGTTGTGTATGCACCTACTGTTCTGTGACCAATGGCCACACTGCTGCACCATCATAAACCCTTTCTCTCCACTCCCAGGACTCAAAATTGCTTTCTGTAATATTCAGAATTTATTGAGTCTGAATTCAAATGCAAGGATTGCACTTTCTTTCAAGAAGCCAAATGGAAAAGTAAATACCTGAATGGCTTTTGAACATCAGAAATGAACATGTTCGAGCACCTTTCCTCCTAAGATTGCTCATGTCTTCTGAAAAGAAAATATCACTTTAAACCGAACACATTAGACGTATTAGATTTGGTAAATAGACCTTTTAGCGCATCGGGCTGATTGAAAAGGATGTTTCTGATGGGCTCAGTCAGGCTTTCATAACTCTCAGACTCTCAGTCAACAAACTTTCTCATCTCTTCTTCACCATGTCCATAAAAAGTAAGGCACAGGAAGGAGAGTCTAGTCCAGTTTCAATCTTGTATCCATAAAAACAGCAGCACACAGATGTTTAGATGGGTCTATTTCTTTTAATCTATGCATCATACATTCAGCATATAGATCACACACACACACACACACACACACACACACACACACACACACGCACACACACACACACACACACACACACACACACACACACACACACACACACACAATTTACTGTACAGCTGGTTAAATCAGCCACTGAGAATGTTGACTTATTTGAGCTGATTAAATAGCTTTAAGTTTTAACTATATATGAAACATGTTCTTTTAGATCCATGTATTTGTCTGTTGACCATGTGGTCTTTTACACATGCTGCTGTCAGATGACTCTGAAAGAGGAAAAAAGTAAAGGTGCAGTTCACCTATAAATGAAACCTCAATCATAATCTATTCACCCCCATGCCGATGGAAAGTCATGTGATTGATCAACATTCCTGGAGCTTCACAGCAAAACAGTTCTGAATCATGCTTCTAAACAACTGAGGTAGCTGGAGAATTGTTTTAATATGTAAAAAAAAAACAAAAAAAAACACACAAAATGTAAAATGGCTCCATACAGCTTGTTTTTCCATAATCCAAGTCTCTGAAAGCCCCGAGATCCCACAATGATTTTAAAAGATATTATTATTTACACCATTTTCTTCACTGTGTTCGTCAGTGTTCCTCAGAAGTTGGCGCATGAGCTCATCTGTGCATCGAGGGTGTAAATAACATCTTTTCAAATTAATTTGGGATCTCGGGGCTTCCTGAAACTTGGATTATGCCACACAAGCGGTATGGAGCCATTTTACATTTTGTTTGGTTGTTTGTTTATGTTTTAAAACAAGTCTCCAGCTACTTCAGTTGTTTGGGAGGATGCTGCAACACTGTTTCACTGTTTCACTGTGAAACTTTAGGGTGAACTCTTACTTCAATTACTTTATTATGTTTATGAGGATGAAGATAATTACCAGTTTGTGAATATAACATGATATATACAGTAAGTTTGATTTTATTTGATGGCTCCAGTAGTCCTATTGCAAGTCTAATCATGGGGTTGCTCATGCAGGATACACATACAGAATTGCTTTTTTGGCAACATGTAAATCATATCTGATATTATTATCGCATGAACAAGTATTTAATAAACTTACCACTCAAAATTGTTGTCAAATTTGATTCAGTGCATGTTTAACAGTCAATAGGCAAACAGGTTGACGCACACCAGTCGATTCCTAAAAGGTCACTAATGACATAACATGCTCATAATCAAAGTGGCCAGTGTATTGTGCATCTGAGGAAGGAGAAAGGGCAGTGGCTGCAGAAAATATATTGTGCATTGATTCTCAAGAGTGTTACTGATTTGCTTTCTCCCTGCCTCCAGGCTTGTCTCCCTCAAAACATTTTAGCCTGGATGTATCAATGCAGCAGCAGCACCCATTGATAGACCTGGCTGAGACTTTACTTCCAATGAAATCCATAGGCTGGAAGTGAATAGGACTGAGCTGCGCTACTGCATGCGGGTGCAGTCGATCAGGACCAAAAAGAGAGATGCCACAGCTCCCCCTGTGCTCTGCAGGGCAAAAAAAACCTCTAGGGCTTTTTTCCCATTTTCCAGATGAAAAGTGATGTTTTTATTCAGGGGCAATTAATACATCTGTGACAGACCATCTGCTGAGTCTCACACAAAGCAACACACTAAAGGCAATTTAGACAGTAAAAACGAAGGATTTAGCCAAATATCTGTTAATCATACTTAGATACTAAGCAACAATATTCCCCATACTGCCTGCCACATTTGTATCATTGTGGGTGAGGAACTGACATATTAGTGCCATGTTTCTAAAGAATTTTTCGAATTAAAGTGAATTAATTATGTAGATGTAACACTAAAGCTGCATTGCTCGTTCGCCTTGGAAGTACTAATTGCATGTGGCATTTACCACAAGCGCTAACTTTGTTGTTTCATAAGTGTTCATCTGGCCTACTTATGTGAGAGCACAGAGAGGACATGTCTGTTAGTGCACTCACCCGCTGCCACGGCCGACCACATAACAAAGAACATCCCCACTGCAATCCTCTTCAGGGAAGAAGGCAGCAGGCCGCGCCGTTTCAGAATGGGGTCCACCACTTTGTCCTTAAGGGGAATCAGCATAAGGATGAGCACTGCGTCGAACATGGTGAGCCAGGCGGCCGGGAAGTGGAACGTCATCTGGGGGATCCAGGGGAGAAAAATGAGGTATAACTGTGCAAAAGGCAACAATGCATGACAACTACGGAGAATGTCAGTGCATTCAAATACAGTTCACCAAGTGTTTGTGTCCATATGAGTGTGCATGTGTGTGCGAGTGTGTGTACTTGGGGCTTGATATTGCTTTGGCACCCCCAGGTGGCCAAAACCAAACATAATGAAATGAAAAATATTTATTTAATCCAAATAAAAGACAGCACAGTAATATCAATTATTAGAAAGTAAATAGTAGAATTATTGTTGATGTTATTACTATCATCAAAAGTAGAGCTGGTTTAACATGCATATTAAATATGTAAGTGGCATAAAAAACAAAAGGTAACTGACTTAATTCAAAATTAACATTTTCAGCACAAATCTGAATCCATTACCATAAAGTGCAATCTATGAAAGGAATAATTACACTGTGCAAACAGAGTGGAAGACGTAACAATCAGAGAGAAAGGCCATTGTGAGCATACAAAGTATCTACACGGCAACATCTCATTGAGTGAGCAATGAAAGACTGCAAACTGCTGCGGATGTTTTTTGCAATTCAAATTCCAAAGTGCCATCTGAGCTCCTGATGGGTCTCTGGTTTAACACTTCTGATAGCATCATTTATTCTCAAATTGAATTTCCATTTCTTGGAGTCACCGCTGGCAATTTATACGCAGCTCCTTAAGAAGTGTTTTCCTCCCTTGTTTGCCCATTATCATATTCAAAATGATAGAAAATGTGAAGTGAGACTTTCTCTTTGCCACGGAAAACCCAACATAAACGACAGAGGTGTCCCAGCAGGAACAGGTAAGCGGTGGGCATGATGTTCTGCTTTTTCTACTTCCCCAAACCTATGATATACATGTCAAAGGGCTGCACATATAAACAAAATATTATCAAGATCACACTGAATATAAATGAAACATCCACATCGCAGAAGCTGCAATTTTTTGATAAAGGTAAAATATGACAAAACAGCATTATAATGAAATAGTGTAGTGCTGCAGTGATGCCCTAGACTATAAATCTTGTTCTCTAGATGTAAGAAAAAATGTTTGTTTGTCACATTATCAGAATTTTAATAGTTTTTTTCAGTGAAATTGTGATGCAAAAAACATAATTCACAAAAATTGTAAATCATAAGGCAATCGTAATATTTATCAAAATAATTGCTATATATACACTGTGTTTATATATTTTTATATATGTACATATATATATATATATATATATATATATATATATACATATATATTCTGATGCCCAGGTTAGTGTTTATCATCATGATAAACAAGTTAGGAAATGCTAAGAAAGATAATTAATGCGAGACAAAACTATGATTATTTTTTAGTTACTTACAGGGTAGTTTTAGCTCTTCAGGTACCACATGTGAGAAGGTCAAAATTACTCAGTTAAAAATGTGTTATTATTGAAAAAGGGGTAGTGACTGATTTTTTTAATATAAAGGTCACAAGCCAAAAAAGTTGGCAACCACTTCTCTATATGGATCACTGGGTAGTAGTGCCCTGCACGGGCCTATTACCTGGGCCCGGGCCAGGCCCTGGCCCGAGGGGGTGGAGCCCCAACCCAGCCCGCCCCGACAGGTTTTCAGATTTCTCAGGCCTGAACCCGAAAAAAAGCCCGACTTTTTTTTTTTTTTTTTAAAACCTCCCATAACAACCTGTAGACATTAAAATAGTTTAATTGGGGTTTCTAGCGTGGTATTAAGCTATATTCATTATATCTTAATCTTAATATTGAAAGGAAACAAAATATACCCAGATAAGGTCGGAGGTCTACAACTGCACATATATGTGCAGTTATAGACCTCCGACCTTATCTGAGCACTTTTAATGGCATAAGTGGGTATATTTCGTTTCCTTTCAATATTAAGATTATTTAGAAAAGTGTTTGAAGCATTTTTGGGGTTGTTTAATTGATTATTTTGTTCACCATCTTCAATCTTTTTCTTTATGTTGTCCATGTTTGTGGTGGGACCTATGGGCTGGACGCGCAAATGGGATCAGTATAATATGATGTGAGTGACGTGCAGCGGAGTGGGAGGGGCAGAGCGGCTGCTGCGTTCAAGCCCGAGCCAGGCCCGTGTCCGAGGTAATGATGTGGTAATTGGCCCGTCGGGCTGTCGGGCCCCTCGGGCTCCAGAGCAGGGCTCTACTGGGTAGGGCTGCACAATATAGCATCTCAACATTGACATTGCAGCATGCACACACGCAGTAGTGACATCACAGGACATGCAATGTCAAGTAAGGCGATCACATCCTGTTACAACTTTTTTGCTGCTTGATACAAAGGGAAAACTCACACAGTTTTCCATTACTTATCTGCAAGAGCAGTCTGTCTAATATTACATATTTTACTCTAATTTAAAAGGTCCAATATACAACATTCAGCCTCAGTAGATGTCAGGAAACAGCTATCAGCTAGATATCCTGAGCAGAGAGTGACGTCAAACTCCCTCTCTGTGTGTTGTTACTGAGCTTCTCTGCTTTTTGGACCGTTGGACCGCCCTCTTTCTAAATAGACACAGTGAGCAGGGTTGTGTGTATTGTGTGTGTGGGAAAACTGTGGACTTGGGCTACTGAGTCATTTAATGCAAATGCGGTCTTGACTCTGGTGTTTGTCCCCAAAAGTGGCATTAGTCAGAATGTGCACACGCACACACACACACACTTTTTCTTCACCTGCTAGCATCCACCTCTCGTTCCCAACTTTGCTAGTTACAAAAGCAAAATAAGCCAATATGTATTTCCTCCCGCTTGCCTAATGTACTTACATTGTCACTTGACATCATCCACAAAAGTTTAACCTTATTCCTTCCTGTGTGCTACTGAGAACTCGGAGGTAGAGAGGGCGGAGTGCAAGGGGGGCGAAGGGAAGGTGTGGCTGACACGCAGATTTGTTTTGGTCTAACATGCTGGTGCTGAGCTGCGACCATTAGTGGTACTTAATTTGGCATTTGGGACCTTTAAAGGTTATGTATTAAGCTTGGGCGATATCTGTCAGCTAGTCTGTCACTGGTTCTCTTTTCTCGAAACTCTAGAGGGCTGGCCAAATAATACTGTAATAAATTAAAATTTTAAAATTTAAATACAGTCAGAGCAGTTCCTCTCAGGTGAAGAATCACACAGCTGTTTGATATTCAATCTGAAAAGTATTGTGATAGTCAATAATATCGAATATCGGCCCAAGCCTATTTGGATACAGGGGGTGATGCTTGTTGCTAATTTTTGATCAGTTCATCAAACAGGGGCCTCTTTTGGTTGTTTGATAAAATGCACTCCCTCTCAAAATCACCCCAATTACTTGACAATGATCAATTATTTCCAAATAGAGCTGTTTAATTTCAACGTTGTGCAGCCCTATCACAGGGTACCATAAAGCTGAATTTAAGAGAAAGTAAATGTAAATGCAATTCAAGCCACAACTAATTCAAATATCATTTACATGGAGACATGAAATACAGGTGGAGTAGAAATATCAGGACCAAGTCTAATTAAAACTAATTACAACACATTCACTACTGCCTCCCATTCCCAGTTATTATCATTATTATTAGTGTGGGCTCCGTTTCCTTGAAGAGACAGTATTTGTTCATCTTAGTCATTGAAATGTGTCAGGTGAGGTGAGGGAGCAAATCACAGATCTCTCTAATCTCACTTCCCTTTTGATGTTGAGACATGTCTGCGCTAGTAGCAGAAAAGGCTTAGTTCTGTTTTGTTATGATACTAAATAGTATGTGAAGGGAAGAAAAAAAAAATAGAGTTGTGAAGCATAGTTAAACACAGTGGATTATAAGTAAATAAACTACGTCAGACAGTTTCACAGTGTCACAAATTTCAGTGCATATTATTGTAAAATGTAAGAATATACTGTATGTGTATATTTAGGTTAGATTGTGTGGTTTACAGGCAGAGGTTTCACTTCACATTTCCTTGAAGTCGGTGCACTTCACTATCACCTCAAGCGTGCCTGTTCAAAAAGACGAACAAGCATACAAAGCAGTACGCTTGCTCAGTTTTAAAACTTTGGTTTTTGAGGAGTCATGTATTGCATGGAATAACAGACGGTTTCAGTCATCGAGAACACAACAAACAGTCTGTCAAAGTGAGAAACAGCAACACTAGTCACGAAGAATCAGCTGGAAGTGTTGCTCTGGGGGGACAATCACAGCCAGGTTGCTGATCTGCAAGGTATTAGTCTGTGAAGTCAAGTTCTCACTTAATCCCCAAAGCATTACCATCTTTGCTGCAGCCTCCAGCTGTTGTCTACCATTGTGCGTCGGTGACCTACTGACTCCTTTAGTTTTAGCAGTAAAATCTAGTTCACATCTATTTGTGTGGTGGCAGGTTGGTTAAAATGGTGTGTTTAACTCAATGAAATCATACAGCCGCTCCTTAATGACAAATCAAAAAGTCAAGCCACAGGCATCGCAGGTAGTTGGACTTTAGTTTACCTTTTGGGATTCAGCAGTGTTGTTCGAGGCACTACCGGGGATCTTCAGATGAAGGCTCTGCAGGATGTAGGTTGTCTGCATCTGCAACACAATAAGGAGATTAGGGTCTCAGCATGAAGTAATTCTCAGTGTAATGATCACTAGGATATCTGGCACAGAACCATTTGTCTCCAATATTGAAACAGAAAATAATCTTTCCTCATATTAACACATGCATTTGCATATCTCCATCTGGAAAGCTCATATTGCCATATTCAATTTCTTCATATTTATTATCTTATGTGTGACAAGGCTCATACAGTTTGTTTCACCTTAAAAAGGGATGATCTTACCTGGAAGTACACAGTCCAGTACGGGATTAGGGCGAAGAAAACTGGGAGGATTTTCACCAGAGCTTTCACCTCCTCGACTTTCTCTTCTGGAAATTTCCCTCCATAGGTCACTTTGGCGCTGTCGAGCAGTGTTGGCTTGTTGCTTTCATGGGAATAAAATAAGATCAAAAGACCTTTAAAATACTCTATAAAACTTCAAAGTGATTGTGACCTAAAATAAACACATAAATAAATATTGTATCCTAAACTCTTTAAGTATGAGACTTAAGCAGCCTTTCTTGTGAACAGCACTTCTAGAGATAGGAAAAAAACTTTATTCTAAAGCCTATAATCCCCATCTCTGGAGAATACGTCTTAATAAAGAATTCTTGAAAGGCTGCAGGATTGGCCAACTTAAAATATTCAATGTCAAATTTTTGAACCAATTGTACTACTTTGGTTCAAAGTCAAGTTACAGCACTTCAGAATAACTTTTCACCACAGGGAATGAAGATGAATGAGTGGACCAGTCGGGAAAAAAAGAATTATTCAGGGGGATCAAACAAGGCTTTAACTTAAGAGTCTACCAACAACACCTGGCTGATAATCTGCTGGATGAGCGTCCCCATGCCACAGAACTCTGCCATGAACCAAAACACTTGCTAAGAGCCTTGCCATTGAGATGGATGAATGCTTTGCTACACCACAGTTACTGAGTGCGCTACTTGTCATTGAAGGAATGAATCACCACTTTTATTGCCTGACAATACAGTTTTGTGCTGTATTTTTCCCATCACCACATAAAGCGCTCTAAAACGACACCCAAAGGTAACATGCCACTCTCACCGGAGCAGGTTAGTCTCCTTTGGTTTCTGGGAGCAGCAGGCGAAGCCCAGGATCTTGAACAGATTTGTGAAGGCACTGCCATCAGCAGGTTTGGTGATGAAGACAGTCCGGCCCAGAAGGAAGATAAGGAAGGAGATCCCAAGGCACACAGTGGGAATGATGTAGCCGAGCTCGAAGCTGATGTTTTGCTGGATGTAGGCCACTCCTCCCAGAGACAGGATGGCTCCTAGGTTGATGCACCAGTAGAACCAGTTGAAGAATCTTCGCGTGGCCTCGGGTCCTCTGTCTTTGACCTAAGAGCGCACACAATGCAGGATGGCCGCAAAATATCATGCAATTGTAAGTTGGTACAACATACAGGAGAATTTTAAAGCAATTATAGAAAAGAGCTTAAGCTCTGAACATCACTACAGCTATGTGTTAGACCAGTTTGATAGTAAACTAGCAGAATATGTCAGCTACAGAAGAAGCCCGGTCACATGAGGAAAATCCAAATCTTATGCATTTAAATGGTAGCTGCATTGGTCATTAATACATGCTTGAAAAATCCTGACAAAAAAGTAAGAGAAAAGGCAAACTGCAGTGACAAAGAGGAACATTGATCACAAGCTGAAACTGACAGAAATGTAACGTCAAGTTTCACTCAACACATAGGTACTTTGTTCAGTATTTCCATTTTCTGCTACTTAATACTTCCACTCCACTCCATTTATTTGATAACTTTTGGTTATTAGTTACTTTGCAAAACCAGTAAGGTTGTAGATTGCAACTAACTGAACTCCCCTCGTCTGACCCTCCCTAGCGTTGGCTGCTAAAATGTGAAATGTAAAATGCAAAGTCCCTCCCTAGAGTTAGTGTTTAGTTTGTCCGTTCTAGGCTTCTGTAGAAAAATGACAGTCAACATGGCAGACACATGTAAGAGGACCCACTCCCTCTGTAGATAGAAAAGGCTCATTCTAAGGTAAGGAAAACACAACAATTCTTTTGGGGCTTTTCCACTGGCACTTTTGGCTGCACCGAGTGGGCTGCAGTGACCCATGACAACCCACCTTGTCCACCTCAAGATAAAAGAAAAATACATTTTTAAAAGTCTCTGTGTGTCAGCTCTCAGTACTTTTGAGGCTTTTAGCTGAATCTCTGTGGTTTGAAGTTAAGGTTCTCTTCAGTATTCCTCTTTGTACTTCAAGATATCTGCTTTATTTTACTGTTTCATCTCATTTGCTTTCAGCTGTTTCAGAAATTTTTTTTTAAATATCTAAATAACAGGGGACTTTTACTGTGAAGAATTTATAGGAAATGAAACGTGTTTAAAAGGTCCAATTTGTAAGATAGCTGATTGCTGAGCCTTATTCCCAACTTGTCAAATACCAATGCTTTGAGTTCATAAGTTGGGCCGTCCACCTTCTCACAAATTGAGCCTTTAAAATGGAATTAGTGAAGCTTTGTTAGCGTCTATTCCTCGATAATACTGCAGGGAGAAAGAACATTTACAACCGTTCCTTTGATGACTACTCAAGATAAGCTCATCATCTGTTAAAGTCACACCTTCAAGCAGGAAGTCCTGTTGTAATGAAAATGCATATCGCTGCCGCGCTGGGCTGATGTGCAGAGTCAAACCAAGTCAAGCCGAGTTTCAGGTGATGAATATTATTTTCAACTTCTGCCAATAGGTCTCCCTGTATCCAACTCACTGGACCCTAATAGTGACATCTTTTTGCAGCTCCATCATTGCATGGAATGTCTATAGCCACATGAAACTGGTAGAAGTATAAGACAACAAGTGATATTGTTTTTCTTTTCGTAGAGGAGGGATAACCAAAACAAACAACAACTTTTGGTTTATCATTTATCTGCTGACTGTGAGCATTCTTACAGGATTTGCTACGATAGCCTACACCATTAACTTACCAAAATAGCAATAAATTCAGTTAAATATCTATGCCAGCAAATAATATTATTCTCATAATGGCACTGATTCATTCCACATACAGTTATCCCCGTGGAGGAAAAGATGTTATCAATGCGTGATGAAGAGGGTATGTCTTTTATATATGAACACAATAGATGCAGCTGTACAGATACAATTAACTACTGGGAAGATAATGTCATGGCATTCACAAGCTGATGCTAGGCATAAATCTTGCTGGCATTCCTCTCTGCAGCTGTGTAATGCAGTTAGAGAATTAATCATCACGCTCGAACTGACCACCTGATTGCCATGCGTTACCAAAAACTGCATTAAAACACATTTTAGAGAGGGGTGCTTTTGTGGCTCCTACTGTACATTTAGTCTTGACAAATTATCAATCGGAGTAAGTGCTAATGTTACCTCAAACCTTTTGTCATGTCAGTACAGGACATTTAATTTACCATCTATTTTCAGTGTTGAACCTTCATCAAATACAGAATATGGAGAGTAAATATTACAATACATCTGCAGTGACTCATTAAAAGGAGAAAAATTCAGTGTCCTTTCTTTTTGTATCCAGTCTTATTTCATGTCCAAAATCTCCATTTTACAGATCAGCTGCAAACGATAAAATATTTTATCGCGAATCTCAATAAAATAAAAAATAAAAACACTCACAATAATTTTTATTATCGGGATAAATGGACTTGAGATAATCCTGACAATCCTCAGATGAATGACTTTAAAAAGCTGTCTAGATTGTTGAAGTACTTAAACTGTAATCTTATGTCTGTGCTCCGTTAAAAAAACACTCACAACAGTGACTGTAGCAATTTTCACACTGCACGAGGGTGCAATTATTTCTTAGACAGAAATCAAGCCATACGTAACAGGCAATCTACAATTTTACTCGAACCAGACGCATTTCAAGTATTAACAGCTCCCACTGCCACTTAATTAGGACTTTCAGCTGGAGGAGAATTAGTGGGAAAATTGTGCCTTTAAGTGATGAACTTCATATTACATCTTAACTACTCATAAAAAAGTAACCTGTTTTGCCAGTTTTTCATAATGGCTTTTTGACACTCACTAGCACTGGCAAAATGGAGCCGATTTATTCCCTCTATTGCTTCTTTTGTGTGCTGCTGTAGTCTCTCACTCTTACATTTCCCTGCAATGTATGGATTTTCCTTGATGTTGTGTATTGTGTGTGTTCAAGCAGGATCAAAGAGAGCATTGACAGAAACGTGAAACTCTTGTAACAAGCGTAGTGCGTACTAATCAAGTGCTAATCATATTCACACTGCCAGTTCCCTTTGAAAGGTTTTACCCATGCTGGGTTAGATTATTTTGGAAAACAATGATCCCATTGATGAACTTTTCTACTTCTGAGAATGCTTCTTGTAGATAATCTACCATTATTTTGGCACCAAACTGACAGATGTGTTGTGTTTCTTGTTAGTAGCAGGTATCATTCCGGGCATTGTTTTTGTGTGTTTGTGTGTGTGTACATTAGTGTAACTGAGAGAGAGACAGAGGATTTGTCAGTGGCGACTTTATAATGGAAATACGTAAAAGGGGCCATGGCGATCAACGGAATGCATGTCTAAATAAACTGTCACGGTGCAACAGAAATCCCATCACATGTCTGACATGATGTCACACTGCATACCCAATTTTACTGTATACAGAAGACAAATCTTATTCTTATGACGAAGTATAGCCCGACCGATGCGATTTTTTGGGGGCCGATGCCAATATTATGGAATAAAAATAAAAAGGTTTCACTGGTCGATATGTCACAACATATAGGCCAACACTGATTTTTCTCTGATTGGTCTATATCAGCCGATAATAATCGGCCAACCAATATATCAGCCTGGTTCTATAATGAACCCCATGTCACCTCCTCTCTGCATTCTTTAATTTACACTGGGTGATATGAAAGTGCTGTCCATACTTTACCTGATCTGCCCCAAAGGGAGTGATGTTGGACTTCACAGTACCCACACCTAATGCAATCAAAAAAAGTCCTGTGTAGACTACTGGGCCACAATATGGGGCACGAATAGGGCAGGTTACATTGCTTGAATCGGTACTGTTCTGACACTCAGCAGGTTGCACAGGAAATGCCATCTCTTCTCCACATAGGTTTATCCTGGTTTCATCATTCGAAATGAAAGGGAAAAACAGCATGCCAATAAAATACAGGATCAAACTTGCGGCTATTGTCCAGAACTTTCCAAGGTATGCGTCTGCCAACCAGCCTCCAAATGGTGAAATCAGGTAAGTAACTCCCATGAACATCAGAGGTGCCTGGCTCGCCTGAGTGCCCTCCCAATAAAAGGGACTACCATTGAGGAAAAGAACAAGATTGGATGTGATGCCGTAGAATGCAATCCTTTCTAATGATTCAGCCAGCAGGATGGCTGCACATGCCAGTCTCCTTCCCTGGAAAACTGATGGTGGTGGAGGTCTGTGGCCAGAATCAGAGTCCAAAAGAGGGGTGCTCTCACTGGCATCCCTGTTGTTAGCCATTCTCAACTTTCAGTGACTTGAGTTCTTCTTGTATAGTAAGAGTTCAAACCTGTAAAGAAAATACAGAGGAGGTTAAACAAGTTAGTTCACACAGAGAGAACAGCTAGCAGTGCCCAAATAACCCTTCCTTATCATATGCAACACAGCCACTAAACAGACCTAAAGTAAGCTAGCTTCAGCATAACGCTAGCATGGTAAGAGTTTGGTTTGACATTACCTTTAATTATTCAAACACGTCCCAATGGTCTTCGGTTATCTCCATTAACACAGCGCTAAAATGTTTACTTTGTCTCGTCTTAAGTCAATACTTCGTCAAAGGAGAACTGGAAGTCAACAGAAAACAGTGTGTCACAGTACTGTCGCGTGACACACCGCTCAGTCAACAAGCTGTCACAAGTTGCGTAGCTGTGGAGACGATTTGTAAGTGAACCGTACCGGAAGTGTCCACTAAACCAACGCGGTCAGCCTTATCCGTGTGATTTGGAAGTTAGTTCCGTTTGCGCAAACCTTGTTCCGTCGAAAAAGGAAGTGGTCGTGTGGTTGTTTTTTCTTTTTTTGTAACCGCTGATTCTAGCGTTGACACACGTGTCGTGCTCTGGCTTGGGCTTTTTTGTTGTGTTGTCTCCGTCCAAAAATTAAACTAAATACTGAAACAGGTCAACAGTGCCTGTACAGTATGTGCTACCGTCATGTGTTTCCGGGGGATCAAATAGGAGACGGACTTGTAAACATGTCAAGCGTGGGTGCGTTGCCAGCTAATGAGCTAGCCTTATGGTGCTCACATCTATCGCTGGGTGTAATCATGAGTTTCAGGAAATGTGATAGGTGTTGAGGATAGCGAGCCTACTCAAACAGCACACAGAGCCACTGCCTGCTGCATTATTCCCTCTGCTGTTGTTGTTTTAATGTTTACATTCTAACTAGTAAGCTCGTCAGAGCCTTTAGAAGAGAAATGAAATTACTCTTTCTTGCCTGTCTCAGCCCCCAAACTGGGAACCACACCACAGCTGAGAGGATAAGGTAACTGAACTGTCGCTTAGTGTAGCTAGCTACAACAGCTGTTGCTAACGGAATTTATTAGTACTGGAAGTAGGAAGTAGTTCAAATGCTAATAACTTAACCACATTGTGAAAGTAGGCAACTCTACTACGAGTAAAAGTCCTGCTTTAAAAATAAACTTAAGTAAAAAAAAATGTACTTACGGTATGACAGTAACAGTACCCATTGTGCACTAGAAGGTTCCCAGTCAGTGTTTTACCATTTATCTGAAGTAGATCTGTTCTGGATTATTAGTATAGCACTTGAGTGAATGTACTGTAGTTATTAGTGTAGTGTAGTTAACTATTAAACATGGCTTCATGAAAATAAAGTTCCTGTAAACTGTCTACTGTACGGTGACTTTAAATCAGCTGTAACATGATTGAGGGAGGTGAAGCTCAGAAACCAGCAAAACACTTGATGACTGTTGATGAATAAAACCAAATAATTTTGAGACAAAGTTCCATTCATTTTGCTGTTACCATCCTGTCTTCCCTCCAGCCATCCATAGTTGTATATTTATTTAATTTTAGGTCCCACATTGAATCAGCAGGACACACATGTGAGCTCAGAGATGCAGCAGAGTTTCAGTCTCCTGCTGAGGTGGCAGGTCTTGTATCTCGAAATCCTCCGTTTGAGGGTGTGCTGGCTATTCATCTGTTCAGAGCAGGCAGACTTCTCTTAGGTAAACATCCTCGCTGTTACATGATCTATCTACTTTTCTCCATACCTTCATTCCGTTGTGTTTATCAGAATAATAGTTAACATAGAAGTACACTTCGATCTGTCTCACAGGGGCAAATGTCAACACTATTCTGTTTTATGCCTAACCTTTACACCAGACATCCAAGTACCCTTTGGCGTTATCTTTGGCGGAACAGACATAAATGAAGATGTGAAAGTTGAGCAGAAGCGTGTGGTTATGGAGCAGGTGCTGCTGAAAGCCAGGTGATGTTGCTGAAAAACTAACCCATTAACCCACTGTTTTCCAAAAAGCTCCAAACTGAGTACATAATGTTTACTCCTTGATTCAACACATCACACAGACTGTACACCTTTTCTAAGCAATTTTTTTTGTGAGGGAAAATGCTCTTTACCGCTGCCATTATTTATGTGTTTTGAACATATGACCTATAAAGTTAATATTTTGTCCAGACACAGGAAACAAGATGAAATAGTCTAGTAACCAGCCAAATCATTACAGACTGCAGCTTGTAATGGTTCAAAGATAGAAAAGATACAAAACATAGAAGTCAACACAGATCAAATATCTGTCTATTGAATAAAAAACATTGAATGTAATAATACAGCCAGTGAAAAGTACAGAAAAATAAGCCATATTCCAGAAATTATTGAATGATGGAGTTTTATAAAATATTTTAATCTATATATTTACCAGAGTAGAGGTTTTTGGATCAACTTCACCTACTTCCAAGGTGCATGGAGAAGGGAAAAGGTCTAAAGAGGTCAAAAGCTCCAGGAACAATTGTAGTATATAGAGCAACTTTATTATGAGACATGTTTCGCCTCTTGGCCTTCATAAGATATATCGTATTTGGTCCATAAACTGGAGAAGAGCAACTAAGAGGTGGTACTAAAGTTTGCAATTAAGTTCGTACAAACTTTAGTACCACCTCTTAGTTCATCTTCTCCAGTTAACGGACCAAATATAGCATCATCCATGTCCTTTACTGGACACTCCCCTCACCTCTCTGTCAGTCTTTGACAATGATTGTCCTGAAGCCAAATGACCACATAACCAACCAACATGATTGTTGTCTTTTCTGTGTTTTATTTTACTTCTTTGCTTTTTTTTTTTTTTTTTGCATTGTCACACCTACCTTATTTAAATGTTGTTTTTAAATTCTTTCATGATGACCCTGGTGAAGGCCCAAGCTGAAACACGTCAGTCTAGTAATACAATTTTTCGATATACTACAAGTGTTGCTGGAGCTTTTGACCTCACAAGGTTACATATCTGCCATGAGAGAGATCTGTTGGGTCCGTTTGAATAAGTCTGTGAGCATGATCACGGCATGTTTTACTCACTTCCTTTTATTGAGGTTTGAGGCAGACGTTAATACCCTGAAGTGCAAACAGGAAGTAACTGTGACCATTTACACCTGTCAATTCAAATTTTTGAAAATAAACAAATGAAAGTAGATAAGACAACCTCTGATTTGCACTGTGATTTTCAGTTCTGGACATACTAACATATCTCTTGTAGCTTTGCAAGCTCAAATCAAACCTGCTGTAACATTTTTGACGACCGTGAACAAATGGGATATTGCTATAAATAAATGCTGTTTTGGCCTGTGTAAATCGCATTCGTCCTTTTAGTATTGTTGTAGATAGAAAAATTACATCACAATTCAAAATTTTGAAATTGTTGCAAAGCATTTGGATCATGATGACTAGAGTTTTATCTATGTATGTGCCTGGAGGACTGGCATGAAAGAATGAGGCTGAATGCATGCCAGCCAACCCCAGCTGTACAGGTTGAGTGTTTCTTTCTTCCTTTCCTAGTTCAACATTGTGCACACAGGCTTATCAATATGTTGTCCTGTGTCCTGGTGTCAAACCCCGATGTCTCTGTTATCATTATATTGAATATAGATGGTCAGACATCCTTCTCATAAATCTAAGGGGATAATTGCCTTCTGGGAGAAGAGGGGAGATCCATGAGATCTCCTGACTTCAAACATCTGAATCCACGCACCTCCCACTGTTAGTGCCTTCACACTCAAACCTTGATCATAAAATTCAGTAACCACTCTGAGCCTGTTGGCCTATTTAATAATGCACTCACACACGCACATATTAATATCCCCCCACTGTTATTGTTCCAAATTCCCTTTGTTTTTCTCTTTGTATTCTTGGAATATTCACCCTTAAATACTTTGCCTTCAAACCCAAGCGTTGTTTCTGCTCTCACACGTCTCTCTCAGCCTGGAGACTTGTTTTGTAGCTGTGTTTTACTGTGGTTAACTCTGTTTTTTTTCTAGTGTTGTCAAAATTGTTGTTGCTTGTTAAAGGCCAAAACTTGCTGTTAGCAGTGACACATTTTCTTATTGAAACAGCTTTCACAGGGGTGACAATTAATTATTATTTTTTTGTTTTTTTTGTTTTTTCAGATTCGCGGTTGCATTTACTGACAAGCTGAAGGAGGAGGCAGAGTTATGCTTGGTAAGGTTATATTTCTGTACATTATTATATAGCGATATATGCATTTTAAAAGACAAACTGTAGTGGTTTATATCTGATGAGCCCTGATTACTTTATCCTTGCATGTGCAAGTCTGTATCTAATGGGTATTAGCCTGATTGATGGTTCATCAGTGTGTTCATAACTGGCTGCTGTGCTGCACCCCCAGTCCCCCATGAAAGGTTAGCAACTGTCATAAGAAGTAATATTTTAACATAAACAAAATATTGACCCATGCTCAAAGCTACTAATAAAAATTAAGTAGAGAGAGCAAAAGTTTTTTTGTCTCGCTTATGGCACATCAGCAGACAGCAGGAGCCTGACAGCTTGAATAAATGGAGCAGAAGGGCTTTTACTATACAAACACAATATCCTGCCCTGTCTCGTAATAGTTTGGCATTAAAACAATATTACCGTGTTTTATTTTCAGATTAGTTTCCCGCCGTAGGCTGCAGATTGAGGCGAGTGGCATGCTTTATCTCTGCCATTTAGTGCTGACAGCAGGCAGACAGGGCAGGCACTGAGAGGCATCACCACGCTTTTTATTGTGACAGAAAACACACTTAGAGGATGGATCTAGTGTGATAACATCCAGTCAATTTCCTTTTCATCCCCTCTGATTTATTTTGTAGTACCCCATTATCTGAGCAACTGCTTTCATGACTCTTTTTTAAAGTTTGGATTTTGATTAAATATGTTTGGAGACTAAATAGTGTTAATTGACTTTCTATTGTCTGACATAATGAGAACTAGAGACCATCTTGTGATGGGATCACATCAGCTGCAAGGCCTGGCAACATGTTGACGTTCTGGCCCATGACTAGTTAGTACTTACTTAGTAGTCATCACTACATTATTATATGTGTACTCAGTAATCATCACTACATTATTGCACGTGTACTCAGTAATCATCACTACATTATTGCACGTGTACTCAGTAATCATCACTACATTATTGCATGTGTACTCAATAATCATCACTACATTATTGCATGTGTACTCAATAATCATCACTACATTATTGCATGTGTACTCAGTAATCATCACTACATTATTGCATGCGTACTCAGTAATCATCACTACGTTATTGCATGCGTACTCAGTAATCATCACTATATTATTATATGTGTACTCAGTAATCATCACTACATTATTGCATGTGTACTCAGTAATCATCACTACGTTATTGCATGCGTACTCAGTAATCATCACTACGTTATTGCATGCGTACTCAGTAATCATCACTACGTTATTGCATGCGTACTCAGTAATCATCACTACATTATTGCATGCGTACTCAGTAATCATCACTACGTTATTGCATGCGTACTCAGTAATCATCACTATATTATTATATGCGTACTCAGTAATCATCACTACATTATTATGAGTAGTCAGTAGTCATTACTACATTATTACATGTGCACACAGTAGTCATCCTTAAATTATTGCATGCATACTCAGTAATCATCACTACATTATTACATGCGTACTCAGTAATCATCACTATATTATTATATGTGTACTCAGTAATCATCACTACATTATTGCATGTGTATTCAGTAATCATCACTATATTATTGCATGTGTACTCAGTAATCATCACTATATTATTATGAGTAGTCAGTAGTCATTACTACATTATTACATGTGCACACAGTAGTCATCCTTAAATTATTACATGTGTACTCAGTAATCACCACTACATGATTACATGTGTACTCAGTAGTCATTACTACATTATTACGTGACTTCTCAGTGCTCATGGGTTGGGCCACACCCATCTTTGAACTCTGCCTTCATTTTGATGTCAACTACACACCTGTATAGCTTTGTGACTGTATCTTGCACAAAGATCTTTCCACAGACAGATATATAAACACCTGGCAAAATCCTTCTGTAGCAGTTGCTGCTAAAATGCATTTCTCCAGGACCACATTTTACCATGATGACACACACAAACACAGACTCACAAGGTGACAGCAATACGAAATGTAGCTGGTAAAGAAGCACAGTTAGTATTAATCAAATGTGACTTCTGAAAACCAACACTCAAATCATTACTGACTAATTTTAAACACTTCTGTGTTCATTTGTTGGTATTTGTTTTAACCAGAGACCAATGTTTTTTTTTTCCTCTAAAGCTGTCCCAGAGCAGTAAAATCTATGTGCAGCCCCAAGGTAAGCTCTGCAGGATGAATATCCTCGTCTGATGCTGTGCATCCCTGCCTCGCTATTGAAGTGCTGCATTAATCAGCTTTGACATTTTTTCCTCCATTATCATGCTGTCTGCAGTACAGAGTTGTATTTGCTCTTGCCATTGGCCACAGTGCCATGTAGGACAGCCCAAATCACTCTTCCATGTTGTTTCCCACCAGTAGCCTTGTTTGGCAAATAGTGTCCCTTCATAGATTAGAGGAGAGGCCTTGGTTAGCTGCATGGCTGAGCCCAGGCCACTGAAAGCTTATTTTTTATGCTTGTCACCAGATAGTGATCACACTCGAGTGCTTTTAACATGGACCACACAAAATGATGTTTGTAGAATACATTAAATCTATTTCACGTACAGATTCATATTGATTTTTTATACTAATATACACTATAACAACTATATACACTAATCTATGTGTATATTCTAAATAAATTTAATTAAGAATAAAGGAAGTGATTAACAATCACAAATCGGATCATTTTGAGTGTGTCACGTGATCAACAAAGTTCAGACAAGACTGTACTCGAGCTTCACCAAGAACACTATGCCTTTAATTTGTCTGTGTTTATTTTAAAGGTATCCACACAGAAGTGACAGAGAAATTCTGCTGGACTGAATTCTTGAGGAGCTCAGGTGCTGTTACTGCTTCAGTTTGTTTTGATTCTAGCTGTTGTATAATGTGGGCCTTTATAATCCACAGAAAGCTTATTTATTTATTTGTTTATTTGTCAGGGGCAGTGCACAGTTTCTTAACTTTACCAGAGTTAGCTATAAACTAATTTACATATGCAGTCCCTGGGCAGGAGACAGAGACAACGTTTCTGTTAAAAAAAAGAAAGGGTAGCTCCACCAATTTTACCAATTTAAATGTGTTTACAGGTCTTTGGTCTTTACAGTAGTACTCTACTGTACATGTGAAAAATAATAGACTTTTGTGGCTCCAGAGGAAGCTGCATATAATGTGATAAATTTCCTCCAGTGATGTCACTTAGTGGCTAAGCTGCATTGTGTGATGTAGGCGGCAGGCTTTGAAAAGGAAGAAGAATGTGTGGAATAAAACAGGTGATATCTCTGGTTCTGATGTATCAATTTGATCATTGTTTTTAAATTGTCCGTAATGAGGCTAACAGTGTTAAAGGAGTGCAGTGCTAGACCAGTGGACTGCTTTTCAGAACCTGGTGCTTACATCACCCACAATGCAACTTAGTCTCTGAGCGACATCACTGGAGGAAATGTATCAGGTTACATGCCACTTCCAGCAGCTATACATGTGCCATGTGTTTGTGACTGTTTGCAGTATTGTACGTTTACGACCTCATCCTTCTGTCCAATATTAGTCACAGACTGTGAATGCATTGCAGTGGAGCCACACCTGGTAGCTGTATAGGGAATAGGTTTATATACAACCCAACCCCAAAAGCACCAATCAGAAAGCATACATCTACTCAGTGCTGTTTTAGATCTATCATTGCTGTGGTCAGGGAGTTTGTAGCAGATTTCCATTCATCCATTCTTTTGCCTTCTCACCTATAGTCTTCCACCTCCCATTTGAATAGCCCACTAAATATGCACTGTTACGCTGGGCATCCCCTCCACAAAGAGCCTGGATTTTAAATTGGACATTGCAAGATGATGTCCATCCCAGGTACATTAGTGCTCATAGAGAGCACCGTAGAGAGCAGAGAGCAGCAGCTGATTAATAGCTCTCCAGCCTGGGGCCATTTGTCACCACGCTTCACAACCAGTGCAAGTAATACTAATTGCCCATAGTCACTTCCACATTTGTTATACTTGAAATAGGAGTCACTACTGTTGTGATTTTCCTCAGATGTGATGAAAGCACTGTAATCTGACTCATGGCTGTTGTAAGAGATGTAAACAGTGCTCCAGTGTGTGCTCTGTGTGTTTGCTGTCTGATGGTGTTAATTTGTCTGAGTTATTTTTCTAGATGTGGAACAAATGCATTTAATATCAGTAAGAAAAAGATATATATATTTTGAAAGTGCACACATGCTCTTGATTTTTACTTGTGTTTTTATGAAATAAGGATGAGTGAATGCAACCCACAAGGCAGAGTACATATAAATAAAGTGATAACTAATATTGCTGTCTGTGCTTAGGGCTGGGTTAATAAATTGATTTTTCAGTTCAAATCAATCTTGATTTGAATGATCCAATATCAATTCATAAAATATAGAGGTGATCTTTCATTATGGATGCATGTCAGGGTCCAAAATTAACACCCTCCAAGTGCCACTTGTGTAGATTTTCCTTCTGACAAGTAAATCTTCAACGGCAATCCGCCTCACTGAAATTAAAATGTTTGTACCAAAATGGGCATGTGATTAAAAACCATGCTTAAAGTCTATCGTGACCTCTGCTATCCGTCTGTTTCAGAGTTTCACACACACAACACAGGGACAAGGTCTTCACGGGGCATTCAGACTCACTTAAATGCACCTCATAAACTCTGAAATCTAAATGGCTAAAAAGATTTGTTGAAAACGGGCAAGTGTCTTTTTTTCTCATTGTCTTTTGTTGAAATACATAGGTCTACATCTGTCATTGCTTTATTGTTCTTTCACTGCAGCATTTTAAATAATTAAATGGCAATCATAACAATATCCCATTCATTTCTCCATAGGCAGACTTAAACCACAAATCTCCAAAACCATTCAATTTAATTAGTGTCTACCGATATGGCTTTTTCAGGGCCAATACCGATTATTAGAAATCAAGGAGACGGTCAACCTATATTTGGAACCATTATTCATTTGCCGTAAAAAATGAACAACAAGTGATGTAATGAAGATTTACTCAAGTACTGTTCTTAAGTAAAATTGTGGGGTTCTTTACTTGCGTATTACAGTAGTACAGTATTTGGTACATTTTGTTGCGAGCAACTTTGCAGATTAAATTTATTTTATTGTTTATAGGCTATTAATTGTGATGTGTTACCAATCAGATAGTGTTGTGAGTGGGATGTTTTGTGAGAGGATATTGTATCAGAGCCAAAGCAGCACATTTTTATATTAGTTTATTTTATCGGCAATCAGAAAAAGGCAGAAAATTGCCCCTATAACCAGTCCATTCCTAAATTCAATGCTTAATGTAAAAATTCATATTTTTAATAATGGTTAGAGGGTTCCATGTACAATTAACAGCAATAGTTCTCTCAGGATCTCTTTCATATCAGAGCAAAACTGGTATTATAACTGAAATATCCATAACTGAATTGATATCGAATCAAGTCAAATGGAAACGGAAATCGAATCGAGTCAGGACCTTATGAATCTAAATAGAATCAATTTAAATCAGTGGCAATACCCAGTTCTAACTGTGCTTAAAGGTTAACTCCGCCAATTTTACACATACTGTGTGTTTTTAAAGTCTCGGGGGGTACTACTGCATATGTGGCTCAGAAACTGACGCTTTGGGATGGCGGCTGGGTCGTCCTACAATCCCAAAGCAAATTGAGAGTGAGTCTCAAAAATCTGTTGTTTTTTTTACAAATAGGACCTTTAATATGTAAAACTGGTGGAGTTACCTTTTCAGCTGTCATAAAGCTGTTTTTTTTTTTTTTTTTTATTGGGTGCTCTTGGCTTTCTGCTGTCGAAAAGATCAGATGTTACACAGCCTCCTTTTGAAGCTCGACCAGCAACTTCAGACTGCTCTGTTGTGTTTGAGGAAAAACACAACATGACTGAAGTGACCCCTGCAGGAACTGGCATTCTGGTGTGACATAAATAAATCATTACTAGTATATTGTATGTAGGCTAGGTTAATGAAGGTGTACGGAGGTTTGAGTTTTGGGAATAAATGTATTTTGTGTGGCCCAACATTGCAGGGGCACACTTTAAAAAGACCCCCACCTGTGAACATTAAAGAGGCAGAGCAACCCTCCTACCTTGCGTGCGTCTCTGTTATCCTTTGGGTGTCATGAACCCTTCGGAGGCACAGGGATCCAGAAGCTGTCAGTCTATGAAAGCCCCTCGGTATATGTTGTTTTGGGCCCTGCTGTGTGCCCTTGTGCGGTGGTGTTAGCTGGATACGTGAAGAACAGCAGTATAGAGTAAACAGAGATGCTTTGAGTCACTGAAGGATGATGAGAAACGGGCACAGGGGCTGTTGTTACCTTGTCCAGTTACTCGCTCCTCAAAGAATATCGTGATTATTGAATAATTTACACAGGAATCTTTCAGTGAAGTCTGTGTATGAGAGCATGATTTTAAAAATGGAAGAGGTGAGATGAGGCAAGGTGAGATGTCAAGTGCAATGCCTGGACTCATCTTACAGTGTAGGAACATGATCAGGGAGCAGTGTTTGTGCCATGGGGGGTAAGCCATAGTTGAATACGACCTCGTCTTCCTCTGTCATTATGTATGAGTTTTCAGACTGCTGTTTCTGTATTGAAACCAAGAATTTTTGTCATTTGTGTAGCTTCTACTCATGCACAAAAACAATGCAGTGTGTTTTTCCAGCCTTAGTAATTTTAAATGCATATTTGCACATTTATACTTGGCCCACCCCCAAGTGTTAGGTCACAGGCAGATACATTTTGTAAGATTTCTGCATTGAAATGTGTAAAAACACAGAGACCATTGTTATATATTTTGTTGAGTTGTGTACTTGCATTATTCCAAATGTTTCCAGCAATGTTCAAACCCAGAAAAAGGTTAGTCAACGTAATGATGCGTTTGATTTGGTCTTATGTTGCTATAACATCCAGGAAAAGGTCAGAGAGTGAGAAAGGAAGTTGGCGTACGACCTAAACATAGCGTGAATAATACTAAAACATTACCTTGTCGATAGACAATTGTGTCTGATTCACATCAAATAGACTTTCATCAGTAGTGGTGGTTGTTTAATGGTGTGTTCATCAGCAACAAAATTAGTTTGACCATGGGATCATTTGTGTTTATTCCTGTTACTCGTGTACTTGTGTTAAAAGCCGTTTCCCACCAGTGCAGTCGGAAAATGTGGTGTGGCAATAGGGAAAATCTGCATCCAATTTCTCAAATGACAACTATGCACACCAGTTCCAGTGCGAATTGTCAGTGCTGCCATATTCCATTTTCATTCCCATCCCCCCTGTTTGCAGAATCATTAAGACATACACTACACTATCAGATATAGTCATTCACTTTTTGTGAATGAGGCCCAATAAGTTCCCCCTGGACCCCAAAAGCCAAAAGCCCCTTTCTGTGACCAACATGTAAAATAATTAAGTGAATATCAGCTACATTAGCATCTTCAGTGAATCCCAGCTGCTGAGCGATCTCAAGCCATATATTGCCCTTGAGCTGTATGCTTGCAAGCAGCTGCTAATGTATGTGTGTTTGAATTCGGGGCGACCGCTCATTGAACTCAGCACTCACTCACTCTTTCTCCCATCTCCTTTTTGTAATGTTACGCTCATGAAGTTAAGTACATTTCCCCTCCAGCTCCAGTCGACAGTTGACATTGCAGAACATAAAAACCCGACAATGGAGGTCACCTCCGCAGATCACTGCTGCAGTTTGATACCTGTTTAAAGAAAAATCCACTTTTTAATCCCAAAAGTTAAAGTAATCTCTGAGCTCTCCTCCCATTTGTAAACGGATCAGAGCAGAACCTGATGTGACTCCGGGTGTTTATTCCTCCAAAATATCTAGCTCTGCACAAAACTCTCTTCTCAAGAGCTGGCTGGCTTTGAGCAGCTGAGCAGCGGCTTTGTTTTTCTTAGTTTTTCTTTGTTTTGTTCTGTTTGTGAGACCCCCACTGGCAGAAATTACAGAAGTTAAGACAAGCACCTGCAATTTGTGCACTACCAATTTTGTTTGTTGAACATAAGGGCTGCTTTAAAACCTCACATATGCAGTAGGCAAGTTGATTATCAAACCTTTTTTAATATTGAGACTTAATGGTAATTGACCTAATATATGTCACCTGTCTAGCTGTGTTAGTATCAGTGATTGTCTAAGTTACATTATTTTTTCCACGATGCTGTCATGATTTTGTCCACTCTATCTGTCCCCTCTGTCACCTTGCATCACTCAACACATTAATTGCAGCTGTTCAGATAGATGTGTGCTCCCATATCAATGCACACACATATATACACGCACACACTCGCACACATTCTGATTAAAGCATTGGAGGATCGTTCAGAATGCCCTCCTGAAATCAAAGGCAAGCGAACAAAAATGTGTTTTGCATAGAACTCACAGAACTACAGAGAGAGAGGGAGAAAAGATTGCTGCTGGCACAACAAATGATTTGTACAATTTGTTTTTCTCCCCCGAGGAAAGATGAATTGGGTTTTTTCTTCCGTGAATTTCTTCTTCATTTTGACAGGTCTGTGCTCTGTGCTCCTGCTATCCTCCATTATTTTCCTGGATCGTGTAGTGAGGTTGTGACAAGTTTGCTTCCTTTCGCTTTCTCATCCTGCGGATCAATGCAAGGAAGTTCGATACATCCCCCAGATGAAGAGCTTTTTTGACAGTTGGCTCCTTAGGATCAGGGTCAGTGCCCGGACTCCACGCCGTCATTTTAAGATGCTCTTTAATAGCATTAAAAGAGCTGCCTCAGCCTCCTGATCTGGTCTTATCTGGCAGCAGGGGATTTCACTCGACTGTCACTGTGCTTTAAGCATGTGCTCGTGTGTGTCTGCAATATTATTACCTCTGCCAAGGAGGTTGAGGTTTTCATTTTGGTTTATTTGTTGTTGGATTTTTTTGTTGTTGTTTCGTCTGTCTGTCTGCAGGATTAGGGAAAAACTACTGGCCCGGTTCTCATGAAACTTATGGAAGTGTGTAGCATGGACCATGGAAGAACCCATTATATTCTGATCTGAATCACAGGGCAGATACAGAATTATTTTTTTTTTTTATTTCCTTGACATTGCTAGATAGTGCAATCCTTTGGGGTAGCCGACACAGAGGTGGGAAGTACAAATACTTTGTTACTGTACTAATGTAGATATTTCAGGTATCTGTACTTTACTTGAGTGTTATTTTTCTAGCAACCTTTCACTTTGGCTCTACATTTGAACACAAATATCTGTACTTTCTACCCCTTACATTTTCAAAACAGGCTTGTTACTTTAGTTTTACTGCATTTGAGGGCAGTCGATTATTTTTATTTTGCATTACACGCCACCTTCCCAACATCACCAGACTGATTTCAGTTCATCAGTTCATACCACAGACGGCAGACATAGCGAGACAAAACTATGTAAAAGACATAAAAAGACAGAAACAGAGAGGGAGGGAGACTGGAATAGGGAAGAGAGGTGTGTTAGTGTCTCGTATCTGCAGAGACCCTGCAGCCCTCTGCCTGGATTTTCGTATTTTATCCCTTTGTGCTGTGCTTTACCAACCCAAAATGTCAGTATTTGACATCCTGGATATGAGACTCGACAATCAACTGTCTTTGTGGTGCGTTTACAAACAGCTCGGACAAATCTTACTAATTCTACCTTTAAGTTTAATAGTCTTTGAATTATATTAATATGACATGAGGTTCAGTTAGCTTTGCACAGAAATTGTCGGTAGAAATGTCCTTCAGAGGGATAATTTATACTTTTATAATTAAGAGTACATTTCAGAGCCTGTACTTTATTACTTTGACTTGAGTAAAGAAGTTGAATCAGTGCCTCTGCTTTTACCAGAGCTTTTTTTTTTTAACGCAAGTATCTGTACTTCTATTTGAATAAAGAATGTATGTACTTTTGCCTCCTCTGGGTGTGAGATGGATGTTTAGAAGTTTCTTGTCAAAATTAATTACATGAATGTGAAGTGCAAACTATGTAATGTTTGGATATCATAGAAATACTAGTTTGATGATTAAACATTTGTGCATGAGGCACAAGAAGGAAACAGAGGAGGTAGATAACAGCCTGTTATCTGTCATCACCTCATTTGCTAGCAGATTAGCCAGCCAACGGTGACAGGAGATATGTTGATGTTAAGCTTTTTGGAAGAAAAAGGCTTCCGCTAGCTTATGGTGTTTTATAAGCACAAGCTACCATCGCAGCGAAAAACAAATACTAAGAAAGGTGGAGAATATGTATGGAAAAAGCATGCTGAAATTTGAGGGCTGGTCTGTGAAGTGTAGACAACATAGCTTTTGCTTCTGTTTAAGACGTGTTGCTAACCCTGACCCCGACCCACATTTTGGCTTGGCTCGGCTCAGGTGCTCAAGCAGATCATATTCTTACTTTATTTTATTTATTTATTTATGTTTTTGTGACTAGTCAATAATAATTTAATGTGAGTACTCAAACATTAAAATTACTTAAAATACCTATCCCTATTATCCAGTCATTTGTGGCTGTGCTTGCATATTCGCATATCTTAAAAGATGGACTATTGACCTTGACAGAGTGCTGCTGTCTCTGAGTGCCCTTCCTATTCCTATTCAGTTTGGCATTTTTCAAAATACTTTTTGTGATGGGCTTATTTTATACTTCAATTAAAATCACTGTGTTTTTCAATAAAACCATTGCCTGCAGAACCATCTAAACTCTATTTATGATTTAGCCTATCCTTTTGGGTCATTGTCAAACATTAAGATCAAGAATTAAAAATGTATTTTCTGATATTTGGGCAACCCTCTTATGTCAAAATATCCCTTTACACCTGCTTGTTTTGGTGAAGATTAACATTTTTCTAATTAGCCAGCAGACCTTGACCTTAAAGTGTCACTTTTAATTTAAAACCAAGACTGCTTTCTCAGACGATGTAAAAAAAAAAAAAAAAAAAAAACTGAGCATAATGGCTTGAAAATGTATACAATTTTTAAAGTTCTGGTCCCCAGAGGATCAAACCTACTGACATCAGTGATCCCCAAACTGTTTTTATAGTGCCACCAGCAGGTCAACATTTTAACTTATTCAGTGAAATATTTCAACATATTCTGGAATGATTGGTAAAAAATTTGATCGGGCAATCATGGTTCCCAGATGAAGTATCCTTAACTTTTCCTGTAGCGCCACCATGAGGTTGACATTTGTGGTTTTAAATAAAATGGCTTGACTGGCCTGTTTGATGGGTTGCCACATAATTTGACATTCATGGATAAATTATGATTTGCTGATCCCACAAATTTGTATCAAGTGCCATCATTAGGCACCTGTAGCATACAGTGTATACTGTACATATATGTAAATATATGTATAATTTACTTTTACTTGTACTTTTGATACTTAAAACATCATTATGTAGAAATTGGTATTTTATGTGATTTGGCGCCCCCCACAGTTTCTGAGTGTAACAACACTGTCGTAAATAAAAATTCCAGGTCTGTAACAATTTGTCAGATCTGATGTAGGTGCTAACTTCTAACAAAACTCATTATGTCATCACAATGTTATGTCTTGAAACCTTGAAGTAAACATGTATGTAACGCTGTGATCCGACCCTCTCACTGAAGTTACATAGTGCAGTAACAAGTGATAGGGGGCGGAGTGGCTGAGACAGAGACACCATTCACCCTGTTACAAGACACTGTACCATCAACATGATTTTGAAGCTGTTTTTTTAAGGTAAAAAAAGTTGCATAATGTTACTTTAAGTACATTTGGTATCAGGTATTCTAAGACTTTTACTCAAGTACTATTCCTAACGGGTGATTTTTCACTTTCACCAAAGTAATATTTTGACACGATCTCTTTACATTTATTCAAGTATGACTTTGGGGTTCCTTTTTACATCACTGCTTAGCATACTTACACTCCAAGCTATGATAAAAAAAGAGAAAAAAACGCAGCATTTGCTTCAGGGTTGAAGATGTGGGCAACCGCTGGATCACTTTCACTCAGCGTAAACTAAAGCCTGATGGAGCGCTGAGCGAAATGCACCGCTCTCATCAGTGTTCATAAAAGATCTTTGATTATATTTTTGTGAGTGTGAGTTTCTGACTAATGTCTGGATTGGTCCTGAAAGTTGGATGAGCCAACTTAGTGGCACAGCCACAATTAAAGCAAGGTTCTCGATATGTTTGATGTTGTCAGCATGATGTTAGGTTAGCTCATTTTAATCTGAGGCCAGTCACTGAATAAATTGCCACCCGAACACTCCGGCTCTGTAGTTGTGATGCTGTATTACACACTGATTAGGCTGCAACCTTCCAATGTTTTTAACAGACTTTTTCCCTGCTGAGTGTTACAACTGTGATCAGAGAATTGTGTGAGCACATTAGTCACTCCTGTCTTATTTTCCTCATGACCTTGGGTGATGTATTGCTTTCATTATCTGCCGATGTACTTGGGACATTCATTATGCAGTGTTTTGATATTGTGCTGCTGTCTTTCTGTGTGTCTGGCTTCTCTCCAGGTGTAAGCAGTGAGCATGTGGATGAGCTGCGTGTCTTCCTGTTGGTCTGCGGCCTCAGAAGAGTCAAGGACCCCCTCTATCTGGTGGAGGTTTTTTCAGGTAAACCATCTAAACGTGTTTAGAAACTATCCATTTTTAATATGTAATCATGCAATCAAAATAGTTAAGTAATGCTGCAATCTGGCCAGCTAGAAGAGAAGAGGTGTTTCTTGCTCGCATGTTTTCCAGCCTGTACAACCTTTGTGTCAGGTAAACCCCCAAATTACAAACCCTTTCTGATTGTATTTCTGTTTTACCCTGTGGTAGAGGCAATGGTAATGTCATCATCAATTAGAAATGAAGTTAGATCTCTGCGGTTGAGTTTCAGCTAATTGAAAATTTATGTGAGAGTGCAACAAGATTCTTCTGACATCTCATGTTGGCCCTACAAAGGCATTTTTTCTGAGTCTTGCCTTTATTTTTATGATCTTATATGCACTGTTTATGATATACATTTCTCATGTGTATCCATATATTTATCTGTGAGACATGCCACCGTTCAGTGGCATCACATCAGTGGCTGCTTTTTTTAAATATATATTTATTTTATGTGACTCTTATAGCACACAGTTATGGTAATAAGACAGCACTAGAGGGCGTCAAATTGTATATTAATGTTTGATCTAGATAGGAGATGTGTGGATTTTTATGTGGTATATCTTGGAATTAAACTGTACTCTCCACATGCTGAATGAAATATACGGTGCACTAAGCAAGTAACAAGTCTCCCTGCTTTTGTGAATCTGCTGCTGTTCAGTTTTCCCCAACTATTGTGATTGTGTTCACTTTCAGAGTGGCATTGTGAGGATCCACAGAATGTGTTGGTCATTATTGGTCCAAAGGTAAGGCCACACTCATTACACAAATTTCTTTTCATAGCTGCCATGTGTCTCCCGCTGTTTAGAGACTCTCCATACTGTTGGAATTGTAGAGAAACCATCCCTTGGAATTCAAGTGGCCTCTAATTGGATGTAGCAGAGATACTGGCTTTAGCTGTTTAGCTGGAATTAACACTGGGAGGAAATGGTCTGTCTGCAAACAGGGCGAGGGTCAGCAGCAGCAGCAGTGATTCCGGTTCTATCTGTATCTGTCTGGCTGACTGCTTGATATACTAATGCATTGCTCACTCCAGAGTAGCACTTGCCTTTGATTAGTGACCTGTGCAGAGCAGCCTCATTTTATACACATGGATAGACAGATTACTGGAGATGTGTTGGTGTAAATTACAGCCAGAGCAGCTTGTAGCTTGTGCACGAGCTTGACCATGCATCAAGGGTTTGAATAGTCTTCTCAAATCAATTTGGGATCTCAGGGCTTTCAGAGACGTGGATTACACTGGATGAGCTGTATGTAGCCATTTTCTGTGTTTTTTCTGTTTTCAGTCCTAGCTACTTCAGTTGTTGAAGGAGAATGCTGCTACACTGTTTTGCTGTGAAGCTCCAAAATAGATGATGACTGATTTTTCATTTTTTGGTGTGCTGTTCCTTGAACTATACATACAGTGTACAGGCTCTGTGGCTTCATGTAGGTCTAATAATTGGAAAAACAAAATAACTGAGCTCTTTAAACATGCCATGATTTACCATATTCATAAATCAAGTAATTCAGCAAGACAATCAAATCAGAGGAGGGATATTTTATATATTCAATATAATAGTTCTTTAACTGATGGGTTTTCTGGCTGCTACATACTGCAGATGTAAGTCATATTCCGGCCAACAGCAGCAGCTTCAGTTCTCTTACAACTGTTCTTTTTCTCCAATTTGTCTCATTTATTTGTCTCTCTGTTTGTCTTCATCTTGTCTCCCCCTTCACAACTTGCTTTGATGTGACATGAGTTTACAGTATTTTAGTGCCTGTTCTTTCTTTCAAACAGTGGTGTCAGGCAAAAGGTATGTTCTGCTTTAGTCTTGCTCTGAAACAACTCAATTAGACACGGCCAGGGGCTTATACACGCTCTTACTGTCGCTTCTTGCACTGCTCGGCTTTGTTGTTGTTTGATGAAATGGTTCAGCGGAAGCGGAGACGTATGATTCATCTCGACACCCCTGAATCACAGTGGAAGCCTGTTTGTTTGTTTATCTGAGAAATGGAAAGCCATATATTATTATTTTTATTCCAATAAACATGTTTTTGTTTGACCACCAGATCCTTGTAATAATTCTAGGATTCCATTTTTGGTTAAACAAAAATATAATTGATAGATTAAATGAAGCAACTGTAAATCTACAAACAGGAGATAAAATGAGACTTTACTCAGAGAGTCATGATGAACTGTGAATCCACAGCTACTTCATTCAAGTAATAAGCACCGTGGCTTCACAGCATCTGTCATTAAGAGGAAAATTCAGGTCAGTTTGTCAGCGATGACACATTTCACTCTATAGCTGTACGTTTTGCAGCATAATCTGCATTATTAATGATAAAATAGATCTTAAACTTATTCCTAAAATGTAATGTTAGATTTTGAATGTTAGCAAGCTTTTGCACCAGATATTTGCTGATTAAGAAAGAGACAAAACAGCGTTGCCATTATCACAAAACAGGAAATATATGACAGATAGAATAGAAATGAAATAAAAGAATGAAAGCATTAATATCTGCCTTCCCCTTCTTACTGGTCGCGTATGTACCAAAGGTTTCCTGTGGATTCACCATGGGACAGTAGAGAATCAGTGCTTAAATCATTTGTTTGTTGTAATACAGCTTTTATCATGATCTATCCCCTGCTGGTTTTACAGTGTCTGCTAAATCCCAGATTAGACTGTGCTCCAAAACTATTCTCAGTCTATATTCTTTGATTTTAATGCATACATGCTTTACAGCAGATTGCATTTAGAAATTCTTTCAGCTGTAAAATGAGAGAGAATAAAGTAGCAGCTTGCTTGGCGACATCTTTGACCTAAATTGCTATGCTTTGACTTTTACTGTGGGCAGGCTAATGCACGCAAATCCCACATTGCAATTAATCAGATTGGCCACCCACCCACCCGACCCTGACCCCAATCTCTGAAAATACAGGATTTTCATAGAATGATTTGCTCATGATAGAAATTATTAATTGTGTCATTGTTTATTTTATCCTCCCGATTAAGTCATTGCTGGCATCCTTGACAAAAACAGAGCTTTTAACAGTCAGAAAATGGCTTTCACTTGTCTTTGTAATGTGTCTGACTTAGATTGATCCTGTGCTCACTGTTGAAGTGGAAGCTGTTGTTCAAAGGTAAGACTCTTTTTTTCTTTTTTTTCCATCAGTTGCACATCTCATATCATATAAACAAAGCTTCAGATCTGCCAATATTTTACTCAAGATTTTTATCCTCAGAGAAATCTGAAGCCTGCTTTTCCTTCTATTCATCCCATGTGGTAAAAGAATTACCTAAGCAAATGTAATTCACGTGTATCTTGATATAATGTGAACAGAATGAAATTCTGAGGGGAGGGCCAAGATCTTCTTTATTTTTGTATCCGCCCTCCCACTCTTAAGTCTTAGCTGATCTTTCAGTTTATCGCCAAGGGCCCTGACCACAACAAAGATCTTTGCGGCAGGAAGATGCCCTCTCTCGTTACCTGGACTCTCTGTGCATGTCACACATAGCGCGGTCGTGTTTCCTGCCCTGAGCTTGTCACTGCCCTTTAGCATCATTCACGCCTGTGTGAGCCCTGAGTCACGCAGAACTGAGCTCTGCCTATGCTTCTGCAGAACAGCAGGGGTCTTCTTGGCCCAGGAGAGGAGCCAACAGGAGCTTCACGCAGCCATGAAAAGGTGCTTCGCTGTTCTCAACAGCTCCATCTCAGAGGGCATGTCAGCAGCCATCTTGGAGGTAAACATCTTCAGGGCTCATGGGTAACAATTCAGCTGTTAACTCAGCTGTGTCTTTTTATAGCTCATGCATTGTGGTGCACAATATTATTTTGGTAATAAGTATTTGATTTATAGAGAATTTGCCACCTAAAGCCCTTAAAAAGTTCAAACCCTGTGAATATTTACAGGAGTCTTTATCTCACTGTTTCTCACTCAGCTATACTGTTATCTGACCACTTCAGGGACAATTACCCAAATTAATTGCTTAACTCCAATCTTCCCATTCCTGAGTGAGCAAAACCTGCAAATCCACTTAATCTCTTTTAAAGACTGTCGTTTAAGACAATCCACAGTAGGCTTAAAGTCTGATTAGTGTGTTAGCATGTTTCACTCAGCAACCTGCTGAAGGTATTATCTGATATGGATTGTTAATTCTGTAAGTGAACTAAGGCACCGAAGAGCAAAAGAGCCAAGCTGTACAATTTTCAAGGTGCTTAAGAAAAATAGAACGAGTGAGTAACTTTAGTCTTTTTAATCTGTTTAATCTCTCTTCTCTGACAGGCCATGGATCTCGGGGTACCCGTGTTGGCCAGGGACATTCCAGGAAATGCAGCCATAGTGCAGCATGAGCTCACTGGCCTGCTGTACTCGTCTCCTCAGGTATACAATGACAAACACTGACCAGGTGACCTCATGTGTTAAGCCCTGTTAAGCTCTAACACTGACAGTGTTGATGGACTTGTTTTACAGCACGTGCAGCTACCCCCGTCGCCTCAAATGACCACAGTAGTACTTAGTACTCGATAAGTACTTTTGAAGCACTCTTTCAAGATGTCCCCTTCCTGACACAGATTTGTCTGAGTAGGAAGACTTTTTATAATTTTTGTAAAACTTTGTACTTGAAATTCTCATCATTAGTCCAGTCTGAGCAGGTACAAATATATAAAAAGAGGCTGATATTTCCTCAGGTGCTTAGATTAGAATCAATAGATGCAGCCCTGAGGGACAGAGCAAAGATACCACATTTCCCCACAGTGATGCAACACATAGCTGAATGCAAGAAAGTGCAGCTGCCATGAGAACTCTTCAGTCGGATATTTAATACGGCTCAATCACAGGCGCAGTTTGCATTGGCTCTGGGGGTTCACTGAACCCCCTAGTGGCTGTGACCAAAAATGCACAGAACTGATATTTTACAGTATTGTAATGCCTTGCTCTAAAATAATAAAGGTAAACTAATTATGTGACTGTGACAGAGGAAACTTTCCAAAGGAAACAGAATCAAACTTTTAGCGTCTGAAATAAATATTTTTTACAAAACTCTGATGGAGTGCTTTACTCCAAACAATTTCACTGTATGAACCTGGGCAGTATGTGTGACCTCTTGCACATGTATGGGAACACAAAACATTAATGAACATTCAGTCCTGACCAGTGCTGTCGGCATGTTGGAGATTTAAATAATCAATAAAGTTAAGCTGCTGTGCCTCGTGCGTAAATACGCAGCAACAGAAGACACACGCTGCTGTTGAGCAACCGCTGCAGGTAAAGTCATATTTTCCTCGTTAATGATATATTTTTCATACACCCGCAATCCATCCACTATTAATCATTCTTAATTTTTTTTACCCGACTAGCCCAATCCGCAGATTATCTGCGGTGCCTATGGCTATCTGTGATCCACGCATCACTTCCTCAATAATAGCAAACGTAAGACTTTGTTTGCAGTTTACGGCATAATCAGTGAAGACCAGAGGTGGCAAAAGTACATACTGTACATTCTTTACTCAAGTAGAAGTACAGATACTCTGAAATGTACTCAAAGTATAAAAGTAAAAAGTATCCTGCTGAAGGACATTTATTAGCCATTTCTGTGCAAAGCTAACTGAACCTCACGTCATATTAATATAATTCAAAGACTATTAAACTTAAAGGTAGAATCAGAGGGTTTGAACAAGCTTTTCCTACATGCACCAGAAAAAGAAAGCAGATTGCTGAGTCTCATTCCCAGGATGTCAATTACCAACATTTTGGCTTAGTAAAGTGGACAGCAAGCACAGCAAGTGAGAAAATCAGAAAATCCAGGCAGAGGGCTGCAGGGTCTCCGCAGAAAGGAGACACTAACACACCCTTTCTCCCCATTCAAGTCTCCCTTTCTGTCTATTTCCGTCTTGTTGGGTCCTTTATGTCATTTAGTCTCGTTATGTCAGCAGTGCGTGTTGTGCACTGATAGGTTGAAATAAGTCTTTTAATGTTGGGAAAGTGGCGTGCAATGAGATAATTAAGTAATGTAAGGGGTAGATAGTACAGATACTTGTGTTCAAATGTAGGGAGTCAAAGTAAAAAGTTGTCAGAAAAAACAACAGGCAAGTAAAGTACAGATACCTGAAAAATCTACTTACATACAGTAACAAAGTATTTGTACTTCATTATGTCCCACCTCTGGTAAACACAATTAGGGGATTAAAGTTATAGGTTATATTGTTTAGGCCTATACTCAGAAATCAGACTGTAATTGACTTCATTTACAGATATGTGAACATTAAGATACGATTGCTTAGAGACAGCATCATTTTTTGGCAGACAATACTCTTTTTTTTTTCAAAGGCTCATCTCTGGACAGCTTTAATATCTCGATCTGTATCTAGTTTATTGTCGTGTTTCGCAGTTTGGAGTTCGGTTCCATCATATCCCCAGTCGAGATACTTACCGGTATCCTGGTTATTAATTTTCATCCAAAGCTTCTGTTACACTCCTTTTTATTTTAAGCCCCAAATTTAAAGTTCAAACAGTGCCTATGGCTTTTAATGCACGTGGAGAATAGCATATGTTAAGGCCAGATGACAGAGGGCTTGAGCACCATCCAGTCAAGACACTATGCTCTAGCGTAATGTTGTTATAGAGATAAGTCCTCTCCATGGGGGGGACGGGTCACGTGCGCTCAGCTGATCTGCCAGGAGGATGCTTTCACAGATGGTTGCAGCAACTTGGGCTGGATAAGCCAAAACCTCAGCCAGGCAGCGAGTGTGAGTCTATTGGCCTTTAACTTTTCCTGAAGTGGATCGCACTCTTGTGCATGCTTTGAAAATCCTCTCTTATTTTTGATTGACAGTGTTTCTGGTTCTTTAATCTTTCAATGTAATTGCGTGGGAAGTATAGGTATCAAGAAATGTGTCCAGAGAAACACAAGTACTTGAAAGCTTTAAAGAAAAAAAACAGCACTCTCTGCCTGCCTCTATAATTTGCACCAGCAGTGAAATTATTATAAGCATGCTGATCATAAGTTGAGCTTTAATCCTTTTGCTAAGGATTTGTAGCTCTCATATAGCCATGCACAAGAGCTGTTTCCTTCCAAGAGCCTCTCCAGACGTAATCACATCTATTAAATGAAGTGAAGTACAGTGAATTGGCCTGCTGACTAGTAGCAGCTAAAACTTGGTGTACCCTGTGTACCCTTTGGCTCTTTACTGCAGTAAATGTTGGCTCCAATGTTACAGGAACACTTTAAGACACTTTTACTTCATTTATGTTGGAGACTTCATCTGTCTGCCGGGCCAACACATGCGCAACTGGGATTCAGGATGGTGTGTGGGTACAACACATCTCATTCAGTGCTGAGCGATATCTTTGATTTTCATCCACATCTTCTCCTCCCCCTGTCCCCGTGACAGCTGTTGTGGTAGTATCGTTGTAGCAGTCAGCGGTAGCAGTCACTTTGTTTTTTCTTTCTTAATCAGTGAGAGGTGGCAGCTATTGCCGTATTTGGATCCGGAGCTGCAAATATATCCTTCCTTTGGCAAAAATGCCGACATTTTTGAAGTATTTCCTAATCAGCACACAGGCTTTTATCTGGGTTCTGTTCTCTTGCCTTGGATTATCTTTTATGCTTTAAAAAAATATATCTTCAGGCGACTTCAATGGTGAGCTTTAAGTGGCATTTGGCAGTAAATGAGATGTTTTGCCTTTATCATCGCCAGGAATTTGTGCATCAATCTCAGAGGCTGTTGTCAGATCATGAGCTGAGAGAGAGAGTGGTGAGGAATGGAAAACTCTACGTGGAAGAGCATCACGGCCTGAAACAGGAGAGAGAAACCTACCAGCGGCTGGTGGACACTCTGCTCTGAGTGTAAGGAGACAGCTTTCAGCCCCAATCTTAATACTTTCTCAGGAACTTCGGCGACATTTTCCTAACATAGATAAAAAATATCTCAGATGTCTTTATTCTCAGTATGTTAAGAAATTGCACCTTAAAGGTGTAAGTGCAATTAATCCTGTTTTATCCTGTATATGCTGCAGAACACTTTGAACCAAAGATCTAATATAGAAGTGGTTGGTTGTCTTTTTAAAAACTATATTTTATGAATTTAAAATTGACGATGTACTGTTATTTATGGTTTAGTAAAAATATAGAAAGATCTATTCTCTGTATATTCATTTGGATTAATAAAAAGGGATTACAATACTGCATGTTTTTTTAATCTGAAAACACTGTTGCACTATGGAGTGTGTCCCCATGTAAAAAATAAAAGCTGCAAATGTGCCCTCTTGAACGCCCCCTTGGTAGATAAAACATGATATAGTGCCCTTCCAGTGGAGAAAAGGTGATGCAGTGGCAGTTTGCAACACTTCAAATGTTAACATTTCAATCTTAATACAACAATTCTAATCTCAGCCAGGGTTTGGAACTGTTTCACAATCACAAGTTCCTGCATGCTTGTGCAACCACATGCAGCTGGTGTCCTTTTTATTTCCCCTTGTGTCCCTCAGACACTGCCATGTCTGAAAATGTTTGAGTTGTAAAATGATCATTCCCTCTATTAAGAAAACTTGTCTATTTGTCATACAGAATATTCTGGAAGTGCCATTAAATCTTGATTGCACAGTCCAATGTACTTTTCCTAAAAATAGTCTTTTGCTTGCAGTCTGCACGCCACCACATTCATTTCTAATAAAGTGCAACGGTTCGGTTGCAAGTTTCCAGCAAAGACTCTTTTGGGGCAATGGCTGGTGAGAAAAACATGAATGTTCTGTCAAAAGTTTTGCACTGTGCCACGTTTTTTATGCAACTGTAAAACTGAGCATTACACAACATATAGAGAAACATCAGTATCTGACCTGCATATGGCTCTAGTAAAAACGTGTAGAAAATCAAGTGAAAGGCAATATTTGAGATCATTGTATTTTAATGAAAAAAACAAATGAAAATTAGATCAACTTAAATTTACAAAGGGTCTTTGATATTACATAATAGAAACACCCACTTCAGTTAGAATTATGTTTAATTAAAGCCACATTTTTGGTGAAACCCATATCTGTCAGACTGATTACTGGTAATCAATATACTGTCATTTTTATTTGGGATACTTTTTCAGTGTGTCTTTGTACGATATATACCAGCATGTGAGTGCAAAACTTTAGAGAAGTAGATATTCACATGCAGCATTAACATTTGGTGGCTTTAAACATTGTGTAAATAAAAGTCCTTCAGGTCAACCATCTTAAACGTCACCACACACCTCCACAGTCTGATATTAACAATAATATACAGTACATGTACATGTAAAAGGCCTTGATAGGTAATGAAATGTAGAGAAGGGCAATTCCAAAATCACATAAATTAGACAGTTGTTGGAGTTAACAAAGGCATTGAGGTGATCAAAGCCACATCTACTGTACATGTGAAGTCCGATCAGGTTTTTTATTATAACTGTTCCCCAGGCTCTGTAATGGGCACTTGGGGTTCCTCCTCACAACTGTCCTGCTTCCCAACCCAATGGATGCCATGGCCGTTCTCCCTGGGTGGAAGATGTGGTGAATGTTGGCGTTCCATGGTGGAGAAGGTGGTGAACTGGACCCTCTTTCTCTTGCTGGTGGGCGAGTGGACGGACTCGCTGTGCATAGTTTTGCTCCTGTGGGAGCCCACGCAGCTGATGGGAGAGTCTGTAACAGAGGCCAGGCAGCTGGGCCTTCTGGACAGAGAGACAGACTTGTCAGGCCCAATGTCTATGACGGTGGTTGTAGTCTGGGGGCCTTGCTGGACAGGACTGCCCGGCACGCTCATCACCAGCTCAGCGTCTGTGCCGAGCCATACCCAGTCATGTCTGTGTCCTGTGGGCTCCTGGCCATGAGAGGGAGGCTTCTTGTGCCTGAACTTAACAACATATGAGATGCAATTAACCAGAAAAACCAGGATGGCCAGGCAAAAGACACCCAACAGAGCATACATGCCAATCTCCAAGTCAGTGAGTGGCCGGTTGGCCATCAAGTCTTCACCGCCAATTTCTATCTCCGTCTCCTGCCCAGATACTCCCACCTTGGTGGGGAAGTTATTATAGTTTACCAGGTTCCCAGGGGCCTTCACAGTGCTAGTAAAGCTAACACTGCTCATATCCTCCACAATCATATTGTCTGAGCCATATGCTTTGCTGCTGTCACTGGGGCTGCTCATCATGCTGATATTCACCACGCTTGTAGGGCTGCTGGGGTTTCCTGAATTGCCGGTCTTACCCACACCCCCGAGGGTCCCACTGGTCAAGAAGGTCCGCTGTGTAGATTTGATGGTGGTTGTGATCTTTTGCACGGCACTCTCCTCTTTATCAGAGGTTGAGCTGCGCACAGGAGGATCCTGGGACGGCCTTCTTCGCTTCCTCTCGCTGTCCACCTCGTCCCCATCGTTCCTAGCATTGCCACTGTCCTTGCCACTGACAGTGCTGTTGTAGTTACTGCTAGTATTTCCACCTGGGCGCCGGCTGTTCACCTGAAACTTGACCTTGAGGTTGCCGTTACCCACAGCCACAGTGCTTTTGCGTTTGGACTTTTGGCAGTCCTCACAGATGGACATCTCTACTCTGACCAGGACTCCCTCGCCTTCACCCTCTGCTACCACAGCTGGAGGCGTGCCCTGCACTGACACCACCCCCTGATCTAGAGATGTCACAGTCACTCTGTAGTAAGCAGGATCATAAATGTCAAGAGGTGTCTGACTTCCATCACTGAACATCACCCAGGCACTCACCAGAGCTTCCTAAAAGAACAGAAAATAGGAGAAATTGTGACTGTGCTTTTAATCAGTGGTTCATCTGTGAGACATTTAGGTGGATTAGGACTGTTACCTGTTTGGGGCTCTGTAGAACCTCCTGTGCGGTCGTAGTAGCCAGGATGGCCCTGTTGCTTCCAGTGCTCAGCTGTAAAGTCATGGAGAGGCCTGTAACCATTTGGACCCCCAACTCTGTGATGGTCACTTTGTCATCCACGACTTTGATGGTTGTTTTTGCCAAGATTGTGTCAGACAGTGGAGAAAACACCTGTCACAGAACAATATCAGATACAGTAAATTAATGAGGGTGCCTCAGACTGTATCACCTTACCAGGACCAGTTCAGTTGCCCCTGTTCAAAGTTAAACTTGGCCCTGAGTAGAATTGAACAATGAGGTTCTGAAAAGGAAAATCCCATTAGTATTTCAAATCGAGGATGATGATTATTAGCCATAATGTCTTCACCATCCGAGATAGACTTACCACTAGCTATGAGATTGTGAAACGATGATATATGCTCCTGTCGAGGCTGCAAGTCCATATGATATGAACCAAATTTTAAGAAAAACATGCTATATTCATAAGGTCATGAAGAAGTACCACACTACCCACAATCCTAGTGTAACAGCAATGTCTCTAATTGTCAAACTCGCTGTTACCATGGATGTTTTTACCAAGTCAGTCAAAGTCATGGTGGTTAGCAAGTTACTGCTACTGCAATCAGATTGTTAAAGTTACATTTACCACAGAGCGACCATGATTTCCCTTTCTGACATGCTGCACTTATTAAGAGATGAGGAAAAGTGTCCAAAGAGATGAAAATCACTTCAAGTCAGACCCTGTATGAGTGTTTGTGAGTTTGAAGTTGCAGGAAAAGAATCATTCATAAATAATATGTCTTTGCCCTCTTTCAGTTTTCCATTTATTTTGATTTATTTTCTTATTGTTTTTATCTCTGAGTCAAATTTTTATGGTTAAGATTCATCTCGTAGTTGGTTGACTAGGTTCCAGCCTTTAAAGATAAGGTCACACAAACATTGAAATTCAGTCATTATCTACTCACCTCCATGCTGATGGAAAGTCAGGTGAAGTTTCGTAGTCCACAAAACATTTCTGGAGCTTCACAGCTAAACTGCGTTATAGCATTCTCAACAACTGAAGTAGGTGGGGACTTGCTTTTAAAGTTCTAGTCTCCAGAAGCCCTGTGATCCAAAATTGATTTTAAAAGGCGGTATTGACACTGTCGCACGGTCGAGCTTGTGCACCAACTTCAGATGGGGTGCGTGCTCACGCTTTAAGCTTAGCAGTGAACAGTGAAGATTTCTGCTTACAGAAGGGTGCAAATAAAGTCTTGTCATTTCATGCTGGATGAGGTATATGGAGCCATTTTAGGATTTTTTCCCCGTTCATCAGTTGTTTCTGTGAATTTTGCAACACTGTTTTGCTGTGAACCTCCAGAAATGTTTTGTGGAATATAAAACTTCACCTGACTTTCCATCAGTATGGGGGTGTGTAGATGAATTTTCATTTTTGGGTGAACTTTTTCTTTAAGACTCTCGATTTCAATAGGAGATTCACTTTGGGAACCAGAGCCAATGTGATTGGTCACTGTTGAGCTCAATGAACCTTAAACCCAACTTTTCTTTACTCCTTGATCAGACAAAAAGACAAAAGACCAACTGCTTGTTGCTGTGGCGTTGGTCACAGGCTGCTCAGGCCAACCTTAACTTTATTTCAGTTTAATACCTGGATGCTGGTGGTCCCAAGGTCTCGCCCTGACAGCACCCTTCCTGCCTGCAGCCTTGCCACTCGAGTGTCCTCCACCTTCATGAAGTATCGAACCAGCCTTGTGACATCCACCTGCCAATCCGAGCCCAGGAAGTAGACCTTAGGATCCCGAGGGTCTTCCTGCTCTGCCATAAAGTGAGTCAGCACCCGTACCGTGGCGTGCTGAAACTGGAGCATGCAGCCCTTCCCCTTCTTGTCATCTTCCTCACTGTTCCAGCCAGCTCTGGGACATGAGCACAGAAACACACGTGCGGGTCACACCTGTCACACGTTAAATGCTTTGAGCTGCTATACTCCAATCACTCAAGCCCGTCTCTTTGCTTGATTGGATCACATTGAGATATTGCAGCACATTATGTAATGGAATCAAAACCTTAAACCCTTGGAGAGATATGATTTGGATTTGTGTGAGCTAAAGGATGCTTCTAGAAATCTCATCTAGAAACCAAATAAAAGGAGTTTTTATATGAATGGATTGTTTGTGTGTCCCACCTTTTCGAGGTCAGTATGGGGACCCTCCAGCTTTTGATCTGGCTCAGCTCTGTGTCTGACACCTCAATCTGGAGGGGGAGTCGGGGCATCCACACGTTCAGTTCAAGCTGAGCACTCAGGTAGCTATAGGTAAAGTTTACCATCATCTTCACCTTGCCCCTCGTCTCTTTGCCATTCACGAAAACATAGTCGCACCTGTCCGACACCTGGTTAGGAGGAAATAATATATAAAGGGAACAATCCATCACAACATGAATATATTATCATTTTAATTTCCCTGATAATATCAAAGACTTTGTGTAAGTACGTTCGAGTAAACAATCTATATCAAACTCTGAATGAGACCGTAGTCAATGTGGGAGATGTTAGTCATCTCACCAATGACAAAAAATAATCAAATATTCTCATAAAAGTCACTATTTTAACAAATAGGCCATTCTTACAGCAACAAATGGCCTTGCGGCAGTTTTGCACTGCATGTGTTACCATAGTAATGTCAGCTTGCTGTAATAAACCACTGCGATGATCACCAGTCCGAAGCGTTAGGAAGAGGCGGCATTGCAATTTTATGTAAATCAAAATATCATGTGGTGCTGTGCCGAACATCAGTCCTTCACAGCCAAGTGCATTCATTACTCCGTAATTTCAAAAGTGACCTTGGCAAGTTTGGGCGACTGCTCAAAGATCTCATGGACATTTTGAGACACGAGTCAATAGGTTTTTTTCTTGGTCTCAACAACCGCTGCTTTAAACAAATTGGATAATTAACACGGCATTGGAATTCTGTCACTAGCTTCTGGAAGTGCACAGGGGAGTGGAGGGGGGGCAGTGACTTTGACGGATAGCTTTAGGAGCAATAGGAATAGCAAATACATTCCCGCTCTCATTTTATGTGAAGCCAACAGTTAGCTAGAGGATGTGCTGTCACATGGATATGCTATTTTTGAGAGGATCTTGTGTCATCATTGCATCTGAGTGTCAGTCATCCTGAACCCATGACCAGAGCTTAAGCCTTAGAATGGCCACATCACTGTGAGTCATCCTCACTGCTAACTGAGTTGCTCTGACTGACCTCTTCTCTGAGAATAATCCTATGCTTGATTTATATCCAAAGAGCAGATTTACAATATGTGGCGCTGAAAGCCCTTGAACCGTTGTTATGGAAAATTTCTAATGCAAGCATGGAACAATAGACAAGAACTGACTTCAGTGAAGTCCTCTCGAGTTCTCATGGTTTTAATTGGGTGTGGAGGCAGTCAACCAGTCATCCATGATCTAAGACACTGAGCTCATTTCTTCTTTTTCAGACAAGCGTCTACCAAGAGCTCCACTGAACTTCTATGAGCCATGTTCAAATAATATTGTGAAGCATCAGTTGAAAGGGAATGCCATTTTAATGTGTCAACCGCCCACTCATCCTAGTCAGTCTCATTCTGCAGCCAAGAATATCCCTCAGTGTTTTTGGTGTCAAAGTAAATATTTATTTAAATGGGATTTGACTTTCATCACTGGGTACAGTATTAAAGACTGGCAGTAATTTAAAAACGCTGAAATGCATGCGTCACTGACACAACTGTGACTACATCCCTTGTGCAAATAGCACCAGTTAAATAAGTTCTAATGATTATGCAGAAGTACTATAATATATCTTTTGCAAAGGGGCAAATTAAGTTCAGGCATTACACTGAGTTCAGCCTTGATGTAAATCAGTTAGTCAAATTGCTCTACCATGCCATAAAGCGTCCTGATTAATCAACCATGTAGACATCCATGCGCAATATGTCCCTGCTTAAAATGTTCAAGTGCCAATCCTTCAATCCCAAACTGACAAAGAGAATGTCTGTGCACATTTTAAGTCTCTCCATCATTCATGCATATTTTAAAAAACCTCTTCATCACTTCAGATTAGAGGTTGTTTTGCTTTTGTTTTGTCACGTGAGCGATCCATTCTACATAAATCCTTCCCCATCTATCACTAGCAGATTTGATACTCTTCAGGCACACCAGAAGAGAAAAAATATCTGAGTCAAGCTGTTAGACTAAGAAGATTAAAGGGAATATTTGTGACTGAAGCTGCTCTCCGGTCAGCAAATACACTGAGAGCTACAGTAGGCTTAGGACAGCAACAAAGACAGCTACATTACAGGGTGGAAAAGAATTATTTAGGCCACATCCGGCCTCTTGACATCCTCATGTAATCCTGCTTTTCTTCTAACTGACACCCATCTGCACTTTAATACATGTGCATTTACTGTATACACTGTACTGTGGATCTCCTCAGAGAGCGACACTCTGAACAGAATATTATTAGCCGAGCTGTGTTGTTTGCTAAACCTACTTTGGGATGAATTTGACCAGAAAAAAAACCTTATTAGAGGTCTGGAGTTTACTGCATGTGTTTATTCTTTGTTTACAATCCCACTTTACCCTTGAGTAAATACATTCACAGCCTCTGACCTCAGGGTCCAGGGACCCGACTTTCAATTTCATCAGTAAACAAAGCCGGCTTTTGGCAGTCAGCCGTGCTCAGGTCTGCGGGATAAAAGGGACAAGTCACCGGATGGGAGCACTGTGGCAGACTGTGAGGTCATCTGTGGTGAGCGATTTAGCTCAGTGACTGTTCGTTGTTCGGGGTGATTGATGGGTGATGTTGTTAGAGCCCAGCTAATAGTTTGTTTTACCGTGTGGAAAAGAGGCAGAGAGCAGAGGTGACTTTGGCACGACTTATTTGTCCGCACCTATCAAACATGAAACCAACCTTGCCCCCATGGACAGTCACTCCAAATTGCCCCCACGCCACTTGCTGTAAGGGCGGGACAAGACACAGACAGCTCACATTTCTCCATCTATTGCTGCTAGAATCATCTTCTGTTCTCAGGTTACCATTTACTGTACATGCAGCGATGAGATGATTTATACACAACTCCTCTGCAGCAAAAGTGAAGGTTGAATGAAGAGCCTTTTCATTGTCAGTGTGTCCTCATTATAAAATCGCTACAATAAAACTATTGCACTCATAAATGTGTGAAACAGTAGAAACTAATGAGGATGTTATTTCAGGCTAGAGGTCACTTATTTCCTCTACAGTATGTGAAAGTATGGAACAAAGAGCAGGACTAGATCCTACCTTGAGAACATCTTCATCAGTGGAGCTGCAGTCTGTGTAGTCAGACACATCAGTCACTACTCCGTCTTCTTCCACAGCTACTGTCCTCACAGGCATCACCACCTTCTTTCCAGTCAGGATAGCTGTATTCAGGATCTCTGTGTCCTGCAGAGAGGAAAATCATTCCATATAATAGAATCACACATACAATGAATTTGTTTTAATTTAACATTTTAGACATTCAGCCCGAGGCGCCATCTGTGGGGGCGCCATTGAGTTTTATGCCCGCCTAAAATTTTTGTTTGTTTGTTTACATTAGTTTACACATATACAAATAATACAGATCAATATAAACATGAGCAACAACAGATGTGGTGGAGAGGTGCAAAAAGGCCTCAGTGGGGCTTGATCCGGACACTCTCCAGTGCAAATACCATATTAATCCATTAAACAAAATAGAAAGAGAAAAATAAAAGATAAAGATGTTAGATTTAGGCTACGTGATGATACATAGTGGGTAATTTTGTTGCTCTGACGGGTTTGTTGTGGAAAGTAAGGGAGAAGTACATGCACAACTGTGTATGTACACTGCAAAAAAAAAAAAAAAAAATCAATAGTTTTATAGGATTTTTCCTTTATATTTTTCCAGATTTTCCCTGCATTTTTTAAATACATGAACATATCCATAAAATACAAAAAAAAGAAATGTAAATGTAATGCACATATCTAATGTAAATTTCCGCAAAAGATCTGTAATTGTGAATACTCGTAAAATGTACTTTTTTTTACAGAAAATTTTTTTTCACATTATTTTGTTTTTTTTAATTATTAAAAATGTTGCATTCAAGTTTGCTACTGCAATTGTATGTATTAAATAAGATACAATTAGTGACAATTAACAGTAAAAGAAATGTTGGTTCTGTAGTTACATTGATGTGTTTGCTAATTGACAGATACTGTATTTATATATAATTATGGAAGTTTTCACAATAAAAACTTTGAATAAATGTGTTTTTAATAACTTTCTGGCAGTGTATTTCACAAAGTAGTGAGCAACTTCACTGTGAAGACACCACTTGAATGTGTGAGTAAGACAATGCTGAGATTAATGGCATCAAAGACGGCCCAGTTTTCCCATAATGCCTTGTGCCGTGTAGTTTAAGGTGGCTGTTTTATGCTCTAAAATGCAAATGTTATTTTTTGTTTGTGTTTGTAATGTAAGTTGATAACTGTTATTTTTGTGCTGCTTGTAGTTTTTACCACTGGTAAGTTGGGTGTCACAGCTATTAATCAGCATTGTGATAATAACTCCGTGTCTCCTGTGTTAAAAATTGTTGAAGGGTTAACATACACTGGACACTGATACTGACATATTGTTGGTAAACTTATATTGGCTGGTAACTCAGTCAAGCACTTGCACAATGTTAACATACCTTTAAATATAATTAAATATACAGCAGTATTTTGATATCTTTAAACAATGTAAATCCAATGTTTAACGAATGGTATATCATTTTATTAAATTAAATACTTATTTTGAATACAAGATTTCACATAAGATAATATAATAAAACCCAACTAATGACATCTTCAATTTTAAGCCTGATTATTTTTTATTATAATGGTGCTCAACCATTATAATAAAAAACCCTGATTAAACATTAAAAGGTCAAAAATAGATCTCACATAAAATTAAAGCTAAAAACTGTATTTACGGAAAATCACTGTGTCTTTATGAGATAAAGAAAGTGGATCAGATGAGTGATCGCAGAATGATTTGTTCTCGGTGATTTTCTGTGCTCTTGAAGCTGCACCCAAACTCTCTTAGAGCATGCAGAGTGTCCTCACAGCCCGGCGAAACTTTTAATTGAAATCGGTGCCAATGCAGGTATCTGATATTTCCATGCAATAAAGAAAGTTTTCTGAGATAGGAGCACTGTAAAAAGGAAAAAAAAAAACACGCTGAAGGTAGATGAGACAGGAGCGATGAAGTGTAACTCAGTGACTCAGCAGTCCTGATGAGGTAAGAAGTGCCGGTCCCCCCTGTGGGAAGCCAGGGGGTGAGCTTAAGGGGAGTTAAGGCTGGGTGATGGCCAGGTCACCACGTGGAAGTAAGAGCTAATCTTGGACTTTTCTGCACAGGCATGTCCCTCAGAGCGATGACCTATCAGTTCAGACATGATCAAATGGACGTGGACTAAGAATAATCTCTCCCCATATACAGTACGACCTGTCCTTTAATGCCTGATGTATTATTAAATAGGGCAGCTGTAGCAGGTACAACGAAGTCGTCCACTAATCGCAGGGTGGGTTGCTTGGATCCCTGGGTGACTCTGGCCACATGTCGAAGTCTCCTCGAGCAAGTCACTGAGCCCCTATTGCTCAGGATGATTAGGCCAGCGCCTTGCAGGGTAGCTGTCTTCAAAGTGTAAAGTGCTTTGGATAAAAATGCTATATAAATGCAGTGTGTGTGTGTGTGTTTGTACAGATGTGAATTTATATGCATGGATGCATAATCAAAGCATGAAAATGAAGCAGATGGATATGTGTTGTCCTCTGAGAAAACACACTGTTGTAAATGAAGTTGAAATAATTCAATATTGTGTGTGTGTGCATGTGTGTGAATTAGCATGAGAGCAGTGAAGTGCTTCTCGGTCAAGTTCTGTGAATGATCAGTTGAATCAAATTTAACGAGACACTCGTCCACTCAGTACAAAAATGAAGCAGATGGATATGAGTCCCTTGACTGTGAAAACTGGTGTAAATGAGGCTGAAATAATTGAACATCATTTTTTTAAAATTGTCATTAGAATATAGTTAAAAAATACAGATCTGAAGCCTGTGTCAGAGAGGCTTTCACCATTATATAGAAGTATTGAGCAGCAGCACTAGCTGGAGTTCACAGAGCAAGGCTAAGAGTGATCAGTCAGCGTTAATGTCCCCTCGAGCAGACCATCAAATCTCCTCATGTTTGGCCCCCTGCCTGAGGTCGGCTTCTAATCCACAAGAGAGATGAACCATGTCAAATTCACAAATCAGGACACTGAAGTCTACCCTCATAACTTCAAGCACTTTGGCACCATTATGATGGAAATGCAGCAGAGAGAATTGTGAAATGGAAGTCACATCCTGCCCAAAAGTATGACGTAAAGTATAATCATTCTTAACGTTTTAATTGTATAAATTACATATTTCATCAATATTAATTGGTTGAACAACTGTTAAGAAACAGAAAGCAGCAGTCTGAGTGTATTATGTGACTCAGTGTAATGTCTTTGTCATGATCATGTATTGTTCCTGCAATCAGCGGTGTAGGAAGATTGACCCTGTCCCGACCTGTATTATCATCCGTCCTGAGTGATCCGATCACAAGCAGACAGCTTTAGGTACTCGTGTGAATGCACTAAAGACGCATTGAGGACACATTTGAGATCTGATCACTCGTGTGAACACATTCAGAGGTGGTCTGGGCCTCATGTGACCACATTCTTATAGCAGTTTGTACGGACATGTGTCCTGGGCCACACTGAAGGACCGCCTACTCAACTGACATCCTCTGTGAAACAAGAAGAAGAAGAAGTCACAACAACAGGCAGAATTGATTACACACAGTAAACTGCTGTGAACTGTCCACCTGTGATCGGATTACTCAGGACGGACGTTAATATCAAGTCTGAAAGGGCCATTGACCCTGGTAACACGTCACCTGGTGACGGATTCAATATTGTAATTCAAAGTGGTTTAACCTCTTGTTTAATGTTCCTTATTCAACAGTGGAGATTATGTCATCTATTAATTATAGAGGTAGCATGAATAGCACCAAAATAGCAGCACATGAAGCAGCTGTTAGGCGGAAAGGATGACCACATATTGCACGCCAGAACAGAGCATAACAAAACAGAAGAGAGACATCAGCTAGCTGACAGTCAACAACACAAGGTCACTCTCTGCTCAAAATAGAACCCATTTACTAAACAATCCAAAGCATATCCAGTCTTCTGTGTATGCAAACCAGACAGGAATGGATCAGAGCAAAGTGCATTTTCTGATATTTTCATGCATCGACGCTCAAAGGATGCTGTCCAAGTGTTGGCATTATTGGAAAAACTCTGTCACAGCATTGGATGCCAGTTTTCCTAATGATTAGTTGTGACATGGAAGCTGTCAGCCAACTCACCATCACAAGAGGGGCCAGGCCAACAAAGTCTCTCTGAGTTGTGTAGATCCTCATGGCTCCTTCAGTCTTGGCTTCATTTTTGAATGTCAATGGTAGATCCAGCTTCCAGATGATCACCTGACTGTCGAGAGGACTGCTTAGCTCGTCCACCTCGAAGTCCATCTGAAGCACCTCCAGCAGACTGCTCTCGAGCCTGAAGGAGAAACAGGATTGGTTAGAAACACAAAATTTGCAACAAATTTTCTTGGTTTTCTAAAAGGTTTCTTGAAAATTACTGTGTAAAAAGTGATATGCAAATCAGCGAAACAATACAAAATATATGTCACTGCGGCCTTCCATTCTCATACTATGTTTGTATCATTTGGTGCAAGAAGTGCTACATTTGCGTTTTCTGTGAGGGATCTAATTCTTTTAACTTCCTTCAAAATGCAAATAAGCAACAAAACGACAGAATCTGTCCACCACAACAACTGATACTTCATATGATTATTTCACCATTGGGGTCTAACAATTCTTCTTCCACACAGTGAACTCCTGTCGAGAATTATGTCTGAATTAATGTGCAGTGCTGTGCTTATACCGCAGTGTATCCTGCACTCCAGCCTGTGGCTCATTGTTCTCAGAGCAAGACAAGTCAGTGTGGATCCAAATCTATGGGCTGGGAGCCCAAAGGAAAGTGCATCACCGTGCTTTTGTTCTATTTTGTCTTTGTCTGATGAAGACACACTTTGAATTAGAATGTGAGAAATTTCATTTGATAAATAGCATTAAACAAGACTAAGAGTCTACAGGCATGCTAGCAGCTCTGAGGCACAGTAGTGCTTACAGCTGAATGCCAACATCAGCATGCTAACATGCCTTCAGCACAGAAACCTCTGTGCTCTAGTTTCCTTTAGGCTCGTCATCTCTTTGATATACACAGAATGTATTACCTGCTAAAATACCTGCATGCTTTTCATCACATGTGAAACAACAGATAACTGAGTGGCAGCGGAGGAATAAGTCTTTGGTTCTTGTAAAAATTTTCTTTTACAAGTTCAAGTTGTGCATAAATACTTGTCACTTAAAGTGAAAGCGTTTCCAAGTGGTATTGTTGTTGGTGCCGTGTTGCAAATACAACTGGATTGTTTCTGTTTTCCTCAGAGTAGCAGCTACCAACAACACAGGACAAAAACATGTTTATTAATTCATTATATCTATAATGGAGGCGTGAAAGCAGATAGAAAAGGTGCCAGGCTGCCAGCCTGACTGGATCAAGAGTCAGCCTTCATTTTCCTGCTCGGTGGCAGACAGAATAGCATAGTGAAAGCAAGGTTTACAGGGAACCAATCTAAATGCTGATGTTGTCATTATTCTATGGCAGGGGTATCCAAACTTTTTCTCTTGGAGGGCCAAAACTCAAACTTAATGGTGGTCTATGGTAAAAACATACCAAATAGCAAATACCTACTGTTATTGTTTAGTATTGTTTTGTTAAAATGCAATATGGTACTCGGATTCCAGGTTCCCTTAATTGGTTGACCACCTTTGCATTGTGTCACAAAAAAGACCACAAACATCTGGCTGGCCAAAGTGAACCTTATAGCGAGCCAACTTTTGGCCTGTTTTATCACTGTTGCATTGTGCAATCAGCATTTACATCATAATGATGCATTAAAGTAAAGACTTGGCAGTTTAAGTAAAAGTATGACAGTATTAACATCAAACTTTAAGTACATGAAGTAAAAGAACTTATCATGCAGCATGATCAATTATTGTTTGTATTATTAAACTAAATCTGCAAAGAAACTGGTGACTTAAGTTATCAAATAAATGCAGTGGAGTAAAAAGTATATCTTTGTCTCTGAATTGTTGTGGAGTAGAAGCATAAAGTAGAATAAAATGGAAATACTTAAGGACAAGTACCTCAAAACTGTTTCTAAGTACAGCAGTTGAGTGTATATACTTAGTTACTTTTCACCACTGCTGAATTGACACATTTTGAACCAAACTTTATCCTCATAGTATTTACTGTATGATGCACTGGCAGTATGCAATAGGTCACAATGACCGTACACCATGCATTTACCATTTATGGCTTCACTCACCCTCTAGCTGATGGAAAGCAGTGCGAAGTTTGAAGTCAAACAAAACATTTCTGGAGCTTGACATACACAATTAATATATAAAACAGCTCCATACTGCTCATCTGTCGTAATTCAAGTCTCTGAATTGATTTAAAAAGAAAGCTATTTAGAGACTTTTTAAAGCTGAATTCTTCACTGTAGCTGCTAAGCTAAAAGCTTTAGTACGCACCCCGTCTGAAGTGGGTGCATGGCTTGTTGTATAGTATAGTATATACTATAGTGGTATATGTTGTTGTTTAGGAGAATGCTTCAACGCTCCAGAAACATTTTATGGACTACAAAATTTCAACTTGAATTTTCACTTGAACTGTTAAATAATATATTCATTCAGACTTTAAATCTGCCATTATTTCATATTTAGGAAGCTGTTTTGTAGCAGAACGTAACCTGATTAAGATCTAGACTGGATTTTTGGGGCTATCCAGCTCATAATTCAAAGTGAGATGCTATGAATTTGGCCACATGAATGGAAAATGCAGAGATTTTAGGAGAGGGATGTGATCCCAGTAGCTGCGACAAGACATAATCCCCCTAAAAAAAAAAAACTAAAACAAAACAGGAACAGAGCTGAATTTCTCTGTGCTGACCCTACCCTTGAGTTTCTGATATTGCTAAATGTGAGATGAATAAATGCTGGTTCAAGGACAGCATCGTCCTGCATACACAACAACGTACAAGCCTTAACTTATAATGGCCTCTCAGCAATGCCAGCTAGAACAGAGTGTCTTGGCCATAAATTCAATTTTCTCCCATGGCCCAAGTAAGATTTTTTCTAAACTGTATTGTACCATAGAAAAATCCTATATATACTGGTGAATAGAAGTACAAAACGCATGCGCTTACCCACATGGGCATTATCAGACTTGTGTGTGCACATGTTATAAATATCTGTGTCAGAGCTGTGGAGACACACAGTAAGCCCTGTTTACTGCATGAAAATGACCTCTAAAGGGCTGCATACCAGCTGCCTCTCTGCATTAAAGCAACAACAATTGGAGAAACTGCAAATCATATTCTGTTAATCCTCCATTAAGTTCCAAAACTGAACAACAGAGCATAAAAATGCCCTTCTCTGTATCCCCATCTCACTCACTGCTCCATTATGTCTGCCCTTATTAGGAGCAAGACAGAGATTTAGTGTAATTGAATAATCTTAGCATATTGCTCAGAGACCTGAGATTAAAAGATAATAAAGGCATTCTGGTCAAATATCAAAACAAGATATGCTTGACTCGCATAAGCATGCCTATATCCCCTTAAGTATGCATTAACACAGATATCCAGATAAGATAGGGGATGTTGCTGTGATATTTACGCCCTCAGTCATTCTTGTGAAGCTTGCAGGCGAACGATGCTTCAACAACTTGTTTACGGGCGGCAGTCTGTATGTGAATAACAGTGCTTTAATATTAAGATCCGAACCAAGCAGCTGCAACAGAGGATAAAAAGGCTTTAATGTATGGATACAGCAAATACTTTTAGTGCTCACTAAAGCCAGTAAGACAAAAAGTCAGAGGGTCCCCACACACTCTGCAGGGGTTCTGTTAGTTTCATGACATTTTAGAGCGGATTAGCTGAAATGACTGAGTGAAAGAACATGTTAACCCATAAAGTTGTGATAAACAATGTCATAATCCACGGCAAATGGGGAAAACAACTTAATGAGGTCAAACCAATAATGACGAGCGCAGATAAGGTCAGCGTTCTGGCTCAGCTTTAAAGCAAGCTGTGTCTATTGTTGTTTGACCTCTGAAGAGTCACTGACAGACAAACCCACATGATCTGCCTCAGGAATTTTAAAGTCAAATTTGCACTCCCTGCACTGGAGTGATGTTGTTCAATGTCTGCTTATATTAGTTTTTTTTCAGGGGAATGTTGGCTGCTTATTCTTTGGCTGCTCTTTTCCTGCCCTGCCAACCGTTCACACACAGATTAGAGCGTCAGTTTTACAAGCATTTCTTGGAGCTGCTCTAGAGGCGGAAATAATCTTACTGTTTGAGCCCAATCTCAGTGGATCAGTTTTAAGAGGCACTGGCAAGTTTGAATGGCAAAACAATGATTAAAATTAAGTGCACTACAACAACATGAATAGAATGTTGCTTTCAAGACAGCTAGATGGCAAGCTAGAACAATTAGCTCGCCTGGATGACAGCCACAGCAGGGTCCTGTCATCATTAGCATGCTTACACGCAAAAAGGCTAGGAAGCCAATGATCACTTTTCAACATCTGTAAGTGTGAAACAATTGGATATTTTCAAGGAAATCTCAGGAAGATTTCCAGCCGTGGTTGTGGTGCAAAAACCTAATATATTTGACAAGAAGTTGGGTCAATCAGTGTTCAGTTCCGATGTTGGGACACCTCTGGCTGTGTTTGTAGCAACCAAAACAGGTATTTTAAGCCAAAAATGATCTTGAGACTTGGGACATCTTTCCAGCATGTTTGTGGCGGGAAAAAAATTATATTTTTAATGGCATTTCTGGATATCTCCTGCCAGGGCCACCAATAGTTTTGCTTGTTATTTTAAGGGTTAGAGATTATTTGAAGCTTTGGGCCTTTCCATGACCCAGTGTCCGGGACAAGTTGCAGGGTGTGTCCCCCTGTTGGCGGCCCTGCATCCAGCCCTGTTTGTGGTAACCCAAACAGGTGTTTTAAGCCAAAACATGATCTTTTTCTTAGCAAAGTGGTTTTTGCCCCTAAACCTAACCAGACCATAAACACAGCTTTGTTACAACATGAAATAGAAAACCTAAAGAGACATAAAGCTGCAACATGTTTCAACATATCCATGGTTTACAGAAACGTACGATTGGGTTGGGCATCGAGGTAAGAAGCCAACATGTAAGACAGACGGGGCTTGAAAGTCATCTGTCCTTTCTTAAAAACATTGTCCGATAATCGCAGGAGACGTGGGCGAAGAAAGCTGCCCTCAGCTGAATTTGAAAGGACGTCTGAGATAAGCTGCTTGTTGGGGAAAGGGTGTAGCCCCGTTTAATGAGGTTATGGGTCAAATTAAGTACTTAAAGCCCAAAGAGCTGATCAGACCAACCTGCAGATGTCTTGTAAACAGTTTTAGTGTGACATTTGAAAATGGCTCACCAAAGTTCTGTGTCATAGGGTAGAATATTATATCTATAATATGATATTTTACTGCATACTAGGAATGCATGGACATGGACGGCTGGTAAATGTTTAGGAATTGTTAAAGCAGAAAGGAGAAGTGGCAATGACGGGAGAAAAGCAATATCCGTTTACAAGGGGCAGCTTTACAGGAGCACCTGCAGCCAACCTGTGCTTAGAGACTGAAAGACATGTCCTCCCAGGACACAGCACAGTAGGCCTCTGCAGTAAGCCGTTGTCAGGCTCATACTGCACAGATGGTTTGTATTTTACTCCGCAGGTGCAGAGACAAATGCTGCCATGCTTTGGAGAATATACATTACAATAGTGCCACTTTTAACAGTTAGAGACTGTGGCGACCAACAACACATGAAAAATTCATGTGATTTCCATTCAAACAATGGAATTTAGCAATTTAGGCTGATACATATGTGAGAAATCTCCCAGCGACAACAAAAATAGACATAGATAGCATGCAGTTGCATAAAGAGTAATGTGATGAGAACAGACTTGCCTTTTCCCAGGTATGGGAGCCTTCCTCTGACAAACAACAGCAATGGCTCCGTCGGCACCCATATCCAGAGTGATGTCCCACAGTAAAGAGTTACTGGGTGTCGCTGTTCGAAAGGTCACACCTTTCTTTACTGTCGCTCTGTGAAAAATCAAAAGCGTAAAAGGTCAAGAATATGGTAAATGGAAGCCCTATACTTATAACAACCAGTGGTTATCTAGTTATCTATAATGTTAACAATTAACCAAAACGTATTTGTTGCATTTTTCTGATCTTATTTTTTTCATTCTTTGTGATGAATGATAGTTTTGATTTATTAATTCAAACAACCTATCCAGGTTGTGATAATAAATCGAACATAGCAAGAATACATCCTCATACAGTATATTAGATATTATGCATTGAATAGTGATGAAACTGAATATTTATTAGAATTAGATGAGCAATCAATCAAATTAAAACAAAAAATGGCAGAAACTGAGAAAGAAAACGTCAAAAACCTGTAATGTACTACCACCCGTACCCCACCCTCATCCACCCTCATGTACGCGTGCATTTCAAACAGAAAAGAAAGCATTGGTCTCTCTGTTCCTCCTTATGTGTGCTCATTATTTAAACTGAACAAATGGATCATTAATTTTCTTGGCTTCTAATTTGTAAATGGGAAGCATTATGCAGCTGAACATGTAAACCTTCCCGGTGGACCTCCCCAGCATAAGCAGCTTGCATGTAGGTCAAATGTTAATGAGATATTCTTCTCCAAGAATTAGAAATCAAGTAAGACCAGCGGATGCATGCACATAAAAAAAAAAGAAATCCAGTCCTCTGCTGCAACAATACTAATCCATATGGTCAACTACTCTCACTAAGTATTGCTCCTTCCTTTGTAAACTCAGAGCTTTGAGACTCCCTGAATACTCAGCAGCAGCTCAGACAAGTTGTCTCAAATAGTTTAGAACAACATCCTCGTGTAATTCTTTGGTTTTCATCTGCATGCAAAGCTGTGTTGTTTATCTCTGAATCTTTGAGATAAACACAGAGTGTTTAGCGTATTATGAGTCTCTGAGGAAGTGTAATCTGTGATAGGAGCAACAGCAATCTGAGCACTTCTCATGCTTTGGGCCGGGTTTTGGCTGAGAAAACCAGGCAAATAAACAGGAGACTTTGCTCCCTGTTCAGCGCAATGAAACAGAACCGTCTACATGCATTATCTCCTTTGTGAAATATTTAAGATGACTACTTAATGGATTTGGGGTGAGTTTTGTGTGAACAAAAACAAAACAAAACTCAGTCGTGCATGAATGTGTGACTCCTCCACATCTCAAATGTCTCGAGTGGCCACTGATCTTAGGAAAGAAGCTTCTGCTGCAGAGCCTGACACAACCTGGTGACTAAAAGAAACAGTTCACCCAACAATTAAAGTTCAGTTATCTATGTTTGTATGTATTATTTAGCATTTCTAATTTATGGATTCAGTCATTATCTTAAAGGAACAGTTCACCCAAAAATGAAAGTCCAGTCATTATCTACTCACCCCCACGCTGATGGAAAGTTGGGTGAAGTTTCATAATCCACAAAAGATTTCTGGAGATTGACAGCAAAACAGTGCTGCAGCATTCTCCCAAACAACTGAAGTAGCTGGAGACTTTTTTAAAAACAAAACAAAACAAAACAAAGTGTTCCATACAGCTGAAAATTATTTTTACAAGATGTTATTTACACCCTGGTTTGACATACAGTTGAGCTTGTGGACAGATGGGCTGCGCACTAACACTTTTAGCTTATCAGCTACAGTAAAGGTTAGGATTTAAAAAGGGTGTAGATAATGTCTTTTCAAATCAGTTATGTTGGACAAGCTGTATGGAGTTTTAAAACAAGTCCCAAGCTACTTCAGTTGTTTCTGTGAACACTGTTTTGCTGTGCAGAATTTTTTTGCAGATGACAAAATTCGACCTGACATTCCATCAGCATGGAGGTAAGTAGATGATGGCCATATTTTCACTTTTGGGTGAATTGTTCCTTTAACCACAGACTGAGCAGTGGAAAGGTTTTTCCTTTTTCCTCTCTCTCAGAAAGAATAAATCTGGCTCATCTTGCAGCATTTGTGACAAAAGCTCAATCAGACAAGTGCAGCACAGGTTGAAGGTCACAGTTAAAAAGGGATGATTGAGTGGTGTTTTTCCCCCCAATGGTGGTTTTAATTTTGTGCCGCTATGACCCGGGAGGCTGACGGTTGTCATCCCAGCTGCAAACAACAGCAGCCGATTTATCTGATTAACAGAGGTTCAACCAGGGAGCAGAGGGCCAAGGGGTCAAAACATCTGGTGCTGTAAACCTGCAAGTCTTTTCGTCACAGCTGAATGCCACCGTTTTAGAGTCAGTGGATACTTGACCAGTGACCATTTTAATTACAAAGTAGGTAGTTCTGTTGAATCCTCTTACCTCTCACTCTGTACCACAGGGATTGCGTACAGCTCCAACTCTAACTTATTAAATCAATGCTGGCTCCAAGCGGCTCCACCAAATGGAGCACAGACAGAAACAAAATACTGTAGGTGGTGCATGGTCTGTGTTAGTAAATGAAACTAGAGTACTGTGCAGTAGAGTGAATAAACAGAGAGGGTCAGCCAGTCCACTGTTATCAGTCAGAAGGTTCCCAGGAGGCAGCAGAGCCAGCAACACAGGGGACCAACACTCAGTCTGAGCTGAATGAACAAAGAGAAATACATACGTGTTTGATGATGAAAGATGAGGTGATAGCAAGAAGGAAGGGGGCTGCACCATGTCAGCCATGTTAATGACAAAACGATGGTGGAAACAGCATGTTAATTATTTCGGTTTCTGCAATTTTCTAATCGACTGAATTTAGGTTGAACTGACATACAAAATGCAGTCTCAAATGGAACATTTCTGTGTGCAGTACCCCCAGCTGGCATGTGATGTAAGAAACCATATTTTCACATCTTTCTACGCTTGGTTCAAACTGGTCATTTGCTAATTAGCGCAAATACAAGCTGAGGCTAATGGGAATGTCATTCGTTTTGCAGGTATTTGGTCATAAACCAAAGTATTGGAAGAATGAAATATTTTGACCTGATGACGGCGCTCGATGAAAACATGTGGGCTCACCAGAGTTTATTCAATTCATCTGGAGGGGGAGGTGAACACCTGAAACAAATTTTGTGTCAATCCATCCAATCGTTTTTAAAACATTTCGAGAGGAATCTAGAGGATCACAAAAATCCACAAAAGTGATGGAACGGGCAATCCGTCCAGTAACCAGAATAAAATGTTGGCATTTGTGCGCTTTTGCAAACCACAGATGTGTTCAAATGTGTGTGTATCATATTGACATCTCTATAATATGTGTCATATCATGTTCATATTATGTGTGAATGAATTGACTTTCACGCCTTGAGGTGGAGGGGATGGTCGTGTCGTTACAGCTGGGTGAGACGACTGCCAAGCGAGAGACCATTGATACAGATAGTGTTTCAACATCTGTAAGAGTGAAACCACTGGATAGTTTTAACAAGAGACCACAGTTGGAGACAGCATTTTAACATTTTCTAAATATGAAACTCAGGTGTCATGATTCTCCAAATCCATGATTCTATTTGATTTTTGATTTGAAATTTTTTCATCACTGACGGCAATGCTCTTGTTAAACTAAGGCTTTTACAGTTTTTATGAGGTGCATTTGAACACACCATTACGTCCCTGTCGGCACTAAGGAACCTAAAAAAGAAGGAAGGATCGTTACGTCACTGAATCTTGCTTTGGTGCCAGACTGTGGTGCCAGTTTTATTGAAGCCAATGGGAGATGCACGAAGAAATACACTAAAACCAAACATATCTTCTGATGCAGAAATGCCTCCAGAAAATGAAAGAACACACTTCAGAGAGTAGGTTAACCACTGATTTCTTTTCCCAAATGATTGACACAGCAGATTATACTGTCAACAAACGGGGCAGGTCCAACTGATTTCTCCTGATGAGACTGCAATTACACTGTGAACAGGAGCCTTTCCCAAACGAAATCGAGGGCCGAACAACATGTCGATAAAATAAATCAGTGGTTGACCTACTCTGAAGTGTTTCTTTCATTTTCTGGAGGTACTCCTGCATCAGAAGTCATACAACGTAGATACTGTATATTGGATTTCCATGTGTTTCTCCATGCATTTTCCATTGACTTCAATAGACTTGTCACCACAGTTTGGCCCAAAAGCAAGATTCAGTGACGTAATGACCAGTCCCAGCACACATATCCTTAGCCGCATAAAGCGATGTGGATTTCAGAGTTTAAGACGTGCACCTGAATGCGCCATGAAGAGCAAATCTGTCAAACTCCAGCACAGACAGACAGCAGGGGAGAGAATAAAAGATAACTCTACTCTCTAGTTAAACAACACCAAAACACGGCAGAGACGCTCAGCAGTTTTTTATTGAATGACTTTGAGTACAAACTGTCAGTGTGGCAGAGTCTTACAAGATTTACTCGCCAAATGGAAATTATGTCCACATTTGGTGCTTGGCGGGCTCTGTTTCTGACTCAGACATACTACATACTACATTTACAGTAGTTGTTTAAACTGTGTACTGGAGTAAATGAGACACGGTATGTATCTGATAACAAATTCTCCAGTGTAACGTGCATGAACTCAGCAGTAACAACACACAATTCTACTCTCTCTACTCTCTCCAGCTGTTGCCACAATGTCAACGACAGGGAAATATGCCACATTAAAACCACATTCATCTGTGAACAGCATAGCTGAATGTGATCTCAGGCTACGTCACTAAGAATTTATTGATCAATAGAAATGACTTGCAGTTTGATCCGGATGTGGACGATACTTCACGACACGATTGTCGATACTGCATTTGTTTTCAACTGCCAAAACTGAAGCCTCATTTCAAACAATTTTTAGATTTAAAATCGAAATCAAGAGACCAGTGTTGGAAACAGTGCTTTAACATTTGTAAGCCTGAAACCTTTTGATGCTTTTAATAAGAGGCCACTGTTAAAGATAGAATTTCAATTTTTGTAAGCATGAAACCACAACATATTTGTAACTGGAGACCACTGTTGGAGTAGTGTGTAACATTTGATAGCGTGGACAATGTCCAGCCATTTTTGTGAGGTGAAATAAAAGTAAAGTTTCAACATATCTGTGGTTTGCAGAAATGTACAATGCCAACATTTATTCTGCTGATTGCGTTGTAACAAATATCAGACATCGCAATCCCTGGAGCTGCTGGCGTGACTCAGAGAAATCTCATGTAATGCATTAAACATTGCACTTGCAAACTGTGCAATATTATTTGGGTTTTTCTTCAACGCTGCTGCCTTCTCCAGCCTGCATTTCTTATTTCTGTATACACTTGCTACTGATGCTGACTATAGAGAACTGTAAGTGCAATGTGATTATTTGCTTTCAATGGGGAGCAACTTTAATCCGACATAATCAATGAGGTAAGCAGGGTGGCTTGTTCAGGTTATTAATGAGAAAATCTGGGGGGACAGTTTTTCTAGTAATGACTTCTGAAAAACATGCGCTGCTCTGATGAAACATCTCTGAACACCACGTGTATTGAGCTGAGTGGAGCAGAGTTTAACTAATAAAAAGTGACAGTAACAAGAGGACTTATCTGAAGCCCCTTTTTTTCTCTCTCTCCGTCCCCCTTGTGTAAAAAGAAATAAAACATCCCCAGCGACTGGAAGAGGCGTTTTTCTTCTGAGTGGTTGGAGAGCAAGAACCAGTGTCCATGGCTTTGGTTAGCAGGCCCTGAGCAGGCAGCGGGCAGGGGGAGGCACCAGGGCAGGGAAGATGGATGGCTGTGGAGACTGAAGGTGACAGTGTGTGCGAAAAGCAACTCTCAGGTGCTGCACCTGCCATCCATCTCACTTCTGACCAGGCAAGGCGTGAGTGGCGCTATTTTTTCACCTTTTACAAGCTCTTCATTCACTCACACACACACATGCATGCATGTAAAACTGCGACTGCACACATGTAAGCTATGACACAAATAGCTGCACACACTTTTAAATATGCTCAAAGCAGACCACATTGGCTCTTGGCCTTTTTGAGTCAATTCCTTATTTTACTTAGTTGTGGAATGTTGTTTTCTTTAAACTTATTTGAGAGATCACAGAGCCATGGCCAACCACAGAGAGTAGAAGAATGAGACATAGAAAAAAGTGAATACCTAATTTAGTGAAACAGAAACTAAATGTGATCAAAGATAGTTATCCTCCGTGTGAGCTACACAGTCTGGCCCAGATGCATTCATCACCAGGCCTGCTATGAGAATGCTACATAGGGTTTGTAATTACTTCCCTGATATAATTTGTGTTCCCATCTTTGGCTTTGTGAATGCAGCACTGTGGGGCCACAGTACCATTGGTGAACCCCAGTGCAATCGGAAACAGATGCAATCGTTAATTATGCAGGCAAATGTCCACCGTTTAGCCAGTCTGATGGCCAGCCATCGGCAACGTGCTTATCGTACTTATGGAGCAGTTTAGGGAGTTGGGGAGACGTTCATGCCAACACTCCTGCCAGATGGCAGGCACCACAGCACTAAAAACGGATGTAAAAGTCCTATTTGTCACACAGATGAATGATTAGGCTACCTAGTTGAAGAGCTCACTGACACGACGTCCTATTGATACAGAGGCTATGGTTTATTTATGGCCAAAATGCTGCCTTTGCATAAAACATAAAACAAGACAAACTCATCTGCTCCATTGTTGACTTTTAAAAGCAGTTAAAGTCGTCAGCTCATGCCTCATGACACTCAACTTCCTGAGCATTAACTAAAGGGATAATCTAATAGCCTTCTTGTGAGTGTGTGATGACGGCGGTACAATACTTTATCTATGACCTTTATCAAACTCTCACTAAGAATGACAGGTTTAATTTGGCTGGAACGGACAGGTGTGGCTTGTCTTTTTCTCAATCGACCTCAAATTTGTTCGTCCCTTGACTCCAGCTATAGACATCAATAACAGGTTTATCATGCTGATGAGAGAGTATTAAGCAAAGCTTAATGGGACATTCAGACAGTGATAAAGCACACAGACAGCTGTTGAGGAGCGGATGCACAGGGCTTGTTAATGTGCTGATAAGCTGGGGGAGGGAAGCACTATGTATGAAATTGAATTTCAGAGTTGGTCACCAATACATATATAATGTGTATGTGTACTATATAGACACAGGTGCCCATCATACAAGTTGAATTACTGCTTTATTTATTTATTTATTTACATTATTACAAGATTGTCAATCTTCCTGTCAAGGAAATGAAAGGAAATGGAAAGAAAGGCGAGTTAAAGGAAAGTGAAGGAAAGGAAAGGAAAGGAAAAAAGAAGAGATGATAATAAAGAGGAGAGTTAAAGGAAAGTAAATTAAACAAGAGGAGAGGATAGAAAGGAAAGGAAAGCAGAAGAAAGGAAAGGAATGGAGAGGAAGGCAACATTCTGCTCTCTGCTTTTTGCTCAGAAACATTTGTGACTGAGAAAATGAATTAAAGCAGCAGTGATTAAAAGTGACAGAATGAAGAGAGGAAATCAGGATTGCTGTTTTGGCTTCATTACCTCAGAATGAATCAAGAGACAGAGCAAAAGAAACCAGCTAATTTATTCAAATTCTTGGTCTTACCCTTTAAAATACATGAATGCACAATCTGTAACACAATTTTATGATCACATACTCCTGGAAATCCAGACAATCCATGAAATGTGGGATGAAACACCTTCAGCTTTCTTTCTTTCTGTTTGGTCTGCCAGAAGAGACCAGGACACCTGAGAGAAATGTCTCTGAAACCTGCCGAGAAGAGCGAGTGCATCCATGCACAGCTGTCCGCTCAATCAATATTTACTTATTCCCGCATTCACAATTGATCAGAGTAAGTGACTGTCTAAGTGAATGAACACAGGACCAGGTGAAAAGGGAATTAATAAACCATGACTGTGTCCTCACCTCCTCACCTCCACTGAAGCATTTACGAACAAGTCAAGGCGGAAGTAACTCTGAAATTATTTATTACGTATTGAACGTGTAGTGCAGTGTTTTCAATCTATGAGGAGAGACTGTGACTATTGTCCAGGAACAAACACACTTTTGGCTCAGCTGCCTTCAAGGACTTTCTTGTAAAGTCAGTTTTTAAAGGAGCAATTCATCCAAAAATGGAAATTCAGTCATTATCTACTCACCCCTATGCTGATGGAAATCCGGGTTAAGATTTGTAGTCCACAATACATTTATTGAGTTCCACAAAAACAAAGATTTGCAGCATTCTGCTAAACGACTGAAGTACAGGGACTTTAAAGCTGCTGTAAGTGTAATTTTCTTATTTGAAAAGGGTTATACAGCTGCATATTCCAACAGTAACCACTGTTAGAGAGTGTTTGGTCAGTAGCCCATGTCTCTCCACCCCCTGCTCAAGCTGCCCCTTCCCAGTTTATCCAATAACGACGGAGAACTTTATTAGTTAAAAAGTTTATTGAATTTCAAATTTTGCCAAACACAAAACGATGGAGAACTTCTTAAAGAGGCGATCCTGTCTGATCAGGAAACATGTAGAGAGCAGGATCCTCCTGTTCTGGTACCTACACTGGCTATGTTGGAACCGGGAAAGCCACCAATTCCAGTATGCCCAGTAACGGCTCTTCTTCTAAACACAAGTGATGAAAAACGCTTGAAGAAAAGAAAGAGGCAAGAGCTGCGTGGTGAAGATTAAGGAGGGGGAACTGCAATACGGACAGGAGGTTAACTAAAAGGACCAGAACGTTTACAGCGGCATTAAAACGTAACAAAACAAACAAAAAAAGCTACAAAAAAACACACCTTTTCAAAAACAACCGAAAAACAACCCTTGCCTGGCGTATTTATAGTCTCTGTAAGCCCTCAGATCCCAAAATGATATGAAAAGACATTATTTCCAGCCTCAATGCACAGTCAAGCTTATGCACCCACTTCAGATCAGTTGTGAGCTGTTAGATTTACAGCCACAGTGAAGATTTTAGTTTAAAGGGGCTCCACGTGACAATTTGCAGCAATTTACATGTATTAATCACTATTTTATTGGCCATACGTGAGCGGATCGTAAAGTGATGTGAAAAATGAGACCTATACAAGCCTGTGGATGATTTGTTTAACTTGATTAATGCTGCTGGACTGTGGATTTCTTCTTGAAGGGCTCAAGTCTGATTCACCACGACAGTCCAAAGGATGTGATTTTATGCACATTCTCAAGTGCCTCGACTCAGTGCCTCTCTCCACGCCGCTAACAGAGAGCAACAGCAGCTAAAGTTAATTTAGTAACTTAGATTAAGAGTCTGCAAACATACACTAACTTTCGGCTCCCAGCACAACACAACACAGGCCCTTTTATAAAGGCTGTAAAGAACATATTTTCAAATCAATTTGGGATCTCAGGGCTTATGAAAGCTTGGATTATAATGCACACGCTGTATGGAGCCATTTTATGTTTTTTACCGCCGCTAAATAGACTGCTGATAGACCCCAATAATGAATAAAAGGACAGATCCAGGGTTGGTTTTTCTTACCTTCTTTAACATTATGGTACAGGAATTTTTTTGACATTTTCATTTTGGTAAAAAAGAAAATTCAGATGTATTTAGGTGGCTGGTATCTGTGAGTGAGTACAAAAGGAGACTGTGGGGCCTTGGCAGATGTATGCGCTCTACTGTGCCATTCTAGTTTCAGTTGTGTTTTTTACCTTTGAAAACAAGTCCCCAGCTACTTCAGTTGTTTAAGAGAATGCTCTAACACTGTTTTGCTGTGAAGCTCCAAAAATGTTTTGGGGAAACTTCACCTGATGGGGGAGTGAGTAGATAATGACTGAATTTTTTTAGTTTTGGTTGAACTTTTCCTTTCAGTCACGATACCTTACTTGAAATCACTCAACAACACAGCAACATGGACATTCTTATGATTGTGAAACTGAACCGCATTTGAAGGAAGGATTTATGACATACTTTACTCATGATTCAAATCTACACACAAACCAAATAAATAACTGAGACATGCCAAAAAACGCATTTCACGCCTCCTGACAGTCCATTATTCACCAGCTAGGAGTAAAGCAGATAATGTCTTGAATAATAACAAAAAAATCAGCCTCTAATCAAGCTAGCGTAAATCTCTTCTTGTCTGCTCTGACAGCTAACCTCGACAAATCTAGCCACGCTGCAACGCCGGTCTCTTTGATCTCCATTGGGATGATGATAATAAAAAGGTAATACGCTGTGGATGACCATGAAAACCAATCAATGAAACGGTGAGAGCAAGAAGGAGGCATTTAATTTAAATCCAGTTTTGAGGTGCCAGTCTCCCATGTTGCATCATTTCACCCTGAAGACTGACAGCTTTTGAGAAAAAGCCATGAGAACAGACTAAATCTTGTTTTTCTCTCTTCCGTTCATTTGTATTGTGCTTCTTCCAGCGGAGGATGAGGCATTGATTCTTGGGAAATATAAAGGAACATTTTTTTAAAAAGATATCTGAGGAAAATTAGCCTCTATTGCCAAGGATGTCACAGAGACCTTCAGAGGAATAATTATTGCTTTAAGATGCCATTACAAATGCTCCCATCTCAGGTCAAACAGGAACATTAGCCAAATGGAAAAAGAGCCTTAAATTAAATTGAGCCATGTTGATAATCCCCATCATCTTCATGCATTCATTGGCTCTCTGTGGGATCTGTGTTATATATAGATAAAACACAGATCCTGAGCATACCCTTTAGAGCAGAGCAACACTGAGTCACTGCTGCACGTGATTCTAGGTGATCCATGTTAACCTCTATGAGTACAACTCTTAATGTCATCAGGCTGTGCTCACTCAAACATTTATTTCTCTAATTCAACTTGAATAACCTACCACAGTTCCAGGAAAGACAGATAACCTCTATCATATTTTCAGAGAAATGCCGTAATCCACGCTAAATCTTTTTTCCTCCAACAGTCCCTTATTTTTGAGGGTGCAGGATTTGAGCAAGAATTACAGAAGAGGACTAATACCGTCAGTGAACAGATTCCCTGCATTGACTTGACTCGTTTATTTGGACTTGAATTCAAATTTCAGGGCCCTCTGAAACAGAGGCAGTACGTCACTTCAGTGTATGGTGATGCATCTTTACATTAAAGCCAGTCTGACCACAGAAAACCAGAGGTGGCAAAAGTCCACACATTCTTTACTTAAGTAGAAGTAAGAAAGTACAGGCTCCGAAATATACTCAAAGTATAAAAGTAAAAAGTGTCCCTCTGAAGGACATTTCTACCGACCATTTCTGTCCAAAGCTAACTGAACCTCACATCATATTAATATAATTCAAAGACTATTAACCTTAAAGGTAGATTCAGTAGGATTTGTCCGAGCCATTCGTAAATGCACCACAAAGATAATTGATTGTTGAGTCTCATTCCCAGCAAGTGAAATACTAACATTTTGGGTTGGTAAAGTGTCCGGAACACAGAAACAAAGTGAGAAAATAAAAAAATCCAGGCAGAAGGCTGCAGGGTCTCTAGAGACAAGATACTGACTCCCCATTCCAGTCTCCCTCTCTGTCTGTTTCCCACTTGTTACATCTTGTTACATCTTTTACATTGTTTTGTCTCGCTGCATCTGCCGTGCATGATATGCACTGATAGGTTGAAATCAGTCTTGTGATGTTGGGAAGGTGGCGTGCAATGTCGCAAAATAAAAATAATCGATAATTCCCCTCAAATGCATGAAAGCTAAAGTAATAAGCCTGTTTTGAAAATATAAGAGAAGGAAGTACAGATATTTGTGTTCAAACGAGGGAGGAAAAGTAAAAATGTGTCAGACAAATAAATAGTTAAGCACAGATACCTGAAAAGTGTACAGTCGCAAAGTATTTGTATGTTTGTAAGTCTTACCTGAGAGTGAAGTTGGTCAGCTGAGCGGAGCTGGCCATGAGTATGTAGAAGGTGGCGATGTCGGTCTTCTTCAGCGGTTTGGAGGATGTTCGTATGACTATAGCATTGCCAAGCTTGAGCCTGGAGAGTGTTGCCATTCCTTTTGGCACCTGCAGAAGACGCACGCTGCCAATCCTCTGCATGGGAGTGAGGGGAACATACTCTGCCTGCTGCTGTGAGCCTCCCCAACGACTTCCATCCACAGAATTACACTTCCCATTGACTTTGGGCTGTGCCTGGTAGTACAGCTCCACAGGGTTCCCAGCAGACGGGTCCTGCCTCTCTCTGCTGGTGCCCTCTGACCCTGGAGCAAACCAGCCAGGCGCAGGAGCCAGCTCAGCCATGCAGGTTCCCCTCTCGCCTCCCATGCCACAGGAGCCCCTCACCTCCTGGGTCTGCCAGAATGCGAACACTGTCACACATGGTAGCTCATCCACAGTTCCTTCTCCCCTGCCCCAGTCCCTCCCCGCAACATAGAAGAGCACGCGCACTTTGGGCTTGGAGGAGAAAACCCGAGGCGTCAGCACAAAGGCCTGGATTTTCCAGTTGAAAGTAGAGACCTCTGGAGCATTGAAGAGCTGCACCGACTGGACAAGATCCAGGGACACAGGCTGCTCTGTGGACATAGTGCCGTAGCTGGCGTTGACAGCTGGCTGGCGACTGGTTCTTAAGATAACGAAGGGCTGCGTGTGAGTCTGCATGCTGGAGTTCCTCATGAAGTCCTGCCCAGCCTCCTTCAGGAAGAGGTAGTCAGCATCTCGCACTTCGTAGTTAACCGGCAAGAAGGCACTGAGTACTGGGCTCCTGCTGTCCAGCAGCTCTTTACTGCTCAAATCTGAAAGGTAAAAATAGAAAATGACACTTATTGGTAAAAGCCATGGGAATATGTGATAGTGCCACATTTCTTATCAGCCAGAAATCTACTTCAAACAAAAAACAGAAGAAATGAATTCAGTTCTCCACTGTGTTTGACACTAAAATGCTCTGACACGTACCAGCAAAGTTCCAGGAAGGAAAAAGTCAGACTAGGCCAACTGAGTGGGGATTCAAATATCATATCTTCATCATCAAATGTTTTCCTATTATACATATGTATCAAACACTGACAGATATTTAATGGAGGAAGGATATTTTGCAGTTTAACAATGAACTTTCTTGTCCAAAATAACATCAGTAGGAATTGAGTAATTATAAATTACCCAAAGCATCAATATCATTATGTTCTGTAAAAAGAGTTTTCATATTGGCTCATAGTGGATAAAATAAGCTGATACCAATATAGCTAATATCAGCTAATAAATTGTATGACTGATGTATCAGTATGGCTCTAGTTGTGGGGGGCTGAACCTTGTGTAAACTAGAATTAGTGGTTGTATGCCTCAACACACCAGTCAAGTTTCTATTCCTGAGTTATAGTGTTGAATAACTACCAGGGCATCTTTTGCAGAATATTATGATGTCACAGTGAAGTTTGACCTTTTGGATATACAATGTCATCACTTCTTCTTTTTATCCTGGTTGACATGTAAAATTGTTTGTCATACTTATTGTATGAATTGTTGAGTGCCAAGAATGTGTTTTGTGAGGTCACAGTGACCTTGACTTTTGACCAATCAAAACTAATCAGTTCATCCTTGACCCAAGTGGACTTTTGTCCCAAACATGAAGAAATTGCCTCCAGGCGTTTCTGAGATATTGTGTTCACAAGAATGAGACGCCATGAGAGGACAGTGACCTTTGACTGCTAAAATCTAATCAGTTCATCCTTGAGTCATAGCAGACATTTGTCCTAAATTTGAAGGAATTCCCTTAAGGCGTTCTTGAGATTGCGTTCACAAGAATGGGATGTACAGATATACGTATGGACAGATGGACAAACAAACAACACAAAAACATAATGCCTGAGGTCACGGCTATCGCCAACGCGGAGACGAGAAAAAAAGGCCCTTCACAAGGCTATTAATATTCTCACTGAACCTTCCTCACACAACGTGATTAAACAATACTCTCCCCAAAAAAGTCAGAGAAAAGACAAATTACAATAGAGCTAAAAATTGTTAATCGATAAATTAATTGGCTATTTTGATGAATAATTAATCGATTTGAGGTAAAAAAAATTCTTGTTTTATAGACCAAACAACTAATGAATTAATCAAGAAAAAAATTGATGAATAATGAACGATGAAAATAATTGTATTACAAAACCCTTCCCCATTTTTGTCCCCTTCTCCACCATCTCTTAATTTTTGTTCAGGTAGTTAATCACGTCGCAGAAAGATAATCTCAAAAGATTGTGACGACATTTCCTGTCAAATTTACTTTTCAAACCTTTTCAAAGTCGTATTTCCATAGTTCACTTCCACTGCCCCACTTTTACTTCTCTCATGGATGACCTGCTTTCTCTATATGGGGAGTAGAGGTGGGATCTGATACATCTGGCACAAGGTGGAGATCAGCCATCACAAACTGGGATTAAAATGGCTTTTCAGATTGTCAGCAGGCTGTGAGTACACGGCAGATCCTCCATGAAAAACAAGTGTGGTTGAGCATAACTATGTGAAGTAAAAGACGATGTTTCTATTGAAAATGTAAAGCTATCTAAAAAATATTGTCTATTTGACACTAAAGTGTATTCATGCGTCAGTTGTTTCGTGTTGGACAGTGTAGTAGTACAACGATTAAAACAGTTACTGTCTGACTGTTAAATACTGATCACAAGTGCATTGAATGACCTTTTCATGAGTGAGTAAAAACAAATCAACAGCACAAATATTCTCTGATCTGGTTTAAAAGCTTAATGGTGAGTGTTTGCCTCAGAGGAAGGGGTCACTCGGCCATCATGTGTCCTCATTAAACGTCCATTTTGATAGAATTATGAAGATTATAGCAGCTGACCCGACCGTGCACTTGTTTATCTGGTGGCTAATTGCCCTACTTGGTGAATGAAGGAAAAAACACTGGTGTTTACTCTGTAGATTATGGCAAAAGGGAAGAAGCTGCATTAGCATAGTAAAAAAAACAGCTTTAGACATAAACAAATCATCATCCCACAAAACTCACAATGTCTGACGACAGAGAACATATCTATATCCATACACCCGTGGAAGATTTATGAAGTGATGATAAGCTGTAGAGCTGTAAGTCACTGAAATATTAATAGTTATTTATCCATTGAGGAGGGTTTGAAGCTGTCATTATCAGTCGTCATGTCCCTTATGGTTGCTGGCATTTGACAGGTCTGTCTATCACGGTCCCTTCTGCTTTTTCATCCTCGCTCATCCACCTCAGCAAAGAGCCCGTCATGATGGCCTGACAGTTCACACAGCCATAACTACACTGTGCGTCACAATCATGTCAACCGAGCAGCCCTCGGAGAAAGACAACAGAGACGTCGTCTTTTTCCTCTCGTCCACACACGGACAAGAGTGTCAGTCATGTTCGCAGAGTGGGCAACACTCTGCATGAGAGACTTGAGCTGGGAACGTGGCTGTTCTGGCTTAGCCTACCAGTGGCCACAGTGACAGATGTGCTGTTTAATACCAGGGCTGGCAGCAGCTCTGGCTGGAGTGAATATAAACTGGCTCACTGTCTCCTGCAGGGAGAATGCATTGCCAATGTAGCAACAAAGTACTTCACATGCAAGCTCATCCCTTTTACAGTCGTGTTTGATGGGTCATCTGTGCTCTTCCTGTTATTTCACACTCTTTTCATTTAAAAAAAACCCAAAGGAGACAATTTAAATAAATGCATACTGTAAGCAGTCCATGGGCAGGATAAAATGTTGGCACTTAACATTTCTACAAACCAGTGATTCGCTACGTACCATATTACAAACAAAACATGTCATTTCACATTCATACTTCATGATTATGAGCTAACATTCATGTCTGAAGGTGGAAGTGAAGCCAGTGACCGACTAGGAGATATAACTTCAACATTTGCAAGTATGACATCCAGTTGCAGTGAGGAAGAACAGATATTTTTGACGGAAAGTCAGGAAATCTCCTGCCCTGTTTGGGTCAACCAAACAGGATGGTTTTAACGAGACCTCGGAACGATTTCGAGTTGTGTTTGTGGCAAAAAAATTAAAAAAATATATATTTTTGACGGGAAGCCAGGACATCTCCAACCATGTTTGTGGCAACAGAACTGGGTGTTTTTAACAAGACCTCGAGACATTTTCTAGCCATACTAGAGCGAAAAAAAAAACATATTTTAGATGAGAAGTTTGAATATCTCCAGTCAAAGAAAAGACGTTTGATGAGACGTCGGGACATCTCCAGCCGAGTTAGCTGGGACAACACTGGGCGGTTTTAATGAGACCTCCAGAGGTGTTTGTGGCTAACAAAAACATTCTTGTTTTGACGGCACATTTGGACATCTTCAGCTGTGTTTGTGGCAATCAAAAACAGGTGTTTTAAACCAACACATGATCTTTTCCTGGCCCTAACTAAGTGTTTTTTGTGCCTAAATGTAACCAGAGTATAAGCACAGCGTTGTCACAAATAAAATTAAAAATTGAACCTAAATAAATGCACAATTTCAACCCAAAAAAATGTCAAGTTTCAACATATCAGTGGTTTTACAGAAACACACACTGACAACATTTATTCTGGGGACTGGGTTGCTATAAGACCAAGTCTATTTGTGAAGGCTGTGGCAGACTTTTCTGGCACAGTTTGTTTATGACTCATGGGCTAAGATATGTATCCCTCTCCTCTGCCAATATTTCAGATTTTTAACAAGTAGCCAATGTGAGCAAAACTCTTCTTTTTTGGTCATCTCATCGTGATGACAGTTCTGCCCTCAGCTGATAAACATGAGAGCAAATCCGCTGTACCAGCTGTTCCAGCCTCTCAAATCACTCATTTTGAGGACCCTGAGCTTCGCTCCCTCCTTGGCCGAGTCAGAAAGCATCAGTGTTGCCGTGTAGATGCTACAACCGCCTCTAAAAGCCACCTCTCCAACACTGCTCTCCTGCAAACTGAACATGTTCAATGCCTTGTTGCTTTAATTTATTTTTTACTCTACAGTATGTAGGTTAAGTGCTTTCTCTGTGGAGAAAAAAACACAAGATTCCCTTTATGCCAGGGTTTAAATCACATGATGTTAATCAAATCTTTGTTCATGCCTCTCTGCGTCCAAATGAGAATGCCCCCTGTATGAAATTAGATAAAGGAGTTGTTTTTTTATCACATTATTTGAAACTAGCACTGAAGCACCATTGAGTGGTCAAAGAAAGTAAGCTTCAGGTACTGATTTTCTTTGCAAACTGAATATGTGTCTTTTTGAAATAGAAATTTTCATGTGAAAAATATTCCGCAGTTGTGCTGAGATGTGTTTTTCTGTCTGGTCTATAGTGGCCCTGAAGGTCACAAAACACAATATTTTAGAAAACATAACAAGATTTCAGAAGACAAAACACCATTTCACCAAACACACTGGCATTTTATAAAACAGAACTACATTTCAGAGTTTTCAGTGTTTTTCTAAAATGTCGTGTTTTGATCCTCAGGGTCACCGTATTAGCCACAATAAGAACTTTCCAGCCAAGCAGTAAAATGCAAAAAGAAAATAATCCTGGTACTTAACTCTGAAAAGTGTGGTACTGTCCCTGAAATGTGTTCAGTGGTGTATCTCCAAAGTTTACTTTGGGATTGAGACTTACAGATTCATTTCAAAATAATTTTCCTCATCACCAGTTTTAATAAAAACACGGTTTTATCAAATGAGCTACAGTTTGCCCTGGAGTTTGTTTCAAGGCTCTATATTAGAATCTTTAGGCATGTCAGCTAACTTATTCTCAGTGTGCTTGTCTTTTTGCATTTTTTCTTCAGTTGTAATCAATCTTTGTATTATTCTATTAAAATGCACAAAGCCCAGGCAAGCCCTTTGAATTCTAATGTGCAGTAATGACTTTTACCATATGTGCGAAACAGCTTGCAGAAGTGAGTCGACTCCCAATAGCATCACAGAAGACAACAGTGGATGTCTGCATTTTAATCGGTAATTGGGAGAATAAAAGGGTTGTTTGTGTCTTAAAGTTTCTCTTTCCTGGGAAGGCTTTTGAACATTTTTATGGGTCACATATCGAGGAATAAACTAATTACAAAAGCCTTAAAATGTTGGCAGTGGCCCAGATGCTAATGAACTAATTAAGCACCTGTAACAGACAACATTCTCTGTCTGGTGCTGATGTTAGGACGATGTGTTCTTATCTTTTGACTCTTAATGAAACACCAAAAAGTCTCAAGCGGATCGGTCTGCTTGCTCATAAATAGGTTGTTAAATACAACGATTTGAGTCTTTTGTGGAACACTTAGACACTGAGCAGTCATCTTAGGAGGTAATGAGCAGGGAAGACAAGCTGTTAGTTCTCCCAGGATTTTCTTTTTTTTAAAAAAAAAAAGCTGCAAAAGTATTTTTCAGCATTGTAGTTAATTATCAAAGGTCATGTTGAAAGTGGGATCCAAAAAGATCTGGAAGACATCGTGTGTTGGAAAGGTAAGCAGTGCTACAATGTGGTGTCTGCTATTTGTGTCTAATTGGAGCATTGTGGTTCCAATTAAATGAGAATTCACAAAAAAATTTGAGTTCAGAAGTTGTGCTCTCAAATTTTGGGGTTGTTCCAATGAGCACAATGCAATAGAAAGATCAGTTGTTAGTGTTAGAAGTATATTTAGTTTCTGATTTGTTGTCATGCCGTTTACCTCAAGTTATGATGGTGAATTATGTGCTTAAAACGGTGTACCCAGAGCAGGGTAAATGTTAGACTACAGCACTTCTTATCAGTCAGATCTCACGAGGCGCAGTCTTTACAGCATTTTCTCATCGTCCATGCTGTTGGAAGTGCTTGATACAAACATATAAAGATGATGTAGTACTGATCATATAGCATGTAATGCTCTGATGGCCTGAGTAGTGAGAGGGTGGAAAAGATAAGGAGAGGGAGGGAGAGGGAGAGAGAGAGAGGCTTAAGCTTGTGCAGTGATTGGTAGGGATTGCCATGTTCATGAGACTCTTAAAGCTGCTTTAAAAAATCTGTTTTACCACAATTTCTCCATTTTTATCATCTTTTTATCCACACAAATCAGCCAGCCTTCATTCCCTGGAAATAGCCATCTACAAGGCAGTTATAGGCTTTAGAGTAAATGCCTTTGTGATGTGCTTTTTTCTTCTTTTTCCATTATAAAAGTTTGGAATTTAGATTGTCTGCTTCTTTTTTGCCTTGCTGTGAAAATTGGGTTCCCTGGTTTTCCAACAGACACTCATAAGGGAAAGTAATACTTTAAAAGTGAAGCAAAGTACTGAGCATTAAGGCCAGCACGAGTTGTAATATAACCATCAAGTCTGTTACTCCTCACCAATTTCATCCTGAATGTTTTATATCCCACTCACTGCTGTGACACCGCTTTGCCACACATAAGACACAAACGGTATGCTCATGCTACGCTCACTGAACGCTGTATCACTGTGGAGTGGGATGTAAGTTTGTGGCACAAATGAGGACATTTATATATTATTTAGACTTCTGGAGGAGGTTGTTTCACTGCAGGCTTTGCTGAGTAAAGGCCAACCTCCCATCAGTCGCATGTGCACAAGAGGGACATGCAAAAAGCCCATTGGTTTCAGCTGGTTTAATGAGCTGTGAGCTGTGTGGACACAGTATAAACACTTAAACAGTGAGAGTCCCAAGAGGCTTCAGGTTAATACATCGCGCTTTGGCTTATAAACTGGTGTTGTACTCGTCCCTGATGGGCAGTTTAGATTTAAATGCAACGCAACGCACAACCAATTACTCTCAGGACACTTACCTTGTGTGAGAACTGCTGTAATTGTTGCAAAGAATATGTGTAAGATCCTCCAGCTCTGATAGTAAATGCTCATTTTGGCACCCGGCGCGGCTCGCTGTTCCAGACTCGTTCCCAGTGTCCGTGGTTTGGTCTCGTTTCAGCAGAGTATGAAGCGGATCGTTTCATCCATTTCTGCAGTTCGCATGCTTAACATAATCACACCTGTGGGAGTATAAATTGTAGTAATCCGTTCTGCACGGAACACGGACAGCGCATCGAGATGTGTTCATCGGCAGATTGTGCGTAAAAGTTGTGCGTAACGATCCTGGAGATGTCCCTCCTGAAGAGTCCGGTCAGGAGATGTGGGAGTCTCAAGCTGAGTCTGTGTAGGAGAATGTCTCGTTTCGATCGATGTCAGCCTAATCAGCGAGTTGTCTCAACAAGTCATCCAGTTTGCGCGGTCTCCCTCTCTGCCTCCGCGGCTGGGACTCTGTGGTGTTAAACGGCTGTTAGCAGATCACTGACTGTCTTGTGCGCAATCCTCAGGGCACTGAACTCATCATCTGTCACTGTTCATCCGCTCAGGAAGCCGCGTCCATTGCGCTGCTGGTAGGATTAACCCTGCGTTGGTTTAAATGTCAGGTCGGAAGAAATGATCAAGCGTAATGTGACTGCTGATTTCTGATCACCGAATCTCTTAATGTGGGATTTCATTGTATGTGGATCCAGAGTGCAGTGAAGCCTGCAGTGTTTGGACATTATGGAAGATAAACTTTCAAACTGGACGCATGGACATGATGGATGTCTCTCAGATTCATCTTGTGTCTTTATGATGTAGAAATATTAAAAGTAGGATTAAACAAATACAAATAAAAGAGAAAAGTATTTCCAGTGGTAGAAAATATGAATCAATACTTTCCTATTTTTGTTCCACTTGATAATTCTCTAATGATGGAATGATTTTCTAATTTACATACACTGCATCACCACACAATTTGGAAAAAGAAACTTTGGCTTCCCCTGAATTTCCATAATTCCCTACAACATCATTTCACTCAGTTTTCTGCCTTGTTTAACGTCTAACTTTTTTATTCTTTACCCCAAATTATGGCTGATCACTTGCAACCTTGTCAGACTTTGTCTGATAGAGTGCATGGGCTGTAAAAATCACAATCCAACCAGGGCAAATCAGGCTAATTAGGACCTGATTTCATCACACTTACTTCATTACTATTGTTCATTAAAAATTTAGAGATTGGTTAACGATGAATCTTCTCTTACATTATAAATATAACCAAACCTTGAACCCTTTTTTTTTTTTTTTTTTTTTTACATATTGTTTATCAAAGAATAGATCAGCTTTAATTCCACTGCTATTTAAAATGTAATGAGCTCTGAATGTTTGAGTGCATCAGGCTGGTTTTTAGTGCCCTCTGATGGTTAAGAGGAGTTTTCATGTCAGTAAAAGCAAAGGTGAGTGACTGACTTCTGCTTGCAGCCCAGTTGCATCAGAAATTAGAAGGTTTCAACACATTTTTGCTCATTTTGTTAAAAGAGAACATGATGAGTAGAATTTTTATTCATGCATCCATCCACACTTTCTGTTTTAGAATGTTTCGGGAGCAGGGGCAGATTTCAGCAGAATGAAATCATGAAATGGAAACAGAGTATTAATATTTACAGCTCAGTTGTAGAACTCAGTGACTTCTTTTACTTCAACAAAAGTTACTTGTTTGCAGACTTGTGGAGCTAAATGTAATGGGACTTTATTGACTAATACAGAGGATTAACTGACATATCAACACACAGTGTCTGTGACCAAACCTCTCAGTATCTGGAGACAGGAGGAAGTTGCTTCAAGCTACTGCTGTGAGCTTATTTGAGCTCCTCCCTAGCACTGCAGCACTGTGATAAGCAGCAACAGCAGCAGCAGTATCTGTGTGTTGGGGTTGCTCCAGTATGCTGTAGCGCTGCCGTAGGATCATTTAGATCCCTTCCTATTTACCTGCTCCTCACACACACAGAAACAGCAACTATGGTGTGTGTTAAGAAAGGCTGAGAAGATTTAGCCCCCAAATCTGGTGCTGAAGTTGTTGTGTGAGCGGTGCAGATACACCCTCAGTGTTGCATGCACATTCATACTCACTGACACAGAACTAGAGACGTTATGAAGAAGACATGAATGCCTGTCATACATGCATACAAATACAAATATTTCATGTGATTCTGAAGGCTTTGATAACTGAAAGAACCACATTTTTCCTCTGCTGTGTAAATTAAACAGGTATTGGCAGCTGAATGGTTGAGTAATCTCCCCACCGAAACATGCTCTTGTAAGGAAACTGCCTTTTTAGTCACCTGATGTAGCACATAAGTTGAATCACTTGTCAGACGTGTCACACATTCACCCATCATTTAAGATGTGCAAAAAAAAAAAATCTCAATTGTGTGACCTACCTCTATAAGAAGCATTCACAACAGCTCGCAGGTGCAGAGACAACATCTGGTGAAACCTGTCAAGAGTATGTTTTGAACACTTAAAGGACAGAGAAACAACACAGGCCTCTGGATATGCAAGTTAGGACGTTGACATAGATGGATGTCACAGCAGAGATGTGTTAGAGTGGGGAGAGTGGCCATAAAGCGGTGATAGATGTGAGTGCCAGGAGCAAGGGAATGTGTTTTCAATGTACATCATCCTTCTGTTTGACAGATAGAGGTAGCTCGTGCTGAGGTGCATTTAGCGACACACGAGGCTCTAATGTTTTCATTCTCATTTTCATTGCAAACTCAGAAAGTGAGTGCACTCAAATTTACATATATTAACAACAACATTGTAACTAACCATTGAAGGTTGAATATATAGAGTCATGTTACTGATTTCACAATAGGCATTTCTGCTGGTTATCTGCTTAATTAGTTTTTAGCAATAATGTACACTGTGTGATAATAATGCAGTTGTAAAAGTTGCTAACCCTTCAATGAATACTGAATTTCTGACTTTCTAACAGTCAGAGACAACAGAGATCCTCAGTGTTTTTCATGCAGTAGCCCCCTTCTTCATATATTGTAAAAAATTGTTGTTAGAATATCCATAGACTTGGGATAATAATACAGAAAACTGGCCACTTTGCTTCAATAACACGTACTGTAGTTAGCTGATATGGATAGACGTTGATTTGGCATACGGTTAGGTTAGCTTGCTCACACGATTGCACGAGGAACTATCATCATTTTTTCATCGCAAATTTATCATTGTTAAATTATGTTGAAATAATTTTAATGTATGTTTTATGAGACAAATACATTTTTGGGAAAATACAAAAAAAAGGGTTAGGGTTACATTTTTCCGTGCCCCTGCAGTAACTCTGAGAACCCCTAGGGGTCCCCTGCTGAAGACCCAGGTAATAAGCCGGTCAAGTCTGCTGTTGTTATGTTGAAGGAAGTTCAACATTTTGATATTTATTTTTCATCTTCTTGACGAGAGTTATATTAGATAATTAATACCTCTCTTATAGTTGTCCCTTAGCCAGAAGTTAAAGCCAGTAGCTTGTTAGCTTTACTCTGCTTAGCGTAAACAGCTAGCTTGGCTCTGTAAAGGTAATAAAACCTGCCTATTTTTTTTTATCTGAAGTGCTAAAAGACAATTTAGATGATTATACGTCTGTTTCTTTGAGTATCCTGTGGTTGCTTTGCAGCTAGTTCTGGCTTTAGATGCGCTGGCTGCTGTTTCCGCCTATTTCTAGTCTTTATGCTAAGCTAAGCTAGTCGGTTGCTGGTTGTACCTTCATATTTTCTGTACAAACATGAAAGCGGTATCATCTAACTCTTGGCAACAAAGCTAATACACATACTTCCCCAAATGTCAAACTGTTCCTCCAATAATTAGTAAATGAAAAAAAGAGAAGGTACATGGACACAGACAATTTAGAGGAGTTTTTTCTTAGGAACTTAAAAAACAAGCTAAAAGGACAAAGTTGGAGGAGAATAAACACCAGCTTAAAAGATATTAGCAAACCACAGTTGTTCTTATTGATGAATTATTACATATTTGTTAAGCTTTACCAAATGTTTATCAGCAGCCAAAACACAAGAAAGTAGTACCACTTTTTAATCTTTCTATGTTATTGTGAGCCTTTAGAACCCATGAAAACAGATTTAAACTTCTCAACACTGTGCCATTCCTTACTGTGAAGTGTGTCTGATCTTGAAAATTCATCTAAAATCATGTATCTTGAATCGTAGCTAGCCTGAAAGCTTCACGCTGTTGTGAAGTTGTAACTTATTTGAATTGACAAGGTTTTTTTTAGTTAACTTCTGCTCAGTTAATTTATTCAACACCTCTGCATATATGGCTCAATAGTCAGACCTGCTGAAGGTGTTTAATTAACTCAGAAGAACCCTGGCTGGCATCACATTGAATTTTAACACTAATTATTTTTCTAAATGCAGACTTGGAGTCCTGTACACTAGGCACGTGATTGTACAAAATAAGACACGACTTTAGAAGAATCGGTAACACACAAATAGACCTTGATAGCAAATAAGTGTCTATAGGCAACCGGGGAGATCTTGTGCATGGTGTGATGGTGGTGGCTGTGATGGAACATGGGAACACTCAGCACTGCAAAATGAAAATAATGCAAAGTATAAAATCTGACAACTACACCCACTTAAGCTTCAGATCAAACAGAGCTGCGTTAAAACCGTGTCAGTCACTTCAAGCAATTACAGTTAGGGTGCTCCCGCCTGCACTTCAGGCTCCATCTATACTTTCTCACCCCATAAATCTTCAAAGAGTTTACACTGTTCAAACTGCGATGAATAACGAGCCCTCTACTATACCACTAAAGCACAGATTTCCTTTATATTCTACAGTGGATAAAACAGAAATAGACAGGTCTTTGATATGCTGGAAGGTCCTTCCTATTAAATAACAGAAGGAATGGCTCGTGCGTCCTTAATAGGAGGGAGGCGTCTGGAGACTTTTTCATATTACAGTGCAGTAGAGGCCTGCTCAGCCTCCACTGCACTCCCACGCAAGTTGCTGCTCTCCAAACATTAATAGCAGGTCTGTAAAACTTGAAAGCTGGCATACAAAGCAGAGACCTGAGCAAGCACGAGCTCAAATACGCCCGGCAGCCTGATCTGTCTTTATTTCCCTGCAGGGTCCTAGAGGCGTACAGTTTAACTCTGCGCTGATGTCACCAAGAGGTAGATGCAAATATGTTTTACGCTTGACCATCCCAGTGATTTTGATTATAAGCTGTCTGTGTTAGATAATTTACAGTCTTTAGAAGTAGAGAGTGTGCATTGGTGTGAAACAGAGATGAAAGTCTTGCCAACGTTCTTGACTGCAAATAGTGATGCTTCCAACTGCAAACTTGCTTATTATTGAATGGCATACCAATGGTGCTTATTTCCAAACTCTTGTGCAGAGACGTGCTGTCTGCAGCTTCCTAATCCAGCCCAAACTGGGCCATGAGAGACAGCTCTCCATGTTTGGGTTGAATACCCCCAGGCAGCCGAGGAAGAGTTTGTTCAGCCTAATCTCCACTGTGTGATGTGTGACTTCTTCCCCTGCTGTCGTACTCATGTAATCTGCTGTTTGTGCCACTTTAAGTCCGGGCTGTAGCGAGGGGTTGAAGCAGGAGACTACATGATGGGAACTGTCATCTCCGTCCCATCGATGGGTGCTGCCAGTATCCTGCTAATCCCCGGAGTAATCCCACCACCACAACAGATAAATCAGACACAGCATGGCAGGCAGGACAGGGCTCTGCAGCCCTCTGCACCAACAGTATATACTGTGGTGTACGCACACATGCACGTGCACACAGTGTTAACACAACCACTTTACATGAAAATTGGCTCTCACGCATGATTGATGACTGAATTGATGTTTACATGTCTCGACAAATAAGAAAAATGTGTGAAGCAGCTGTGGATTGCTTGTATTTTGAGTGAAACTGAGTCATTTTCTGTTAAGAAAAACAAATGACTCAAACCGAGATGTGTGTGATTGAGATTCGTGACATTTGTCATGTTGTTCAAAACTTGTTGGTAAAAGGGTTGGTGAGATATTCCAGAAGCATTTTTTGCAAAAAATAATAATAATAATCTTTTCTATTTACTGTCTGAAGAAAAACACTAAATATTGGATGTAATTTTTTTGAAAGAAATTCAGGTAAATTGATCAATTCTCAAGGTTCTTCTGAATCAAGTGATGTATTAAGCTTAAGGCTGACTGCTAGAGGAGGGTAGGAAAAACAAAATAAAGAGAGTCTTCCACAAGGCGAGGCGGATGTATTGCTAAAGCTGTTAGCAAGCTAATTGTAAACGAACGGAAGAGAAAATGCTGCCAAATTTTCCCAATACTAACATGCTTGACAGCAGTGAGTACTAGGAGTGTCATGATTCCCCCAAATCCTCGATTCGATTTGATTCTGGATCTTTTTCTTTTTTTCTTTTTTCTTTTAGCACAGATGGCAATGCCATTTTTAGACTAGTCTAGTGTAGGATCATTGGTTTTATGCCATGATAACTCATTTTTTAATTCTTAGATGGTCTACATGATATCATGAGTGAAAAAATATCCATTATTTGTTTGCAATGTACCAGATTAAGGCCTTATTGTCAAATTTAAATAATTTATTAACAATATAAATGTAACAATAACTTGTTTCACCAGTCCATTGGAAACTAAATGTAAACAAAAGAAGAGAAGTCATGGAGGGTACCTGCAATCTAGTGACGCTCTTTTGTAACTGCAGATGTGAAGCGTGCACATTTAATGTAGTGTACTGTGATGGTCATGTAGCTCTGTGTTGCTCTGGAGGTCCAGTAATCTGTCGTTAAGGCCACTAAATCTGCACTGCTCAGACCTCCAATAACTTTTTCCTTCACATTATCATACATGGAGGGCAACACCTTTGTGGTAAGATGCGACCTGCTTGGCATTTCGTTACATGGTTCCAGTACCAGAGTTTTCCACCACCGAATAAGGTTGCATGTCTGATGCTACAAATACCCCTATAGCGCTAGTTATTACTTTAGGGAGGGGGTTCAAGTTCAGCTATGATAATGTGTCTCCTATATCAGCAGTTGCCATGGTGTCTTCTCATTGGCTGCAGCTTCAGGTTAGAGGAGGTAACGTTAACTCGACACACTACAACATGCTGTGTGTTTTTTTTCCCTCTTGGCACGGGGGGCGTGGCTAAATCCTCGATTCCACTTCTGATTTCGAAGGTCAATTGTGACGTCATTTCGATCAATATCCGACTCCCCTAGTATCCCCGAGTATTAACAATAGTCATATTTTTTGTTTCCATTCAATATCGTAATGTTTTTTGTTACACGTGAGTGTTACATGAGGTATGGATGACAAGAATGCGCATATGCACAGTACACAGCCTCTGAGGCCTGAGGTTAGCGGCTAACCTAATAGCACAAAGCACACAACTACAGCCGGTAGGTAGCCTTTTTGGATTGAGGAACTTCACAAAGGGTTTTTTGCTTGTGTTTGTATGATTGTGGTATTTAACAGAGTTGTTTGTATTTATAGGACTAAAAAAGCTAAGAGAGCTCGTGGAACATGGTGAATGAGCCACTAACATATTTCTCTCAGCTGGCCGGAGAGACGCATGACATTGTTCGAGGACTGTCATTGAAACTAACCCAAGTTTTGATGTCATAGCTCTGTGACTCATGTCTGTGTTGTTTCTGGATCATAATTAATGTTCCTCCATGATTATCATTTCAACTTACAAAACAGCTCCGAAAACCAAATATGGAGCAAGCTGTTGTGGTTCACTGGTTATTTTCAGTTTCTGATCAGTTTTCGGTCACTGTATGGTTTAGAGAACAAAAGTACTTGGTTAGGTTTAGGAAAATGTGGTTAAAATATACCATTTTACAACGTTAAACAGCTGTTTGAGAGGCTAAATGTGTGTATTTTAATGGTCCTTTTATCAAGTCACAAAGCTATGACATTACCAAAATCATGATTGGTCTTGTCATGATTCTAGTATTGCTTCTGTGGTTTCCTTTCCTTTATGTGTCATGTTTTGCTTTTCATTTCCTCCCATTGTTTATTTCCCGCCCTTTTTCTGTGTCCACCTGTGTCTTGTCTGTAATCAGCCCTTGTGTGTGTATATAGTGTGTGTGCTCCATCATTACCTTTTTCCGTGGACTTTCTCAACACCCCCAGCCTCAGCTGTCAGCTCCAGTGTATGTTAGCCACCAGCTAGTTAGCCTCCTGTTTGGTCTAGTGTCTGCTAGCCTGTGTAGTGTCTGTTAGCCTCCTGTTAGCCTCCTGTCAACTCCAGTGTCTGCTAGACACCCGCCTGCTAGCCTCCTGTCAGCTCCAGTGTCAGCTAGCCACCAGGCTGCTAGTCTCCCCTCAGCTTCAGTATCTGCTAGCCACCAACTAGCTAGCCTCTCGTCAGCTCCAGTGTATGCTAGCCTCTCATCAGCTCCAGTTTCTGCTAGCCACCAGCCAGCTAGCCTCCCGTCAGCTCCAGTGTCAGCTAGCCACCAGGCTGCTAGTCTCCCCTCAGCTTCAGTATCTGCTAGCCACCAACTAGCTAGCCTCTCGTCAGCTCCAGTGTATGCTAGCCTCTCATCAGCTCCAGTTTCTGCTAGCCACCAGCCAGCTAGCCTCCCGTCAGCTCCAGGGCCTGCTAGCCCCCAGCCAAAGATTTTCTCTAAGCTGACGGGCACCAAGACTGTTGACGCCTCCAACAGGCCCCAAGTGTTTCCTTTCTGGGAAACCTGCCTAGCTTACAAGGTTTCTCCCCTGAAAAAGCACCCAAAGACATCCAGACTTCCTGACATCTGGTTCCCTGGTCTTCTGTTCCTTGCCGCTGCCCAGGTGCTCGTCTTCACCGCTGCCCAGTGTCTTAGAGCCAAGCCTGCCCTGCCCCAGCTCGGCAGCCCGGCCGACATCAGCCAGTGGTTCCCAGACTCCCAGCCATCCTCCAGAGGGCTTCCGCCTTTGCCACCGGTCTCCTGCTCGGCCTCTAGAGGACTTGTTATGTCCCTCGCCCCAACCTGCTGGTCACCCCCGGTCTGTATCGGGGGGCGACACCCATTCCGAAGGACCGCCATTCTGACCGGGTTATGGTTAGGGTTATGGTTTCAGGTTCAGAATGGCGACCTTTTTTCAAAAATAATTAAGGGCCGGCATTCTGAAACAGGAAATTGAACGTTCGGAATGGCGGCCCTTCAGAATGTCCCTCACCCTGACCTCCTGGTCGTCCCCCGGATTTGTTCTGTCCCTTATCCCCAACCTCCTGGTTGCCTCCTGACTGGTTCTGTCCCTCCTCCAGAGCCCCTCCACCCACCCAGCTTCCTTTGGACTTTTTGTTTTGTTTTGGTTGCTCTGTTTTTGTGTTTTTTTTTTTTTTTAGGACATCTGGTAGCTGTCCCTTGACAGGTACTGTCATGATACTGGTTTTGCTTCTGTGGTTTCCTGTTTTATTATGAAGTTTTATCCTCATGATTTGACCCCCTTGATTTTTGGATTCTCAGCTTTTTGTTTATATCAAGTTGGCCTTTTGTTCTCTATCCTGCCTCCCCTTTGTGTTTTGCATTCGGGTCCTCACAACTTACCTTACCACTAATTGTAACAGATCTGTTTTTATGATGGCCGAGAGCAATTTTAATTATGATGTTCCTGGAGCAACACCATCATGGCAAGATCAGATTTTGCACATATTAAGGCAGTGTACATTCATGTGTTTTGGAGGAGTGGCTCTGGCGGTGAGGTTGAAGGGAGGGGTTGGGATTTTTTTGGTTGAATACTTTCAAAATGCTGGTTTCTTCAATCTTACTTACCCCACCTTTAAGCAATCCAAAGGGAAATCTCATATAAAAACGTTTTATCTAATTAATAAATGAGGAGGAGAAATGTTCTAACTAGAGAAATCATCAAACTTCCTGAATAATTTTGATTTGTGTTTTTCCGTCTGAATCGATGGTTATGTGAAAACTCATTGAACCAAGGAAACATTTCTAAACAAAAAAAAATCTGTTGTCATCTCCCTGTGTAGTCTAACAGCTGTCTCAAAGTCTCGAAGCAGATGGAATCTGACTGGGTTAAAACCAGATGTTTGATTGCTGTAAAAAAAAAGCTTCTTCTCACTCTGCAAACATTTCTCCCTTCTCATATTTTTTTCTTTTGTGCCTAATGAGGAAGCTTTGATGTCTCGGAGAGACAAATAATTCTTACTGGAGGCTGCCGTCTTGACAATTAACCAGGAAATATATGAACAATAGTGACATAAAACAATAATCAGGTCCTGACATCTTAAGATTTGTTTCCTTTTAGAGCCAGGCGATGAAAAGAATACATCGTAGGCAATTATCAAACAGTTAGTTTGTCTCCGAGATCATTTGTAACACTCTGAATCTCCATGTTTTAATAATCATCTCATTAATTTCCAGTTTAGTTATCCTAAGGAGGTTGTAGAGGAAATAGAATAAGTGATGCAGTATTCAGGCCATAATTAAGCATAGATATCTCTGAGAAGACTCATGATGATGATCCCTATCTCTCTCATTCATTTATCATTTATCATTTATTTTTATATTTTTAGCGATGCTAACAACATGTCTAGATTTCTAATTTATGTAAGTGATGATCCACACTGAAATATCTCAACAACTGAATAATGACTCCTGCTCTGACTCTGACTAGTGGCATGATGAGGTTGAAATTTGTGGATTTTTTCTGAAATCTATCAACAACTAAACTGCAACTTCATTTATGCCCCCCGGGGATGAATTGCAATCACTCCGGTGATGCTGTGAATTTCGATCTGGAGTCATCATAAGGTCAAAAACATAATTTGTCCAATACTTGATGATGAAATGCCTTCAAAACTAACTACATTCCCATCATCCTTAGCTGTAATTTGTATTGATGCTAATCAATAAATGTTTAATGTTGTAAATTTGAGTAAAAGAAAAGATCATGTTAAAATATTATTCAAGTGAAAGTCAGCCATAGGAATGGTACTTAAGTAAAAGGCTCTGATTCAGCATGTAACCTGCAAAGTAACTAGTAACTAAAGTTATCAAATAAATGTAGTGAGGAAAAGAGTACAATTTTCTCCTCTAAAATGGGGTTAAGTGGAAGTATAAAGTCGTGGAAAAATCGGAAAGTACCTCAAATTGTACTTAAGGACAGTACTTCCTGTCACTTTTGCATGCTGACCGTGTGTAGTGCTGCTGTGCCAAAACCAGTGTTGTTATACCCAACTTTTACTATCTACTACTTTTACCTGAGTAAAAGTAAAGATATCATGTTCAGATATTACTTCAGTAAAAGTGACAGTCACCCATACAAACAGTATTTGAGTAAAAGTCTTAAAGTATCTGATATTAAATGTACGTAAGTATCAAAAGTACAAATAAAAGTAAATTCTACATATATCGGCCGGCAGATTATTTGAATCCGATATTCGGCGTTTTTTTAGATTAACACAATCAGTTTTTTTTTTTAATTAATTAATCTAAAAATATGCTCCTTTAGCTCTGATGCAGCATGTAATTTGCAAAGTAATTAGTTACTAAAGATATCAAATAAATGTAGTGGAGTATAAAGTAATATTTGCCAAGTACAAAGTACCTCAGAATTGTACTAAAGTACAATTCAATTCAAACTTTATTTCATACTCACAAGCAATGAAAAAAGTAAAGCATACAAAGTCCAGTACTTGAGTAAATGTACTTAGTTACCAGTGTTTGGTAATGTTACTTTTGAAATTATGTCATTACGTTACAAGATTATTACCATTAAAAAGTAACTAGTTACATTACTACATTACATATTTGGAACAAACTTCCAGAAAACTGCAGGTCTGCTCCAACTCTCACTTGTTTTAAATCAAGGCTGAAGACCTTTCTGTTTGCCGCTGCTTTTCACTGAAGCAATTTTAAGGCTTTGAACTGCACTGTAACTTTTTTTTTTTATTTGTCTTTTCTATTTGTTTCTAACTTGTCTCTTTTAAACCTATTCTATTGTAGCCTACTTTCCTTTTTCTTAACTTGTTTTAAGGTTTGTTTTAATGTATTTTAAATGCTTTAAATGTAATGTTTATGCCCCTGTAAAGCACTTTGAGTTGCCTTGTGTCTGAATTGTGCTATACAAATAAACTTGCCTTGCCTTGCCTTGCCTTACTGCGTTATCTACTGAGAAAAGTAACATGTTTTTTAGAGAGAGTACTTTAGAGCTACCAAAACTTACAGTAAAACCCCTTTGCGACTCGTTGTTGGTTATATTGTCCAGACGGCGTGTAGCCAACTGTACATGAGCCTTTGAATGTATTGACTCTGCTTTCAGTTTGTAGCCTTCTTTACAGCCCACAGTCGTTAACTCTGCAGCCTAAAAATAGGAATGACAAGCAATATAACATTTACAGCTCTTGATTTTGCTAGCAATCTGACAGTAAACTGGGCAGAGGCATACGGTATTAGGCTCTTATAGCCTGTCCTTCACCCAAAAATTCAAAATAATGGGAATATTCCCACAAAGTTAATGCTGTCCTCTCTGCCATCTCGCTACATTGAATTAGCTAGCTACACATGCCCCTGACACAACAGTAGGTTTACCTCCTGCTGACAGGCACCACCTTCTGAGCAGCAGGACAGAGACAGAGACAGTGACAATGCTTCAGGGATTCTGTTTTATTTTCATGGTGACAAAAGGAAAGGAAAAGACAGCAATTTTTTGCAGTAACGGATTACTTTTTATGAAAAACTAACTAAATAACGGATTACTTGAATTGCAGAACACATTATGTTACTTGTTACAACAAAAAAGTAATCCTCGTACTCTAACGGATTACTTTGCAACAAGTTACCCCCAACACTGTCAGTTACATTCCGACATTGCATAGCATGCTAACATGCTAAACTAAGCTGGTGAATATGGGAAATATATTACCTGCTAAAAATCAGCATATTAGCATGCTGCCTTTAGCTCTTTGGTGCCAAAAGTAGTTTCACATAACTGCTAGCAGGGCTATAGACTCTTCTTTTTACCTCAAAACAAGTTTAAAAGTTTAAGAGGCATCAGTGAAAAAAGTAACACCTCCCACTTACTCCATGCCACAACAGTTTAATAATGATAATATTTTCATTGTACTTGGATCACCTATTCGGTGAGAATGTGTCCAGTAAAATGGACACGCCACCCTTTTGTATACTTTGTGTACACCAACAGGCTGACCAGCTCTATGATAGCAGGTGTGGAACAGAAGTAGTTTCCCACTTTGGGGTCATAAAATCTTTTGTTGAAACAGTGTAGAGGTTAAGTGGTAAAATGGATAACAAAAGACTGGGACTGTTTTTCATTGCAGCATCTCTGCCTCCATGACAGCTTTAGTGGATTAAATCTCTACTACAATACAGTTTGGGTGACAGCTGTAGAGGTCAGACAAGGAGACTAGACAGACTCTTATTTCAGTAGCTGGCAAGCTGAGAGGCCTTGACCCAAATTTAATATGTTTGCCAAGAGGACATGTACATACTCAGTATGAGGAGGTTGTTGGCTGCAACAATGGAGCGAACCAAGAATAGATGATAAAGCGATGTCTAGCCTTGTCTATAACCAGACAAGTGAACTAAAGGGCAAAGATGACAGGTTATTTAAGTGCAAGGACAGTTAAGTACAATGCAGGCAGGCAGCAAAGGTATTAATCCAGTTTCAGAGTGGCCCATAAATGCTACCCAGAGGACCTATGAGGCTGATGAGGTTGATGGAGGGGTCACTTTGAGTGAATTGCAACACCCCATTGGTTGAACATTAAGGTCATGAGGTAGACCTTGGTAGAATCAGATTGTCAAGGATGAGAGGTGCCAGGGGCAACGTTCAATAAAACATGAGAGCAATCTTCTCACCAGGAGTAAAAGTGCTCTGCAGTTCAACTCCAGGCAGCCCAAACAGATTTCCCCTGTGAGCCAAAAGCACTGCTGCTGATCATTCACCACGGCTGGCAATCCAAGCTGCCATCAAATCGACAGCCGTTGCCAGAAATAGTGCTGAAAATTGGTCAAACTATCACACAGTATCTGACCTCTGACAAAGCTTATCTTGCACAAGAAAACGTATGGAGCTGAAATGATAGTGTCTGTCTGCTCCAGCTCCTCTTTCTGCCTCATTAGTTGCTGATATTGGATAGGTTATCTCAGCTTACAGCACATTTTTAAGGTTGTACCCAGCTCACCTTATCCTGAAAACTCTGCAGCGGAAAGGTTACATTTTTGTAAGAATATCACATCTGAAACTCCTTTTGAATACCATGATTAAATATGTGAATGCTGCTTCCCGCATATGTCTCCTGTGTAGCAATGAAGGTGTGTTTGCAAATGATGGCTACATCCTGACTTTGTTCCATGGCTGAAGACTGCCTGCTACAGGGCATGAAATGAGGAGACAGATGATAAGCTTCTCCCTCATGCTCTGGGGAACACAGTCAACCATGATGGAATGAATCATGACAGGCAGGAATCTCAGAAATAGATAAGTATGTATACACCAGCACCCCATGATGCATTCACAACAACAATATGGACAGACTGTGGTCTCTATCCAGACATGACCTGTGGATTCTTGGAGTTCTGGATGCAAATATACAAAGTGTTTGTGTTTCAGTTCAAAGTAAACTCCTGCACATGAACAGAAACAGCAGCCTAAGTATTAAAGCAGTAAGTAGCACAGACTGTAAACATCAAACTTCCAAGTCTTCCCCTTCAGCATTCTTAAAGACTCTCTGCAAGGCCTGAGGGCCCCCACATCTTAAGCCCAATTTCCCTTTCACTGATAGAGTGCCAAGTTCCAGGAATTACCTGGCGAAGTGCGATCGGGTCCAGAGGATTAACAGGAATATTCTCTTCCAAGAGTCAGACTTTTTTTTCACGTCCAGAGGGTGGTTTAGAAGGCCAACGAGTTGATGTCAGAGCTCCACATTAATTTATGTATATTTCTTTCCGTGCAAGCTCACAACAGCATGACATGCAGGCTGAGCAGTTAGTCAGCCATGTTATTAGATTTTTTTTTCTTGCTGGGGAGGGTGGTAAGCACATGAGGAGTTTGAGGGGAGGCAACATGTCAACCTAACAGCAGGTGAATGGACAGACATTGTATGTAATCATGTTATGTCAAACAAATGATCAAGTGAAATGTGTGAATGTCTAAATATTCAATCGGGAAGCGGTGCAGCAGTGCAGCTGTGCTGCCATCTAGCGCTACAAGGCTGCAGCTCGGTCAGCCTGCAGTGGGATGTAAAATGAATTCAGCTCTGGACTGCATTCATTTTCTTTTCATTTATCTCCTGTGAAGCGTGTGTGTGTGTGTGTGTGTGTGTGTGTGTCTAGGGATTGTGCCTTAGCACACACTTTTATTCAGAGCATCTTAGAGTGTCAGAAGTGCACATGTCTCTAGTAAGGGTGATCCCAGACGGAATCAAGCCACAGTCCTGGCAGTGTTATAGCCAGGCTCTATTCTTTTAACTTCACAGTGTGTATGTGTGGACATGGTTTTGTGACACCATGGTTTGTAGTTCACCCACATTACGAATAAATGAATGTATAAATAAATGAATGCATAAATAAATTCAAACCACATTTAAAAAAAAAAAAGTACTATGAAATCTTTGGATTAGAGGAGCAATAGAAATCATCCTGATTGGAAACATCACAGACTGTCATTGTTCATGCACAGCCCAGGGCAGGAAGGCTCTACAGTGGGTGAATAAAACCACCCAGAACATCACTGCTACCCATGTACAAAGCATAAATGATATCTGTGATGTGAGATGTCTGCAAAGAGCCCAAAGGATACTAAAAGACAACACCCACCCCAGCTGCCGTCTGTTCACCCTGCTGCCATCTGACGAGATACAGAAGTATCCGCTGCAGTACCACCAGACTATGGAGCAGCTTCTTGCCTCAGACTGTGAGACTCCTGAACTTGTCCTCAACACTCCGCCATAGTTTATTTTTCTGACTTGAGTAGTGTTTATTAATCAGTTTGTGTGTGTATGTAGTTTAAGGAATTACAAACAGAATCCCCTTACCCAATCTTGAATCTTGAACAAAAGGGGGGTGACAAAGCAAAGGAAAAAAATGGAATAAATGAGTGGAGAAACATGACAAACAGGACTCTGTCATGCTGTGGGTGTATTTCCTTGGTTTGGTTTGGGTCCACTTGTCCCCTTAGATGGAATGGTGGCCTACAAATGTTGAAATACCTGGTCCTCTGTCAAAAACATCCAGTGGTTAAACACTTACAAATGTAGCCATGTAATGTAACATGTAATGTGTCAAAAGGTCAATATGGTACGTAGCTTATGATAGTACAAAAGTGGACGCATCAATGATTTGCAGAAACATTGACTGCCAACATTTTATCCTGGCGACCCGGCTGGCTGACGAACAGAACTAGCTGCGGGTCATTAAAAGTTATGGTGGCAAAAGTAGCACAACTAGTCCTTTACTGGACCTACAGTAGAAAACATTTTTGTCATTTCAGGTGATACAGATGTCACCTGGAGTTTTGTTATTGCTCTGCTGTCCTCCACAGGATGCTGTTGTGCTGTGGCTCTACCCTGTGATTGACTGTGTATGCAGCTGGATGAGCCACAGCAGGACAGAGCCACTTATCACTCCAGGAGCAATGGAACAGGAAGAGAGATGCAGCCTGGACCGCACACTGTGTCATCTGTCAGCCGGCCGCCTAGGTGAACCGGAGGATGAGAGGAGATGAGCAGAACTGAGATTTAGAGCCGGCCCTCCTCACATTATCTCCCCTCACACCATTGCTCATGTTGTGAAACTTCCTGGAGCTAAGAGCCACTGGAACAGACTTTACAACCTGGGAATAGAGGGATAGCTGAAGGATGAGGGGAGGCATGCAACTCCATCCGGCGCACACTGTTGTGGTTGTATTTCTAATGAGAATTGGACTCCAAATCACTTTATTTATTAAGTACAATGAGTGTAAGGGAATTCGTCTTGTCAGCGCTGATGCAAGGACATATTGACAACCGTGTAGCAGTGCCAACAAGAAAAATCTCAGTACATCTATTCTCATTCAAGGAGTGGAGGTTACAGTTTGATTACAAAACTTCCACTTCAATCTTGGCTTTAACCTCTTCTGTCCTGCTGCACTGGCTGTGGATGATCCAAGGGGATTAAAGAATGCATTGCACAATCAAAATAACTCATTTATCCAATCATACATGAAAAAACAAGCTCTTTCCATAATTGCCTACATGGGCAGTTCAGTCAACTGTTCAATCTGCTGTGTGTGAGGCAGCCAGCTCCGCAGACGGGCACATCTCTCCATCCGGGAAGAGCAGAGGGAGGGATGGTGCGTTCAGTGGAGCTGACAGGTACCTACCTCTCATCCAATGTGATTTATTTCCGCGCAGAGCTTGGACGTGGCCAGTGCATCGGCAGGTCAATTTGGTTTGGGTAGAAGAAGAGTTGTCTGATTGATAGAGTGGGGGCCGGCCATGTTCTCTACGCTTGGCTCCCCCTCCATCAGGGCCCCTGCTATGGCCGATTAATCCTCCGCACACAGAGCAGAAGCTCTGGCAGTGATTTTGTGTGTGTGTGTGTTTGGGTAAGCCTTTCGTCTCTGACCTAAGACTGCCTCCTCCTGGAAGCAAGCTGTCGTCTGGCTCGTGTTGGCATGAGTGCATCTTGTTAGCTTGTTAGTTTTTAAGAAAATATATATTTCCATAATATAAAGCCAAGAAAGTTATCTGGAGTCCTCCATTACCTGTGAACTTGAGAAATTTGAATTAATCAAATACAATTGTCTCACCACTAGATGGCAATATTGGCTAAAATACGTTTGGTAGTCTTAAATAACAGCAGAGCAGACTGCACAGTCCACATGAATTTAACCCTTTCATGCATGCTCTCCACGAGGGTTGACAGATATTTGGAGGTTATTTTATAACCATTTAAACTAGAATACAAAGTCCATGACTCCAAAGCTCTGTTCATAAATCCAGTTGATTGTTATCCTTGGCTCTCTTTGTCATTTTGAGATCTGGCATCATAAATTCAAAATGGCGGAGGAAGGAGGAGACGCACCTCTGGAAGAACTGCTAAAATAAGACAGGGGAAAAAAAGTCAACTACATAAGGTGTTAGAAATAGCCTACTTTTATCCAGATTTTAAAAACATTTTCTTCTGTGATTTGTTTAAAATTATGATTTAATTTAGATGGAATAGTTTAATTAACCAACAAAATGAAATAGTCATCAGATGTTATCTTAATATTAATATCAGTTAGCACAATATATCCTTGGCACACTGCAGTGGACAGATGTATTTTCAGTTGCAGAACAAAGTTTTGCAAGAAAATTCTAATATGGATGAAAGTATTTCTAACATCTTATTTAGTTGAGAAATATCTATCTGTCTGTTTGTCTGTAATTAAAAGGATTTAACAGTTATTAATAGTAATTAAGTAAGTAACTTTTTATACCATTGACCTAATATAATTTCTGATGAGTTGGAAATGAGACTCAGAAATCTACTTTTCTTACAATAAGTACCTATAAGGGTAAAAACAAACGTTAAAAAAGTATTTCTTTGTGATTGAATAATTCATGCATGAACAGGTTAACAATCTCTGTATGTAAACTTTAGATGACAACATTTCAGAAAAACTTCACTAATACTACATGTTACCCCAATCATTCATTCTGTTCCCTCAAGCTGGTTACACACATTTTTAGACTTTCCTTCCCATGATTTAAATCAGCACTTCTCAGCCCGGCCCTGTCAGATGAACTCATGCAGGCAACTCCTTCGTTAACACCACCCTTCATGTTTAAAATGTGCTCCATTCAAAATATTTTGAGTAGGAAATTGTTCAACCATTAAGAATATAAAAGTGGATTTAATCGTGGATGTTCCAGTCACTCAACAGAACTGTCATGCTAAGATGCTTCGGTTGCATTTGTACTTACCAGGATGATAAACGTTTCAAAACATTTTTCCAATTATTTTTAGCCAACTAGTTCCAACTAGAACCATTCATCCAATAATAAACTGTTTGTCCTTGGGTTGCCTACAGTCGTGGTCCAAAGTTGACATACACATTTATGTCTTGGCAGTCTTGAGTTCCAATGATTTCTACAACTCTCATTTTTCTGCGATGAATGAGTGGAACACACACGACTGTGTCACAAAAAACGTTCATGAAGTTTGGTTCAGGAATGAATTTATCATCTTCTGAAAATGTGACCAAATCTGCAGGGACAATATACACACGGCAACTTGAATGATCAATTTTGGTGATTATAGAAAGTCGTGTGAATCAAATTTACTTTGTAGCATGGCCTCTTAATGGCTTCTGAGTGATTCTGATTGATATTGGCTGATGACTTTTCTGGGCCCATTTTAATTGGGCTTGTTTGATACCCCCATTACCCCCACTAGACCACGAACACTGTAATGGGAAAGTCTAAGGAGCTCAGCATTGATCTGAAAGAGCACTTTATTGATTTGAACAAGTCAGGAAAGTCACTTGGAGCCATTTCAAAGCAGTTAGGCTGCCGTGCAAGAAAGAAGCCCCTGCTCCGGATGTGGCACCTTAAAGCTCGACTGAAGTTTGCTGCTGATCACATGTACAAAAAAAACCTTCTGGAGGAAAACTGTGTGGTCAAATGAAACAAAAAAATAGTTGTTTGGCTGCAATGAGCAGCAATATGTTTGGAGGTGAGGCCTTTCACCCCAAGAACCCCAAACTGCTGCCAGTAGATCAGCTGCTCTAAAGAAAGTAAATGGAATAATGAAGAAGGAGGATTGTCTCCAAATTCTTCAGGAAAACCTAAAATCATCAGCCAGAAGACTGGGTCTTGGGTGCAGTTTGGTGTTCCAACAAATCCCAAACATACATCAAAAGTGGTAAAGGAATGGATAAATCAGTCTAGAATTGAGGTTTTGGAATGGCCTTCCCAAAGTCCTGACTTGAACCTCATCAGAACATGTGGACTGTGCTAAAGAAACAAGTCCGTGCCAGGAAGCCAACAAATTTAGTTGAACTTCACTGATTCTGTCAAGAGGGGTGGTTAAAAAATTCAGTCAGAGGCCTGCCAGAAGCTTGTGGATGGCAGGAAGTGCCTAATTGAGGTGAAAATGGCCCAGAGACATTTAACCAAATATTAAGAATTAGAATTATATGTATATTTTTGACCAAGCAGATTTTGTCATATTTTCAGAAGACCTATGGTAAATTATTATGAACCAAAAAATGTTTTTTGTGACAAAGTAGTGTGTTCCACTCATTCCATCACAGAAAAATGAAAGTTGTAGAAATCATTTAAAGTCAAGACTGCCATGATATACTGTACATGCTCTTTACAAGTGTATGTAAACTTTTGACCAGGACTGCAGATATAAAGCAAGAAATCTCTGTCTTGTCCATCTGTACATTATTTGCATGTCTCGAGAACCATTCAGACTATCTTTTTCACACTTGGAAGGTGTATTGCTGTGGACCCAAGGAAGTGCAGTGTCTAAATTGGTGCAATTTGGACTTGCACCACCTTCAATATTGATCATTTTTTAAGAGAACACCACAGCAGGCGGGGCGTGACTTCAGCGCTCTGCAGACTAAAGCTGGGCAAACACATGATACCTCTCTCACATGACCTCATGGGGAAGCAGACATAAACAAAACAGAGACTAGCATGGTACATCAAATTGCTGTGGTAGCACATCCCAGAAAGAAAAAAACAAAAGCAGAAGGTTAAGCAAGCCTGGATGAGTGGGGAGACGTGGTCAACACAGGTTTTCTATCCTTCAGCAAGAACTGGAGATGAGATTTTAAGTTTCTGTCGACAGTAGTATGCTAGCTAAAGTTAGCCTCAAGGGCTGAAATGTATTCTGTTGCTTGGCTGCTGCACCAGGATGCTTGGTGTGCCAAGCAGAATGTTTTAAATGGGCACTGCACTGGCATAAATACAGTTGACATGACTTAATGTGTGGAACTGTCATTTTTATTTTATCAAATGATGGCTGTAGCTCAGGAGGTAGAGCAGGTTGTCCAGTAATTGGAAAGTTGCTGGTTTGATTCCCCTGGCTGCATGTCGAAGTATCCTCCAGCAAGGTACCGACCCCCATATTGCTCCATGGCAGCCTCTGCCATCAGTGTATGAATGTGTGTGAGAATGGGTGAATGTGACAAGTGTTGTTAAGCGTTGTTTAAGCGGTCAGTAGACTAGAAAAAGTGCAACATAAATGCAGGTCCATTACCATACGTCCATTTACCTGAGCTATTTCACAATTTTTCCACATAAATCTTGGTAAGTGCAGAGGTACCCCTAGCTGGAAATCACTGATCTAAATGTCAGCTTCACTGTTGTTTTCGTATATGCACTCAATAAGACATTATCATATAATGCTACCGAAACAGTCTCAAAAGCAGGCAAATGAAGGAGAGCACGGAGCTGCTAACTCTCTGCTTTATCAGTCACAGCTGCACAGCCGGCCTGCTCCCTGTAGTTCACTTCAATCTCCCTCTCCTGGTGCTTTCTCTCAGTGCCCACCCAGAGCCTGGCTGTGTTGGATGAGACTTAACAGCCCCTCAGCCCCTCACATCTTCAAGGCTAGCTGTGGTCAAAGTGATGCCTGATGTCCCACTGACCCAGCCCACCTCAGAGTATCTTCGAGGCCTCCCTTTTGGCCTGAACCCCCCCAAAGGCTTTTTATCTCTTTATCCGGGCATAAGATCAGAATTCCAGATCAGGATTAGGGTCAGTGTCTGGATCAGTTGTATCAGATATCTATTGAAGCATATCTCTCCATCTCCCTTTCTCCTCTCTAGCTTTGCTGGTCCACCAAAAGGCGTTTTATCTTGTGTTCTTCTTCTCCTCTCTCCTGGAGATGAGTGACACATCAGAGATAGCCTTCAACTAATCCCATCCTTTATGCTCTGTGAAAGTAAGTTGTGAGCCTGTAGCCCTTTCGCACTTTATTTGTTGTCGTTTGAAATCATACTTAATGTCATGCTCGACGTCAGATGGGAACTCGCTGCCTTTTTAAATTTCACTCAGTCCGTGATGTGCCTCTCAGAAACACAGGAAACTCAAACATCAAAGCGAGACAAGAATTCTTCCAGTCAAGCTGTTGGTTATTGTTGGAGTTGCTCCAGGAAACAGTTGATGAATGCATTGGCAGCGCGCCTTTCAAGCCTGCATTGTTTTGGGTTGGTTTTGGTTTTGAAAGCTTCCCACTCTGCTGTCATCATTGGACTCCAGACACCAGGGAATGATATATGCAAGGCTGTGATGATTAAAATTAAACTTCATCCTCTTATATATCTCTCTAGCATCCATAAAAAACACTTCACAGCTAATCAGACTTTCTTGTTAACTTTTCTGCTTTGCTAACATCTGCTGTCACTCACATTGAGCATCATCTGCTTTGTTTGCTCATCTGTCCAGCAGGTGGTGCTGCAGAGCTGGCGTTCCCGCAGAGAGATGGAGGAGAATGGCGTGAAAGAGGACCTATCCCCAGAGCTTTACCTGACCTCCCATTCCCCTCCGCTGCACACACCTTGTCAGCAGGTTGGGCCTTATCTCTCTCCGACTGAACTGAGCCATTGAACGCACACTTGACCTTGTCATTATCTTGTACCTGGCTTTGTTGCCACTCTCCTTTCTACCTTTTGTGTGTTTCCTGACTTTCCCTTTCCACACTATTTGAACAAAGATAAGAATAGAGTCTATTTACACCCCCTACCCTCACCTCCCTCATCACACACACTCACACACACCCTCTCTTCTATCTTTCTCTCTCCTTTGTTTATGAAAGAAGGCTTGTGTTTATAACAAAGTGAGGCCCTTACCATGACCTTCCATGGGGGTTTGAGGCCTACCAGTCAACACCACTAAGTCTTCTTTCTCTCATTTGCAATATAGAGGAAGGGCAGAGGATCATATTTTTTTGTCATAGTACAAAGCACATTTAATGTTGTATACATGTCCTCTTCCTGTTAAACATTAAAGAAAGAGACTACATATAATGAACTAACTTGGACTATAACGAAAGGCAGGAAGAGGAAGAGCTCTAAGGCCATTAATCTCATCGCTTATGTGCAGCACAAAGCCCAAACAACAAGAGAAAAGTCATTTCAAGAGCACCGTGTAGACCTGAGAGTGATAAGAAAAGAATGTGATTATAGCTGTTAGATAATCACAGGTGTAACTATAAATATGCTCACATGTTTAGTACTTCCATTAAAGGTGCAGTATGTAAGATGGTTAAATGTGGAGTCTCATTCCCAGGATGTCAGAAGAGTAGGGTCAGTCACCAACACAAAGTGTTGCGATTTAATGACCAGTGTGGTCAGACACTTGGAATAAGTGTTGGAAGGCATTTTAAAGAAAAAGCACCATCCTTTTAATGAGGTGCATGCCCCAAGATCATGGCGATGGCTGAGTTCAATCAGGCGTGTTGGTGCAGCTGTTTTTCTTTTTCTTTCTTATGAAGAAGTCAGGGCCTGCTAGCTGCTGATAGCCGTGGCTAAGCTGTGTTGTTAGCATGGCTTAGAAGTGATATTTTTGTTCGGTTTATGCTTCAATGATGCAAGCACCTCCTAGAGAGAAGTAAGTGAAAGTTTGATGGCTTGGTCTCGTCTTTCGGTTGCCTGTTTCTCTTCATTTTATTTTCCATCACTGGAGTTGATGTTTTTTTCTTGTCAAGCAACCGCCATTGCTGATTAAAATCCACCTGACATGACTCAGGCAGAAATGTTCACAGACGAGGTCAGTTTCAAGTTTCAAGTTGTTTTCATGTTTCATTCAGTCACATTCTTCATAACTCTCTGAAGTATCATCTGATGTTTACCAGGAAGTTATGTTGACAGATGACCAAATGAAACACACCATTACCTCAATAAAATCTGGGATTTCTCAGGGTTTGAATTGTTGAAAACATTTAGGATAATGTAAGTGACAAAATATATGACAAAAGTTTAGTTGTTTTTTGATATTTTAATGCAGAAATGTTTCATATTATTTCTTACAGTGTACATAATATAGGATATCCAATACTTCCATAACAGGAATACTTTTTTATTTTTTTTGCCAAGAGTTATGTAAGAATATTCATTTCTCTATCATGTCTGTCTATCAAATATGAAGTTTCAGCCCGAAGAGTGTTAGCTTAGCTTGCCATAAAAACAGGGAAACATCTAGACTAGCTCTGTCCGGAGCTAGCTGCAGAAATCGCCCTGCACATAACCCATGTGAAATCAATTGTTTTTCCTTTTTTCCCATGGGTTAAACAAACAAGATAAAACATGTTAATTAGTGAGCTTTGGAGTTATCTCACCTCTGGCTAGCATTGCACTGTGTGACAGTACAAGCTAGCTGCTGCCTCCCTGTTTAGCTAACCACCTGTGGTCGAGTTCATGCACCCACTTCAGACGGGGTATGCTTTTAGCTTAGCAGCTACAATGAATATTTTATCTTTTAAAGGTTGTAAAGGAAAAATGCTGCACTGTTTTGAAGCTCCAGAAGTGTTCTGTGGACTAAGCTTCACCTGGCTTTCTATGGTCCCGACGGTGAGTCGTTTTGACTACATTTTCATTTTTGGGTAAACTGTTACTTTAACTTACAGTGATGCTAAATATTCCAGTCTCATAGTAAAGCGTAGTTTGTAGTTTGATAAACTGAGCTGCAGGCGTTGCTCTAATTTTTGTCCCGATACATTTTCTACAGTATTCTTCTGACGTGAAATGAATGAAGGAAAACTGTGATGGTTCCCATTCTGACTGTAACCATGAGATGCACTTGTGTTTCAAAGTCGCTTTTGGAATTACAATACGCATATGCTACCCATAAAGCAAGCCTCAATATATCTGTCTATCAAAAGGTTCACTGACAGCATGCAGAGAGATGCTCGCCTTTGATTCTAATGCTAAGAGCATAATTTATGTAAGATGTTTGAATGGCTTTTTGAGTAAGAATAGATTAAAGGGAGTTTCATGCTTGAGGAGTCAAAAAAGTGCCTGCAAAGCACTGTTTTTAAAACTCCTGGGGATGCAAGAAGGTTGATGAACAGGGCGGGTGCAAATGGTGATTAGCTCAAGCCATTTACTGCGCCAACAAAACAGTGTGCCAATCACGGCCGTCCCTTGAGTTTTCCCCTCTTTTCTGTAAATATGAAAGACCTTGTCCCGACAGTGACTTCAAACGTGGCAGCGGCAGGCCCCATACTAGGCCATGGCGTCTCCCTGAGCCCTTCCCCTCCACACATCAAACCCCAGCTGACAAAAGCAGCTCTAGGTGGCATAATGAGACGCACCGCTCCTTTCAACTATGTGTGAAGTGTGACATTCTCTGTCTTCTTGTGTCATGTGTTGACACTGCAGCCTGTGTGTGAGGAGTTGACCGGACAGTCCAGACAGCACCCCCGCTCCTTGGACACTAGCCATGAAGGGCAGCATCAAAGCCCTGCTAGTTCCTTAGGTCAACAGTCAGGGCCGTGTACACACACACATACACACACAACTGACTCAAAGGGAGAGAGCAGTTTTGGTGCAGCCCTCCCCCTCGTAGCTTCCTCAAGACTGTTTCTTGTGTGTCCAGAGGAAGGCCTGCAGACTAAAACGTCAACTGATAACTAAATGTTCATGAATCCTTCTTGGAAGGCAGTGTCAGTTCCAAGGAACAGTTCACCCAAAAACGGAAATTCAGTCATGATCTACTCACCCGCCAAGTTCTGTAGTCCACAAAACATTTTCTGGAACTTCACATCAAAACAGCGTTGCGGCATTCTCCTCGACAAATGAAACAGATGGAGAAAAAACAACCAAGAAAAACAAAAATGGTTCCACAGTTCATCCAGTGTCTCCAGAAGCCCAGACATCCCACACTGATTTGAAGAGATGTTATTTACATCTTTTCTAAAGCCAAAATCTTCGCTGTAGCTGCTTAGCTAAAAGTGTTAGCAGTCACCCCGTTTAAAGCTACAATGAAAATTTAAGCTTAAAAATGGGTGTAAATTACGTCTTTTGAAATCAATTTAGGATCTTGGTGCTCCCAGAGACTGAGATCCTGCTGGATGGGCTGTATTGAACCGTTGGACTTGGTCTGACGAAGGAAATGGTTCTATACAGCTCGTCAGGCGTAATCCAAGATATGCTAAAATAAAAGTGTTAACGCACACCCCGTCTGAAGCTACAATGAAGATTTGTGCTTAGCAAAGGGTGTAAATAATGTCTTTCAAAATAATTTGGGCATGGAGCCTTGGGACTAAAAAAATACAGCTGACAAAAAAAGAAAGACATAAAATGGCTCCATACAGGGTTTATGTGTGGCATAATCCAGTGGCAGAGATTTACTTGCTTTTGAACCACATGTTCCCGTAGACAACTGGCTGTATCGTAAGCGTAGTTGTTCCCATACTCACCGATATACTATGCGTGTTACTGGAGGGTACCACGTTGCACACATTGCCTTGTAGTCCCTGCTGCTGCTGACATGTTTAATGACTATATTGCATCTTGTGACACATAGTGTTAATTTTTGAGGATGTGCGCAACCGATGGTCCAAAATACTTCAGACAGGTTGTTCTTTGTTAGCTTTACAGCTAGAGTGAAAATTTTTGCTGAAATCAATTTGGGATTTCAGGGCTAGATGAGCTGTATGGCGCTATTTTATGGGTTTTTTTTCTGTATTTATTTATTTTTTTTACATTTTAAAACAAGTCTCCAGCTACTTCAGTTGTTTAGGAGAATGCTGCAATGCTGTTTTGCTGTGAAGCTCCAGAAATGTTTTGTGAAACTTCAAACGACTTTCCATCAGCATGGGGGTTAGGAGATAATGACTGAATTTTCATTTCTGGGTAAACTATACCTTTAACTGTAATCAGATAGGAGATACTGGTCAGCATGCTTCTGCCTTATGACTGACTCTCTGGTATTTTTGGGGGTGATGAGGGCCATTATCAGTGGATTAACAGAAACTAAGATGGTGGGGGCTCACAGTGTTGGAACATACTGCCCTAATTCTCCCTAGCCTGTATCCCACGTATTACCCTTGTCTACAGGCGGGCAGATAAGATCCCTTGGAGAGACGGAAGCTATGCAACCACTCGCTGCATCTCTCATATGACCATAATGCAAGAGCCAAAAGTAAAAGGCAAGTCCAATAAGCTGCATAAGCCTTGCCTCGCTCCAATCCACTGACAGCTTTTCAAGAAACCTGGGCTCTGAAACCTCCGGAGGCACATAAAGTAGCATTCAACATGTCACAACACAGCCAAAAAACAAAGACTGGTTTCTGCTCCCTGGAAGCACACACACAACAGCTGCATTCATATCCAACCACCATTCATCCCGATTCATGGCATAATACAATTGGACAGGTGGATTGATAATCTAATATGGCTTAGTTTTTTTTTTATCCTATTCCTCTCACTTTTCAAATAGTTTACTTGGAGCCCGAGGGTGTGAGCCATCCTGTTTTCTATGGCCGCCGAATTACCTCAGAGCATGCAGTGCCTAGCTCACTGCCAGAGAGGGAGGCGAGTATTGTTTTCATGACAGAGATCAATGGGTGGGTGAATGTGCTTTAATTCTGCAGGAGCTCCTCTCCCAGGCTAATAAATGCAAGCCTCCCTGCTGACTGGGCTGTCGTGCTGAGCCCAGCGGGGGTCAGCCTTTTTGTGTTCCTGTGCCCAAATTATGGAACCATCAATACGCTCCCTGGAACCAGTCAATAGAAGCCCGCTTTGTGGCCGAGGGGAGACCAACTTCAAGGCTAATCAAAAAAAAAGGAGGAAAAAAAACTAAGCTCTGACACATTTACCAAATAAGATCAGGATCAGAACATAGAGATATATAATACATTCAGAAATTCAGAGTCGCTTGTATTGCTTGTGCAACAGATATTGGGTGTGCCCCTCCAGCCAAACCTGTTTTGAACACTTTGTTAATCATTATTTACATGTTGCAAATTCATTCATGGTTCATGGTGTCAGTGCACTATAATTGAAGCTGCAGCCACTTCTGCATCATTGTAGTTGTTCTCTAAATGTCTATGCAGGGATTAAATTGTTATATTGGCTCAAATGTATAAGGAATTGAAGCTAGACATGACAAAATGTTTTACTTTTGTCAGCACAATTAATGAAATCCATTTTCCAACATTGGTTTGCTTTTGACGATCCCTAAAACACGTTTTTTAACAAAATACTACATTTGTGTTGCCTGAACCAGGGGTTGTTGTGACACACTTTCTTTTGACAACGCGTGGCCGTTGAAAACTGTTGTCATGCATGAGCGTGTTTCCATATTGCCTTACTGCTGCATGTAGCATCAAGAGAATTATTGAGTATCCGGCTTCAAAAACCATGTAAAACTCTGTCCTCAAAATCTCAAACTTTTTTCCTCGCCTCTTGCCTTTTCTCTCCCTCTTTTATTTTTGTTGGCTTCTCAAACATCAAGTTGTCTCCGGATTTTCAAACGGGTTGAAAAATAAGAGTTTCCCCAGCTTGCAAGCACATTCAAAGGGCGCGTTCTTCAGATGTGCCACCTTGCAGCGTGGCGGTGGCTGTGCAGGAACAGGATCATTCAGATATGCTAATGGATCAGCGGGGTAGCTCCAAGCGCGGCTTACCCCGCTTTAAAAGACAGCTGCCTTCTCCCTTTCTTTTCATGCCCTACTCTCAGCCTGCCTCTCTCTTTCCCACTCTGCATTGATAGCAGGTTGAAATTTAATAACCATTAAATTTCTACTAATTAGACAGATAGAGCAATTAGCCGGGTGCATGTAAATCCAGGTTGTGAAATATGTTGGACAAAGAGAGTTCAGAGGATGAGTTTGGGCAGTCGTTGAGCGCAGATGAGGTTGGAGTCGGCGCAGTGTAATGATATCATGCTCAATGCGGAGAGCTGAAGATAATAGAGCCAGTGCCCACCGGCCCTCCCCTTGGTAAAGTGGCCCTCTGTGTCAGAGCCTGTGTATGAGCCGTTGGCGCTGCCGCCGAAGCCCCAGTCCCACACTCTCCTGGGCTATCTATTCTCTCCAGCCAGAGTCATGCTGCGCAGGAATCCTGGGTGATTGGGTTTCTTTCAGGGGCCTTATAGTCAGTCATAAATCGGAGGGGATCCTGCCCGGCCCCTCGCTCTCGCCCCTAACCCTGGCTCCAGCTGGCAGGGGACGATTGTTGGAGAGCCGAGGTCATTGCAGGGTCGCTCTCTGTGGCGCTTCTTAACTCCCCTTGCCTATTTTTTTCCACCCCTCCTCTCCTCTACCCCCCCTCTCTTTTCTCTGTCTCCCGGCTGAGGTTGCTAGGGCTTGGTATTTGCTTTTTAAGACCATGTTGTAATTACAGAGGAGCTCTACTCCCCTTGCTGCCTCTGGCTCCCTCTCCTCTTTTTTTATCACTGCTGATTGGTGGTAAGAAGCTATACTGGGGCCATCTCACCCCCCACAACCAGCTTTTGTGCTGCCTCTTCCCTGGGCACACACAGAACTGATTCATTCACATCTCCTAACCTTTACAGAAGTAGAGAAAGACCAGGGTGGCCTCCTCACGCCAATCGGACAGCAACCAGAGAAGTGGAACACCTACAGAGTGGAGATGGTGCAGGATTCCCAAGAGTCTCTGCAAAACAACCTGTAGAAAAACAGGTATTATCAGTTGCACTGTGCTATAGTCTCAACACAGTGGTAGACGTGTTATTTTTCAGTTATGTTTTCACTTGTGTTCATTTGTTGGTTGGTTGGCTGGTTGGTTGGTTGATTCGTTGGTTGGCTGGTTGGCTGGTTGGTTGGTTGGTTGGCTGGTTGGTTGGTTGGTTGGTTGGCTGGTTGGTTGGTTGATTCGTTGGTTGGCTGGTTGGTTGGTTGGTTGGTTGGCTGGTTGGCTGGTTGGTTGGCTGGTTGGTTGGTTGGCTGGTTGGTTGGTTGATTCGTTGGTTGGCTGGTTGGCTGGTTGGTTGGTTGGTTGGTTGGTTGGTTGGTTGGTTGGTTGATTCGTTGGTTGGCTGGTTGGCTGGTTGGTTGGTTGGTTGGTTGGTTGGTTGGTTTATCACCAGGATTACACAAAAACTACCAAACCAACTTCTACAAAACTTGGATGGAGGATGGGTCACGGCCCAAAATAGACCCCATTAACTTTTGGTGTGGATTTAAAAGGAACGGGTCCATATTTACGTGTTTCCTGTAAAAGGGTAAGGTAGGGAGGGACATGCTATTGTAGCCGATAGCGTTAGTGCTGAATGTGAGTCACGCCCCCTGCCACAAAACTACAAAGTCAAAGTCAAAGTAGTGTCTGACTGGATCACTGGGAACTCGGAGTGAACAGCCGATTAAGTGATCAGCAGGCTGGCCAAACATGAGCCGGACCTAATGCAGCATCCAAGACTGACAGCTGCCAATTTGACAACAGGGAGTATAGTACTTATCTTGCCAGGTTTGAGTCCTGACAACCCGGGCCAGGACTAATGTTTTTTCAGCTAACAGGACCGCTAATGTTAGCTGCCTAAACAGTCTAACAGCAGTTAAACTCCGTGAACCAACTCAGCACTAGATTCCCTGTCGTCAGCCGCAGTTGGTCTTGGAGTTTGTGTTCAGTTCCGACAGCGGCTGTGTTCACTTGGAGGCCGGTACAGTTACAGGCTAGACACACTAGGTGCATGTGCAGTGCTGCTGCGTGGCGTTACCTCTCGCTTTTCATTTCGGCATCCATGTTAACAGGTTGAACCGGCCACACTGGACGCATGAGTCCCGCTTCTCATGCGCATGTCAAGTGAGGCTGCTGCATCACTTCATCTACAGATTCGGAGTCTTACCTACATGCACGCGGTTCTCAAAATAGACCAAATTAGACCTGAAAACAACCTGTAGACAGTCATATCGACATCATACCAGCGTTTCGCTACAGTTTTAAAGTCTGTATCTGAAGAATATGTCACAGACATGAAGAGAATACACATAACAGGTGAAGGGCAGTTTTTTCCCTGTGCTCTCTCTTTTTCTTTCTCTCCCTCTCTTTCCCCCTCTCACTTTCATATTAGGACATAAGAGGGAAAACACCATCTCAATAAAATATGATCCATCCATCCATCCATTGTCTGTAACCTCTATCCTTTTCAGGGTCACAGGGGGAATGGAGCAAATCCCAGCTGACATTGGGCGAGCAGGCAGGGCACATCCTGGATATGTCGCCAGTTCATCACAGGGCTGACATATAGGGACAAACAGCCATTCACACTCACATTCACAGCTACAGACATTTAAGAGTAACCGATTAACCTAACTTTTTTGCATGTCTTTGGATTGTGGGAGGAAGCTGGAATACCCAGAGAGAACCCACGCATGGAACCAGCACAATCATGGCTAGAATCAAGGGGGAGAACTCAAACTCTTGCACAGTATAATGCCATGAATTGTTAGTAATAATAATTTATATTGAGATTTTGGAAAAATAACTATTTTTAGATTTTAGATATTTTTATTCTTGAATTTAGTTATGTTTTCTGATGAAAGCTCGTATAATACAGTTCGTTCAAGATATGATGGACATTTTTAAAATGTGACAATAAGTAAGCCATATCATTTTTTTAGTTTCTGGCAATGATAGTGAGTGACAGATAACATGCCTTCAAACCTGCATGTGGATTTCAAGCTTATGTAAGCACACGTGACATTTTGATATAAAAATACAAATGGTAGTGTAATTTTCTTTGGCATATATTGTTAAATAGGTGGATGGATGTGATGTAAAATGGTTAAAAAGGCATTTTTCATTTCAGCTAGACTTTTACATTGTGTGGAGATGATGATTCATTCTGCATTGTGTTGTTGTCCTCGTGGTTAGCTGTTACAGATCTGGTGGGTTTAAATTATGGTTAAGCAGTTATAGGTGATTAAAGATTTTGAGTGATACAGAGCTGTCGAGTTTGATATTGGATTGAGTGACATTCTAGCTTGGATATAAATCTGCTGTGATAGAATCAATGGGATTGTAATTGCAAAACAGTAAATCCTATTAACTTGGTCAACCAAAACAGTTTGCCACAGGCTCAGGCCGCATTTCTTTCCTGTATCGGCCGATGGCTGCGTGGGTTTTCTTGGGAGAGAGAGTCTGTGTTTGCTGTTTTAAGAGAACTGCACCACAGAGAACATCAGACGCTGCCCTAAATTGTCTTTTCTGTGGGATTGCACCCCTCTGCCAACATCTGGGACTGTAAACCAAGATCAAAAGTGACAGTGAAAACAATAGTGTAATGACAACAAACAAGCATGCCATTGGACAATAAGAGGAGGAGGAGTTGCCTTGGACTACACTTTGGCCGAGGGGGGGTCCTCACAAAGAAGAGAGCAGTCACTAAACTTTGCAGCTGCTCTTGTGCTGTCTTTACTTTAATCTCATTTGTAATATAACAAAAACAAGCTGTAGGTGCAAACTGCCAACTAATGTTGCAGTAAGAGCTAAAGTCACACAGTTCATCATTCACCGCAGCTGCTGCTCAAACTGTCCTGGGCCTGAGATGCAGCAGCTAATCATAAATACACTGTACGTATAACTATTAAAACACAGTCTGGAACTAAATGATTATATCCGCTCCACAAATCCTTTTTTCATTTGATGCTATGCAGAGGCTTGTCTTTCCCCTAACACACTTCAAAGCAAACGGAACCAAAATATCACAAAAATGCGTACAGTGTATAGCTACAGAAGCATGGCTTGTCTTTCATGTGTATGGAAAAGTGCCACAAACTAAGCATTGTTCCCTATGAAATAGGATACGGGCTTGGAAGAGCCATTGTTCTATTTCAGTTTGCTTGAATCTCCTCTGTTGCATGCTGGCTCGCTGCTTCACCGTTCTGACTTCTGACAAACAGCATCTGCACCAGGGACGCCGCTTCCTCCCACGAGGCAGATGGGAACAAACCCAGTATAATCACTTCAAATAAACAGGATGCCATTAATTGTTTGCCCTATCAATTGAAGTGTGTCCCTTGGTATTCAATGAGAACTTGATTAATCGTTTTAATGGTTTGACTTATTGGATGCCAATGAGGAGAGATAAATTGTCTGGAAAAGAATGAATCAGTGGTTAAAGCCCACATTACTCTGCAGAGGCCAGGCTTATTCATAACTATAGACGGTTAATCCAGTTATACTGGAGCTGTACTATAACCTCATGTGACTGTAGAGAGCTGATGTGAAACCAGAGCTTCAAGGTTTTATTTCAGAAAACTTCACGGCATGTGGTTCACTCATTATGTCTTGAGGAAGCGGACTTTTCTTAAAAACACAAGTTCTAATATGGATGTTTCTTTAATATTTCATTTCCAATGAGCCTTAAAACCAGTGTTTCTCAAACTTTTTACATCATGTACCACTTCAGAAAATATTAGGCTACCTAGTACTACTATTATGACCAACACTGAACGCCCCTTAAGTGGCCACCAGCACAGAACAGACCCTCCTATTTTTTGTGACATCCATGCAGCCACTATGCTACAACAAGTTACTGTTCCGCTGTACATGAGGGAAATGTGTCCTCCAAGTGGACACCAAAATGTAATATAAACATAACTACTACGCATCTGTTGTGTCCACATCTGTCCATGTTCTAGTCATTTCTGAGTATAATCCAGATATAATGCTTCATGAACATTATGATTTACTTGCAGTCTGTTTTCATTTGTTCCTTGTGGCATTTTATTTTTGTTTTTTGATGCCTCAGCCAAGTTTTAAAGCTTTATTAGTTGTTTGTTTGTTTTTTAAGAATTTTGTGTGTTTTCACTCAGGTTTTTATGATCAGATTGAAAATGGACATACAAACAGGTGGATGTAAACGCGCCTACAGACGATGAGTGAGTACTCTGCTGAAACAAGTATGCCTATCTGATAGAAAGGCTTGAGGAGTAACAGAATACATGTAATATAGGATTAAGTAATTAGGATACAATAAAGGTAACTGGATGTAGTTATAGATTTACTGAAAACAAAAGGGGATTACTAACTGAATTACACTTTCAAAATAAAGTCTGTAACCATGCACATAAGCACACATGACAACACTTCAAGCGTCTCACACAACATCATTCTGGTCTCGAGTGAAACTGAATACATGAGTATGTAATACAACAGAAGACACACTTTTGTATCAAGATTAAATAAAAGTCCTCTTACTGATATTTCTTTTCTTTATCTGCACGTTTTTTGTTGTTTTATTGTTTGTTTTTACATGTTGATATTGTGATACGTTGGATAAACTACATTTTTTAACAGGTAATCAGAATCAGAAATACTTTATTGATTCCTGAGGGGAAATTGCTTGCATTGCAGCTGCTCCCATTCAAAGTCCAGAAATATGCAGAAAAAAAACAATGATAATAATAATAATAACAATAATAATAATACAAACTATATATAAGCAAGAACAACAAAAACAAAACAACAATACAAGAAATGTAAGTGACTGCAACAGGCTGCATGCACGGTGGCTCATGCGCACTACGATGATGTACGATAATTAGTAACTGTATAGGAATGCATTTTAATGTAACCCTCCCAATGTACTTTTTACAAGTAAAATGTGTCAATATCCATCCATTCAAGTTTATGTAAAAACAGATAATTCAGTTGGCTGAACAGACACAAATAGAGATTCTTGCTTATTCCTGCTATAGACATACCCACGTCTTAAATTGACAAGTATATGGAGCTGTAGTTGGGATTTGTTTTTGTAATATCTTCCTAAAAATTGTTTACTTATTTGATATAACAAAGGTTTTTCACTTGACATAAAAAGCAAAGTAGAAGATAATCATTCATCTCAGAATGCAGAATGCAAGTTTTCCATAAAGGTCAAGGAAAAGTGTTTAGGTAAAGACACAGGAAGTACGTTTATTTTACTATTCAAACACAGTCCAGGACTTCAGCTCCATATACAGTACATGCCTGCAAAGTAAACAAGAAAAAATGTTTGCTTCATATTTCTGAGCTAAGACAAAAGTGTCAAATACTTATCTCACAATGGACTGCACACTGGAATGACATTCACACATGACATGTATCCCTTACACATATCAGATGTCAGCACTGAGCCATATGTCAACAGACGTAAACAAACACCTCCAGACAGCAGAGCAAACAGTTATTAGAGCGGGAGCAAACAGAACTGAAGACTTCCTCGCTGTGCTGTCGGGTCTGTCTGCCTCGACGTCGTCACAGCGGCAGGTTAACAACTCTGCCATGGTCAGATCACAAGGGCTGTGACGGCTGGATGAAAGGGCTTCACCAAAAGGTGCTAATGGAAACGTCCTGAACCTGAAACACCAGCCTCTCTGTCAAAACCACAGAGGGAGAGGAGGAAACAGACACTGACATGAAGAGAGGCTACAGTTGTTTGTCCAGACTGAGAGGGTCATGGTGGTGACAGCATGTCCTATTCTTTACGGTGATAGCTAGAGGATAGGGGACAAGGGTGTCAGTCGTCACAAGGGAGCGGAGTTGGGGGTGGGGGGGTGAGTATGTGTCAGCTCGTGGAGGACAGAGGGAAAGCTGACGGTGTTGTCTTTCACTCCTGCTGACCTGAACCTACTGTCACCCTGTTTGGACAGCTAACAGTCTGCTCACACTGAAGCCAGACTGTCAACAGCACTTGACACTCAAGAAGCCACTTAAGACAGAAGTTTTGTTTACCCAACGTTTGGTCTTCCTCTCAGGCGAATAAAGGCTCAGATCTTCTCAACATCTGCAGCGAAGATGAAACAGAATAATAATTGGAGGAAACTATTGAAAAGGCTGCTGTCACCCAGACCTCAGCCTTATTGTAGGAACACCTGGTAGATGCTGTGGAAGGATCTGCAGGTTAGATGGGTTGTTACTGTAAGAACCGCAGAGAGAAGTTACAACATGCACAAACAGACACAAACAGATCTCGATTATGAAGTATTGTTGATTGCATAACAAAATGAACACCAATTAAAAGACATTAACCTCATGGGTGTGTTAAATCCCATTTAGATTTGAAGTGGTGTTCAGACTAAACACAGAACGAAGCTTACAATGCACAATGGCACCTACTGCCTTCAATAGTTCTGGACGGCAAAAACTGGAGTGCTTATTCAGAAGGAAATAACTTCAGTTATGACGGAACAGAAATAACATCAAGATTTTGTTTGACACTCCTGGTGAGTTCTAAAATTAGTCAGAGTTGTCACCCAATAATAAATACCAGCATTCAAAAATGTCAGATTAATGGAAACAAAAATGTGCTCCCTATTCAGTCTAAATACTACGGAAGTGAGGAATTTTTTTTGATGTGATGCATTTTCTAAGTCTTGTATAAATTGTTTTCTCTCCTGTATTAAAGTTTAGAATAAAAGTTTTGCCAGAATAGTCTTTACAAGTTCCTTATTTTCTTTTCTATTTGTGAAAACTACTTTTTTCAGTAGAGAAAAAAAATGTCATGTGAAACTAAGTCAAAAGATTTTTCTTTCACTGAAAAAAATGTTTGCCATGTATAAAACCAAGTGACATTTTTTTTTTTTTTTTGGGGGGGGGGGGCAATTCAGGAGGAAAGTTGTTTTTGTATGGCTCATTTTTCGAAGTGTTTGCTTTTGTAATACTCGTTTTGACGACAGGAGGCTGAAGTGCACCACTGCCTCATGTTCTAAGCAGGACACGAGGTGGTGGTGCATTACTGACCTGCCGATAGTACGCAATATTCCATCCGTGACACTGACAGCAGATAACTAGCAATTATAAAAACTGATTTTTTTTTTTCAGTTTCACACATGAAGAAAAGTCTGACTAGGTCTCATCCATGGGAAAAAATCCCTAAAGAGCAGCCCACACAGCAGATGTAACCTCAATCTATAAAAAGAGAGCAAATAAATATTTTACAAACTTTTGAACTATTGTTTTAAGTCTGTAGCATCCAATGCACAGCATTATAGCTACAACATTCCAGCAAACATTCCAGTAACATTTGTATGTAGAAATTGGTTTCAGTCTGAACAAACCTTTTCGCCAAAAACGCAAATTCCTTTTGACTGTGTTGCCATGATTGTTCCTAATAAGAAACTTTGTTTTAAGAGAAATAATAACGACTTTAAAAAGCAGACAAAGAGCTCTAAGCTTTAGGCCGTGAATGCTTTTAATAACGAGCTTAAGGGCTCAAACCTGGTCTGAGTCTGTCACACCTAATCACATCGTAACAACAGCCATCTTTGAGCACTCGGTGTATACTTTTTCTTTGCTCGAGTCACTGGCTTCTTATCAGAGCCACAACCAATAAAACTGCTGTAAAATCCCTTTACTCTGCATCAACATCCTTTTACCGTGACAAGAAGCAGCAATGGCCTCGTCTGCAGGAACTATGAAGAAGAAAAAGGAATGTGTGTGTGTGTTACGTGTGTGTGATGGATGGAGATGAATGCATATTGTTTCATGTGTTGTTTAGTTGTAGGAAAAACCAGCCTTTCCCCAAAGATACCATTCTGTTTTACTTTAGAGATAAAGCTGAGGCGTATCAAACAGGATGTATGAAAGTCGCATGTCAAACAGCTCCAAACAGGACGACTTCTGTCTTAGTGGTTACGTCTTTTGACAGTGTTGGATAGCTTACAGGGTTGGAAATCACTTGGTGTTAAGTTTGATATCATGTCTGGGACACCTTCTTGAACACCAAACATGAGAAGTCAAACAGCCACTGCACTTGCTCAGAGTGTAAGAGGAGGAGAAAAGCCCATGGGCACGTTCCATAACTGGGTTACCAACAGTTGTCTCTCTGATGAGGCCTGAAATTTGTGAAAACAAGATATTTTTATTGCTACTATCATTCAGTTTATTTTTGAGGCATTTTACTGCAGTACAGATTATAGATAAAAAAGTTTACTTGATAACAACACTCCTTTATCTCCTGAGGTCGGAATTTCAAAACGTGTAATCTGGATCTGAACGATTAAGAACGTGAAATCTAACTTTTCTCAGTCATTGATCAAAATGATCTCACTGACTTTGTCCGTGTATCTCAAAGCTTTGGCAGACTGGATCACAGTGATCCTGATCAGTGTTAGGTGGTACTACTTTTGAAAAGTAACTTGTTAAATAACAACATTGCTGCCATTAATACGTAACTTGTTACATTCCCAAAAATGAAAACGCCTTTGCAATGTTGTTGCTAATACTGTCCCAGTGGATCCATACCTCTAATGACCCAGAGGCTGCCCTCTCTGCTCTGTCCATCTTGCAGAGTTACACCTGCACACTGACACAACACAACTGCACTTACACAACCAAAGGTGGCTGCATGCTGCCTGCCAAGAAGTAGGAGAGAAACAGGAACAGGGAAATATGGTGAATTTCTTACAGTAATGGATTACTTATTAGAAAACATAACTACAAAACGGATTACCTGAATTGCAAAACTAACTTGTTACATTACTTCTTACAAAAAGCAAGCCAGCTACTCAAATTGTCACATATTTAAAACAAGGGCATAATGATCACTAATTGTTTTCTTAGGTCATGCTAACGGGAGCTAACTTGGCTCTGTTGACCTCTGGGATAAGGAGCTGTTGGCTTTGTTGATGTTTGGACCTTGATTTGACCCATCCTGTTGTCTCTGCTAGCCTACTGCACAGTGGTGGAATGTAACTAAGTACATTTACTCAAGTAGTGTACTTGAAGTTGTGCTTTGAACAATTTTGAGGAACTTGTACTTTACTTGAGTATTTCTATTTTATGATACTAATTCATTTTTTAAATGAATTTATTTTATCTGCAATCAGATAAAAACAACACTGATTTGACAACGAGAAAAATACTAAATATTGGCTTTGATTACTGGCCAGGCCAACTGACCTATAGTATACATGTACATTGTATTCAGCACATATATATAAATATATGTATAATTTATTTTTACCTCATTTTTACTTTTCAGATACTTTAAGACTTTTACTCAAGTACTTTTCATATGGGTGACTTTCACTATTACCAAATACTATTTTAACACAATATCTCTGCTTTTACTCAAGGTTGACTTTGAGGTACATTATACAACAATGCTACTGTGTGACCACAAACACACAGTGTGTCTGTTGTTGTTAGTGTTTTTGCTGTATTACAGCAGCTTTTCAATGTTTTCATGAAGTAAAGCGGCCCAGCCATACCTTGCATACATTTCTTCAATTACTTGGTTCTGTTGGAACTAAAACACCTCTCACATTTGAAGGGTACATTCAGTTTATTGTTCAGATGTAATGACCATCTTTGGAAACGGTATCTGTAAGGAGATAAGCCTAGGCTACCTGTAAATCTATGTCAAATCCACCTCTGAGGTGGGATCCAAATGATCCTAAAGTCTGGCATCAAATTGATCCAGATCTCTGCTTTAAATTTCGAAATACCCAAATGCAGCATTTTATCTGGATTAAAGATAGGATCGGATTTCCAAATCTAAATCCAAATCTTCAGGATCATAAAAATCTTTGGCTCTGCTTTGAAATAGCTGATTATCATATCAGAATTCAATCCAATCCAAGCAACATAATTCTGTGAGATCATTCTGAAATACTGCCTGTCTGTCTATAAATCAACCTACAATGGTCTGACCTTTACACTAGAGGTTACACCATTGTAGGGTTTTTTTTTTTTTACACTCAAAAATGGACCACAAGCTTGATCACGCAGCAGCGTCTATGTTCTGGGGAAGGAGAATGACAGGTTATTTAGTGCTGTTTTGATATTTGAGCCTGAGGAATTCCTGCAGATACAGTGATCCTTCTGTCTGAGAAGGAAGCTTCATAGATGAGGTAAGACTGCTTACAGCTATGAAACAATATCTGAAACAGATTAAAAGACATTTTCCTCTGCTTGATTCATGTTCCTTTCAGCTCGCCCAGGTGTTACACCTCACAACAGAAAGGTGAAGCGAGCATAAAAGATGTGCAAATGCGCTCTTGCATGTGTTTGGGAGAAGCAGAAAACAAAGAGAGTACATTTTTTATAAGTTGCTGAAACCTCCAGTGTCGTCTGGCAGACATTTTAGATTTCTCATCAGCTTTTCCAACATCTTTGCCACATTATTCTACTATAGATAAAGACTGATGTGCAAGAGTGTGTAAAGATCCAACACGAGAAGAATTACATCAGAAACAGAGAAACACTCTTGGTCTGCGGCGTCTGATTGTTCCAGCTTGTCTTCATACCTGCTCAGGTTTCACTGCAAGGCTTGTCAATCCCTCTGCGGACTTCAAACGCAGCACTGAATCCTTCACCTGCACCTTCACTCATCCCTTCACACCTTGCCGACAACCCGCAGCGCAAATACAACAATTGTAAATTATACATAATTACCGAGATTTGAGTTCCACATAACAAAGACATTTTGTTTGCTGTTGCGTTATTATTGGAACATCACATTCAAGCTCTCTCTCTCTCTAATTAAAGCTGACATCTTTCCCATGTGCAGTTATCTGCTGCGCGGCACTGAGAAAACTTCATCTGTGCCTGAGTCTTTGTGCTCGCACTGAACATAAAAGCAAATAAAAATGGCCAGAGAAATGTCTGCAAAAGACACTCTTCAGTGTTCTTGTAAATCTAAACTTCAGAGACATAGACTCCACATGTGGTTCCTTTAAAAATGCACCAGATAAAAAGACAATGACAAAACTTGGCTCTACACGCCTGCTTCTATCCAGAGAATCACATCTAATAACAGCACTAGACAATGTCTTTCCAATGCTCGCTCTTGATGCCACTCTCATGCTTGCCATTAGATGTTCTCATTATTCTTCCCTGTGTCTCAATGCAAAGTGAAAACAGATTTGGACGGCAATGAAAAGTTACCCAATCACTTAGATCTCTTGCGCCCTGTGAAATCCATTTATCCCTGATCATTATGACAGTGTTTTTCTGTCTGTATCGATAGTCATTTCCTCTCTCCCTGCAGCAGCCTCACAGTCTCCGATGCTGGCGCTGAGCACAGCACAGTCCCACGGAGTGCAAGCAAAGGAGGAAATCAATGGAGAAAATATTGCTGCAGGCTCACACATTTTTATCTTGCTTTGAACGAGTCAGCTTTAATTTTGCTTTGATCTCAATTTGCTGCTTTTGGGATAGCTTGGCTGCACATTCAACCAGGAGGAATAAGCTTCCACCAGGGCTTACTTACAAAAGACCCTTTCAACTGAGGCCTTTATTTTGCCTATTTGTGTCAGTGTCCATTACTGCGTTACAAGGAATAAAGATACAAGGAATCAAAACAACTAATACTACAGGACTCTGACACACTGGTGCACATCAAATGCAGACACTCCGCCAACTTCACTTTATCTATTCTAGTCAGGGAGGATTTATCGGCCAAGCAGAGCAAATGTTGGACAATGTTAGCGAGGGGCCACAATAAAGAGATCCTTAGTGTTGCTGTCAGAAACGGCTCAGTGTTGTTTTGGGGTAACAGGTTGACAAGATGCACAGCTGGCGTTGTTCTCACTGCTCTGCCACACCACTCTGCTCCCCCACACATCATTAGAGCTGACACACCAAAGGGATGGCGATATCATAGCATCACCTAAGGTCTGCTAAAGATGTCTGCCTCATCCTTTTCCAAACCAGCGCATTCTTTGGAGAGGAGTTGTTTGGGAATTTGTTTCTCTTTTATAAAGCAGAGACAAAGGGGAAGGATAAATGACCGGGCAGAGAAAAGACCAGCGCCTTGCTGGGGAGAAAGGGAAGGGTCTAATCTAATTTGGTTAGAGGAGGATATGTGTGTGTGTGCGCACATGCATGGCTGCGATGCACAGTGTGAGGGGACTGTGGGAATGGGACAGGAGGGCTGCGCTATTGAATGGAGCCTCCAGAGCCAGAAGCAGTGGGGAGTCTCCCCAGACGCGCTGATTCCAGGCCGGCCACTCAAAGAGGGATTAGACCAGAGAAGGCCTTCCTGATTAGCAATTCACACTCAAGTGCCCCCACGAGGACCTTGGGTAATAATATTGCCATCAGTGTCCTTCACTGATCCAGGCAATAAAATGTTTACCCCCTTTTTGACTTTTTTTCCCCGCTCCTCCTTCATCTATAACGTCCACTAATCACTCTCATGTTTTTTGAAAACTTTACAGAAAAGTTGCCGAGCTTTTGCACATTTCTCCGCTGTGACTTCCTACAACTAAAATGCGTTTTGCGAACAGTTGACTGTAACTGTTTTGGTTCATTTCATCGTCTCAAGCTACTGAACTCCAACACCCCTCCTCCTCCTCCTCCTCCTCCTCCTCCACTTCTTCCTCCCTTCCTCTTTTCTGTGCTGTTAAACGACCACCACATGAAAGGGTATGATGTAAGAACCCTAATATTGCTGTTTCAAAGCAGCCTCAACACTGACGTTATTGGGCTTCATAACAAACAAGAATTCATTACAACACTGTTTATTGCAGATTGGCTGACAGCTCATATAAAGTACCATGCTTATAATTATACTAATCTACTCTATAAACACTTGAAAGGTTACAATAACGCAGTGACTTCCTCTTATCAACCACAACACACAATGAATGAGGTCAGAGGGTTAACCTTCAACTGATGGGAGCCTCACCATAATAACAGCAGTGAAACAAAGCAGATTTTAATGGAGCAAAGCAAAAAGAAGAGTGAGACAAATTAGTCCTCATTAATAAGTTACTTTATTGAACTATTTAAACCATATGAGCAAAGAATACTGCCGGCTTTGATGTTGACAGGGCTCTTCAATAATTAATTGCTTGATTCATATGCGTTTCCTCAAAACATCTGACCCTTTACTGAAAACTGGTGCTCTTATTAGAGCTCCAGCAGTTCAAACAGGACAGAAAAATACCATGTTTATTATAAGGCAGAATTATCTCTGCTAGCAGCTGCAAAACAATCTTTAAAAACTGGGATAGGACACTTTAATATTCAACAATTTTACTACTGATGCTTTGCCATCTTCTATTTTTTTTTTTTTTTTTGGCTCGAACCTCTTCACAAATCGTGGAGTGGCGATAAGGGAGAAAATAACAGATTATGTTGATAAATAGGATCATCCTGAGCTAAACGCTGAATGCGTGCGATCAGGAGGGAGAACAGGATCCTTGGACAATGTGCAGGGCATGTGGACAAATAGTCTCACCTCCAACTGAGTGTGTTGTTTCTTCTCATTGTGCCCTCTGAAAGAGAAGAGGAGGGCCTTGGTTAAGAAGATTATAGTCCTACCCCACCCGTACGTTTAATCAACATGCCCTTTCAACGCCAGCAACAATGCCAAACATGTCTAAAACGTCCCCCATCTCTCCCATAGCATACCTCACATGTTGGAACAGCATGCCAGTCATCCAACCACAGCAATTAAGAGGAATACTAAGATTACTGATACAGAGTTGGTGTAAGTAGATCATATTTCCCATCAAAGAAGTGACGGCGTCATTTCCAGAAATGTCACCATCAGTGGCGTGTTTGATACCCGTCTAATTTCAGGCTACGCAAACAAAAATGTATTAGCTTCAGTTCATTTTAACTGATCAAAACTCCCTTAAGGACCCAAGGAGCTTTGCTTCCTCACCCTTCATTTCTTTCATCCATGGTTAAATATGTAAATAAAATGTCTAAAGTCATTCTTCAAAGGGGAACAAAAGAAAAAAGGGGGCTGAGGGAAAAGACAGCCATAAAATTCCTCCGATTCTCCATAACATTAGCCAGAGGGGGGCCAGCTTCCAGCCAGAGCCTAGCAGCAGGGGAGCGAGCTCGCTCCATAGAATCACACATCGCAAATCCCACACACAAAAAAATAAAATATCTTTTCAGCTTCAGCCATCAAAGGGCCCCCCCCCCTTTCACTTTATTAGTTACAGAATTATCTCACAGTTGCTGATTTCTCAGAGATGGTGGAGCTGCGCTGCTTTTCTTCATCACACTGTTATGGTTGCAAAGATGAGATAAAGTTGCTGTGTGTGTGTGTGTGTGTGTGTGTGTGTGTGTGTGTGTGTGTGTGTGTGTGTGTGTGTGTGTGTGTGTGTGTGTGTGTGAGTAGAAATGAGCTATAGGCGGGGGTTGTATATGAAACGGGGGGGGAAAAAATCATAAAAGAGGCTGTAGTTGCTGCAGAGGCTACAGATGCTAAAGAGTGAACAGGGCTGATTCCTCCCTTTTCTTCTCATTTTCAAAGAGATATCATCATGACCAGCAAAACAATCATGAAAGAGAGGGAGGCAGAAGGAGAGACAGGAGCGAGAACTGAACAAAGGCGACGAATTACCACAAACCAGTAGTCTGTGTCTTCTTATTAGACTGTGTGACAGTATTATCTTGTCAGCTTCATTACACCAAAGGCGGCGATAATAAGGGCAGATATTTGCTTTAAAATATGCCAGACAGGGTTTCCTGAAAGCTGGATGATCAGTAAATGAAGAGCAGAATCGGCCCCGGCTCTGGGAATGCATTGATATTACATTATTCTTCTTCACATTAAAGCCGTCATCTCTTTTTGTTCTACTCCTACACATCAGCTCCCTAATAAAAGTCTAGTGGAGAGGGAGGGACAGAGCAGGCATGTCAGCTGTTGTCCTTGTCTTTGTGAGGGGTCACAGTATATGAAATGCATGCTGCTTCTGCATCTGGGCTTTTTTTTAACAAAGGGAAATGGTTTGCATACAATTACGAGTTTCCCACCAATATTATTATAACTCAACAGAAAAGGTTCAAAAGGCCGGAAATCAAACAGTGTGGCAGCAAAAGGCATGACTTACAGACTAGGAACAGATTAGCAGTTGAACATTGAATATGACTTTTTCAGTCCAATCTCCCAGATAAAATGTTGGCAGTAAACATTTCTGCAAACCACTGATACATTCACATGTGTACCTCTAACAGGCTACGTACCATATTGACACTTCTACAAAATGTGTTAGTTACAGTAGTTACAATCAAGAAGAATGGCAGGCCAGTGACCACAATTCAAGACTGCATTTCAACATGTGTGTGACACCACTGGATATTATCAACACATACAGAAACGACTAAAAAGGTCGATTTCCATTGACCCCCAAAATGAGTCACACGCTAGCAGTCTGGTTAGATTTAGGCACTAAAACTAATAGGTTAAGTCTGGCAAAACATGGTGGTTTGGCTTCCCTATACAGACTTTTCACCAGAGATGTCAAAAGTCCACATATTGGTGACTCAAGTACAGGCACAGATATTTATGTGAAAAAAGACTTGTAAAAGTAGAAGTACTGATTCAACTCTTTACTCAAATAAAGGTAATAAAGTACTGGCTCTGAAAAATACTCAAAGTATAAAAGTAAAAAGTGTCCCTCTGAAGGACATTTCTACCAGACATTTCTGTGCGAAGCTAACTGAACCTCACGTCATATTAATATAATTCAAGGACTATTAAACTTAAAGGTGGAATCAGTAGGATTTGTCCAAGCTGTTCACAAATGCACCACAAAGATAGCTGATTGTTGAGTCTCATTTCCAGCAAGTCAAATACCAACATTTTGGGTTGGTAAAGTGTCCCGAACACAGCAACAAAGAAAGAAAAAGAAAATAAGAAAATCCAGGCAGAGGGCTGCAGGGTCTCTGCAGATATGAGACAATAAACACACCTTTTCTCCCCATTCCAGTTTCCCTCTCCGTCTGTTTCCATCTCGACACGTCTTTTACATCGTTTCATCTCACTACGTCTGCTGTCCGTAATATGCACTGATAGGTTGAAATAAGTCTTGTGATGTTGGGAAGGTGGCGTGCAACGACGCAAAAATAAAAATAATCAATAATTCCCCTCAATTGCATTCAAACTAAAGTTGGAGAAGGTAAAGTAAGAGAGTACAGATATTTGTGTTCAAATTAAGGGAGTAAAATTAAAAAGTTGTCAGGAGAGTAAATACTCAAGTGAAGTACAGATATCTGAAATGTCTACTTAAGTACATGAAAAAAGTATTTGTACTTCGCTACTTCCCACCTTTGCTTTTCCGTCTTCATAATCCTTCTCCTCCTTTGCAGATCACTTCAGCCGCTAGAGAGCACCACTTAACAAGAAACGTAAAAAGGAGGCATGATAAGCTGCTTTCCCATTCAACCTATATGGTTGTTTTTTCTGATGAGGACGGCCTGGATATTTTTGACGAGGGACCATGGCATTTTAGCATTTGTAAGCTTGACACCACAGGATATTTTTAACGAGACCCCGAGACATCTCCAGCTGTGTTTGTGGCAACCAAAACAGTTTTTTTTAATGCAAAACATGATCTTTTCCTGACCCTAATCAAGTGTTTTTTGTGCCTTAGCGTAACCAGAGCATAGGCGCAGTGTTGAAAATTGGACCTAAAGAAACGTCAAGTTGCAGCACAAAGAAATGTAAAGTTTCAACAGAGCCGTGGTTTGCAGAAACCTACATCGCCAAACATTTATTGAGTGACAAACAGATATTTTCGCCTCAACTTTGGACCAAACGTCTTCAAACATTAACAGCTGGATGAGTGAAATCTGAGAAGCACATGCTGCATAGGAGTAGGTCATTGTGTTCATAAGTGTATTCATACCCTATATTTATGCTCCTGCTGCATACACTGAGTGCTAACAGCTGAAATGCCACCACTCAGATATGCTGTGCTTAAACCATTTAGGCACGCTGGTGCCAGGTTTCTCATCTTGCCCGGACACATTTCTGAAATAGTTCTAAAAGCACTTTAGTGACTCTTGTAAAAATGTACTAAAAGCACTCCTGTTTACTTGTGATCAGTGTTTCAGCCTTGATGAGGACCATGGCGGGGCTGGAGTATAAATCTTACCACCACAGACTTTTTACAAGGTAATGTGAGTGAGGTCTGGAGGATCTCACACACTATACACACACGTAAATATGGCCTCATAACCTGTTCGTCTCTCCACCTTCTTGCTCCTCCGTGAGCAGACTGACGCAACATGTAACCAAGATGGAGTTGTTATGCATCATCAGGGTTTACTAATGCTGTTTATTACAGCAGTCTGTGTATTGATGAGTTGTATTCGGTTTATTTTACGACACACTGTGACTTTGTACTGCTGTGTCTTATGTAGGCCGGCTCTCTGCAGGAATTGTTTCGCTTTAACAGGCTAATAAAAACCCATCCATCCATTCATTTTCTAAAGCACTTATCCTGTCCAGGGTCACAGGGGGCTGGAGCCGGTCGCATGCAAGAGACAGGATGTATACAGGGCAGTTTAACACAGGGCTAGCACGTATATAGTGAGTATAACATCCATACTCATGGCAAGATGGTCATTTGACTGAACCTAAATGTCTTTCTATGCATAAACATATCCTTTATACAACTCAGGTAAAAGCCTCTTTGAAAAAAAAAATCTCGCTTTCAAGAGTAGAAAATGAGTTAACACAATATCCAACTAAAGTGCAACACAAGATCAGGAAAACAAACTCTTATGATGCATAAACAACAATATTCTAAAACCATTTCAGTAGAGATTTACAGTCACATTGACCATGAGTACTATAATCAAGATCTTTTAGGATTGACTTCAACGCTGACAATTTCAGGTCCTTCTGTAGATTATTCCAGGAATTTGGGGCAGCATATTTATTTGGTCTTTAGCCTAATTCTGAACTAACTCTGGGGACCAACATCTGTAGAATACTGTGAGAGTGCAGGCCATATTGAATTTGGTTTTTAATTACAGATAAGAAGGAATCAGCCCAAAGAGAGATTATACAAAAAACAGCAAAAGTGACAGTCTGTGGACACAAAGAGAGAGGGCCATTTAGCAGCAACATACAGAGTACAGTGGTGTATGGAGTTGGAGTGTGAGAGGAAAGTGGAGCACCTACAGGAGACCCACATACGAGATCAACTTGCTAGATATTCTTCCAGCCACCACTGATTCATGTGCAATCGTAAGAAATTATTTCAAAATAAAAGCATTCATTCTAAAGACAGCTGAAGCAAATCACTATTCAGGCAACAGTTGGGCAGCTTGTTAGTGCCCTTTTCTCCACTGAGTTGGACAATATATTCTTAGGGAGAATGTTCACCCTCCAATAAATTGAAGCTTATTAAAATGTAAAAAATGAAACTATTATTAGTGTTTATTATTAGTGTATATTATTAGTATGTGTCTGTCAGGCCGGATTAACAAACTCTTAAAGTGTCTGATTAAACTTTCCAGGATTTTAAACTAGATATAAGGGTGTATTTACAGGTGCATTTGTGATATCACTCCCAGTTGATCTAAAGTAGAGCCTGACTGATACTTGAAATGTGGGGCCACTGCAGATACCAACCTAAGGGATTAATAAAAACATTTTTTTAAAGCGATATAGTGGATATATTGTTTAATATCTTTTATAACATATATACACGTTTGCCTCAAATTATCAAACACTTAGATAGGTCTGTAATGGAAGCAGGATATTTTACAGTTTAAGAAAGAATGACATCAGTGCACTGATACAGTAAACTAATTCAACAATACACAAGCATCCTTTTCTGCATTACGCTCTGTAAAACAGTTTTCATATTGGCCCATATTGGACAACATACACAGCACTTAGATACCAATAGTTCTGTGTTCTGTGAATGTCACATAAAGTCAATCGGAGCCAAAACTCAAGACATTGCTGTGACGGTTCATTTATGGCTCAACTAGAGAAATGGACACCAGGCAAAGTGATGAAAATACTAAAATTGTCACTGTGAGACATGGCAAGTAAATTCTGAATTATTGATGTGAGCTCCTCTGAGCTTGGCAATAGAAAACTGTCAACAATTTAGCAAAAAGAATGGAACCTTCTTATTTGTTTACTGGATCACTTCCTTTATGGGAAAAGACAGGATGTGACTGCAAAGCGTTGTTGAGTTTTACACTTTAAGAAGACAGAACACACTGACCCTATCTTATTTATCCCATTATTATAAATGAATCTTGCTTTTATCAACTTCTTTAAGTTTCATACAGACTGACAAACACTCTCTTTGTCAACCGAATAAAACTGTTATTGTTGTGTGTGTGTATATTGGATGCTAACTCGCCTACTAAGGAATGAATAAAACCTATTCAGTTGAACTAAAGGGATAAACCCATCAGCATCTTTTACTCACAATCAGTAGTTCAGTCGCATTTACACATGTGTGTATATATATCATTACATAAAACATTAGATGGTATTATTTAAAGGGGAAATTCAACTCATCTCCATATTACAGTGATCAGCATTCACTATGCTGGCATGATATTGAGAGGTTTGGTCTATGATCATCATATTTTAGTTTTTATATACCAGAAATCACTATGGAGGATTCAAGTCAGTCTACAAGAAGTTGTCAATGACAATGATGGAAAGTAATGAAGAACATTTACTCAAGTACTTTGCAGGTTCAGATTTAACACACAAAAACAAATAACATTCGGTGCATTTGTGAGTACTATACTCAGCTGCAAGATTAAAATGCTGCTTAGATGTTAATAAAAGAATAAGAATAATACCTTTATGTTGTGTATGCTTGTTTTTACTTAAAGCGCTTTATTTTAACAGTGAAATATCGTTACTTTTACCTAAATAAGTACTTATTCCAGCTCCTGGAAGCATGATCTCTGTTTCTGCGTCCATGCATGTTCAGTCCTGTCTGTCTGTGCAGAGGGGACAACACTGAACTAACTTTCATATGAATTCTCTCATTATTTTTTAGTTTAAGTAATAACATATATTATATGAAGTCTGTAATGCAAAATGAAAGGTTGCACTGGTCCAAAACGAAAAGAGAAAAAAAGAAAATGCACAAAAAGCATTGATTGCAATAATAAAAACTTTAAATATTCTGTTTTTCCTTATTTGTCTGCTATTTCAAGGAGGTAAAATGGATTGCAAACATTTGGAAAAGCAATTCAATGGGGGAAATAATAAATACGTCTCATATGTGCAGTGAAATCATGACTTGTGTGGACCGGTGCGCCTGTGAGCCATATTGCGCAACATTTTGGTTATCTCATAAAACGTGTCTCTGTCCTGTTGTAGTTTAAGTTTGTGGCTCTGCACAAACAAACAGAGAGAAGGAAGTTCGCTGTGAGCCTTTGAAAGTGCTGTAATGAACAAGCTGTTCCGCACGATTTGAAAATAATCCGCGTGTCAGTGTCATCTTTCTTATGCAAAGTAGCTGTCTTTGAAGGCGGATCTTTTGGCAGGTTAGACCGGGACGGAGGCTTCGACCAGCTCAGACGAGCGCTGCCACCAAACGCATCGACTGCCTGCTGACGGGAGGAGCATAATCCTGCATTTCTGGGACACATTTGTTGCCATCACCGAGGATATTTATTTAACTTTATATTTCGCTGATTGACTAACTGTTTCGGTGCCTCGTGAGCAGCCATCCCCGCCGCGTAAAGGACCGGAGGAAATTTATTTTGTTTCTTTTTCCAACTTGTCGCACAAGGACTGAAATCGCGCTGATCGCGCAGACAGATACTCCCGAAAAGTGACATGAAACGTGAGGACGGACAAGTGAGTCTTTTGGAAACATGAAGGGAACAAATCGGAACACATGATCCTTCAGTTCCACTCTCAGTAGACTGATATGCGACGCGCAAGAGGCTGAACAAGTAGCTCCAACACTTCAGAGACAAACTGAGCGCATGAAAGCATGGACCTGAACGCACGCTGCTCCCAGCGAGGAAACATTTTCGGACCATTGCGGGATTTATGTTTTTATTAAACTCTCCAAACCTAAAATGAGGAACCGGTGGTCTTGCAGCAGGTAGTTCTGTAAGTTTTTCAATTTATCTGACAGAGGAAGAGTAGCCAGGTTTGACTTTTTTAATGAAAGAAACCTGAGTGTTGTGGCAGTGGTGAACATTTGGCCTATTTTTTCTTTAAATCAAGAGGAGACAATGAGTTCATCTATTGAACTGAGCCTCATCTCTGTGCTGCTGGTTCTGTGGAGCAGTGGGGGATCAGCCATCAGCTCAATAGACCCGGACTGGTCAGGAGAGGGGAGATGTCAACAGATCAACATCCCCCAGTGTAAAGACATTGGCTACAACATGACTCGCATGCCAAATCTTATGGGCCACGATGACCAAAAAGAGGCAGCGATAAAGCTGCAGGAGTTTGCGACGCTGATACAGTTTGGATGCCACAGTCATCTCAAATTTTTCCTGTGTTCGCTGTATGCTCCCATGTGCACAGAGCAGGTTTCCAACCCAATCCCAGCATGCAGAGTGATGTGTGAGCAGGTCAAACTGAAATGTTCACCTATCTTGGAGCAGTTTAGCTTCCCCTGGCCTGACTCTCTGGACTGCTCCCGGCTGCCAACCAAAAACGACCCGAACAACCTCTGCATGGAGGCGCCAAACAACGGCTCCGACGAGCCTCCCAAAGTCTCCCACACCCAGCCTCCTGACTTCAGGCCACAGCGGCCTCTGAGCGGGCAGGACCTGCACCTTAAGGACAGTGGCAGCAAGCAGACCTGTAGCAATCCTGGCAAGTTCCACTTTGTAGAGAAAAGTGAGTCATGTGCCCCCAAATGCTACTCCAAAGTGGATGTGTACTGGAGTCAGGGAGACAAGCAGTTCTCCCTGGTGTGGATGGCCATCTGGTCCATCCTCTGCTTTGTCTCCAGCGCCTTCACTGTGCTCACTTTCCTCATAGACCCGCAGAGATTCAAATACCCTGAGAGGCCGATCATCTTCCTCTCCATGTCCTACTGTGTTTACTCTGTGGGCTACCTCATCCGACTCTTTGTGGGGGCTGACAGAATAGCCTGTGACAGAGACAATGGGGTCCAGTATATTATCCAGGAGGGTCTGGAGAGCACCGGCTGCACTATTGTGTTTCTCATCCTGTATTATTTTGGCATGGCCAGCTCCCTCTGGTGGGTTATCCTGACCCTCACATGGTTCCTGGCTGCAGGGAAGAAGTGGGGTCATGAGGCCATCGAAGCCAACAGCAGCTACTTCCACCTGGCAGCGTGGGCCATCCCCGCCGTCAAGACCATCATGATTCTGGTGATGAGGAAGGTGGCGGGGGATGAGCTGACGGGCGTGTGCTATGTGGGCAGCATGGACGTCAAAGCTCTCACAGGATTTGTGCTCATTCCTCTCTCCTGCTACCTGATTATCGGCACTTCATTCCTGCTGTCGGGCTTTGTGGCCCTCTTCCACATCCGGAAGATAATGAAAACAGAGGGAGAGAACACAGACAAGCTAGAGAAACTGATGGTTCGCATTGGAGTCTTCTCTGTGCTCTACACTGTCCCCGCCACCTGCGTCATCGCCTGCTACTTCTATGAGAGGCTCAACATGGACTACTGGCGCATCCTGGCAGGGGAGCAGAAGTGCGTGGACAGCAGCGGGCCGGAGTCAGATGAGTGCGTCATGAAGACGTCCATCCCTGCTGTTGAGATCTTCATGGTGAAGATCTTCATGCTGTTGGTGGTGGGCATCACAAGCGGCATGTGGATCTGGACCTCAAAGACGCTGCAGTCTTGGCAGAATGTGTTCAGCAGGAAGCTGAAGAAGAGGACGAGGGGGAAGGCTGCCAGTGTGTTCACCAGCAGCAGGCCTTACATCAAACCTCACCCATCTCTCAAAGGGCACAGTACTAAGTATGAGCCTACACGGCCTCCTCCGACATGCGTATGAGCTGGCTCTCTTTGTATAAACCCAAAAATACATGTAAAGCCCTTACCTAAACGAGACTTTGTAATCAGAGTGCCATCAAAAGAATCAAGGTTTATGTTTTATTTATGCAAACTCCATTGAAGACCATGAAATGTGGGGTTTTTGTATCTTGAGCCATCTCATGCAACAAGAGCTGCCTTTGTTTGAGAAAAAAAATCTGCTACTCCTGGATTCACTTATCCTATTGAGGAACTTGGTTGAGGAAAAAAAATCATATTGTTCCCGAGACAAAAAGAGTGGAATAAACCATTTGGATGTGCCATGGGGTTACTTGAATAATGTGCAATAGATGTTTTCCTTACAGGCAAAAAAAGACACTTGTACTGTTAGTGACAGATTACAGACAATGAAAGGACCCCACAGACAATGGAGGCGAATGGTCAGAGAGATGAGTGTTGTGTTTGGAGGCTTTTTAATGGAAATTGAGGCAGTGTCATATATGTTTGAACTGGAGTGAGAGCAGCTGTTGAGAACTGCCCATTGTGAGGCAAATCCATGCCATAAATTAATCAAGCACTCATTATTGAAAAGTTATTTGTACACAGTTGAGTTTTCCATTTTTTTGTCTTTTGCTATTTTATAGCACAAGGGAACGTTTGTATATATTTCTAAAAACTTCAGATTTTATAGAAAAATTAATAAAACGTTCTAGTTTTAAATGTTTGTAAAGCTGCAATCGTGTGCTGCGACTGTGTTGTTCTTCCCTCCATCCTCATGCAGCCGCATGAAGCTTGTTCTTTTATTGCTGCAGCACTTCTGCTTTCCACCCTCGCTGTTTATCTGCAGACAGTCATTTTAATACATCATAAAAATCTAAATCATTAACCCTAATTTGTGAATGTGATGGTATGTCAGAGCTGGGTTTTAACAGTATGTTTGGCTTTCAGAATAACTTTAAAATAATTGACAAAAAGTGACAAAAGAGACATTTCACTCAAGTAATAACTGACTGGTTTTATGAGCATTTCAGATCAGCTCAAATAAAGTGTAAACAAGCTTGACATGTTGGTGCTTAAGTCAAGAGACCAGAAGCAGTAATATCAGCATCTTTATTCTTGTTTTTAAATGTTCATAAGTAGGCAATGGGATAATAGTCCCATTGTTTCCTGTTTCCTGTTTGTCCTGTTTGATGACTTAAAGCAAATAAAAAAATAAATGTAAAAGCAGTGTTGTAAAAAGTAAAAAGATAGAGATATCATGCTAAAATATTAGTCAACCATACGAATAGTACTTGAGTAAAAGCCTTAAAGTATCTGATATTAAATGTACTTAAGTATCAAGATTAAAAAACTATTATACATATATCTACATGTTTGTACAGTATAAGTACTATGGGTTGACCAGTTATCACCCTGGCCAGTTATCTAATGCCGTTTTCAGCATTTTTACGATTATCGGAATCAGTATTTTTGTAATCCAATTACCAATAAATTAACTGAAATGTACTGCTTTAGCTGTAATGCAGCATGCAATCTGCAAAGTAACTAGTAACTAAATGTAGTGAGTAAAATGTACAGTTCTTGCCTCCAAAATCTAACCATTTTGACATCTTGGTGCTTAAGTTAACAGAGAAAGAAAATAATATCTGCATCTTTATCTTTTGTTTTTAAATATTTATAAGGAAATAATGGGACATTTGTGTCTGTCCCTATGCATGAATGTAAAAGCAGTGTTGTAAAAAAGTACCAAATTCACTTGAGTGAAATACATGCATTTACATTCATATATATATATATATATACTGTATATTATGGGTCGACTGATTTTCACATCCAATATTCACCATTCTGATAATCCGAGTCAGTACTTTTGTGATCCGACTGCCAATAAAATTAATTAATTTAAAAATGTGGTGCTTTGGCTCTGATGGAGCATGCAATATGCAAAGTAACTAGAAACTAAAGTTATTAAATTAATGTAGTGCTGTAAAAAGAATAATATTTGCCTCCAAAATGTAGTGGAGTGGAAGCAATACTTAAAGTACCTCAAAATTGAGTACAGAACTTGAGTAAATCTACTTACATTCCATCACTGAATATCAGCATCTCTATTCTTGTTTTTAAATGTTTTATTCAGAAACAATTTGACATTTGTGATTGTCCCCCCAAAATGAATGAACAAAAACAAAAAGTGGCATAATAGGATTGTCCATCTGGGGTCTTCCATTTCCTGTTTACATCCAGTACAATAAGGCAACAAAGTCAGTGGTGCAAATAGTTTTATCTTCATCTTCATCTTCATCTTCATCGTCTTCCGCTTTGTCCGAGGCGGGTCGCGGTGGCAGCAGGCTCAGTAGGGAGCTCCAGACCTCCTTCTCCCCAGCGACACTTTCCAGCTCCTCTGGGAGGTTTAGGTTTAGATGTATTGAATTTTGAATGTAAAATCCCATGTTAAGTTTGTGATTTTAACACGTTTATTCCTGCGAAATTATCAAAATGTTTTTTCAGGTTTGATTACAATTTTGCAAACAGAATATGTACTATCTGACTACTATCTTGAAACCATTACTCCTGTCAGTCAACTTTTAAGCCAATAGTCATACAGCTCAAAATGAAGGTGGTGATGTCATCAAAAGGACAAATTAACATTTGTTGGTTGGGTTTGTTTGACTAAATGTCCTGGCTGAGTTCTGATAACCTGTCACTGCCTTCATGCTGGTTGTTTACATAACCCTCTGTATAGTTTTTCACCTCACCTGAAGTGGATATACAACTTTATATTAGTCCAGTCTCTTCTTCTACCCCCCACTATCACCCTTCCTTGCTGTGTTGCATGTGTCGGTGTGTGTATCAATGAAGGGGTTATACAATAATCCAGCTCTCATTCAGGACAGGATTAGACTGTTTGAAGGGTTAGACTTTAGGAAGAGGATCAGCTGCAAACCCAAAAATACAGAATATCAGTCATCTCTTCTCATCTTATCAGCGGGGCATGGTGGCATTTCTAAAGACACATCTGGCCTGGATTTGAAGTCATTACATATTGACTGAAGCGGCTTTTTCTAGCATGAACAGACTGAATACATTGTGTGGTGTCCTGAGATGTTTGGTGTTAAATGATCCTTACACTGTCAACAGTTTTAAGGTACACACTTCGAGAGCAACAAGTCTCGTCTTGACTGCAGCACAGAGCTGTCAGAGCAACAGGAGAACATGGATACTTAAAAGTCATTTACAAGTACAGTATCTCAACCATTTAGGACGGAAACACATGCAGTGATGGAATGTAACTAAGTACATTTACTTAAGTACCGTCCTTGAGTACAATTCTGAGGTAGTTGTCTTTACTTGAGTATTACCATTTTCTGTGACTTTATTCTTCCATTCCACTACACCGTTTACTCGGTGATGTAATGTAACTAACGACATTTACTCAAGTACTGTGCTGAAGTACAATTCTGAGGTAGCTGTACTTTACTTGATTATTTCCATTTTCAGCTACTTCATACTTCCACTCCACTACATTTTGAAGGCAAAATTATGTAGTTTTTTCAACTTTAGTTACTATAGAAACTATAAGTTTCGTTACAGGGCAAAAGTAGCACATTTTAAAATTGATTTATCTGCAAGTGGATAAAAAAAACACAGATTCCAATAATCAGAAAAATGCTCAATATCTTGATCTAATAATGACTCAACCCATAGTATACAGTATATACATACACTTAAATATATGTATGATTTACTTTTTACTTGGACTTGTATTTTTGATATTTGAGTACATTGTCTTGTCTTGTCTTTATCAGATACTAATATTTTAACATATCTTTACTTTTACTCAAGTTTGATTTTTTGGGGGGTATTTTTTACAACACAGTTTTAGCTCCACTACCTTTATTGCCACTAGTTACTTTTCAGATTGCATGCTGCATCAGAGCTTAAGTAGTACAATTTTAAATTAAGTTGTTTTTTTTATCGGCAGTGGGACAAACAAACAGATAATTGGCCAGGATCAGTTGAGCAATAATAGTAATAAACATACATGTAAATATATGTGTAATTTTACTTTTACTTGTCCCTTTATACATTTATCCAAGTACATTTGATGCAAAAAAAATACTTCTGTAATTTAAATATATTTACTATCAGACACTAAAACTTTAAATGGTTTAAGATCCTAAAGTCCCTCAAAGGGTAACTACCAATTTCCCAAGTCTTGGGAGGTACTACCGCATGTGTGAAAAAGTAGTATAAAGTCTTTTGTGGCTCCAGAGGAAGCTGCATGTAATCTGATAAATTGCCTCCAGTGATGTCGCTCAGTGACTACGTTGCATTTTGGGTAATATGGGCTCCAGGTTTTGAAAAGCAGTCCGCTGGTTTAGCATTGCAGTCCTTTAATACTGTTGGATGCATCAAAATCAGTACAGCGGAACCAGAGAGATTTTTTTTTTATTATTCTACGCATTCTTTTTGCTTTTCAAAACCAGACACCTACATCACCCATAATGCAACTCAGCCACTGAGTGACATCACTGGAGGCAATTCATCAGATTACATGCAGCTTCCTTTGGAGCCACAGAAGAAAGAAACTTTTTCAAACATGTTGAAGAAATCCCCAAAAAACTGTGAACACACCTTAATGTGTAAAATCAGTAGAGATACCCTTTAATTGACTGTCTCCCTGTACAAAGTGTCCCTCTGCCAGGCATATTCAGATTATGAAAAATAATAAATTGTGATTTAGTTGTTTTTTTCAGACCCCACTTTGGCCAGCCCCGCTTTACAGGAATTAAACTGTGACTCCTGTTGACAGCTAAGGTTGGACGCTTACCCAAAGTGTCAGTATTTGACAATCTGAGGATGTGATTCAACAATCAACCATCTTTCTCCAGGAAGTTAGCTTGCTACATTTACATAGTATACAAACATGTAAATAAATGTATGATTTACTTTTACTTGTGACACTGAAGTACATTTATTATCAGATACTTAAAGACTTTTACTCGAGCACTATTCGTATGAGTGTCTTTTACTTTTACCAAAGTATAAACACTATATCGGACTCAAGTGTAACTTTTGGTTACTTTTTACAACACTAATCACATGCAGGAATAGTGATAGATTAGTAAGCATAAGTATGAAATTATCCTTTTTAGTATTTGAAAAAAAAAAGGTTCAGTTTTGGAGTACAAGCCCTTTTCTGCCTTTATCGGCCTCACTTTCAAATCCTTTCTGAGAGTTAAAACCTATGGCAGAGAGTCCTCTCTGGTCTAATAAAGTTTCAGAAGTGTAGTAATGCTTTTTCCCGGAGGGCATTCAAGTTCCAGCGTCAACCCAACCCGTTTTAACAGTCAAAAGCACATGACTCACAACCTTTATGTGGCTGAATCAAAGTCAGCCACTGTCTATTGATACTCCAAGTTGCGAAAAAGGTGTGAGTGCTTCTGAGAACTTCAACAGAGGCCACCTGGATAACAGCCCCTGAGGTGTGTGGGAAGGCTGTAAATATAAATGACAGTTACCACCCCCCTCCAGGGCTTCTTCAGCCAAGCAGCCTTCACTTCTCTTCTTCTCCTCTCTTCAAAGGGAAAAATCCCGCTCAGAGCAAGGGCAAAGTATTTCTAGCAAGAAAGTTATTTATTTATTTTATTTTTTTTGAAAATCAAACTGAACTGTATGTATTACTGGATTTAGGCCTTTAAAAGTATAGATCTTATTTCATCTGATCACAGGTTACCCAGCCAGGCGTGTCTGGCAGCAGAGTGATACATCTTTCGTCTTCTGTTGCTGATCAAGTTTTGTTCTTTGTGATGGCATGTTTAACTGGCAAAGTGGGGGAATCCCGCCACAACCATGTGACTAAGTCTGATGAATCTCAGACACACATATTCATAAACTCCACCGGGACAAATGCACCCCACACCCTTCTACTTCCTGTCTCTCAGTCCCTCTGCTATGCTGTGCAGGAGAAAGCTGAGTCTGTGTTTCCCTATGATGTTTTGGCAAAAAGGAGATCAGTGTTGTTGAAATGGCATCAGACCGTTGATAATCACTTGATTTAATTTAATGCGACTGATGCGCTAGCGAGCCAGGACTTTCAGCTTTTCACACTCAGAAACTGAGCTGATGTTGAGTGTCTTTGTGGAGCCCAACATGAAGTTAAAATGACATAACAATTAAGCCTTGTCTGCATGTCAAAGGCTGATTTGATCACTCATCGAAACCATAAAGCTATTCTTCAACAACAATAAATGACTCCTCCCTTTTCTCCGTGCCGTGTTATTGTTTCTGAGGCTGTGGAGGAACCTGTGTACCTTTACTTTGTCTGCTGCTGTTGCAAGCAGTCATAAAGTTCTTTGACACAGTGACATAAATCAAGTTGCAGGGATGACTGGCGGCTGAGGCAGCTCCTCTTTGATCAGGCTTTGTGGAGACGCCCCATGTCCTCATCCTCAGCTGCTCCAGCAGCACCTGTTTACTAGTTCAGGCCTGTCTGTTTGGAAAGCAGTGCTTAGCCTCTCAATGTCATAGACTCATACATGACACACACAACATACACACAAAGGAATTTGGCTTGTGCTCGGGGATGGGTGGGTTTCTTCCAACATGTATGCTCCTAATGCGCTACACCATACTGATTCTTGGCACTCGTTCCTCTTATTAGACAGCTGCTCTAAATGTAAATCTGTCGCCTTTTGGAGAGCTCTGCCTCCTTTGGCTGTAGTAGCAGAGATGAAAAATAGCTGGTGCATCATGACAACTGAAACAGCTTTGTTGAAGCTGAAGAAGTAACATGGAATAAAAGGGTTATTGATGAACAAACTTTACAGAGAGAGCTGCAAGTTTTGAAGACCAAAGTGTTATCAGAGAATGCAGTGAAAGCACTCTTTCATCCCTCAAGTTCTTCTGCTACATAAAGCCCGAGTTCTGAGGATTATGGTTGAAGGAGATGTGGGTGGGCTTCATGTTCTGAATCGATCTATGTAGCAAAGAATCTAGGGCAATGTAAGAGTACATTATATGTGCCCAATCTGCAGTAACAAGCGCTAACAGCTCACAGACACACACACACACACACACACACACACACACACACATACACACCTCAGTCTGCTATGGAAGCATTTGTTCCCAGCCACTGCTGAAGGTGAGAGTAATTACATAAAAACCTGGCAACAATGAGTTCTCTGCCTGCGAGGCGGGGGCAGGGCACTTTTTCAAATGCATAATGAACTGCCTCGCAGGCCCTCTGCTGATCAAACAAGTGTTTGATAGTGGCTTTGGTTTGAAAGAGGACTGAATATGTTTATTTGCATGTGGAGAAGTGAGTGACTTTGAGGTGGAGATCAGGCGGATTAGTGTTAACTGACAGAGACCTGTGCAAACAGACACTCCCCCTGCATACAAGCAGGACAGCGACGCACTTCCTCACAGGACTAGTTCGACTGAATGCAACATCAGACAGACCGAGCATGGCGACTGCTGCTACTTTTCATGCATTGTTCTTTTTTATGTAAGGCTCCTCCCACACTTTCTCTCTCTCTTTTTTTGTGTTTGTGTTTGTTTAACTCGGTGCATGTGAAAGCATGCAAACTGATTGCTGGCACACCTCGTGTATGAGGGATGAGAACACCGATAGCTGTCAGATACTCATCAAAGATATTTCCTTAGAAATCATTTAGAAAATCTCTTAATAAACACAGTGTGTACTGTGAAACATATTGGCATCAGATAACCAGGGGCAAAACGATTTTAAAGAGTAGACATCAGACCACAAAATCTCATTAAAATGCAACCGTAGTTTAGGCTGCATCATCATCATCTCTTTCAATTTAACCTTAATGTTTTTTTTTTTCTATTCCACTGCCAGACAAAATTGTCAACAGAAGCTGGAGAAGTAACTAACCCCAAACCAATAGTTCAACATTTTGGGAAATGAACATTCACCTTCTTGCTGAGAGTTGGATAAGATGATCAATACCACTTTTAAATATTAAACTGCCACAAGTGCATAGCTTGAAGCCTGGTAAGATGGATTTGATGGAGGTCACATGCGATGTGTGATGTGATCTCACAAATCCATCTGCCTCTCAAGGTAACCTCTAAAATCAGGATTTTGTTACTTTAAAGAGGCTCTACTTTTCACTTTTTATCGGCCATATGTGAGCAGATTGTAACGTGACGTGGAAAGTGAGATCTTCCCCGTCTCTCTCGGTTGAATACACAAACCTGTGAATGATTTGTTGAAGTTGTTTAATGCTGCTGGACTGTGGATCTCTTTGAGAAGGGCTTGGGTCAGATTTTTGGTGACAGTACAAAGGATGTGACTTTGCGTATGTTCTCCAGTGCCTCGTCTCAGTGCCTCTCCGCTAACAGAGAGCAACAGTAGCTAACGTGAGTTCAGAAATGGGTTCCGTTGACATAAACCAACAACCTGCTTCTAGCACAACACAGGAGTTACACAGAGCCCCTTTAAGACAGAGCCAGGCTAGCTTTTTGGATGCTATAGTGCTGCAGGGATGACGTATTTTTGAAGTTAACATCATGCTGGTTCCCTCAACAAAAAGCCTGGGGAAATTTGGGTTATTGCAGAAAATAAGCTCTGTAGTAAACACCAACTTCATGATTTTTGAAGCGTAAATGCAATCGCCAGAAGTAAAAAGCTGATGCTGGGCTATAAACAAACTACATGCAGTCACATGACTTCAGTGTCACCATCACTAGCTTCCCAATACACTATACGCCAGAGTTTCTCAAACAATTTACACCATGTACCGCCTCAAAATATTAGACTCTCCAAGTGCAACCTGTGACCCACGTTAAAATACAGTAGCGTAGGCTTACTCTTTTTAGCTTACTGTTTTGTGGCACTTTCTGCTAATGCTAGCAGGTGCTTTGGACACTTCAGCGGTGCTGCTTAAGTAACGTTAGACACTAGCACTCATGCTCAGTCCATCTTGCCACCACAGTTTGACTTAAGCTTGTAACTAATCATGGATGACGTATGCACCCGCAATGTGGGCTGAAACAAAAATATTACAGGAAAGACAACATTTATTTCAAATAACATTTCAGTTGAAGTATTGGAATTCAAAATTCTGCAGTATGTTGATAGTAGAAATATATGTTTTTGAAATAATTTCACTTTGAAACATATCTGGGATTACTCTATGTATCTCTAGATGGAGCTTGGGTCCCCCCAGTGGAACTCGTACCACAGTTTGAGAATAGTGGCTATTCACATTTAACTATAAATTGATCAGTATACACGTTTTAAAGTTATTGTTTGAAAAGTTTGCCACCAAAGTCCTCATGTGAAGACAGACTAGTGCGTAGATGGGTGTCAATGTTCGGTGGGATGATGTTTAATGTCACTGACAACCTCTGTAGTCTCATTTAGCTACTTGTTAGCAATCGCCATTTCAAGGACACATAATCAATTTTTAATTCATACATGGGGTATTTACTGACGGATATCATGTCGTAAAACAAAGCATGAAGCTTTGTTTTTTACGACACGAAAAAACTCATTGACTTCAAATTGGATTAAAGACTCATTCCTGAAGCGCTCTATTTGTAGTTATACTGCAAAGCTGAGATGACCGGATGCTGGTTGTATAGTTAGTGTACAAATGTCAGAGTAGTATCGCTCTTCTCATCCTATTCTGCAAGAAAGGGAATGAGCTCATTTCCAAAAATGGCAAACTATTCATTTTTTTGTCAACAACAGCAAGTAGAACGTAATGCTCACGTTATCTGCCATCACAATGACGATATGCAACATTCAACACAACGCTGTCAGATGTAAGGAAGAAGTAGTACAAGGAGCGCTGGTACCCATGCGCTGCAACGTGACTGAGAAGGCGAGAGATTGTGTGGTTAGAGGGATGTGAATCGTCTGGTGTCAGCTGGAAGCAAGGTTTCACCATGGTGATTTAGCAGCAGACTCTAATCTGCCACCTTCCTAATCCACACTGCAAAGAGCTCTGATCATTTTAAAACACAGCTGAATCACAGGGGCAGCTTTCTTTTGTCAGTGGACACTCTCATATATACACCCCCACACATATACAGGCTGTTTGTGTTGATGATTTGTCTTCGAAAATTCAATATGTTCAGAAAATTGATGAGATTCATGTTAAGTGTACGCAACTGCATGTATATGTGTGCTTCTGTTTGTCGTATAAGTGGCGTTTTTTAGAAATTTTGATGTAGGCAGTGACAGGATTGATGGTGGAATGGAGCGAGCCGGAGAGAGCCACAACAGGAGACTGTCTACATGTGTATATATTTCTGTGTGTGACATTACAGACAGTATGGCTGCTATAGAGGGATAGACAGAGGGAGAGGGATGATGATGGATCTGGCAGGGCTCATGAGCACCGCTGGGAGAAAATGCCTGTGGTTCAAAGACGCTCTCAGCAAACTTAACAATGAAAGATGGCACAGAGGGGGAGAACATGAAAGGAAGCTACACGATCATCTCTCACATAAACTTGGAGAAAACATCCTGGTCCTGCTGGCTGAATATACTTTAAGCAGAGATTTGACTATTTTTACATAAACTCGAGACACAGAGACACATAATAGCACTACTACTACCACCACCCATTTAATAATGATTTAGTAACATAACTTAACTATAAATCTCACACCTAACACGCATGCTAAAAAGACTTACATCAACACGTAATTGTGGGCTCGCAACTTGGTGACCAGAAGATTTACGAAGCCTTCTAACCACTTCTTTTCTAATTATCCAATAATTAAATCAATAGTTACTTCTCATATGTGATTTACTTAGCTTATACTATAACTTGTATAAAAAGCCATAATCAAGCTCGAGATTCAGTGTGTTGCTTGAGTTAACATTAGCAGTCTTAAGGGGACGGTTCCCCACAAAATCAATTATTTTGTTAATCTTTTTATCCATCTAGATGTTTTTGGAGTGAGTCGATGGGTTTTTGAGATATCAGCCTTAGAGACGTCAGTCTTCTCTCCAATATAATGGAATTAGATAGCACTAGATGCACTAGAGCAATGTCTCTCTCAGGAAATCATGACCCGGTTACTCTAGACAATCCACAGACCTTGTTGTGAGCAGTTTGTGTTGGAACTTCTGTATAATCATGACAAAGAAGAGTGCATCTACTCATGAACAAGAGGCTAACTAACTAAACTAGCTAATGTTAGGCCTACAGCTCAGCTGAGGAGGACATTTACATCCCGCGCTCCCGTGAGCATGAGCCTCTTGTCCATGAGTAGAAGCATGCTTCTTTTTGCACAGTGATGCAGTTGGTTGGTGTAGTTGGCCATTGTGAGTGGTATATTATTATATACTATATCATTGCATTAGTATTACTGATACATTAATGTGTAAGTGTATTCTACTGTTGCAACTGGCAGACGTTTGAACTATTGAACTATTTTAAGAGTTGGGTAGTTAAAATTTAGTTTGAGGGGATAATTTGACATTTTGGGACATAATGTTTTATGCTTTCTATCCAAGAGTTGGATGAGAAGATCAACACACCCTCTCTCCTGTACATTAAATATGTCGTTGAAGCCCACAAGTGGGTGGCTTAGCTTAGCATAAAGACAGGAAACAGAGGGAAACAGTTAGCCTGTTTCTGTCCAATAGGCGATTTGAGGGGAGATGATGGGGGGATGCCACCCCCCTTGTCAGCAAAATGACCAAAATAACAGTAAACAACTTGGATGTGAGGCATTTAGCCATACTGTTAGTAGGCCTATGACTGACCTGTTCTCCCCAGACTCTGATCAGTGGGTCATGCCTTTGCCATAGTAGGATTCAGCATACATCCTAAAGAAACTGGCCACATCAACAGATGAAAAAACACATTTGCTTTCAATAAACAACCAGGATGCGAGGCCTATCATTACAGTGTGTTTTAAACTGGTGTACAAACAATACATTACACTCCATTCACTGTGTTTTCGGGCATTCATGCAGTACTCCAAAGTTGGAGTACCCCCTGTGGTCCACACCGACGCAGCATCAACGTTCTACCTGATTCGCCGGATTCTGTCTGAATGGGGCCTTAGTCTAGTCTGCCTGACTTATCAATCCTTTATCTAACTGAGGTTGGTAAGAGTTGGGAACTATTGCACTGACCAGAGCTCTTAAAAGAACAAAAAGAGACTGTTCGCCAGTCGCAGGTGAATGAATCAAGAGTCCATCAGCCCTGTGGAAAATTAACAAATTGCAATCCTCTGATTGAACTCTCAGCAGGAAAGTGAATAAGAATATTTGTCAGTAGTATTTACTGCACTTCTTTACTTCAGTTAATATATTTTACTATGAACACATGATGACAGCAGGAAGAAGTAAACCAAAAAAAGTCGAATTGTGTCTTTTTTTGCATTTGGTTTGCCCATAATCAGCTGTGGTGTTCAGCTACTTGGTATCCACACTGTCAGGATTTGCAATTCAAAATCTCACTTTTACATAGTGGGAAAATACAAAGCAACACAACTACATTGTTTGTCAGCTTGCTCATGTTTTTTCTGCTCAGGTTTTGGGCCAAGTTCACTTCAGCATGGCCAGAATCCGTGCAGAGATTTTCTTTTTTCTTTGGGCATCAAGTTTATTTGAGTGGGCATGCACAACACAGAACATGTGTTGCTCTACAGCAGTCCAAGACAATGTCTCATTTTGCTCTCAGCTTGCTTTATGCAGTGACAAGACTGGAAGCAATTTGGGATAAGTATCGAGGAACAGTTGAGGAGATGATAAATGACTTTATTGTTGGGTTTTGCAACCGTATCTGATACCAGTGCATGTGTTCCTTTGAGTAATCAAGCTTTAAGCATGGTAAAAAGAATCTTGGTTTCCTGGATGCTGGTGGCAGGCCAGATTGTCTGGTCCTGATAATAGTAATGGGAGTGATGGCAGCAGCAGCTAATCTGCACAGAGAAGGGGTCAGGACCCACTTATCTGGCCTGAGTGGAAAATAACGGCCCACTTAAAGAGCCAATCTGTGATTGCAGTATGACAACCCGACTAAAGCACTGTTGCCCCTCTGCAGCCTTTGTTTACAAAGTGACTTTCTGGAGTTTAGACCGTTTTTTTTTTTTCATAGTCACATTTATTTCCTGAGCTTTTGATGTGGGACTTCTGGCTGCTCGAGTTTTGTTTATGTTCCTAAACTTGTCAACACTTGAATAAAAAGCACTTGTATTTTTAGTTGCCATGGTTTAGGAAAGTTTCAAAAAGATTTATTTCATTGTACATATCAAAGACTTTAAGAACAGATGTGAGCATAACTAGATTTACACGGCCAAATAAAAAAAACTTGATTGTAGTCCACGAAACAGCTGTCATAAGTACAAGACAGGCCCAAGCCAAAGGCATGCCATCGTGTTCTGTGGTAATGGGTGTTGCACAAAAGCATGCAAACTATGTGTGCACATATTTACTGCACAACACCTGCACAGCATGCTTATGAATGTTCATATTATAGTGTATCATAAGCGAGAATGGCTGACATGGAAATGAAGGACTAAATTTAGCTCCCTGTTTGATCAGAGCCTCGGGTCACAGACAACACTTTGAACCAACCAGGCCAGATTCACAAAACAACATGAAGACAAGCCTCTGTTCTTCTGCTCTTCAAAGGAGAGAAAGGAGCATTGCAGCAGACAACAAAATGTTCTATTAAGCAGGAAACACATGACTTGATGCAGATGGGGAATAAATTGATTGGTGGCGCTGCTGTGGTTTTTTGACAGTACCAGGAGTTTGTTCACGTGCTCGATAAATGTGTTCGATTTAAATACTTCATGGTGTCTGGCATAGAGAGGATTTTTATCACAATGGTTGTACCCCCTCATCCCAGTCAGATCCCAATCAAGTACCAACTCACTGATGACATCCATCATAGCCTATTCCAGATGCATTCTGAAACGCATGGAATTTTATCATACAAGAATGAATGAGTGAATGAATTCAAGTTTGGTCCTATGTTGTTGGTAGAAGCTAGGCAACTCTGAGGAAAACAGAAAGCGACCTGGTTATTTTGTATCAACAATAATACCACTTGGACACGCTAGGTGGAGGAGAATTATGTTTCCGCTTCAGAGCTCCGGTGTGTAGGATTTAGAGGCACCTAGTGGTAAGGTGGCAGATTGCAACAACTGTATACCCCTGTATCCGTTAATTAATACAACTGTGTATCAGTTTCTCTTGGTTAACTCTTTCAAATGTTTCCTCTCTTAGCAAACAAATGAAACCTTTACATTGGCTACATCTGGCAAAATATTTCAACCATTTCAATCACTCATTTTAGGTGATTATTAAGTGTTTATCAGTTATGGTAATTAATTCAAATGTAGCTGATATTTGTAGCTAACCATCCACTAATTTTAGCTGACTCCTTCATATTTATTCTCTCTAAGCTAACTATTTTGGCTAAACAACTAGTCCATTGTGATCTATAACTGTACTGTACACTGCATTTAAGGCATAGGCTGCTAGAAAAATGTCACTACATTGAGTCTAAAATAAATTTAATAAAATATAAATAATTATAAGAAATAAATCTGAATTCTAATATGTTTGTTTCATGTGGCATGACTTGTCATGTGGCATTTTTCTGCTGTTGTAATTATTTTTGGTTAATTATTTCAAATGTTTCATTTTAGATCACTATCCAGTACTTTTAACTCTTTCAAAAGTTTATCTTAATCATAGCTTTCTGTTCAAACCCTTTATCCATTACTTTTAGCAAGTCATTTTGACATCTTTTCTCACTTTCTAAATAGTTTTAATGCAAATGCCATGGCAACTTCGGGCTTTAAGGTGTTACAACCAGTGTTGGGGGTAACTTCTTACAAAGTTATCCATTAGAGTACTCGGATTACTTTTTGTTGTAACAAGTAAAGTAATATGTTAGTTCTGCAATTGAAGTTATCCATTATTTAGTTATTTAGTTTTTCATAAAAGTAATCTGATACTGGAAAAAAATGCTGTCTTTTCCTTTGCTATTGTCGCCACAATGATAAAAGAAAATCCCTGATGCATTCGCACTGTTTCTGTTTCTCTCCTGCTGCTCAGCAGGTGGCTGTGTGCCAGCAGAAGGTAAACCTACAGTTTATTATTAGGCTGCAGAGTTACCGATTGTTGGCCGTAAAGAAGGCTACAAAATGACAGCAGAGTCAATATATTCAAAGGTACATGTGCAGTTGGCTACACACAGTCTGGACAATATAACTGAAATGCCGCAATGAGTCGCAAAGAGGTTTTGCCGTAATTTGTGGTAACTCTAAAGTACTATAACGCGTTACTTTTCTCAGTTAATAACGCAGTAACGTAACAAGTTACTTTTTAATGGCAGTAATCTTGCAATATAATGAGTTACTTTTAAAAGTAACGTTACCTAACGCTGGTTACAACTGACACAGGTCAGAGGTGTCTCCTCAGCAATCTTCTAGTTCTATGTTTGTTTTTCACCTGCAAACAAAAATGTGGATATAGTTTTCTTATTTAAGTCATAGTTTAAATTTCTTCAGAAGAGCAGAGGAACTCCGGGGACTTTCCACCTGGCAGCTGCAGAAGTATCCCCTGCAGTACAAGTGTCTCTGGTTAGAAGTTACTGATCTAGCAGACAACAAAGTAACTGAGCCAACTTTAAACTCGGAGCAGGAATGCGTGTGTGCTGATTAAGTGTTGTTTAACCCTGTGGAATGAGTCTGGCAAGAGTCTGGAAGCAGGTCAGTAAGGGTCAGAGAGGACAGCCAGAGCTTCTTATGAGAGTTGGACACTTTTGAGGACCACTGCAAGGGGCACTGAGTCAGTTCATTGATATTCAAGGATTTGACCCACTGACAACAGGGATGTCACAGAGGTTAAGACAGCCGTGCCTCTTTGTATTGTGTCCACCGAAAAGCCAGGGGGTCCCCCAGCCCCCCACCCCCCTCTGCGCGGTTGTCATGGTGAGCAAATCAGTCCGGCAGCACTATGTCACACTCATGTGGGCACATTCTCTCTTTCTTCCTCTCTTTCTTTTCTTCGTCTGACTTTGTATCGTGCTGCTTCACCGAGGGGGCTGCCAAAGAGAGCTTTCTGTCCCCTGACAATGCCTGGTGTGTCATGGACATCCCCATACATATACAGTGCAAAGAAGAGCAGGCTCTGAAAATCCAGAGGCTTCCCTTCTCAAAACGCATGGCAACAGATATATTTCCTCTCTGTTGTGCGATCTGAGTGGCTGTTTTATAGCCAAGGACATGTCAGATCAGGTGGTGAATCGACACTGCAGTTCACCAAGTCCAAATACCCGCCAATCATATTTCATCCAGCAGCTTGGGCGAGGGACTGTTGCACCAGTTATGTCTCATTATTACTTTGAGCTACCACTAGTCTGTTTATGGGACAAAGTAAAAGTAAAGCTCACTGATAAAAGCAAAAATCAATCAACAGAAATTAATTTTCTTCACATTTTGCAGAGCATACGTTCCTCATAACCTTACTGTGTCATCTAATGGAAAACAATTGACTGATGTCTGGCGCTGCGATGTCTTGTTGTCACACAAATATGTTCCAAGAGCCAATGTCAAGGAGATTAGGCTGAAGGGAAAATTGCAGCTGTATTCAACAGTAGAGCTGGCGAGTGGCTGCTCTCAGGTGATGGGGCATGTCTGTGCTTCACCCTATCTGAACCTGAAGGCTGCTGCGGTTGGCACTGTAATTACAGAGGTTAGGCATAAATCACAGAGCAAGACATTGGAGAGAGAGGGAGCGAGAGGCAATGGGAGAGGGGGGAGAGAGAAAGTAAAGAGGGAGAGACTAGTATAGCCTGAGGGCCAGAGGAGGCCCTGACACTCAAAAACATACTGTTCTCTGCAAAATGCTCTCCCCCTCAGTCCCTTCTTTGACTTTCTTTCTTTTTTCTCTTTTTCTTTCTCCCACACAGTCAAACACAAACACACACTCACAGTCTGTCTGTCAGGGTTTACATCCTTCCTGTGGCTGTGGCAGTCAGACCATAGTGGGTCCTTTACTGGTCCTGTGGGATCCTGATTACACCATACTCTTTCATCCTGTACATATTACAACATTAGCACCAGGCCACAGGAAATAATGGTTGGGACTGCTGATGTGGACCTTTGCCATTCTTCTAGTTTCCACATCCATCTGAAGGGAAATTTTGGATTCTCCACAAAATGTGTCACAGCCAGCGTCACAGAAAAGACCAGATTAACCACCTTCCATTTTGGGAAAATACTCCTCTCAGACATCTTTAGTGGAGAAACACAGTACCACAATACCACATCAGGTATATTTTAATGTGATATTTTGTGCATCTCTGTCTTTATTTTGAAGCTATACAGTAGTGCCGCTGAAGTTGTGATTACAGTATGCAACATTCATCTTAACCCTTAAATCACTAAGACAGCCCACCACAACAGTTCTTAGTATTATTAAGTGGAGCTGGAGCGTCTTTTTTACGTCTTTACGTCCCCAGCTACTTCCCTTGTATAGGAGAATGCTGAAACACTGTTTTGCTGTGAAGCTCCAGAAATGTTTAATGGACTACAAAACTTCCCCTGACTTTCCATCAGCATGAGGGTGAGGAGATTTGAATGATTTTTTCATTTTGGGTGAGGTTTTCCTTTACTTCAAGGCAAAGGCAAGGCAAACTTGTAGTACTATACAGATTACACAGGTGAAAGCACAATTATAAAATCAATAAGAGGAGGCATAGAAATGCATAGAGCTTGGCACTCAGTAGAGTGCATACCTTCACCATGGCCCAACAGTCTCATTTTGTACTCACTCATGCTCATGCATTATTCTCTGAGAAAATGAATGATTAATGAAAATCTTGAAATCTTAAAGAAAGTGATTCCACACCAAAAGTTAATGAGGTCTATTCTGGACTGAGACCAGTTCTTCATCCAAGTTTTTAAAATCCATTCAGTATATTTGGTGCAATCCTTCTTGGCAGAGGTAATGAAACAATAAGACGAACTAACAAATGTTGTATGGGATAAAATGTATTAAAAGCAGTGGTAAACTGGTAGGTATTAAGCTTTGATTGAAAAGTAGTTAGCACTGTCTCAAGTCTAAGCTCTTCAGGCAATTCGTTTCACATTTGAGAATCAGCAAAAGCAGCTTTACCATTTTAATTTTGACTCTGAGAACAGCAAGTAATCCAGAACCAGCCCACCCGAGAGCTCTGTGAGGTTCGTACTGGGTCAGAGATCTGACAAGTACTGTGATTTACGGACAAGTAATACAATTTCAGGTTAATTATTTGAAATTGACTCTGTTTCTGTGGAACTGATATTCTTGTTACGACAGCAGCAGCATTCTGAATGAGCTGGAGCTGTCTGATTGCTGTGAACAGTCTACTGCAACAGTCCAGCCGGCTAGAGATAAAAGCATGTACCAGTTTCTCCAGATCATCTTTAGAAACCATGTCTCTGATCCTTGTGATATGTCTGAGGTGGTAAAAGGCTGATTTGTTATTGAATAAATGTGACATCTCAAATTAAGGTCTGAGCCCAGGACAACAGAGAGGTTTCTAACTTCATTTTTACTCTGCAGTGACAGAATATTAAGGTAGTGTCTTTCTTCATTTGCCACCTCAGCAAGACAGAGTTTTATATTCTATTATTAGCATCTTTCATGAGACATCTTCAGGGTTATTAAAGTTTAGAAAGATCCCTTCATAGCCACAAAAGACATTGTACGACTGTTTGTACAGACTGAGGACTGCTCCTCATGAAACAAGTCCTCCTAGTTAAAATGCATATACACTGACGCACTGTGTCCATGTCCTCCTGAAATATACACTGAAGCATTTTCTGATCTGAGGCCCCTCAAAAAAATGATGTGGCGGCACTATGGTTAAAGGTGCCTTGGGGAGTTTTTTTGTCAACAAACAAACTATACTCACCAAAACGCACTGTGTGTATCTTTGAGATCTTATTTTAAATCAAGCAGTGTTAACATGTATGTTTACTTGCTAGCAGTCGTTGTATTGCAGTATATCGATATATTGATGTGTCACAGCCACCAGTTGATGAGTGGAATAGTGTGAAACCGTTGGTAGGACTGTGTATCTCGTCACCTGCAGTACTGGAGTAAAAACTCAGCAGGGAACGTTTGGACACAGAAACGACTTGGTTAAACTTTAGCTCACACTACATGACATTAGCCAACCGCAAATCAGGCGCAGATGGGAGCTTGCTCCCGTGTGCGACGATCACCATGTCTAAACTGTTCAAAGACGCAATCCAGGAGTTTGCTGATAGATCATTGATATCTAGCAGACACTCCTCTCCTTTCTCTCCCTCTCTCCTCTGCTGTCATCCGCAGCAGCTCTCTGAAGCTGAGTCTTCATCATGCATCTATTTGTTTGGAGCGGCACAGTAATAGCATGTTGTTTCTATGAGAAAAAAAAGATCCCTTGCTGCTCTTGACGTCCATCCTCTCTCACCCATTGTTTGTTTCCTTGTCTCCCTTGCTTGTTTGGTACAAATCAGCGCACAAATAACCTGGTCTGTTCCTGTGTCATGACTCGAGTGTGTGATCTTGTAATGTGTGCACTGATTAGTCATGTAGTGTGCAAACCACAATGACTGCACGACTCCCAATTACAAGACAGTTACAGTTGTGTATTGCGAACATTACCGCGATCCAACAACTTTGAAAGTTATACATTATGACCAAGGCATTATGGAAGTCTTGTGGTTTTGGGGAAAACCTAGTACTTTGTAAAGGTTGGTGGACCTTGGTCATCTTGATTACAATACTGGTGGTGTAGTTAAGGTTGGGGCATGACAAGAGTCGTGGTAAAAATAAACCCATGGTGACGGCCACTAAGGAAGGGAAACAAGCATTGGTCTCCTGTGTCACAGTCTGATGTTTTCTTTACCCAACTGTCCACCCTGACCTCCTCCCTCTGGACTCTGTCGCTCTATAACAACGTGACATTATATCCCCTTATAGCACCCTGCAGACGAGAGTCATAGTCTCTCTACCTGTCTCGTTCAGTGTTGTTTTTTCTATTAGTAGGAAAGTCTGAAACTTGCCTTTTTTGACCTGTGGTGTACCCTTTTAAAGGGTAACTCCACCAATTTTACACAGATATACAGTAGTACTCCCCAAGACCTGTAAACATATTTTATTTTGTGTAAAATGTATGAATTTACCCTTTAAGCAAAATTAAGACAAAACAACTGCAAAATGAATTTAGAAACTTTGAATGACAAAATGCCTCACATATTATTATAATCTCCAGGAAGAAAAATCTCTTTTATTAACGTTTGCATAATGATGATAACTAAATCCTCAGTGTATTCACAATGGAAAAGACCTCTTCTGAATACATCCCATAAAAGCAGCTAAAATGCTTCATCAGTCAAATAGAGTGCATCAAAAATAATGTTAAGAGAAGCCTTTGATCTTAATCTCTTTATGCTTTCCATAGGGGCAAAGACTTCTTAAGATATTTAGAGAGAAGGAGGAAAAGAAACCTACTTACAAGCTCTAAATGTGATGGTGTTAAAGAAGAATACTGCAGGTCACAATCTCAGTTACAGCTTGATGATCATAAATTGTCTACAACAGCTTCATTGGTAATTGTGACATTAAAATTTAAACATCAGATATTTTTGAGTATCTACAGCTGTTGAAGGACATGATATCAGCTCCACTGACAAGCCTGGAACAGGAGAACCAGTCTTTCATGATTGGCAGTCAGTTGTACATTTCCTCTCTATTATCAGGCCGTACGTTACCCTTCTGTTCAACTAGCAATATATCATGCTGGTGGGAAAATCTATAGACTGTCACGACAAAATCCACTGAGTCTGGATCATTTCATCCTTTGAGCTGTAAAATGGGAGTCTGAAGCCAGCCGAATTAGGACATATGGAAATGAACATATCTCTGCCGCAGCTGCTCCATCCATATCAGACAGAGATGGAGGCACGGCACTCAAGGTCAACACTTTTCATGTAAAGATAATGTTGCTAAGAAAACAATCAACACTTCTCATTGCGTTTGGAGCCAGAGACCGTAATATGACTTCTACTGATCCATAAAATCATTACCAAGAAGCTTTTAACAGGTTCCAAGGACCACGGCTTACTTTTTGAATAAAATATAAACAAGGGAAAATATCAAACCCATTAATCTTTCATTAAGCTCTCCGGATAAAAAAGAATCGCTTAAAGTATCATTCGTTACCATCACTGCGAGTGCAAAAGCCCCCTGCTAACATCAAAGGCTTCTCAAAGAAACAGAGCGGGAGAGAGTCAGTTAGCTGAATTTGGCTGAGAACCAGCTTGTGGTTGGGTTTTAATTTCCACTGACTCATAATGGCACCGAGGAGGAAACGGGGACCAAGTCTGTAATGGTTTTTGTGGCATCGAGGCCTTGTCGAGCAGACACTCACATAAACAATGTGTTGCCGTTACTAAAAGAGCTGTGGATTCAGGCTGGATGTTGACAAAGGTGGAGAGCTCATCCCCATCTTGCACAAGTCTTTGTGGCATTGAAAGATCAGAGGCTTCTCATGGCCAAAGAATGGGGATACTCCATTTCAAATACATACGCTACACACAGAAACACACATTTGTGCAGGAGGAGGGGGGGAGGAGGAGTGGTTGGCATGTTTGTGAGGGAGATGTAACAGCACTCTTTAGGAACCGTCTTCTCCTGCTTCATATGTTTGGGTGGGGCATCACTGCGCTGCAACTATTTTGTAACTCGTCAACGTAGGATCATAAAACGATATGAAAATCATACGCAACATGTTGGAATTTCTTCATCAAACCATTTTATAGATGCTCCCACTGTCCTTGCACATGAGAAGATCAACATATATGTACGTAAGAACTGGCAACTGAAAGACATACGGATTATTTACCTGAACGGAACACAATGATGCTCCTGCTGACATCCTGTCTCTTCCATTAGCTCTCCTGCTGTCATTTCAAAGCACAAAAACAGCCTGGCAGTAATGCCAAGTAGGTTAATAACATGCAGTGGATTAAGGTTTAAGTATAGCTCTGCTCTGCTGCTATACTAAAGAACTGATTTAGCAGGGAATAAAATAAACCAATCCCAATGTATTTTCCTGACTTGCATCGTGTGCGGAGGTACATCTCCGTCAAAATACAGTGACACCCTCATTTCTGTCTACAGTACACAAAGCGAGCGAAGACGCATTCAATAGACTTCAGAGGCCCAGTGTATTACATGAGTTAGTCATGGCTCATACTGAATTAAACATGGGAAGAAGAGTTTCTTTTTATCTACAGCCAAAGTACTAAATCTGACCACTGCAACCAATACTCGCCCACTTCAAATCCTCCCTTTGATAGTGAAAGCGTAGGAGCTTCAAAATCTATCAGTTTGTCCTCGTTTTTTTAATGGGTTTTAGTAGCAAACACCGGTTGATGTTTGCAGCCGAAAACAAAATTATACAAAGCACTTTTTTCTGCCTTGTTCCCTGCAGAGCAAATGCTATGTTTTGGTTATTCTTTCATATCTGATTTTATTCTTTGTTTCCTTCTCAGGTAGATTTAATCAACCAACAGCAGGGTGACAGTTTCCCTCCAAATCATCCTTGTTAGGCGTAATAATTATTACATTGGACATGAAGAGACAGGCTTTTGTGGTCTCCCACTGTTCTTTGGAGTTGGATGATAGTTAGATAATGCTCTGTTTATCTCAGAGATGCCACAGACGTGTGTTTTTGCTTGTGCCGGGCTCATCTTTGCTGTTGTGGAGTTGTGATATTTTTGGACAAGCAAGGATGAAAGCCCTGGGTCCTGTGGCTAATGAGATACCGAGGCAGTGGGAATGATGGTTTTAATTACTGCCCAGGCCTGGTCTAAAGGGGGTGATTGCTGAAGAGCCTGCTGAGTGTCCTAGGTTGGGAGTTCAGACCGATGCCAGTCATGCTGTGCCTGGCTGCCTTTGATGCTCCCTCCCCTCTGCTTTATTCCCACATTGTGCTTATTAGATTCTTTGCTGCTGATGCTTCACTGCACCTTTGTTCAAACCAATGCTTCAGACAAAGAGAAGCATAACCAGTGAGATTTCAACTTCAAACCCCTAGAAAGTTTCAGTGATGCAGAAGGCAACTTAATCTTTTGTGGAAATTAAATCTGCAGCGCTCCCATTGTGCGGTGGCTCTCTGGCACAGAGGAGATGGATTGTGAGTTTGCTCTGCGGAGACGACGTGATATTTTTCATTGAAGAATCAAAATGCAGGAGACCAAGGGTTAGTGTCAAACCATGTATGTAAACTAAAATGAGCGCTAAAAATAGCAAAGGCTTCTGAAACGATGGAGACTGAATTGGGGAAAATTCCCCCCCGCTGTCTGCTCACATTCAGGGAGAGAAATCTACAGAAGATTCATGAGCAGGCTGTGTCCTCCGTCTCCTCGGCAGCTCCCAGCAGGAGGGTGTTGCTACGTGTCTGCTCTCTGTTCTCCTGCAGCCCAGCTGTGGACCAACCCTTGTTGACTTTTTAGAGATCACATGGCATCCTCACTGAGGCAGGCTCTGCCTCTGCAGGACTCTGCCATGGTCAGCACGGCCTCCTCCTCCTTCTACTCCTGCCTTTACCCCCTGCATCTCCAAAAAAAAGAGGCTGGGCTGGCCGGTGTTTGAACACATCAGGAGTTTTCACAAATACAATATTTCATTTTTCTTTCACACACAAGTCAAATGTTGTGATCACTTCTTCTTAGCAAGCTGACAAATGATTGACAATTTAATCCATTTCACTTTTTCAATTGTTCACTGTCTACATTTACTTTATTCTCCATGACTATTGAATCAAATCTGTCTCTACCTAGAATTCCTGTATCTGTATACACAAATAATCTTCAACAAGTCAAGGCCTCCAGCTGGGGGATTTTATTTTCATATGAACAGGAAACAACATTTGCCAAATAAACAGAACTTGAATGGGATATGTCCTTGGCACTCAGGCTTGCAGGAAGTGTAGATAAAGGGGTGAATAATGATGATGTGTGAACCTGGTTAGAGTTTTGTTTTTATATGAAGTGATTAAGTGTGTGTGGTATTGAAGGGTCATTTTTTGCTGTATGGTCTACCAGAAAATGTCCCTGAAAGACATGGAAGTGAAAGAAGAGATCATATGTGGCAATTTGAGTCAAATTTTAAGCTCTTAAAGGAACAGTTCAACCAAAAGTGAACATTCAGTCATTAGCTACTCACCCCCATGCCGATAGTAAGAAGAGTGAAGTAGAGATAGAGGTAGGATCATTTCCAAAGAGATTCTGAATGAAAAAAATACTGTAAGAGATGTTTTTCTTCCACAAAACATTTAAGTAATCACCTTTTAAATCATTTCAGTTTCTTACCGTGCTCACTTTGTCATAGTAGGTAGCTAGAATGCACCTTAAAGGATAAGCTCACCCAAAAATTAAAATGCAATCATTATCTCCTCACCCCATGCTGATGGAAAGTCAGGTAATGTTTTGTAGTCCACAAAACATTTCTGGAGTTTCACAGCAAAACAGTGCTGCTGCATTCCCCTGAACAACTGAAATAGCTGGGGACTTGTTTTAAAACGTAAATAAATAACCATCTAAAAAATATATAAAATGGCTCCATTAAGGTCATTTGGCATATTCGAAGTCTCCATAAGCCCTGAGAGCCCACGTTGATTTGAAAAGATGTTATTTACTTTTTAAAGTTGAGTGCAAACAGAGAAGTGGGTGCATGTCTTTTTAAATCACTTTGGGGTCTCTGGGCTTCAGGAGACTGCCAGATGAGCTGTATGAAGTCATTTTATGCTTTTTCTCAGCAGTTTTTTAACAGCATTGGGGTAAGTAGATAATGTATATATAATTATTTTTGGGTGAACTGTTCCTTTTAGGTGCATCGCAGCCACCTACTATGACAAAACGAGAATGGAAAGAAACTGAAATTATATGAGCGGGAATGTATTATTTACACCATATTATCATATGTGTGTCATTAAAGCTGCTGTAAGCATTGTGGTCATTTCAGCTAACTCCCTTTCACTTTTCCAGGTAGCAAAACCCTCCCTCCTCTCTGTCACTACACTTGCACGACTCCTTTCTGTTGTCGAGGCAGCTCTCCTCTTTCTTTTCTTCATGCATTTGTCATCACTTGGCCTGTTTGGTAGTATAAGTCATCACTGGGAGTGGAATTGGTAGCTTTCTCTGTTCCACCATAGCAGGTGTAGGTACCAGAACAGGAGGATCCTGCTCTCTTTGTTTTTCCCAAGCAAACAGGACGGCCTCTTTAAGAAGTTCTCTGTTTTGATTGGATGAAGTGGGCAGGGATACCAGAAGATTTCCTTTCTCTTTTACTGCATGAGCAGGGGGAGGAGAGATGGGTGTCTGGTCAAACACTCTGTAACAGTGATTACTGTTATACATGAATACAGAATACAGAGCTTTATAACACATATTTTATCAATAACACTTACAGCAGCTTTAACACAATATCAATATTTTATCTTTAAATATGACCTTATAGACAATACCAGTATATTGCAACCCCCCGAAGGAGGAACTTAAATGCTTTGAGGAAGAAAACCATCTCTAATGGAATTTTGTCATGCAGAATCTGTTTGGAAATGATCCTCTCCTTCTGATGGAGGACTGCTACCATTGCGAACAAAGACAGTAACTGTTACGGTGTTTTCTGTTGTCATTATAACACCAGTTTGCCTGAGATCTAACATTCTGTATCCTTGGTTTGGCTGCTTATTCTGCATGGGCTTCGAAACCTATGGTGCAAGTGTGTGTTTGTGTGTGATGCAGTGCCTGCGTCTTTTAAAGGATGAACACAGTGATGCTGAGCAGATTAGGTTCCACGGCAGGCGAGAGAATAATCTAATTTTACTAACCCGCTTACTGATATCATGGCACGCTAGATCCGTATTATTCAGAATCCGCTCTTGTTTTAGTTCTGCAATCAGGAGTTCAAGCTTAATAGGACCTCTGTGATACATGTAGAAGAAAGCTTTCATCTGGTTTTGTCGTTTCAAACAGGAAAGATGAGGTTAAAGGCTATGAATATCATGCAAATACCATCTTTTAATATAGAAACATCTTCCTGTGATGACGATGATGATATTCTTTGGTTGTGATGATAATAATATAGGAATAAAGGGTGTGTGTTTTGTGAAAGTGCAGCCAGTTTGATATACTAACTGTGTTGCATGTTTCCTTTCATCAGCTTTGGGCTGTAGTATTTCACAGAGCATGATTAGCGTAAGCGTGGAATCCACACCGCTGGGGGCTGCGGGGCAAGCTTGAAGCCTGAAGCGCATTCATCAACGTCCCTGGCAGGGTGCACCTTTCTCAGCCGCACAACGCTCAGCTTGCAGCCATCTCCCCAGCCAAGTTTTAGTCTTTTTCTTTCATTTTTACTCTATTTCAATGGCCTTTGTTGTTTTTTAAGAGATAGCAAAACCTTTCTTCTTTTTTTAAATCAAAGCTTCTACAGTGCTGGACTGTTTGTGTCAGATGCGTATTGTTCATCATTATGACAAAATAATATTACTTTGTGTATGTGTGTAATGTTGAATCACATCTGTCCCTGTTCAGATGCTCATAGGCACACACACCCAAGTGGATTTTGGTGTGTTATGTAGCTCATGGTTTTTACCCCACAGTCAGGCTTGATGACACTGATGTCCCTGCCTTTTTCTCCATCTCCCCTCAGTCTTCTTCCAGCAGGTAAACAGTGACTGAAGCAGGTCCTCTCAGACTGGTCCCTTAGGTCTGAATTTGTAATCACTCTAAGATCTCAGACATGAAAGACTTGCGTACATCTTCCTAAAAATGCCCTCTGAGGTGCCAAGTTCTGTTTCAAATCATAGGATGTGGAGAAGAGAAGAAAAGTTTGGAAAGAAATAATAGCTTGTGATCAGTTTCCTCTTCGAAGGAGTGGAAAAGAAGAGTTTTTGACTTGGTAAAGACATTCTCAACACTTATATGTCTAAATCAATCAAGTTAAACTTCACGAGAAAGGGAATGATCATCTTAACAGACAAGGCCTTCAAAAGGTCTGGGAGCAAGCCTCAGCCTGAATCCATCTAGGCCTTACTTACTGGCCAACAAGCCCCATTAGGACTAATTTCTTCTGCATCTAAAACCTTTACTTGATTTATAATGTTTAAACTTGACATATATTGCAAATGTAACATTGTATTAATCATAACGTTTCACAAGGTTTAAGTCATGCTAAGCCTTTCATTTTACCTCTTCATCAGTGATTATGATCAATAACAAAAACTGACATTTTGGGGTTAATGTTCTTATGGTTCTTGTTATAATTGTGGTTCAGACTAATTTGTGGCCTGAACAGCACATCTGGACATTTGTCAGTTTATTTCTGATTTATAAAAAAACAACGATACGTCTATCAAAGCCCTGAGTTTCATCAATGAGTCAGTGAAGAAGGCGCTGCTCTGTTTACCAGCACTGGTCTGGATATTTACTGTACGGGCGTTGCTGCCATCTAGTGGTTATTGTTGAGATCGCAGCATTGGGGGAAAAAATGACACAACAGCACTAGGTCAAACGTATCACTGCGCTTAAAAAAGTAGTCCAGAGGCTTGTCTGATAAATAATTTCAGCAACCCTTGGATGACGTCTGTATTAGATTAATTATAAACAATTGCACTTTTAGCAGATGATGATAAATGCCTTGTTTAAACCGAAAAAGTGATGAAAAGCTGAATGGCAAGCGTATTGATTTTCTAAGTGAAGAGGCCTATAAATTAATTGTCGTAAGCGTGTCTTGTCCTTTCCATCGTGGACTCACCTGTGGTGATTAACTAGCTGATCTCCCGACATCGAATTGTCAATTTCAGCAAACTTTCTTCAAGAGTGAGTATGTTTATTTAAATTGATGAAACATAAGTTAATATTGACACTAAATTTGGAGTCAATTGGATCTCTTAGATGTCACTTTTAGCCAGTCAGTGAGGTCACGGTCACCGTAGCTGTTGACTAATGTTAACTAGCTAAATTATTTGAGTAGCATAACAATTACATTTTAATGTGAGTGTCGTATCCTACAAAAGTAAGAAATAGAGTTACTATTTGTCGGTGACTCTTATTAGCATGCTATCTTAGCTAGCCACAACTTTAGCTAGTTCACTGAGCACGCAACTAGCACGCGTTGTGGGCTCACTTGTCGCAATGAGCACGTGCAGCTCAAGCTTGTAATTAAGTACTACTCCCGATTTACTTATTTACTTTTTGTTTTTGTGATTTAACAACTCGTATCAAATTATTTGGCTGGTGGGGTTTTTGTGTTTTTTGTTTTATATAAATTAGTTCTCTTGAGCTTTCAAATGTTGGTTCAAGTTGGCTAAAGATACCGTGGTCAGAAAATGTAAATTTTCAGTGATTCCTTTTTTTAATGTTTTGATGCCAGAATAACGTTATTTTTCTAAACAGCGCTACCATTTGAAACGATCCGAAAATGACTGGTCGCGCCCGAGCAAGATCAAGAGGCCGAGCACGGGGTCAAGAGACCACAGCACCGGGAGCAGTATGAGCAGTCTTTAACTAATGTCACTGTAATGTGTTGGTAGTTTTACATGTTGGTCAACCTTTCATACCTTAATGATACTTGTGTGACTATTTCAGGTCCACCATTATCAAATATCACTGTTAATAGCACACTGTGTAGCTGTACAAATATTTTTTGCTTTCTCTTGTGAAGGGATGAAGGACTCGCTCAGTTTTGTGTTACCATCCACTTTAATTTGAACTTAACAGCAGTTGTGATGCTCAGCGATGACACATGACATCTAAGTAATTATCCCTGTATCTGAGAAAAGTATCCACCAAGCAAAGGACGTCATTTAGTCATCTCTGCTAGATAGAGATCCAATGTAGTCGACTATCTGTAACACAGTTCTAGCCGAAAGGATCTTGAAATTGTTTAGATTTAGTTTTTGGTACTGCAGCTTGCAGGATGGATGATGTTTTATCACCTGAGAAAAGTAGATAGTGATTACAAGGTGATCAGGTGTCAAGACAGTGAACATTATTACAGCGTCTTGGCTACAGCCCTGATATAGACCGGCAGCAACCAGCTAAATTGCGATTACAACATCAACTTGTCACAAAGAATATATATCATATTTAGGTTTTTATAATTTGTTTTTGTAGGCTGAAAGAGACAATATTGATTTCGTTTTAAGTACTTCTCCAAAGTCACTGGAAGGTGAAATGTGGTCTACATGAAGACTTCATTTCAATGCATTTACTGTTTCATATAAAATGTGGCAAGTATGGAACCATAATGGGAACAGTTCTATACATTAATGTAAAATAAAAACATTGTGCTTGCTGCTGTAAAGTGCATGCAACTTGTGGAGCAAAAAGTCAAAGAAATGCATGTGATGCTTTACACTAAGGATTGTATGTGGTTGCAGTAGTGTAGCAGATAGAGCAGCCGCTCGCTACTCAAGAGGTTTGTTCCCCGACTCTCCTAGTGAAATTTAAAGTGTGAAAGTGTTTTTTTTTTTTTTTTTTTGTTTTGGCTATAAATGCACCTGTTATCCTCTACAATGTGCAAATAAGACCTTATTATTTTTCAAATTTCTCACTTGAAAGCCAGTAATCCTGATGAAATATAGTTTAAATGTGAACGTTTAAGCAACAGCTTTAAATAGATGTCTACTAAATCTGCAGCCAAAATTTAGCTATGTTCTAGCCTAGATGTCAGTTATCTATGGAGAGCTATTATGTCTTTTAGACACAAAATTGCTTGCTTGAATGAGGAAATGCAAGTAGAGGACACACCACTTTACAGGAAATCTGTTGTTCAATACTGCCCTTAATAAAAGTATTTGAAATGTCTTTTGAAAATAATGCATTATTTCTTGAACACAATTCCCACATCTCCAACTTTTTCTTTCTTGAAGAGCCAGGCTCGAGAGCCTGCGCCAGCAGCTCCCCCACCCACAGAGGGAGAGCTGGTTGGTAGAGGGAGGCAGAAAGGTGCTCCGGGACCTTTTTCTGCAGAAGGTACAGTCAAACACATCTTAATATATTTGTTTCTTACTTCAAATGATCTTGGCAAATCCCTGTTTTTGAAAGTCTGTGAAAATGTAATTTTAAGTGTCTTCCAGAGAGATGATTGCATTATCTTTCAGTTGCATTGTCTCCACTCCAGCAGTGCAGGAGAATTGGGTATTTCAAGCCAGGGGATATTTTTCAAAAACCCATAGAAAATAGGCATACACTGTACTTGTGGAGTAAATACTCCAGCTTCACTGTGGTGATCAGTCCCTAAAGTATTACCTATGCCAGTCGTAGACTCTCAGGGCAATAAAGTAGAGGGCGACCAATTAATTGCTTTGGCCGATTAATGAGCGCCGATGGACCTTTTTTACAAACTATTATTGGCTGGACTTGGCTCCGATGGCTGCATAGCCTCCTCCGACCACATGGGAGAGTACGTTACCATTTTGCATGGACGATACGCTGAGTCAATCATCATTTTAGGGCCACTTCTGCTGAAAATATGTGTGATTGACTCCTGATAATCTAAAGTAAACAAATTGATACAATCATATCTAGTCTTGCATACCCAGACCCCTCTCATCTGACCCGTATATAACGTGACATCATAACCTTGTCCACGATAGGTACAGGGCTCTGAAAGACGCCAGGCAGGCAGGAAAAGAAACCATTCTGTTAATGTTACTTAATACTGTATTTACCAATGTGGCGTTCTCTACTCCAAACAATCCAGCCACGTAACTATCCATTCATGAAATGAAATTGCACACTGCAAGATTCTCCTTACTCCAAGAATATGCAAAATATTAATGCTTTGTAAGGGTGGCATTTAACAATGTAACGGGATGCGCGACAGAAGTAATCCTGGCCAGTTCAGCCACAGAACATTGCATTGTCCATTGTAAATAGAACAGATTCCAACAATGTAATCCACTAAATCACGTTTCCAGATCTTGTGTATTTATCAAACAGCCACTTCTAGCTTTTCAACTCAAATTAAAGACTGTGTCCTGCACATCTCCAAAGTTACTCTATTTTACTGATGTAACAAAGCACGAGTTTCACTGTAACTTATCACTGAGAGGGTGGGAGAGAGAGAGACGGCCCTAATGTTCAGTTTAACAGTTCAATAAAGTTAATACCAAAGATGTTCAATTTCAACAGTGTTACATTTTATGTATGTATGTATATGTATGTATGTATGTATGTATATATATATTTTATATATATATATATATATATATATATATATAAAAAATATATGTGTGTGTGTGTATATATGTATGTGTGTGTGTATGTATGTATATATATGTATGTGTATATATACGTGTGTGTGTGTGTGTGTGTGTATATATTTTTTTTTATATCGCCTTTTTTCTTCTCCCAACTATCATTATTATATCGGCCTTAAAAAATCCACTATCTGTTGACCTCTACTGTGTATTTTTAGGTCTGTCATTTGTATTGTGAGGTACTCAAATTCGTCCTTGCAGCTTCACTTTGTTTTTATCAGCTGTTCTGCAGATTTCAGCTGGATTTCAGCAGGTGAAGCTTGGAGAAAGAGGTGGACGCCGCAGGGATTTTCATGATTCAGGGGTTAACACCAGGCAGGCTATGGAGCACGTTAAAGAGTCAAAGACTGGTCTGTAATTAGTAGAAACTGATATACTCAGCAAAAATACATTTTTTCAATTGGTGCAGAAGATTCTAAGTTGCTCACTTAAATTGTGTGTGTACTTTTTCAGGAAGTACTGGTAGTCCCATTCCATTGACTGCAAACTTCTTTCGCATCCTGTCACGCCCTCAATGGGTTCTGTATCAGTACCACGTGGACTACAATCCACCAATGGAGTCTCGTCGTCTGAGATCTGCTCTCCTCTTCCAGCATGAGGAAGCACTTGGCTCAGCGCGGAGCTTTGATGGGGCTCTGCTTTTTCTGCCCCACAGATTGCACAGCAAGGTAATCTAATACCAAAATGACACACAATGCACAACTGTTTTTACCAACTGTTGGAATAAGGAGTTTAAAAGACAAAAAATCTTTTATGGCTTATCAGACTGTTGGATGGTTATCGATGTTATGTAATCCGAGTCCACAAGTCCCCAGAGTTGCTTGCATTCTATTAGATCAGAGTTAACTCTGACCAGTCAATTAAGATTGCATCATTAGAGCCCCATGCTGTCAAAGCTAAGATCATTGCTGTACAGAGAGTTGCTATACCTTTTTAAAATCACTAGTTATCACAATGTGATGAAGTGTGGAAAGTGAGCAAAAGGAAATAGCTTTTGGATGTTTGGCTAAAATTGGGTTATTTTGCTAAAGCCTGCCCACTTTTCAATACTATCACTTGTAATTTGAGTTGAAGGTCCAATTGTAACCATTAAACCATTTTTCCTACTCGATTCCAGTACCTGGGCTTTGGGTATCAGCTGATACAGAGTACCGATCCAATACCAGTGCTTGTTTAAGGAAAATAGATTTTCATTTAAAAGCTGTATATATTACTAACCCTATGTGGATGTGGCATGTTTGCCATCATTGTTGTATGGCCTGGCTCAGTTTAAACCTTGCAGAGAGTGATTGCTGTACAATATTCTTTAATTATCTATTTCTACAGTCGAAAAAGAACAAAAAAAAGATCTAGGAATAAAAATTCCTTTAAAATCTGTTTAAGTGCAGCCACTTTTCAAATAGAACAGTTTAAAACAGTAGTGCAACAGCAACTTACATAAATCTAGGAATAAATAATTCCCTTTTAAAATATGCTCACGGAACTGGTTTGCTTGCAGCACCGCACTTTGAAGGGCAAATGTTGATATTTCGATACTGTGTCCACCCAATGTGCAGACTCGGCAAAGACGTGGGGCACACGTCGGAGGTAAAATTTCAGTAGTAAAGCTGTTCACCTGCACGTCTTTCAGCCTATGTGAAATGTGTTCCCTCACTATCTCATATAGTTTGGGGAGAGCAGTTTTGTTGTGCTCTCTTGCATGATGTGTCTACAAATGCTTATAAGTTTGCTTCTGTTGAAATTGGAAACACTCATGCAACCCCTCAAAATGACAGCCTTGCATACTGAACATGTGGCCATTTTACTGGTGGGGTTATCGAGAGTAACATATTTAACATTTTTGAATTGCTGACATGTTGACTCAGGTGAAATCAAATTATTCGCCACTCTAAAACAGTACTTGCCAGGGGCAACACAGCACAACTTCCTTTGTTGGCTTTTAGAGCAGCGAAGAATTTATTTCCGATGTGTAATGTTAAGCAGAGCTAATGGAGCTAACTGGGAAGTAGCAGGGTCCCGTTTTTAAATTTCGAGGTATTGGATCGGTGCATAGACGCGCATAGACTCACATACACGCCGATGCCTGCATTTTGGGCAGTATAAGCAGCATTTCCGATACAGGTATCGTAATCAGAACAACTCTTAACTTCATTGGGACAGAGAGTCTGGTTTCCTCCTGATAAATGTTTTCCTTTGTTGTGCTGCAATGTCTAACCTTGTTTTTAGGAGACTGTACTCCACAGCGAGACAAGGAATGGAGAAAAGGTTCAGATAACAGTCACCCTGACAAATGAGCTGCCACCCTCATCTCCAGTGTGCATTCAGTTTTACAACATCCTATTCAGAAGGTAGATTTTCCACTTTTCAGGTCTTTTTGAAAATAAGTAATGCAAAATAAAAATGTACTTATGTAATGCAGCAGTCACGTTACATGAAACATCCTCCAATAATTGTATTTGCCTATGACTTGTGTACTTAAGGTTATGGGTCTTACTTGTTGAAATAGAAGTAAATCAATACACCAGCTGTGACACTAATACAGTTCACCACAGCATTTAAGATCTTTGGAAACTTCCAAACAGCTCATTAATGGTGTCATTTCCTTTCTACAGGATCTTGAGAATCCTCAACATGCAGCAGATTGGACGCAACTACTACAACCCTGATTTTGCAGTCAACATTCCACAGCACAGGTATACACGCGCAGCATTAGAGCTATTCAGTCCATAAAGGGCACACTCGGTTCACTTTTTATCAAACTGGCCTTAATGAAAAATAAAAATGGTTCCTCATTATCTGATTGCGTAGCAGCAATAATATAATATGAAATGTGCACAAAGTCAAGTTGCAAGTAAACCATTAGACAATTAGATTAACCAGGCTCAAACTAAGTGACATTAAAGAGAAAAAAGTAAATAAAGATGAATACAATTTAAATGGAATTTAATAGAATGAAGAAGAAAAAACAACAACAACGAAGCAGGGGGGAGGGGGTTTAGCCCACCGATGAGGTTGGTAAGGAATTAAAGTAGTTTATGAAAGACTTCTTTTTTGGGTAAACTTTGTAGAGTTGCCTTTTACTGTTAAACTTATATTTTCTAATTTAAGAAAGGACATAACATCCTTAAGCCACAGAGGTATAGATGGGGGTTAAAAATATAACATCTCACCAGAAGGGAAGTAAAGGCCAATATTTCAGATGACTTCATTTTAGGGTCAGGTGAGGCTCCAAATATAGCAATATAGGGGTCCAGCTTTACCTGGGTTCTGAGAAGGTTTTTTTTTTTTTTTTTTTTTTAAAGTTATCCTTATGTTTAATGGCTAAAATGATTGAACTGTAGCAGAAATTCGGTTTTCCGTTTTGCTGATTACAAGTCTTCCGTGCTGTTTTATTAGGTATGGAATGAAAAATGTGCACCTGTCCCTCTTATCCTAGGCTGACAGTCTGGCCAGGCTTCACCACTGCCATCTTGCACTACGAGAGTTCCATCATGCTGAGTATTGATGTGAGCCACAGGGTGTTGCGCAGTGAGACAGTCCTTGACTTTATGGGCAGCCTGAGGCAGCAATGTGGAACCCAACGCTTCCCCGAGATCTGCGCTAAGGAGCTTGTTGGACTGATAGTCCTCACCAAGTAAGATGCACATTTGACACACATTCTTGGATTAATATGTAGAGGTATTGGATGCAGAAGTAATGTTAATCTGTTTCAGAGCACCTCTACTTAACTTCACCTAATTTCATACTAGTGCTGGACTAACTCTTCTCTTGTGGCCTCTCACTTTTGTTTTTTTAGGTACAACAACAAAACCTACAGGATTGATGATATTGCCTGGGATCACAGTCCCAACAACACATTCAAGAGGGGAGACTCTGACATTTCCTTTAAGAACTATTACAAGTCTGTAGGTGTCACACACTCAACATAAGTATTAGTCCAACAGGGACAATAATAATCAACTTTTCTGCCTCAACAAATGCACACTGACACACATAATAAATGTTTTATAGAGCTCTATATTGGCACATTCAGTTTGAGTATTGGGATTGGGCAACAAGAAGGAAACAGACTCGAGACTTAATAGGCAGTTAATGAAATTACTCCTCTTTAAAGTTTGATGAATTTTTAGGTTAAATATGGAAAGCGAGCAGACTGATGCACTTAAATATCCTGTCCTGTCATACTTTCTGTTCTAAGCAATACAACCTGGATATCACTGATGGGAACCAGGTGCTGCTGGTCAGCCATGTGAAGAGGTTGGGCCCTGCTGGAGCTCCTCCTCCTGGCCCAGCCATGCTCATCCCAGAGCTGTGTTACCTGACAGGTTACTGTCTTATTCTGTGTCACTCTATTCACTCATTTTAACATGTTGACATTTTTGGGCATTTATTGCTTTATGCATTGCATCGGTATCAAATGTATATTGAAAGGTAATTTTACTATACCTGAGACTTTTTTTAATAAACCTTTGCAGTGGTGGAGAAAGTTTTCAGATCGTTTGCTTAAGTAAAAGCACTAATGCCACACTGTGAGATACTTTTTTTTTTCACATTATCTAATTCCCAGTTACAAATTTAAGTCCTGCATTGAAATTGTTGCTTGGGTAAAAGTATCTAAGTATAATCAGGGAAATGTACTTAAAGCGTAAAGAGTAAGAGTACTCTGTGGAAAATGCCCCAGTGACTATTGATACTACTACTGATAATATTATATCATCAGGTTTCTTATTACTCATGCATTAATGTTAAAACAGTATTTTACTGTTGTAACGTTTAACATTTTTGTATAGGACTGCAACTGATGATGATTTTCATTATGGATTATTCTGCTGATTATGTTGTCCATTACTAGATTGCTTGGTCTGTAAAATTTCTGAAAATAGTGAGAAATGTAGTCACAAATAATTAATACAGGGTTCCCGCGGGGTCTTAAAAAGTCTTAAAAGCATTGAATTTATGAATTTGGAAATAATACCTTTAAAAGACTTGAAAAAGTCTTGAATTTTGATATCTGGGTCTTAAATTTTGTGCTGTATGCATGGATTAAAGTTCTCCGTCGCTACGACGGATTTCCGTCATTCAAACTTAACAGAGGCGACTTATGAGATCAATGTAGATCGGAGGAGAACTGTTGGCTGATTTTTATTGACAGATTGTCACACTCTACAGCCAATTATATCGTTAACAGTGTGTGCTCGCCTGACCAATGACAGTGTAGTGACCCACACAGGGCGGGATCTCAACACGGAGCGGCGCTAAAGTTTAGCTGCTTAGCTAGCAAGGACTCGTCGCACTGCTACGTTATCAACTGAGTTTAGTCAGCACGTGAGAACTCGTCTGACACGGAGAGTCTCCTGTTGTGTGCTACATGTGTGAAATAACAACTATAGTCTGGACTTTGTCTGCAGTGTATCTGTGTAAACGGCTTCATTCAGCTTCTCTCCCTCCCCTCTGGCACCGTGAGTTACCATGGTTACAGGAACGCCCTGAAACTTTATAATGTTGATCAAAAAGAAGTTTTTGGTTAGTTTGGCTGAACAATATCATGAATGTTGCCTGATTGTAGCTCAATGCTGAAATCTTGTATTATAACATATAGAACAAAGCCTCAGAGCTTCTTTGATTATTAACAGTGTGTTAGTGATGACAGAAAGGTGATAACTCGCCATCAGACTGACAAGGCTGCAAAAGTTGCTGTTTGTATGATGTATTTTTCTATTAAACGATAAGAGGCTCACTTTACACAATATTATTAATAATAATAATTGATGATGATGATGATGAGAAGAAGTAGAAAAATAGCTTACTGAAAAGTTCTATAGATGGTTGATTATTTGAAAGAGTAAAACTTGGCCACAGCTAATGGGGGGCAAGGTGACACCACCTCATCCCTTACATACCCACAGATTTCTGTATTTCTTTATTTATTTTATTTAACCAGTAAATCACATTAAGACATGTCTTTTGAGTACTGTGGACGTCTTTTGTTTGTTGAATAAATGAACACTCTGAAATTCAAGGATTTCATTCTTCTTTGCCGGTAGGGCCATGAAATAGGCAGAGAAATAGGTATTAATTTTTGATATGAATGGTCTTAAAAAAGTCTTACATTTAACTTGAAGAAACCTGTAGGAACCCTGTAATAACTTGCGCCCAAAGTGACACTAACAGTGTTTGTTTTTTCCACTCCAAACCTCCACGTAATTTAAAAAAATAAATGAAGTAGAAATATTCACATTTGTGAAGCTGGAACCATGGAATGATTTTAAATGAAAAATCTGTTTCTGTGTAAGTAAAGCGCTTCATGTTTTGTATGCAAAAATCTTTAAAAAGTAACTAGTGTGGCATAAAAGTGCAATTTAAAAAAAAAAGTACAAGTACTGCATGATAAACTTAAGTACAGTACTTGAGTAAATGTACTTTGTTGCATTCCACCACTGTACATTTGTCATCTGAGAGTTTTGACAATCTCCTGATCACAACACTACAGTTAAGAGCTTGGTGGCAGCATTTGTCTGTTGGCTGTCATCCAGGGTAAACTTTAACCATTTGGTGAAATTTATTACAACTTTAATTGGAAATGAATTGTGTTCGACAGGCTTGACTGACAAGATGCGAGCTGACTTCACCATCATGAAGGACTTGCACGGCCATACCAAATTGAGCCCAGGGCAGCGGGAGGAACGCCTAAACAAATTCGTCATGAACATACAGAAGTAAGTGATAATCATTGTGTTGCAGAGATCATCAGTAAACCAAGTTTAATTGGTGTAGTTGTGGCTGAAAGTTTGATCTGGCCACATAAGACCAACATGGTAATTCATGACCTGCTCCCCGCAAAATATGTCTAATCAACACATGGTAGTGTAGATAGTCTCATAGGCCTTGAAAATATTAATATTCCTTATTAGTTTCTCCTTGAGTAGATAAGTTGTAAGTTTTTTCTCGAATGTTAATTAAATCTGTCACAACTGCTTTTCCCTGTATGTTTAAATACTTTAATTTATCTAGATATTTATACTTCTCTTTAAGTCAATCATGTAGGCTCTTAACTGTTTTCCTACAAGTTGTCCTCATCTCAGCAGCTTGTGTAATAGTCTCTTCATATGAAGTTAAAATGGCATTTATTCCTGTCAACATTTTCAGGCAATATAATCCCAGGCTTTGATTTAAATCCTTAAAAATTATTTCATAGGGATGCTGACGCACAGGCAGAATTGGATAAGTGGGGACTCAACTTTGATAAGAAGCTCCTAAATCTGAATGGCAGAGTCCTCCCAGCGGAGAAGATTTTCCAGGGATCAAGATCGGTATAATATGCTTTTGGTTACATACATTTGCTCTTTAGAATTCATTAAATGGATTTATTCATATTATCTTAATTGAGAGATTAACAAATTATTTGTGTCATCTAGTACGAGCCCTGGAAAGCCGAGTGGGCAAAAGAGATGCGTGGGATTCCTCTGATCAGCGCTCCACCGCTGGATAACTGGATCATCCTTCACACCCGACGTAATGGCAATGAAGCCCAGTCCCTCCTGCAGACCATCCACAAAGTCTCAGGTCCACTTGGTATCCACGTAAAAAGAGCTGTCATGTGAGTTCTCGCATAAGATCAAAGGTATCCTGCAGTCAAACCAGGGTGTTGCTTTGCACGTTGATCAGCAAACTTACTCCTCCTGACAAAGGTAGCCATTGATTGTTGATCTGTGGCTGGCTCCTCACTTTCTGCTGGGTGCTTTACTCTCAAATTACTGTGCAACTGTTGATTTGTGGTACGTTAGCTTTATGTGGCTGAATTTGCACTACACCTCGTTTTGTTGATTTTGTTTTGGAAGCAATTCTACACTGAACTTTTGACAGCTGTTGTAGTCTTTGCATGTTTCTGCTGTTTATATGTACTGTAGCTGGGGTTTGGTACCAAATTTCAGAAATCAGAATCAGAAATTCCTTTTAGTCCCGCAAACGGGGAAATTTGTGGGTTACGGCAGCCAAAGGACAGTTCAATGTAACAATAAACAATATAATAAAAGGGTAAGAAGAGCTAGAACAGAAATAGAAATGGAGTCGTATATACATAATATGTACAAATATAAACAGTGTAATTATAAACAGTGTGGGCAGTGTATTGTTAATAATAAATATAAGTATGAAAATTGACCAGTTAGTCCAAACCAAAATGAGTTACGTATACAATTTTTATTGCACAGTGCACAAGTGAGTAGGGGTGTCACGATTCTCCAAATCCTCGATTCGATTAAATTTTTCGATTCTAAGGCCACGGTTCGGTTCGATTCTCGATTTTTACATTTATTTTTTGTAAAGCACAGGTTGCTATACCATTTTTAGACTAGACTTTTATGCAATATAATATCTGACCTTTGTTCGCAATGTACCACACTACATTGTCAAATTTAAAACATTTATTAACAACATAATGTAACAATAACTTATATCTTCAGTCAATTAGAAACTTAAACAAAATAACCTGCCATCTAGTTTCTCTTTTGTAACTGCAGTCTTCTTCAAAGAAGATGACATTCAAGTTCACAACAAAACAAACAAAAAAAATAGAGGAGGGGGTTCAAGTTCTGTCGATGGGTCTCCTGCATCTGCAGTTGCCATTTTTGTAAAAGTGGCGTAGCCCCTTTCAGGAATAGGGCATGGTGTGAGTTGGCGAGCGAGAGTGAGGGAGCGTGCGTACGTGCGGACAGTGAATGAATGGGGGAGGAAGGAGAAGCGAAAGAAGTAGCAGTAGTAGCGACAGCAATAAAGTGTACAATATAGGCTGCAGTTTGGCTGTGAATAAAGGCGACGGCTCCTCAAGATAGAGCAAAGCTCCCTGGTATTATTTCCCGACCAGCTTAACACGTGAAAGGGGGTTCACCCCGAAGGTAAACATAAAATTCAGCCCTGGAGGAAATCATCTCCCCTGTGCTTCCCGACCATGGTCCGGGAGCCGAACAGGAATGGTGTAACACCATGCTATCGTTTGACTGGCTGTAGCTAATAGCTACTGGCTTAGCTAGTAGCTAAGTTGGAGGAGGTTGACTCGCAGCACTTCAACACGTGTGTTTTTTTCCCCTTGGCAAGCCGACTGGCTGGACATGGGGGCGTGGCAGTATCGACGATTCCATTTTTTAATTCGAAGTTCGAGATTGACTTAATTTTGGTCGATTTCGATTTAAAATCGAAATCATGACACCCTTACAAGTGAGGTCTACTGGGAGCAGTGCTGATTGTAGAGTCTGACAACAGCAGGAAGTAAGGACCTGCGATACCTCTCCTTCACACGCTTGGGGTGTATCAGTCTATCGCTGAAGGAGCTGCCCAGTGCTGTGACTGTCCTTCACCAGCAGCGATGACAGCTTATCCATCATCCTGCTCTCTTCCACCACCTGCACTGGGTCAAGAGGGCATCCCAGGATGGAGCTGGACTTCTTGATAAGTTTATCAAGTCTCTTCCTATCTGCTGCCGAGATGCTGCTGCTCCAGCAGACTACTCCATAGAAAATGGCTGATGCTACCACAGAGTCATAGAAAGTCCTCAGGAGTGCCCCCTGCACTCCAAAGGACCTGAGCCTCCTCAGCAGATGGAGTCTGCTCTGACCTTTCTTATAGGTTGCTGCAGTGTGATCAGTCCAGTCCAGTTTATTGTTCAGGTGAACTCCCAGGTACTTGTAAGATGTCACCATCTCAATGTCCGTTCCCTGGATGTTCACCTGTGTGCAGGGTTGTTTGTGCCTGCGGAAATCCACCACCAGCTCTTTGGTCTTCCCGGCATTGAGGTGGAGGTGGTTCCGCTGGCACCAGTCCATAAAGTCCTTAATAAGTTCTCTGTAGGCTCTGTCATCCCCATCCCTGATGAGGCCGATGATAGCAGAGTTGTCAGAGAACTTTTGTAGATGGCAGTGGGCTGATTGGTGGGAGAAGTCTGCAGTGTACAGGGTGAACAGGAAAGGGGCCAGGACTGTTCCCTGTGGGGCCCCCTTACTGCAGACAACTGTGTCCGACACACAGTCGGGAGTCCTCACATACTGTGGCCGGTTGGTGAGGTAGTCGAGGATCCAGGACGTGAGGTGTTGGTTGTCCCCCAGAAGTGCAGGCTGTATGGTGTTGAAAGCACTGGAGAAATCAAAGAACATGATCCTCACAGTGCTCCCAGGCTTTTCCAGGTGAGACAGTGATCTGTCCAGGAGGAAGATGATGGGGGCCTCCACTCCGATGCCAGGTTGCCTCCACTCCGATGCCCCCCCCCCCCCCCCCCCTATACAACGGTAGGGGAAACACTGCAGTACCAAAGACCCCTCACCCAAAGGACTTCAATAGCTACAGACCAGTTGCTCTCACTTCACACCTGATGAAGACCCTTCATCAGGTGGTCCTTGTCCATCAGCTGGTCCTTGTCCATCTCCGCCCTCTGGTGGGTCCTTTTATGGACCCACTCCAGTTTGCCTACCAACCTGGCATCGGAGTGGAGGCCCCCATCATCTTCCTCCTGGACAGATCACTGTCTCATCTGGAAAAGCCTGGGTGCACTGTGAGGATCATGTTCTTTGATTTCTCCAGTGCTTTCAACACCATACAGCCTGCACTTCTGGGGGACAACCAACCACTCAGTGATTTTGGTGAGGCAAACGTTAGCTCTGCTGCTAGTAGTAGCGAGAGTATCTCTGCCGCTGCTGGTTCAAGCACAGAGCAGAGTACATCCATGGAGCAGAGCAGTAGCCCACCTGCTTCACCCCCTCCCCCCGACAAGCAGCACAAGTCCAGTCATTATAGGTTGACAGGGTTCGACCCAACTTAGCTGTCAGAGAGGAAGTATTCCTCCTGGCTGTACAAAACTGATATTGGTAAGTATGCAAAAAAAGAGAAACAAATAAAACACAGATGGATAAATAAACAAAAGTAGATTAATAGTTGTAAATAGTTGTAAGTAATTGTATCTGTAATTTGTACAAAAAAGAAAGATATTGCAAAAGTAGTTGTAATTGTTGGAGAGAAAAGAGAAAAATATTGTCAAAGAGTGTTCTAAAGTATTGTTATTAAAATGATTCCTGTTTGATGCCTGTTTGGGCTGCTGCTCCAGCACTGTGTGGTACCACTGTACTGGTACCACGCAGGAGGTTTTCCACAGCATTGGCACTTTTCCCAGCTTCAGGCTCATTTTGAAGAGGTACCTGCACAGGACTTGAGGAGCCTGAGCTGATCCCGTCTGGACCCGTAGCCTTCTTCACTTCATCTTCCTTAGCTCGTTTCTCACCTGGATAGTGGAGAGGGACATAAAGGCTTCTTAAGGAGAGCCTTTTGGAGAGCCAATATTATGTGAATTGCATGCTACCTCTGAGGAAATATTACCGTATGCATTCTTTGATTCCGAATCGATTTTATATAACAAGCGCTTAGACTGTTAGCTCAATGCTAACACATAATTGGAATTCCTATTAATGCACTAACGAAGGTTAGCATCGCGGCCACAATAAAACTATATTTACAAAATGTTTTTAATTTACATACTTTCCATAAAGTCACATGTGACCATATTTACAGGCATATACAGTAATATGTTCTGTACAGCAAGCTCAAAGGTTCAAAACTCAAAATGCCCAATGTGTTTAAATTACAGCCACCACTGGTGGAGACATTGCGTGGCAGGAGAGGGCAGCACATACAAAGTGTATATCTTGATGTTTTCTATTATTTATTCTTATAGCACTCAGTGGATGAACAGGAACAGCTAAATGTAACATTTTACTTAATAAAGTGTATATATATTTTTTGTTTCTTTCTATTGTACATTATATTTTCCACTTTTATGAGGTTAGGTCATGGGGTTTAAAAGGACAGATTTCGAGTTCAGTTTTATATGTGAAGGATATTTAAAGGCTGATGTTTGTGCAGAGTGCAGGGCTTTATTCATATTTGTCCAACATCTTATTTTATTTAGCCTGTTATTTTATTAATGCAGCAGGGATAGCTAAATGTAGCAGTTTACATTTTTAAAAATATTTCATTTACCAGTTTTATATACAGTTTAGTAATGACGCTGGTGAAATAAAACTCAGAAAGCGTGACTGACGTGATGTGCATTGTTATTGGAAATATGATAAATTGTCCGTAGCAGTGCATGACCTTTTTTCCATGGGCAGAACTGTATTAACACTTACTACACTAGTCAAGTACTGAAGAAAGGTACTGTTGGGTATTGGTTCAAATGTGCCGGTACCTAACCCTAACTGTAGCATATAGTGGCATGGGCTTATACTGACCCCGTGCAGGAAAGACCATACACCATTTACCAGAGCCTGGCAAGAATGAGATTCTACAAAGGCCTGTTACAACTTTATTTCCTGGTGCCGGTAAAAACAAGGGAAAAAACAATAAAAACAAATTTTCAGAAAAAAACATAGTTGCACAGCGTAACCAAATTATTCTAATTTAACAAATATTTGAAAATCATGACCCATCCCGAGTCAGTAATGCAGTTCAGCAGCACACAAACTGCAGTCTCCAGAATGACCGTAAAGCTGAATCAGCACCTCTCTAAAACAGTTGGAACAATAACTGAGAATAACTTTAATGAAAGGAGTGTCGTATTAGACCACAGTAGTTTTAGCTTAGTGTGCCTAATTAACTGGCAGGTGAATGTCTAACCATGCATAACAGTGAATTTTTTTCAGGCATCATGTTAGTAAATTTTTTTTATGTTGTCATGGAAGTTAAATATTTTTAAGGGTTTATAAACCTTAGTCAGTGTATTGTTAGCTTACTCCGTAAATGTTGATTTTAATGCCCAGCCCTGTTTGATCATGTTTATATTAATTATTGGAAGCTGCCCTTTATTCAGGATCCAGTATGAAGATCATCAGGAGTCTCTCCTCAGATCCCTGCAGCAGAATGTTGGACCCCAAATGCAGATGGTGAGTGACTGAATATATGATGCACAAAGGAGCAAGTCATCTTAGCTTTTACTGTTGTTCAGTGCGGTGACATTACTTGTGAAGTTTAATGTTAACATGTTGTGTATGTATGAGACGTTTCAAAGCAGTATATTTGTGTTTGTTAGGTGGTGGTGGTCCTGCCCAGCAACAGGAAGGACAAGTACGACACAGTCAAGAAGTACCTCTGTGTGGACTGCCCCGTTCCCAGCCAGTGCGTGTTGGGCCGTACTCTGTTCAAGCCTCAAACGCTCATGACTGTGGCTACCAAGATTGCACTGCAGATGGCTTGCAAGATGGGAGGAGAGCTCTGGAGTGTGGAAATCCCTGTAAGTCCTGTGCACACAATGTTGGATAGCTTAAATAAAAGTTGAGGTGTGTTTTGGAAAACAAATTGAGTGGTTCTTAAATGGATTCAGATGTTTTGGAGCGGATAGAGAATGAAAATGGTACTGTGTAAAATCAGTAATTTTAATTGGTGTCGTTGAACTCTTTTAAAATCGGCATAAGTGTATCAACAATGTCAGGGTCTGAATCAGGTTTGTTTATCGTTAGATATGGGGCAAATATATAATGATATACAGTAGATATATAAATATACATCCAAAGCCTTGTGCTCAGTGTTTGTCAGCCCCAGCTTACAAACCTGGATACCTGAGACCAAATTTTACTTGCATGGTTTCTCCATGGGTGTAGGTTAATGGAAAAAATCTGTAACTTCTTGAAATGAAAAGCATTTCTGGCTGAGGAAGTGGCAATGCAATAGTTTCCATGACTGTTTAAAGGTGAGGGTTGGGGTAAAACTTAATGCTGTTTGAAGTAGAACAGGAACATAACACTATGCTGCTAACTTGTCCCACCTGATTTGTGCAGCTAAAACATCTGATGATTGTCGGCATTGACTGCTATCATGACACGACTGCTGGGAAAAGGTCGATCGGAGCTCTGGTGGCCAGCCTCAACCACAGCATGAGCAGGTTAGTTTCTAAAGCACAGACTTTTTTTTTTAATATACTGTACCTTGGTCTGCAGTGAGAGTCAGGTTGTGGTTAAGACGTGCACTTCTGTGCTTTACACTGAATGTTTTGGTGCCCTCCAAGTCCAGTATTTGATGCAGTGTCATAGAACAACCGTTGTTTGTTATTTTGTCTATGTTATGTCTTTGTCAAGGTGGTTCTCAAAGTGTGTGCTTCAGCACAAAGGCCAGGAAATCATGGACGGACTGAAGATGGCCTTAAGTGGTGAGTTGCTTTCTTTCATTTTACAAAATTCTTCTTTTATTTTCAATATACACGTTAATTCTTCTAATTCTAATCAACAGTCCCAGTATAAATGTCATAATGTCGTTTTCCAGCTGCACTGAAGGACTATCTGAAGTTCAATGACTGCCTGCCTTCGCGCATCATTGTGTACCGTGATGGAGTTGGAGATGGCCAGCTGCACAGTGTGGTCAACTACGAGGTCACACAGATCATGGACTCCATCAAGTCCATGGGTCACGACTACATGTGAGTTTTTCATGTGAAGTTGTCAAGTGTTTTTTTTTTTTTTTTTTTAATTTAACTTTTTTTTTTATCATTAAGTCCCCAAAGTGCTGATGACATTATCACCTATATATAATAAAGACCTCCATGTCTTCTGATTTGTGTATGACGGAGAACTGACTCTGGTTTGTCTTTTTATATTGGTTGCTTGGTACAAGAGCTTACTTGCCAAAATAAGTTAAATACAGCTCAAATTATACAGTAGGTTGCTAGTTTTTGATCCGTCTGCTCATGGTAGGCCCAAGCTGAGTGTGGTGGTGGTGAAGAAGCGCATCAGCAGCAGGTTCTTTGCCCACATGGCAGGCAACACTACCAACCCTCCTCCAGGCACAGTCATCGACTCAGAGGTCACCCGTCCAGAGTGGTATGCTACTTAGCTAATCCTGCATAGTTTCATGTATTTATTTAGTAGTAGTGGTCTTGAGCTGCTGCAACCCTTGTTTGCCAGGTATGACTTCTACATTGTGAGCCAGTATGTCAACAGTGGATGCGTCTCCCCAACCCACTACAATGTTGTGTACGACACCAGCGGATTGAAGCCTGATCACATGCAGCGACTCACCTACAAGCTGTGCCACATGTACTACAACTGGCAGGTAGGCTGGCTTTGAAGTGCGTAATTACGTTTTGTCCAGGATGGACGCACTCACAATTTCTCACACAGAAGTTTTGTGAACAAATTTAAATCTAATAATTGAGATTACACTAAAAATTTCTTTCAGTACAGGTGTGGACATGAGGATGTCGGCAGGTCCTTTAAAGTCTTCAAATGTCAGTTTTATAAATACTAGGCTTTAGAAGTCATTCAATACTTAAATTTGTATGTGTGCTGACTTAATTGCCACGAACAATTAATCTAATTTCATTTATCCTTTTTAATTTATTTTTGTCAAAATGAGTTGCTTTTCTGATGTTACAAATCTTCAAACCTACCACTAAACCAAGACTAGAGATATGGACATTTTTCGATTAGAAGATGCATCGGGATGTGGTGCAGAGGCCTGTGATCAATATGAGACAATATCATATGCTCATTTAACACAATCAGTTACATTTACATCAACTCACAAAAAGCAACTAAAATGTGATTTGACAATCTTATTACTGAACTCTTCAGTGGAATTATAGTTTTATCAATGGTTCCAGACATTTTAATTTAATAAAAAGAAAAGAAATAGACCTTTTGTTCACTATAAAGTGCCACATTTCTTAAATGCAAATGTTTCAGTTAACTTAAAGGGCCCTTGTTGACCTTTCAATTTGAACATAAACCATGAACATCTATGACTGCTGCTGACTTGTTCCCGAGAGGGGAGTAAATATCGTCTTTTTCTCCACCTTTTTCTTGGCTGCTTGCCATTTTCTTCCGGGCGCTAACTAGCACTGTTTAGAAAGGAGTTGCGCATGGATGGAAACGGTGACTCAGACGTGCCATGGGAATTTCATAATAAAGGCGTATACAAATCGATGTTTTCACTTTGCATCAATGCTGTTGGGTCATTGATCATTGAATTGATATATCGATCTGGATCGATGCATCGTTACACCCCTATAGATGCCTTATTTTAAAGCTGTTATGTGCAAACAATATTATTGTAAATTATAACTATCATGTAAGGCACTGCAAATGGATAAATGTTTATGTATTGAAAAGATGCAGCTTTTATTTTGTAGACTGCTGTAGTCTGATTATTGGAAAGACTTTCTGAATAACAGGGGAATTTAAATGATGAAAAAGTAGCCATGTGGGGTAATATAGATCATTGAGGATGCCATACACTGAGATGCATTGAGAATTGTTTTGCATTCAAATCATTGACAGCTGAATGGTAATCAAATTGTGAGGCCAGTCAAGATTCTCACCTCTCACCAAGACTGCCTTTTTTACTTCATACTTGTTACATGTTTGTAAAATGTAGATTAATCAAACTCACTGTAATAACCATATTAGTACATAAAACCTCCCTTTGCATGGACCCTATATACTAATCTGCAATACTTGAAGATAAGATTATTAATCTGAACATGACCTTTACAAGGTCATAAAAAGCATTAAGTGTAAAAGATACCCATGGACACCCTGGACTTACAAAGAATAACCAATCAAAGCCAACAGCATTTAACCCTGTAAAGAAGTAATAAAGGTCAAAGAGTGATTTTTGAATTGCCATGCTCTAGTTCATTTTCTCTATTTGCTTTAGGGGATCATCCGAGTGCCAGCTCCCTGCCAGTACGCCCACAAGTTGGCTTTCCTCGTGGGTCAGAATATCCACAGGGAGCCAAATGTGCACCTGGATGACTTGCTCTTCTACCTATAAGGACACAAGATGAGCAATTTGTTTGGCTCTGTCTAGCTCTGAAGTTTCCTTGTAATGAACCATATATATGTAAGCCTTCGTTTGAAATGTTCACGTCACCAAGTACGTTTTAAGTTTAGTTTGGTGCCAAGAGTTTGTTTGCATTTCTAGCTTCAGATTGAGTCAGATAACCCTGTGTATTAAGTTACACAGTTTAAGAGGTTTGTAGTGCACATTGAAGTCTAATGTAAAGAAAAAGAAACAATCGGGAGGTCAAAAGTCGTATTCTGTATGCTGAAGTGATTAATATGCACCCTGTCTGCTGTTGGAAATTTGTAACGTGAAGTGGATGATGTTCGGACTGAAATGTCACTTTATCTGAGAGTTGATCCAAGCAGAAATAGTTCAAGGAGACAATGTTATGTATTCAATAAGAACTTGATTACCAAAATAAGATGATTTTGGATTCTGGCTTTTGAGCAAGTAAAAAAATATCTAAGAAAAGCTTTTTTTTATTATTATTCATAGAGGAACCTAAAATCTTTGTTTACCTTTTTGTTAGGCCAGTGAGCCTCCAGTTGATTTGTTGATACTGTTCTCCATAGTGGGGTGTAAAAATGTGCTGAAATGTCCCAATTTGTTAGTAGTGTTTCTCATGGGTCAACATCTTGGTCCTGTTATTGCTGTGATGCAAATGGTTCTAATAAATATTTGTTCCTATGGTACATTCAAGATCTGGTGTTTATGTTGAATAACATGCAAACATTACAAAATATCAAATTTATTTAGATTTTTTTTTTTTAGAAAAGATTGCACATGCACACTCACACAATAATTTGTAATCATCAATATAGGCTGATAATTCTTTTCATAAAGCTAGCACACAACTGCAGACTTTTAAACAATATGGTCTTCAAGACACCATGGGGAAAGCTTGCACTGTTGGATTATAAAGTTAAATGTACAAAAAAGGCAGTTTGAAAATCAAGTATAAACATTTAAAAACAATTTTACAAATGGACAAAGTACAAAAAGAGCAACAGTCACTCAAAATGAATTGAAGCAATGTCTGAAGACATGGTCCATAAATAGGAAAAGATGTACATCAGTTGACCGCAGGTTAACATGGCTGTTGGCCGAGAATTGTACAGAAAGTATTACAGAATGTTTTGCATACATTCTTTTTTGGCAGTTTCAGTTCAACTCGTGTGTGTAGAAAAAATAAGCTCAATTTGAAAAGACATGAGGATGAAATGGAAAAACAGAATGGTGTGAGGAAATAAACGTGGACTGTTTCATTCCACGCACAATGACGGACATCTGCACAATCCTTTTGGGCAGCTCTGAAAATACATTGGCTTTCATTTCATCATACATTCACTACTCTACATTAAGGTGTAGATATATATATATTGATATACAGTACTTGTATCCTGCACCAACATAACTCGGGACATACTGAACAGGCATCGATGACAGATTGGCTTGAACAAACATTTCAGATCTAATAGATTTTGGGTTTGAAGGGTAGAGGGGCAGTGAAGAGGTAGCCTTGTGTCTCACTGCTAACTACTGCGAAAACAGTCAAACCTTTAGTCTTTTGGTGAAGCCCAAAAGTGTTTCATGTTGTGAATCATGCAGTACAATGAAAAGCCTTCATTTGCTGATGCTATATCACACATAAATTATTTGTATTTATATTTTTATCTGCTAATATAATATTGTTTCCTTAGTAGAGTAGTCATCATTTTAATTAGATGTGCATCAGTGTGGCTTCAAAAACAGTTAAATAAAGTGCCTTCATACGCAGGGAGGTTTTTTGACCTTTTTAGAACTATTTTCTAAAATATATTTTTGTAAATTTATTTTTTGGGCTCAACTAAGAATGATAAACACAGTCAATACAGGAGTCTCAGATGGTTATATGTAAGCTCTGGTCCTATGGAAATCACGACAGTCACACAATACCCTGCACATCACAAGTCAGGATTAACATCTGCAAACATTTCTTGTTTCATGAAGTCACAACATAAATGAATAGTAGGCATGAAACTGCACGCTCTACTGGACAAAGTACTAACCATTGTGCGATCATAAGGCAAATACATGGAGGTTGGATCTACTAGGCATTTCCATTCAGGCTGATTTCACTGCAGAGATCCTGTCGTAGGTACAGTATGTGCTTGTTTTGTGAGTGTCTGACATGTTTGTGGTGGGAATGCTCTGCTCTATCACAGTTGTTGCAATAGGGCATTAGAATAGGAGTGAATTCTGCTGATTTGTCACAGTTTTACTGCACAGCGTGTCAGCCATGCCGTATTAAAGTAGTACTGCATGCTCCAGGTTCCATACTGAGCCCATCACATGGCATGCACTCTCAGGGGATCAGGAGGGAATGTGCTGAAGTTAAGCATGCAAACCTCTCATACAGGTTAAGTGACTTTTTTTGTGATCTTTTTCTTCAGATTCAAAATAGACTCCAAGGTTTAACTGAGCCCTCGGTGTTCGAATTACATTCTGATTTCTGTACACAGAGACAGCGGTCAGCCTCATAATGTGGTGGTGTATTAAGTGCCATCGGACTTGACCAAGTGCAAAATGGAGCCCTGTCTCTGTCTACAGCAGAACTTAATCAGCTTCAGACTTGGAGGTAAGATGCTCTATACTAAATCAGCCGACACCACAAGGTCTCGGGACCAGAATATGAAATGTGTTATTGAAAATATGTTGATACTGTTAACAAAATACAAATATTCTAGTATACAACAGATGTACAAGAATAATGCATTTGCTAAGCTCACAAATGCCACCTGTCCACTGTGTTATATAGATTTTTTTCTTTTAACACTACAAGAAAGTGAATAAAACTCTCCAAGTATGTCAAGATATTATTTTACAGCGCAAGTCTTTGCAATAGTTTCTTTCCTTTGGAGAGCAGTCCCTTTTTCTTTTTGGAGGAGTACATGTCCAGTGGGGCCCTGATGGCACTGCCGGGCCCCACGGTGGCAGGGCCTGAGCCAGGGATGTGTGGACGCACTGTGGGAGAGGCTGCTCTTCTGGGCGGACCCGATTTTTCCAATGGAACCTAATGGGAGACCCGTAAGGGACAGTTGAGGGTGTTAAAAAGCCAGCCGTCTGTCACACCTCAGTCACTACTCCCCTCCTTCTCCTAAAGTCCTTTCTGTCTCAGCAGGGCCACCACAGATCTGAAGTCTACCTTCCTGAAAGTTGTCCTGTGCACTCAGGTATAGACACACTCCCTCCTCCCCCGCCCCACCTCTCCCTCCCACTCTGTCAGGTAGAAACAGTGTTTTTTTTTTTTTTTTATCAAACTGCTATGAATAAGCTACAACAACACAGAAGCATGATATTGACTAACTTCCACATCAATGTAAGGTGACATTTCCCAACAATGAATATCAAAAGCAGGGCAGTTTCTCTCACATAAACAGATACATTTGCATTTTGGGACAAGTGGGACATATTTATAAATATCACATTCACTTTCCTTTCTCTGATATATATATATATGTATATATATAGATATTTACTGATACAACTGGGTTACAGTGAAACTACTAGTCACTATTCCTTTTCTGTAATCATGAGCTAAAAGGCTCCTTTAAATTGCACTTTGGGAAGACAGATGGTTCAAGATTCCCATTATATGAGGCTATATTTCTATAAATATTGTACGTGTGAATATAATTTAAAAGCCAGAACATGTAAAATATCAAAATCAATCTGCTACATTTGCTTTTTTATTGAAATGAGTTTAAAGTGAGACTATGTGTTGTTGGGATAAAGGGATAACGGGGGTTTTTCAGACTTCAAACTGAGGGTTATTAGAATTCACTGTTGTGTCAATATATTATAGTCCTTTTCTTTATAAGCAAGCATAAAACAATCGTTAATAGTCTGCTGGTATCCCGGTTATTAACTAGCTTGCTAGCTAATGTTACATCATTGTTGCTGATTTGTGCATGACAGTCCCGCATATTGATGTATTTAAAGCGCACAATTTATGGGAAAAACGCCTTTTCAACCCATAAAGTCTGGTGACTTTTGGGGCAAAGTTACCAAACTTATTAAGTGTTATTAACACAATATCAATATTTCATTTTTAAATATCACAATTTTCGTCATTATTGTTATATCGCAACAGCCCTTTACATAAATGCCATCAACGACTGCTGATGATGTATGAGGGTCTTGAAGCGTTGTCTCATTTCATAGGGGGGATTTCAACCTCTTCCCCTTGTAAGTCTGTTCTGAGGGGCAATGCGGCACTCACAAACAAGGGTTAGTGGTAAAATTGTACATGGGATTGAGCCTTAGACTTACTGCTCAAGCCTTACTTGGTCTGGTAACACTAGTAGTTTATGGTGGCAAATGTTAGCAAAACTGTAAATATTGCTGTATGACCCAGATTACTGAGTCATTTTCCTGATTTTGTGGCTCTTTACCAGTTTTGCTACTATTCCAATACCTTAGTATTTTAGCTAAATCCTAAAAAGTAGTGTAGCAATTTAGCATTATCCCATAATGGTCAATTGTAGCTGCAGTAGCCGCTGCTCAGAAAAAGGTGCATAGTCTCACTTTAAATCAATAACGTGCAATTGAATTGATGGTTCACAAAATTAGCACTTATTTGAAAACCAAAATTCATTTAAAAAAGTGTTTTGTATTTCATACATTTATTTCTAATTATTCTTTATATAAAAGAAAAGGGTTCCAGATATGGTTAGAGCAGGGTAAACCAAATAACAATTATTAAAAAGGTTTTATGCTTTTCTTTGGGTTTTTGCATAGAATTGGTAGGATTTCTGTCTGGGATGCAGCATGTCACACTGCACTGAAGGTAGTCTAAATGTTAGTACCATTCATTTGATTTGAACTTATTTATAATTGAGCACAATTGTACAACTATGGCCTTTTAGCTTACCATGAGTTACAGCAGGAGACTTATTGCAGGAGACGGACATTGTCATGTACAACACTCAGAGAAACAACTGAAGATACCATACTTCTTGTCTAATGCATTGGCGAGGGTTACGATCTCCAACCAACAGACAGTATCGAGAGTTTTGGTAAAACAAAGAAGACCCTATCACTACGTAAAGGAATGTCATATAAAGTACACATGTTGCATACCAGAAACTAAGGGTACCCATGTCATCTGCATTAGACGAGGGGAGCGTAATCTTGGTATCCTCAGTTGCTCACTTACGTGACGGAAACAGAGCCTTTAAGGTGTGAAATGAACACTCTTCTTCTGTTTTGCCAAGCGGGTGAGGAAAAGAAATAAAAAAAAATATATGGTGATGGCATTTCAATAGTTTGCACTATGATAATGGCAAATTAGAACACACTGAAAGAAATATCTGATGACACCTATTAATATTTCAACAATTGCATTATTTGTTAAACACGAAAATAACATCACATATTTACATTTAGTAAATAATTACTTCTGAAATTATTCTCTGATGGCAACATAGGCTAAGTGACCTTTGCGTGCTACTTTACAAGAAAGCAATATACAAAACAAGGCGTTGTTCAGGAGCAGATACAAAAGTTGTACTACACTAGACTTCTCTTTATATAAAATGTTTGAGAATTCATGCATCTGGACTATAGAGCATGCTGAGCTACAGACTACATAGTTCATCTTTCAGTACAACAAAACTATTTACTCTATTAGAAATTATTGGAGATCAAACACAGACTATATTCATAAAGCATCTGTTAGAATGCTAAATATGCATGTGCAAAAAGTGTTAACTGCTGTTTTCAAGACATGACAGAACAAGTAAAAAGTCAAAGGAGCCCCCCCTCGTTTACTCTCATTGAGAATGCTTTATGAATACAATATATCCATGTATTTTTATACAATGCAGAACTTCCCCCCTTTTCACAGCAGTAAACATGAAAAATAAAAGTTCCTCTGTCAAGTATTAGTCTTAAAGTTTTATTTTTTTCATAGATTTCTTAGACATCTATTTATTTACAGTGTAATGCTCCAAAGTCAGAAATCCCATTGTACTTCAATGAGACACACACACGCACAGACACGAAACTAAAGGAGATAGAGGGAACTGAAAAGAGTAAATGGATGACAGAGGGCTAGTACTGCAAAGGAGCATGTACCCTTTTGGTCTTTATCCGTGCTGGAGTGTCCTGGGTGTAACGAGATGGTGAGTCAGTGAGAAAAACCTCGACATCATCAGGCACTTCTTCTAGAAAGTTGGAAGGAACGAGTCCCTTGTCTCCATTGAGTTCACCCTGTGGAGTACAGAAGGACAGTGAGCCTCTCTCTGCTGTATTTATCAACTTTAAAGTTCCCATTGACAGCTGGTGGAGTGTTGTTCACATCCATTCCCTATAGTTCAACAATTTCTACCCATACTTGTTTATATTATGACTGGACAATGTGCTTCTCCCTGGTTTGATACTATCACAATACATAGACGGGAACTTTGACCTTTTTCAATCAGCTTTGTATTACTACAATGTTGGTAGTATAAGCCTATTAATTATGTTACAACTTTATCTCCATGTCTGAAGTCTGACAAATGACGCGAAACACCTTATCTGATTGACTTTAGGGGTGTTGTATCAACTACGTGTTGCTCTGCACATTGTAGACAGCCAAGTTTTATACAAGGGCCATCTCTCCTGTGGTGAACTACTTCAAGTGCCAATTTGATGTATTTTGTTCTGAAGTATTGAGATTCTATAATTATGAATATATTAATATCACACATCACAGTCAGTCAGTATGTTTTCAGCAGAATCATTGCTTTAGTGCATATAAAAGTGGTAAGTACAATACTTAAACACCTCACAGTTACTAGGGGCCACGGGGGAAGTCAGGCAGTGTGCATTTATACAGAGCCAAACCTCTGAAACCTCTGATTTTTTCAGTTGGATCCTCCAAATTTAGCTCTTGCTGGTTTCTACAATCTTTAACAACCCTGGCTTTAAGTGGCTCTTAGCTTTTTTTAGACTAATCAATACATGCAACAATCATGTAAATACAGGCATACTAACTGGGTAAGCTGCTGAAGGCATAAGGTCGCTGCTGCCATTAACAACAATAATAAATAAAATAGAAAATGAAATATATACACAGTATATGTGCTTCCCTCTCCTGGCCTCACAATGTCTCCACCTAGTGGTGGCTATAAACCCGTGGGGAGTTTTGATGTTGCTGTAGCTCATGAGTGTAAAATGTTAAGTCACCAATGTTAAGCAGTTGAGATAATAAAATCACGGTCCCGTTGCTAATTTCTGTTAATGGTAATTCTCATTATGTGTTAGCATCGAGTTTCAGGAATTGTAAAGAAGCTTATCACCATACTTACTTGAGTATGTGTTTTTTAAATGTAAATCTGTGTGTTCCGTAGGACACCTGTAGGGATACACTGTGCTCTAAATAGTTAGAAAAGAACAAAACAGAAACTGACACTAAGACAGAAATGTTTGGTACTTACGTAGTAAAAGCCGTCTTCATCTATTTCACCAAACACTGTGATGACGTCACCGGCACAGAAAGTCAGTTCAGCCTGTCGGAGAAGAATGAGCCGTGAGACACATTTGGCCTGTAGTGCTTTGGTTCTAGTTTACAGCAGTGTAAGTTTGCCGAAGACTTTCCACTACATCAAATCTACTGGGGTTTGATGAGTTTGAAATGCTGTGCTTCCTTCTCCAAGTCAATGTGATGCATCTTAAACATGAGTTTCAATTCAGTCTCGGCAGACGGACTGTTGCAACTGTAAATGCATCAAATGTTTGAACTTTGAAGACAGGACTGCAACACACTGAGCACATATCTCCTACGGGATTCTTGAGAACACACAAACCAAACAGAGCGTATGTACAGTATGTAGGAGACAGGTCGACACAAGAGACCAAACCGAGGAGGGGAGATGCTGGCTCAGGCAATGCATGAGGGCCTATTATCATGACCACCAGGGACAGAGGGCTGTGGCCCCTCATCTGAAGCCCGCCTCCTCGTTTGCACTCCAACAAACGGGGGAGGAAACACACACAGAGCAGACAGTACCGTACCCTCCTCACCCTCACTCACCTCCTCATTCAGTCTGTTTCCCTCATACTGTGTCGGTGGCAGTGCCAATAGAAAGGTGAGAGTAAGTGAACGGGGGGGAGGGGCAAAAAAACAGAACGCGAAAGTAATTTAATTTTCTAGCTTACACAGTGCTAACTGAAACCCCTTATTCAACCTCACCTGTGCACATATGAGTCACACATAAAGGAATAGTTCAACATCTAGGAGATGGTAAACTTAGCCTAACATCAAGATTTGAGGCAGCACAGTGTCCTTAGTTACCAAGGTCTTATGTTCCCTAATTCACTATAATGTTAACACACATTAAAGGGGAATTCTGGTATTTTTAAACCTTCATACTTATCAAAAGTTTTGGAATCAGTCCAGTATATTACCTTAGCTGGCAGCCATGATATGGCTGCTACAGCTGCAACATAATCCTTTGGGGCAACCCCGACCATCAAAGTTACGTTCACTGAAAATGCTAGTTTCTGCAACTGACAGGCTCAGGATGTTATTCTGAGTGTCTGACAACATTATGGAAACGATGCCTCCGCAGAGATACCCTTTTGTTAAATAATACGATATTTTTTGAAAAAAAAAAGTCTTGTTCAAGGAGAAGTCTTGCTCTGAAAGCTTGCAAGGTGAGTTGTTACAGTCGTCTAAACTCCAGATTGTCAAAATCATTTAACTAGACAGTCATGACTTTGGAAGTAATTCTTGCTGGCAGTTCCTCGAGGTAAACTCCAAACTCCACTGTCCAACTCTGACTCCTGTTTCCACCTTCATCTGCTCAACTCACATCGTGCAAGATTTCAGAGCGAGTCTTCTCTTGAATGAGACTTGTGTATCTGGTCACAAAACTGATCTTTTTTTTTTGTCACAGAAAAGGATAAAGTCGTCAGCCTGTCAGTGGCAAAAACAAGTACTTTTAGTGGATGTAACTTGACGGTCAGAGTTGCCCCAAAGGATTACATTGCAGCCATGTCATGGCTGCCAGCTGAGGCGATCTACTGGACTGATTCCAAAACTTTTGGTAATGAAACATGCAAATATAGGGCCCAGGATTAATAATGAAAATACATTTTCGCTTTAACCCTCCTATTGTTTTCAGGTCAAATAACCCTAACTGTAGAGCTGGGGAACATAGGAACCTGTGAACAAAAGAATGACTCCAGATTGGAAGCAGGGATAATCAGCTAGCCTGGCTGTCTGACGGTAACAAAATCTGCCAACCAGCACCTTGAAAGTTAATTAATTTATGCTTATGTCTCATAAGAAGAAGTAAAAAAAACATGGATGTCTTGTCAGCACTGTGAAATAACTGTTAAAATTGTCTTTCAGGTTTTGTCAAGTTTAAAAAATGAGTTAAATTGGGTTGAATAAATAAAAGTGAGTTAAAGACAAAGTTTACCACTCTAATATCTGTCCATTTTATACAAAGCTAGTCCGTAGCTACACTTCACATAAAGACTGGAAGCAGCTACCTTGGCTGCAGTATTAGGGATCCAACTGGATTTGATAACAAGAACTGCTGTATTTTTACTCGAACCCTAACCAATCAATCAGACTCCTAATGCCTGAGGCAGCAGTCACAGAACAGTGGCATTCGCCTCCTATGCACTTCCATTCTGTACGAGCAAATGGGCAAATAAAATATTTGCATCTGGTGGCGAAGCAAGTTCACATCTTGGCTTTGCGTGCGGTTCAACCTTGCTGAACTTTGACCAGCGAAGTTGCAGCCACAACCAAAAGCAAAGACGTGTGTGTGGTTGATCCACAAACGGACCACAAACAAGCAAAGTGAGTTCTGTGTACCTCCCATCGTGCACAGCCCTAATTAAGCATCAGCCGGTGATTTTCATTCACCTGGCTTTACGTATGTGTGGCTGTACCTTTAACCTAACCAACCCAACCAATGAAGGCAACCAATCAGTGGCAGAGTAGGGCAGGCCTTGCCAAGAAAAGCAGTTTTTGTATGGATTAAATAAGTGGTATAACATGTTCATGAGCAGGCTGTAGACAGATCCAGACAAGCGGTTTCCCCCTGCTTCCAGTCTTTGTGCAAAGCCAAGCTAACCATCTTCTGGCTGCAGATTCATATTCAACGGACAAGTACCAATCTTCTAATCTAACTCTGCATCAGAGTGATTAGCCTTCCTTCCTAAAATGTCAAACTATTCCTTTAAATTCTGAATGAACAAAATCACAAATAGAATATCCTTTGACTGCTTTTTTGTCAACATGATGGTGGTGACAGAGAATGGTCATGACAAAGCGAACAGCTGGAGCCGCAGGAGGGCTGTACCTCTACATCAACGTTAGGGGAGCTCTCTCGAGGGTCGTAGTCATACAGCGCCACCATTCTCCGCGTTGACATGGGATGTTGACGGCCACTTCGCCTGTTCCTCTCTGTGGAGAGGAAAAGACAAGAAAAAAAAGACTAATAAGTGAGAATGTAATGTAAAAGCTTCACTGAAAGATGTGATGGTACATAATGCCTTGCAATTCCAACAATCTGATCATCTGGCTTGCAAGGTAAACTATTCCTATGTTAATTAAGAGAAAGCTTAGTGACGGAAGATATAGTGGAAACTAGCTGAAAGCACTTCACAGATGGATAAGGATGGTGAGGAGTGAAAAAAGCAGTAAAGATGAAGCAGAAGGGCATCTCATTGGACACAGACCTCTCTTGGATTTTCTGGACCTGCGATTTATTGAGCGGCCATCTTTGAAACGATCACAGTTCACTTTACAGGAAAGCAGAAAAACATAATTAAGAGGGGAGGGTAGAGGACAGGAGAAATATGTCAGCTAAAGACAGTTCAGCAGAGCATTAAGTTTGCCAGACTCAGGGTGTAAGAGCAAAGTAAAAAAAAAAAAAAAAAATAGCTGAGGAGGTCCTGTAGGAAAATGATGTCTCACCTAACTTCTCCACAGGAGTGTTGAGTGGCAGGAAACCCTGTTTGAGTAGCTGGTCCATCATTTCGTCATCCTCTGTTTGGATCTCTGAGACCATGTTACAGGGGATCAGACCCACCCGGTCTCTGATCTCTGCCCTGTAGAAGCCATCCGTGTCTTTATTCCCAAACACCTGAAGGAACAACAAAGTGTAAAGAAACCGGCACAGATAAAACCTGCAACAAGGACTGAAAAGCACTACTAATATTTAAATGTTATTCTAAAGGCACTGGCTAAGATAATGTTTAAAGGGACAGTTTACTTAAAAATCAAAAACACATTTACGTGTAGTGCCATTTATCCATCTAGATCTAAGTACATTTATTCAAGTACTGTACTCAAGTACAACTTTTAGGTACCTGTACTTGAATATTTCAATTTTTTCCTACCTTATACTTCTACTCCACTACATTATGGAGGTAAATATCCTAGTAATTACTCCACTATATTCATTAGATGACTTGAGTCACTAGTTACTTTACAGATTACATGTTACATTTACTTTTACTTGTACTCTTAATACTTAAGTACACTTAATATCAGATACTTTACTTACTTTGAGTACTATGTGAATTTTTTAGGAAAAAAATATATCAAAGTTCTTTGAATTCAGTTTCTTAAATTTGATTATTTTCTGTTTTCTTTCCTAAAGTAAACTGAGTATGTTTGGGTTATGGACAAAATACACATTTCAGGATGTCACACGTAACGCTGACTGACATTCACCATTTTATGTTTAATAGACAATGAAAAAATTCTTTAGTAGAAGCCAGATACTGAACTGCATCCATGGACCGTAATGCTGCGCTGAAGTTCCAAGTGCGCTTCCACTCATGGACGAGAGGCTTAGCCAACTAAGCTAGCTAACGTTACAGCTCAGCTTGAGGAGGATGCCATTAATGTTTATATCCCAGTCTCTCTGGACTCTAGTCCACAAGTAGATGCACACTTGACATTTCCTCCTGCCGAATAATATAGTTGGCAGGTGCAGGTCGGCAGAAAGAAAATAGTTCATACATGAAACTGCTCACAACAAGGTCTGTGGATTATCTTGAGTAACTAGGTCATTATTTTTAGAGAGAGATCAAGTTCCCACCTTGATGATCTGTCCCTCCTTGAAAGGCAGCTCCTCATCAGCAGCGTCAGGGTTCGGCGACATAGACATGGGGTCGTAGTCAAACAGAGCCACAAACACGCGGGTCATCTCCTCCGGCTCGGACTCGTCATAGTAATCCAGGCAACGCCGCCCCCGCCCCTGCCTCCGCCCGCCATAGCCGTCTGAAACATAGAGGAGGCCTCTGCTGCTACTACCAGCCTTATACAGCCACGCTGGCTGTAGAGGCAATGAGAGCAGAAGATGTCTCTCTGTTAGAGCTGACAGGGGAGAGGGCGATGAGGTGCATGTGTGAAAAAAGAGCCAGAAATCGAATGAGATAATTATCCTTTTGGTTTTTAATTTCTTCTGCTGTTGTTTCACGCACTAAAAGCAAAGGATGCATTTAACAATAAATGCTCTGCACAATCGTAGAACAGCAGGGTTCTTCGTTCACACATCTCTGCTTGCTGGCGTGATAGTCACCAAACATCAGAACACAGAACAACACAGCACAGACAGGAAACACATGTCAAGCAGTTGTTGGGGTGCAAGGGAATACTGAATGACTGTGCACACCAGGAGGACACAAGTAACACTGCACTATTCATTGCTGTTTCACTGCCTTATCTCACAGAGGCTGATTAACATGCATGCTTTCCCGGAGTCAGACACGATGAGGGCTGCATTCCTACAAATGCAGGTGTACCGTCATGCTTATAGGACACATTCGGAAACAATGTGCAACAAAAAGGTCAAAGGAGGCATGTTCCTGAGGGAGATAACACATCAAATACTCAGCAGGTTCTAGTGAGGCAGATATCAGGGACAGTGAGGGGGAAGGGATGAACCTGATATCAGTTCCCCATGCTTCTCATGGATCACCATGTTAAATGTTTAAATGGCAGATTGTAGGTCTGAAGAATGGCTCAGCGACTCTGCAACCAGTGCTAACCAAGCAACTGAAATGTGCTTTTTGGGAGATGTAAAATGTGCTTCGACTTTGATGGTAGCAGAGTTAATGAATGTGCAACCGAGCGATACCAACAAGGCAAGAATGCACCAACCCATCAAGTAATGTTTCTTTCCTTCTCGCTGTATTGTAAATGGCTCATGCACAATTAAAGAAGACGGGCTGCTGGCCAATGTAGGTGGGAGGAGAAGGTAAAGAGAAGGTGGAAGAGGAGGTTGGGCTAAATTGAGGTGGGGTGAGAGAGTGGCCTGGATATGGAGGGTGAACAGGAAAAGTGAGTGAATTAGGGTTTCTTGGGATTGAAGGTGTAGGAAGGAGTACATACAGGGAAGGGATTTTCATTCTCCAGCAACAGGAAAAGTGGCCAGTCTTGTCTTCCCCCGTCAGCTTTATTCAGCTAAGGTAAGCTAAGCTGACTAAACAAAGCAGCTGACTGTCCAGCACAGAACAAAGACCACTGTGATATCACTGCATGTGTTCAAGAACGATTCTTTGCCTTTTCTGACCTTGTCAAGGTGAATTGTCATCTTGGAGAGAAGCTGCACCACATACCATATTGATCCTCTGAGGACATAGATCGCCATATCCTGCGCCGAGCTACACTGCCATAGTAAACATCCTCCTTGACGGGTGAGAGGTTCCCCTCACTCCCCTCACTGTTACTGTCCATGGTGATCTCTACAGAAGACACCAATCACAGCATTACGGTCAGAGATCCCCCGCACACACACTCTGCTCTACCCCATGGCCCATTCACTCATGCTGAGACAGTAGGATGATGAGGTTGCCCTGAGGTGAGGAGGGGTGTACAAGGCAACAGGTTTCACTCTGGAGTCACTGGGTGTAAAACAGCAATGCTTGCTCTGTTGCAGGGAGATCAAATTGGGTGGTCATGTCAACATGTTAACCCACAGTAAACACAGGCATTGGGGGTGTATCGGGGATAACTTTCCTGCAAAACTGCGTGTGAACATTTGGCGATTCCAGCTGGTGAGGATGGACAGCTACATAAAATAAGGGTCTACATGGTTGTTTAAGCTCTATGGGCGAGATGTACAGCTCAGCTCACATGGGTAAGGGAAACACATGGAATAAATAGCACAAACATCAGTGGCCCTGCAGGTGGGGATGAGGCGTCTCCTCATGTGGTGACCTCACTAACCAATGGATGGGATGGGCCGTTGCTGAGGGGGGGTGCCGATGTGAACTAGCCTCCTCCCTGAGTGGTCCAGACGATCAGCGCTTCCGTGTGATGGTGAGTTCCCAATGATCTTTAGAGTGAAAAACAACAGAAAAGACGTTAAAACAACAAACTGCCTGCATTTTCTAGATGACTAAACATTTAAAAGAATCCCACCATCCTGTTAAAACAACTGAAAAACCATAAGAGCAAATGATGTGGCTTCCATTTGTCCTTAGGGAGGCAAAACAATAGAAAAAAAAAATCCATCCATCAAAACAAGTGAATCAAATCAACCCCAACAGAACAACATGGACTGGGAGTTAGGAAGGGTCAGATGTTTAGCTAAAGACCATTTGTTTGGTTTGTTTTGTTCTGTGCATGTCAGCTCCTTGATGAGAAAAGAAGCAAATGACGGTATAAAAGACAGAAACGATGAGTGAAGAAGAGAGAAGGGGGGATGAGAAGAAAAAGTGATTATTGAGAATGGACAAAGATGTGGTTAGATGAGCAAAGCCATTATAGCTTCAGCCTGGGGCTTTGCATTACAGCAATCAAAACATTTAATATATGAAAACTGATGATGAACAAGATAATTTTTTTGCTGAAACAAGTGAAAGAGACAAGCGAGAGAGGATGTGTATGGGTTGATGGCTAAATGAATCACCGCAGGCAGCAGAAGTCTCGATCTGGCCTTTTTTTTGTACGTGAAGCAATGAGATGCAGGAAATAAAGCTCCAAGCACAGGGTGGAGTGATACGACTGCAGCTCTACAGGGCGAGACACTGAGAGCACCAAATGAGGTTGGCAGCTGGCAGAGAGAAGGCGAGGGCAGGGGGAGCAGAGACGGGAGCAGCATGTCCCCATGCACTGCACAGACACTTTCCTTTAAAAGGAACCTTTCCCCTCAAAGACATGAGAAGTCAAAACTTGGTTAAATGGCCTTTAGGTAATTGAAAGCTTTACTTTAAAATCCACCATCCCACAGTCTGAGTACGAGCAAAGTAATTTACACAAAATAAAACATCAAATCAGACCAACCATGAACATGTGATACTTGAAACAAATGAAAAACAAAATGCCAAATAAAAAAGGGGGGGAGGGGTTAAATCATAAAGAAAAAGACAACATTAATAAAACAGAATGGCTGCAGCTTGCTGATAGAAAGTACAGCAGAAAGTCTGAATCACACACCAGCGGCTGGTCCCGGTTGAGCCTGGACAAAGACTGGGCCCTAGCCTCCCTGTGGGGGCTGTAATAGACCCTGTCCAGCTCGTTCAGCCGACCCTCGCTCAGGGTCCCGTCCCTGGAGTAGTTTCTTGGCCCGGCCTCCCGACCAGGCCCAAAGTGGTCCCTGTTCCTAAAGTCACCCGTGTGTACCGACTTGGCTGCAGTCATTGGCACATCAGAGAACTCCTCCTCCACGCTGCACTGGCGGGTCAGAGTTCTTTTACGGCCCATCGCCAGCGCCCGCCTTTCTATCGGGCCTTCACAGTGAATGATGTGCACGGGCCCCCGCATGGGGCTCCCATGAACATAGTACCCTCGATGACTGCGGCCTAGAGAGCCTTCTTCCTCACTGCCACAGTCTAACCCACTGTCAGGACTCTTGGTGTTCTGGCGGTTGGGTCGTCCATGACTGCGGTCGTCTGGGTTGTAGCCGTAGCGGCCGTCGGTGAAACGAGGGGAGGAGCGCTGGCGCTGCAAGTGGCGGGAGCTCTTGCCATGGGTGAGATGGTTGTACATGTGGGAGTTTTGGGGGTACATCCTCCGCTGAGTGTGTGGTGTTCCCGGCCGCCCGCCGTCTTCAAAGCACAGGCGCTGGCCCATGCCGTCCATGCCATCCAAATCTTCCTCAGCCACCTCAGGGATGCTGTGGAGACGTTTGCTGCGGAGCGACTTCTGCTTTACAACCTCCCTCTGGAGGTCCCAGCAGTCTCTTTCCTCGGCTAAGTCCTGACGCTTGTAATATGCCTTCAGTCATGACCAGGAGGCAAAGTTCCACAATTTCACAGTTCAGTTAGTCAATTCAAAAGGTCAAAGGGTTGAAAAGTTTTTCGAAGGTTTTAGAACAGGCAGGAAACAACACAGTATGTGAATAGAACAAATGGGGGGGAAAGACAAAATAAAGACAGAATTAGTTATTTGTGGCAATGTAGTAAGACATGCATTCTCATTCCGTGAGAAGAAAATGGCATGCTCTGAACAGGAATCTGTGAAGGCTCAAATATGGAGTGATAACTGATAAACTGAGCGTGGGCACGGAGGTTAAATGTGGAAAAAAGAATTTGCTTGTGAGAAAATAGAAATATCCAAACAAACATTAAGTGAAAGGCTTAGTTAGTGCCACAGGTGAGGGATACATGAAAACATCAATGTGGATAGAATAAATGAATCTTTAAAGAGCAAAAAAAATTGACAACATGAAGCTGAGTGAGTAGAAGAATCAGTTGCTCAGGACATACTGCATCAGGACACTTCAGATGTAGTCAAACAGACACAAATTCCTTCCATGTGCTCACAGAAAACAAGCAGAGGGAGATTTGACTTTAAAGGAACAGTTCACCCATAAGTGAAAATTCATACATTATCTAGTCACCCCCAGGCCGATGGAAAATCGGGTGAATTTTGTAGTCCACAAAACATTTCTGGAGCTTCACAGCAAAACAGCAGTCCAGCATGCTCTTAAACAACTGAAGTAGTTGGGGACTTGATTTAAAGCACAAAAAAACAACTAAAAAAACATAAAATGGCTCCATACAGATGGTCCGGCAAAATCCAAGTCTCCAGAAGCCCCCGAGATCCCAGATTGATTTGAAAAGATGTCATATATACCTTCGATGCCAGGTTGAGCTTGTGCACCCACTTCAGACGTGGTACACTTTTAGCTCATCAGCTACAATGATTTTGGCTTAAAAACAGGTGTAATAACATCTATTTGAGGGCTTCTGAAGACTTGGTTTACGCCGGACTAGCTGTATGGTGCTTGTTATGTTGTTGTTTTTTTTATGCTTAAAATCAAGTCCTCAGGTACTTCAGTTGTTTAAGAGAATGCTGCAAGGCGATTTAGCTGTGAAGCTCCAGAAATGTTTAATAGACTTTAAAACCTCACCTGACTTTCCATCGACATGGGGGTGAGTAGATAATGAAAGGACTATTCCTTTAATAATTCCCTTAACAATATCTAAGTCAAATGTTTACATCATTACTATACACATTTTGAAGTAATTTATTTACAGAAATATAAGGGAAGGATAAAATGCAACAGTGATTTACAAAATAGGTGGCGATGATGAAAAGGAGATGCTGTATTGGTGTATTTAAAGGGTAAATACACCAAAGAATACACTTTACACCCCATGTTGTACAGGTATCTAGACACAAACAGAGATAACTTAACGAGATTTGCTTCTGAAAGCAAGTCTGCTTTATTACAAAGGACCAATCAGCCACTACAGTACACCTCACACTCACAACAGGATGCTTTTCTATAATGATGGCAGATTGGCTTTACATCCACACATCCCCACTGAAATGAAGACAGGATCATGTACTGACAATGTTCTACATCCATAGAAAAATTAAACATTAGGACATGACAGACACAAACAAAAGTGAATATTTCCATTTAAGTACTCACTTAAATGAGATTCCCATATGCACTTCATATGCCATGACCCTTTGATACAGTACAGTATATTAAAATTTGCAATTAAATATCAAATTCTAACATTTGACTTTAACACTTGTAACACTCCTTCTGTGCAATATTAAGAGCATCAAAATGCAACGCAAGCCTTAAAAAAATGCTCTGCTCCTAGAGTGCAGCCTCCCCCTCTCGCATGCTGTATTGTTATGTTTACACAGCCATTCCCATGAGCTCAGCCCTGAATGAATAAAGCGGTGCTGGAGGGTAGCGGGGGGAGGAGCAAGGCTGGAGTGGGGAGGCTGATTCGGCTAAGGCAAGGCACGGGAGCTCAGCCAGGCAAAGCCACGACGGGCCTGGTTGTGGAGCCTGTGAGAGAGAGCAGTTACCTCTGCAGTTGGCAAGACCCTCCCTCCCTCTCTCCCTCCCTCTTTCCCTCCCTCCCTCGACCTCCCGTCTTCCCCACCTTCTTCTGTCCTCCCCCTGGTCACTACCGAATGAAGGTGTGCAGTATGTACCTTAAGAGTGTTGTGAGAGTTGATGCTGCGCCTGCGACCCTCCTCCAGCTGCATCTCAGAGTAGAGATCTTCCTCGTCCTCCTCCATTATGTCAGACAGGTCAGAACCCCGGCTGCTCTCTGTGTGGTACTCCTCACTGTGGCTGTAGTGGTGTTGATGGTGCTAAGGGAGTTGGAAGTTGGAAAGAAGCATATTGGGTAGAGAACAACAAGTTCATAGTTTTATCAGGGCTCTTGCAGATAGTTTAAGTCAAATTAAGTGCTATTTATGCCTTTGTAATACCTCAACAAATATAATTTTAAACCCAAAAAGTTTCCAAACTATTTCTCTGATACAATGAATGCCCCTCTGCCTTTTGTGTTTCTGACTGTGATTTTGCCAGAATACACGCTGAGGAAGGGCGTCTTGCACGAAACGTCCTTGTGGCAACAATAAACAGTTGGATGAGAGTGCTGTCCTTTACATTTCCTTTCTTTATACAAGACTGGAAAATAGAACAAGTCTACAATATTGATGCATTCCAGGTACACAGATACAAACACCATTTAGGAGGTGATATGATTGGATTGAATTTGTGTTCACCTACATGTAGGGAACTGAGTCCATGTTCTTCCTAGAAACAAGTGACACAAACTCATTGATTGGCTGAGCAAAGCTTGTTGTGTTCTCTGTAAAGTACCTGTCTGCCCAACTCTGAGCCTCTGAGGAATTCATCCACCGAGGCTCCTCTCCTCCTCGCACGAGGAGAGTCATAGCCATCCTCCTCCTCGTCAGAGTTGAGTGGATGCAAGGCGTTACCTCGATCACTGAAGATATTCCTTTTCTCAACCTGAGAAAACACATTGTAGTAATTAAGATTGACAAATCGAAATAATTTAGTGTAATATTCCTAAAATCATATTTTCTTTCTGGATCCAAGCAAAAAATTGAGTGAGATATTTCTATCCTCACTAATTTTATAATACCAGACAGACCATATATATTTATATATATATATACACATATATATATACAGAATATATATACATATATATATATATATATATATATATATATATATATATATATATATATACACATATACACATATATATATATATATATATATATATATATATATATATACACATATATATATGTATATATGTATATATATATATAACAATCCGTTATATATATATATATATATATACACAAATACACATATATATATACACAAATATATATATGTATTGTGTATATTATCAATAGCACAGTGAAAAATCCGATTTCCAGGATCAATACTAGATTCTTCCACATGCTGAGATAAATACTGTTCTATAATTAAATACCCACTCACCCTGTTGCCCTCTGCAAACACTCTCTGGGCAGCTTCCCTGGCCATGGCCTTGGCGATGGTGTTGGGGATGGGGACTCCCTGAGGCTGTGGCAGGATCCTCTGAGGCGAGGGCGATCGCCGTGGCGGGAAGTGTGGTGGCTCCAGGTTGGGTCCGCGCATGGGAGGCAGCGGAGAGGGGGAACGCTCCCAGGGCTGGGCTGATCGCATGCCCACCTCGTGCTCTTTGGTTTCTGGCTCTCTGGCACTTACTAATGGTTTGGACTTGGGCATGGGGTGGCGCTGGAAATGAGGCTGGGGCGAGGGATGAGGAGGGGGGTGGCTGGAGGGCTGCGAGTGCGGCTGTGCGTGGGGCAGCGTGTGGGGCTGGGCTCGTGGCAGAGGCTGCACCTGGGGCTGAGGGTGATTCGGGGGGTACGTTGAAGGATAAGGAGGATGGGTTTGTGAGTGCACTGGATGGGACTGTGGGAGGGGGATCGGGTGGGGAGGTGCAGTGGTTCGGCGGGAGAGGTGTGGAGAGCCCAAGAGATTGTGCGGGATCATGGCCACGGGCGAGTCCTGGGACTCTCCTTGTGTCGATAACGTCCTTACAATGACTTCCCTGGCCTCCAGACACTGAATCCTGTTTAACTCCACGGTCACATAGTCTGCCGTAGGGTATAAGACCTCTGCTATCTGCATTCACAAAGGAACCAGAGAGTCCTTACCAAAGGGCAATTCAGAATGTCAGCATGCAAAAACACTTCCTCTGTAACCCTACCATCATATACACATATCTACTGGGGTGTCACAATTTCTATTTTAAGTGTAAAATCGATCAAATGAGCCTTCAATTTTAAAATCAAAAGCAGGATTGGTTTATTCTCCCAGTGTATTTAGCCCTTCTCCACCAGTGATGTGCATCTGAAGAACAAAAAAACACAACAACTAAAGGGCGATACAGCTAGCTTACTGGTAGCCTGCAGCTACACTTCCAGACACTTATCCTGTGTGCATGAAGACGATCAACTGAGTGGGACTGGAGGAAACTTCAACAGTGTTGATGGTGATTTACTTTTCTTTCACATAGATCCTTTATGGATTTTTTATTTGAGAAGAGGGTTTACTTGTGACAGATTAAAGAAAACATTCTATATTTTGTTGTTTACTGGTGAATTTGCAAAGGATGGTATTTTTACCCTTATTTTTGGTGAATTATTAAACTTGTGTAACCCCAACCTGCAAGAAGTCACCAAGATAAATCAAGCTGTTGTTGTTAAATATCCCTATTATTTTGAAGAAGAATCTGAAAATGTAAATGAAAAGTTGTCAGGACGTAAAACCAATGATCTGTTGATCCTGACAAATCCAAATGTGATAGTTTAACAACAGCAGTCATTTCAGTGCTGATTAAAAATATTTTGAAATCGAGAAATCGAATCGAAAATTTTGGATTTGGAGAATCGTGACACCCCTACTATCTACATGCATTTGTTGTACTCATTTTGTACCCAAGAAGTACCCATTTCCCCATTAATGGAAAAAATTCATAAAAAGTTAATGTGGTTGGCTTTGAATCTCCCAAAACCCACCCCACAGAGCAGTGTGGATGTCACGGTCCCCTCTTATGAATCTTATAGTCACTTTCTCATAATTAATTATCTCATTTTCTCGGGTAAAACAACATTTATTATTCCGTGATAATGACATAAATAACTTGTGATCCGGAGAAAACAAAAAAATTAACTCATTATCACAGGAAAACGGAGGAAATAACATGTTCGACCCATGACCTTTTAGGGCTTCCATAGCTTTCTTATCTGTTGGCTGGTGAGAAATACCTGATTATCATAACACAGAGATTTTTTTGTCTCCAGTGCATTAAACGGACCATGTTTAAACCTCAGCTACAGCCCCCACTTCAGGTCTGTTGGAAAATGGTCCACTTTATTTCTTTAACTCAGCATGCTGATTTTATTTTAAACTAAAAGTTGACACTATCATGTTTGTCCCTGGGGGCTGAATATCAGCATTATGTAATTTCCCCAGGAGGTGGCAATAGAGCACTACTCACAGAAGTCAACACAGAGGAAGGCAAAGGTTTTTAAGCACTGTAACACACAAACAAATGACTTGTCTGACATCAGGTACCTTTTGTCCCTTTGTGCACACGGCGTAGCCAATCACGCTGGCCCCGTTGGAGGTTCCTGAAGACGTCAGAAGTGGCGGCTTCCATCTGACCTGCAGGAGCCCAGGCGTCTGACCACACTGAACCTGCACCTCCTGGGGAGGGAGAGGGGGTCCTGGGGAGCACAACACACACACTGGGTAAGAAGAGAGAGAAAAAAAGATGTCTCACCAACGAACCATTTCTGCCTGTTTGATGAAAAAAAAAAAGAATTCGCTGACGTCAGTACTATGCAATCACATTCAATAACTGCTTAATAAATCTGACATCTGAAGTACTGTATAAAGCCGAACCTTGTGGCATTGCTAAGAATTGTATCAAAAACATTATGTACACTTAAGTATTTTAAAAGCATTTTCAATTTCACTGAAATTAACAACTGGTGTGTGAGTCAGTGACAGCAGAATATTATGCTCATATCTTTGCAGGTTTATGGCGTGTATCTCGAGATGAGTCTGTACGTGTATCGTTGATTGAAAAAGCACATTTTGCCAGCATTCAGCCATCAGTGTGTGTGGAGCAATATCCCGATGCCAGATTCTCTCTGAAAATATTCTATGGAGCATAAAAAAAAAACACAGTTTGCTTTTTCCACAATCTGTAAGTGCTGCCTGCATACTAAACAACATCCCCATCTGTGCAGGGCTGCTGCTCCCCTGCAGTGACACAGGGAGAGAGGGCGAGCAGATGCAGTCAGCAGTATCTAGCTGCAACGTGCAGCTGTTTGTGTGTCTGAGAATCTACATCGATGCAATCTTAATCACATTTCTACGCTGACTGTCAGCAGACAACACACACAGTCTTGGAACAGCAGCAGGGTCTGTTTGGAGATTTCATTTCCTCTTGTCACAAACAAGCTCCTCTGAGAACTAGAGAGAACTAGAGAACTGAGACTTTAAATGAACATTTCAGTGGAGACTCTTTTATTAACACTGGACACGAACAGCGGACACTGACTTCCAGGCAGTGAATTGGACGCTGTGACTAATATTAATAAAAATGTTGAATCACTAATAATGAAGCCACTTGCTTTGAAGAACACATGCTGAGTGTGAGAGCCTATTATAGAGCCTCCAGACGCTGTCCTCTTTATTGACAACAGTTGTTCACACCGATACTGACACTATTTCAGACGCCTCTAATTAACATGTTCAATAGATGGATCATTTAATGAACTCACAGCATGTTAGCTCATCAGCTGCCAACAGAAAATGTCAATTCAAACTTCAGCTTTTCACTCTGTCCTCCCCTTTCTTTCTCTCACTCTCTGTGTCCTCCCTATGTTCCTTCCCTTTCACTCTTTCTTCTATTCATTACTTGCCTTCATAATCTCTCTGTTATCTCTGTAATTTTCTGAACTGCTTCTTTCTTGTTCTGGCACCTTAAGAGTTTTGTTCTCCTTTCCATGTCAAATAAAGGCTAAATAAACACAGTCACACCAACCCTTTATGCAATGAAAACATATTTTACATATACTGTATACTATATGTTATGACGGTATTTGCACCTTGTAATTACATATTATATTAATTGAGTATTGACACAGGCTTATGTTTTAAGCAAGTGGCAACCTTCAGGGCTAAGAAATGAAGCCAATGCAGAAGTACCAAAAACAGCAGTTCCTCGAAAAGCCACTTGAGGTTGGCTCCAAAAGCGAGTCCATGGTAAAATGCCAAACTTTACAGCAAGGAATAAACATGTTTACAGCCCCGTACACAAAATGGTTTTGGTCTTTACAGCTCATTTCCCTGCTCATTAAAACTGTACAGGGATACATTTTTATACGACACACTCGTTTAAATGATATTAAGACTTAAAGTTAACTGGCAGACAGCTGCTGGACAGAGCCCGGGACCGGGAGGAATAAACACCCGGAGTCGAGGAGAGTACAGAACTGTTTTGTACCACTGATGTACAATTGATTATAAAATGACATATTCTCTATATATTCACTAAGTATATCAATTATTACTGTTTTACAGGGCGCTGTTTAGCTCAGTTGGTAGAGCAGGCGTCCCATGTACAGAGGCTTTGCCCTCGCTGCAGCAGCCCTGGGTTTGAGTCCCGGCCTGGGGCTCTTTGCTGCATGTCACTCCCCCTCTCTCTCTCATCCTGATTCCTGTCTATCTTCAGCTGTTCTGTCAATAAAGCCATGAAAAGGCCAAAAAAAAAAAATAATTTAATTATTACTGTTTTAGATATATTGTAAAAAAAAGAGATGTTTAAATTCATATCACTATATAACCAATATATTATCAAAATGAACATACATTCAATTTTGTATTATTTAAGCATAATGACAACATGGTCATTGTAATAAGTATTGTCATGTATTGTGAAATATATTTGGACTCCTTTTCAGATTTTTCATTACATTGTATTTTTCATCTATCCATCGTCTGTTACTGCTTATCCTTCCAGCTGACATCGGGCGAGTGGCGGGGTACCGATAAGTCGCCAGTTCATCACAGGGATAACATATAGGGACAAACAACCATTCACGCTCACATACACATCTACAGAAATTTTGGCAGTAGAGTTTTTGCATGTCTTTGGATTCTGGGAGGATGCCAGAGTACCCAGAGAGAACCCACGCAGACAGCATGCAAACACTGCACAGAAAAGGCACTGCCCCAGCCAGGTCTCAAACCCAGGCCCTTCTTGCTGTGGGGCAACATTCACCACTGCACCACCGTGCTGCCCTATTTGTATTTTTCAGTATATGTCAATATATGCTTGTTCCATAAGTGCTTGACTACTTAGACCTATAAAAAGCAACAATATGTCAGGCCTAACAATATTTTATCTGCATCCACAACTGCCTAACTACACTATGCCTGTACATTTACACACACAAAACAGTGCCATAAATGTAGCTGGCTGTAGAGAGAATCACTCTTATTACATTCTCACTTTCCTGTAGTGAGGCAGTCAGGCTGTGAGACCTGAGTTAGTGCTGGCAGCAGCAAAGCATCAACGAGCCTCATGGGAAAAGAAATCCCAGAGACCTACGCTCACTATTTACACTAATTTGGCTTCAAGAGACTTGTTTCCAGTGTTGTGAAGCTTTATTCAGAAAACCCTTCTTCGATGTTTTCTTGTTGCACTTTTTGTGTGTGCGTGTGTGTGTGTGTGTGTGTGTGTGTTACCATGCATGTGTCTTATGCAGTAGTACACGCTAAAATCCTTGAGGGCAGTCTAAAAGTGGCTGGGGAAAAATGAAAATGCCTGAGATGTTTGTCACATTTGTAAGTGTAAAGGGCTCAAAGCATTTGGCAGAGTAAATAAATAGATTGCTGTGTTTGATATGAATTATCAGATGGCCTTCATTGTGAAATATCAGATGACTTTGAAACAGAACTAAATATTACAGTACAAGGCCAGCGATCAGATTGAGGAGAATAGGAGAACAATGTTACCCATTGTCATGAAATCATCTTTTACATAAAAATATCAAACTGACTGTGGAAAGAAAAATAAGGCTTTGGTCAGAGAGCTCTCAGCAACCTTGTCTAACCACAGCCTACACTTATTTTCCATGAAAAGCTCTGATAAACCCACTCTATGTTACCTGCCCATAAGTAATGAAAGAAAGCTAAAAAGGGACTGAATGTTGGACTTACATTTGCCAGGTAGTCAAAAACAGGTCTTCAGATGAATGCTAATGTGTCTGCTGGATGTTTAAATAAGTAATAATTGGCTGACAAGTTCATCTCAAAAACTTTATATGGCCCCCAGGTGGCCTAAAAATCAGTTTAAGATCAGGACTAATGATCCACAGCCACATTAACCACTTTGTGAGGCTGTACTCAGGTAGGGAGCTGCTTTGAGCTAAAATACGAATAGAACATGCTAGCATGCTCACAATAACAATGCTAAGATGCTGACATTAAGCTGGTATGATGTTAACCATGTTCTCCATCTTAGCTTAGTGTGCTAGCTTTCTATCTTACTTTAAGCACTAAACAAAAGCAGAGCTGAGGCCAATGAGAATGTTGTAAGATTTGCAAGATTTGGTCATAAACTTTGCTTTATTGAACAAATTTTTAAAAATGACCTAGGGTTTCACAATATACTGGTAAATATTGATATTTACACATATAATATTATCATGAATAATCCAGTGCAGTTGTGGTGGATCTTTTGTGTTCAGTTCATCCGGTTGTCATTATTTCTAACAATTCATTAAGTGCAATTGTTCTTTTCACACAGCTCCAAATCACCACATTTGTATTTTAAGTGTAATTTATTCACCACAAAAAGAGAGAAAACACCCAATATACAAATTGAAATGTTCTATAGATACCACGGAAATATCGTTATTGTGAATTTGTTTGGCCACAAGAATCGTGCAGTGAAAATCTGGTATCATAGCTCTATTTTTATTCTTATACTTTACGGGGATATGAATGACCTGAATGTCTGAAATTTCTTGGCAATCCATCCCACATTAGTTGGGATGATTCACTCAAAACGTGAAATCAGAGACTGTTGTGCCCACATCTTTACAGAGAACCTGTCTCCACCACAACATCTTGGATCAAACTGCAACACTCGACGGGCAGACCTTGTTCTGAGTGGACTACAGCCGAATGAGAAGAGGTGGACTTTATTTATATATATTTATATATCAATATATTTATTTTTTTATAACATTGAGGCTTGGTGCTTATACACTGTCAAAGTGGATGGAATGTGTTTCCCAAATGTCCAACTTGATATGAAGATGCCAATCATATCATCATCATCACCACCATCATATTGCTGCTTTATACATACACATATGTGTTTATGTATATTTGTATATAAATAGGCTAACTTTATGTATGTTATGTATTTTGTGTAGCATGAAGGAGTTTACAAACTTTCATTCCGTTATGCAACCCTGCATTGTTTAATGACAGATAAATTACCTTGTACCTTGAAAATCACAAATGCTAACATCACTGTGGCACTAGAGGAAAAGTCAGAGGATCCCCAGAGTCATTAGGATAACTTCTCAATGCACTACTGATATATGTACTAAATTTTGCAGCAGCGTTTCAGGGTGCATTGGTTAAAGTAACTCTGAGAGCCGCGACGCACTCTAGTACAAACTTGACAGTTTTTAAAATCTGAGCACTGTTGGAATATCCCTTTTGGTCACTCAGAACACCAAACTCTCGTGGTGGCGGAGCGCAATCTGGGCTCTCTGTCAGAGGAGCTGCAGCAGCTAGCCCTGTGGTAATGGAATTGCAAATCCCTGCCATGCTGAGGTGCCGAGTCAAACAGAGTAAAGCCGAGCTAGCACATGTGTATGAAAAACCCCCAGAAATGGGCCAACAGACCAACCAACAGACCAGCACCTGCCATGCTAGCATGGATAAAGATATTCCAGAGGGTATAGCCGTAGCTATACAATCATACAACACGTTAAAAAAAGTCTCTGCATTGTTGTGATTTACTGAACAGGTGAGTGTGCTAATGTGAGTAATGTTTTGGAGGCTGACCTGCAGGCTGAGTGCAGAACTCCACTGAGATTTCCCTCTTCTCCCTTTGATCCATCGGAAGCTGCCAAGGCACCTGATGCGGCTGCGCCACAACCTTCACCTTGTAAACTGTCATCGCCTTCAAGTTGAAGAACTTGTACTTATAGCCCCCTGCCTTGACCATGTCATACTCTGCACCGTTGAGGAAGATGGTGTGACTGTAGTTGCTGTTGCTGGGCATCCAGGAGAGCTCAGCAGAGACCTGCGTGATGCTGTCCACCTGCAGGTAATAAGGTGCCACCACCACATCCTTTCCCACGAGCATAGTGCACCGCAGCTCGTCCGACGGGCCACGTTCAGTGATGCTCTGTACTGAGATACGGTAGGTGTTGGTGGCCAGATTGAGCTTTTCAATAAGAGACTTTGTCCTGCCCCCGTAGGGGACACTCATGCGTACCTCCTTATCCACCAAGACATTGTAGCCACTGATGGAGCCCCAGCCCGGTGGGACCACAGGAGGATCCCAACCAATAATCACACTCTTGGCAAGTTGTTTAATCAGGTTGATGCGGCGGGGATAAGGCACAATGTCTTCACCGACCTCGTCAATGCTGACATCCAAGGTTCCTGTCCCGTTGCTGGAGGAGCCCAGGAGGTCCATGCCCAAGCTGCTGGTGCTTAGACAGTCTAGTTTACTGTCAGACAGCATTCTGCTTATGCCTGTTCCAGTCCCAGTGCCGACCCCCAGTCTCTGAGACCCCAGACTACTGTGGTTGAGGTAGCCAGGTTCTTTAGCTACTGTGTCCCTGTGTTGGACAGAGGGTGTCTCCTCATCTTGGACAAAATCCACAAAATTGGATGGGACGAGTCCCCGCTGTCCATCCAGCAGCTCTCCTGAGGAACAGAAAGGAGATAGTTGGTATTGAAGTGATGTTAAGCACAATAGATTAAAGGATAAGTACACTCAACAATCAAATCTCAGTCATTATCTACTTACCCCCATGCCAAAGTCAGGTGAAGCTTCATAGTCCACAAAACATTATTGGAGCTTCACAGCAAAACAGTGTTGAAGTGTTCTCCTAAACAAGCTGAAATCTTTACTGTGGCTGCTGAGCTAAAAGCGTGTGTGCATGAGCTCGACCGTGCGTAGAGGGTGGGATCTCAGGGCTTCCAGAGCCATTCTATGTGTTTTTCTTGATTCTTTCTACTGTACCTCAGTTGTTTAAGAGAATGCTGCAACACTGTTTTGCTGTGAAGCTCCAGAAATGTTTTGTGAACTATGAAACTTCCCCCAGACCTTCCATCAGCATGGGGGAGAGTATAATGACTGAATTTGCATTTTCGTAGTTTGAACAATAACAAGGCAGGTCAAACCTTCGTAAAAGCCGTCCTCATCCATTGTCCCGTAAACGTAGAGGTACTTCCCTGCCACCAGGGGGAGCTCTGCCTCCGGATGCTCATTAGGCCCATCGTAAGGATTATAACTACAGTGAAAAACATTACTGAACCATTCAAATGCCAGTCTTATTTCACACAATTATTTGTACAATTATTCTTTACCAGGGTTATTTCTTATGTCAAAAAGTCCAATTCGATAATACATATGTCAAAGAAAACAAATTGCAAGGTGTTACTTTGAAAATATGAAGTTTGTGTCTATTTTGTTTTTTAACAAATATGAGGCAGCTGAGGACTGTGTGGGTTTGAAGCTTTGGCCCTGTTTCACATATTTGTGCTCTGAGGATTCCAATTATTTTTTGTGCTGACAGGTAATTTTCTTTAGAGATAGAAACACTGAATCATCTTTAAGACCCCGGGCCTAACGCTGTGAGAGAAAGCAAATTATCTCAGCAGGGTTTGTCCATGACTTGTCTACAGTGAGCAGCCAGTTCGGTTTACTGTAAAGGATTTCTGACCAGCTCTCTGAGGACGGTCACCTGTTTCACTTTGGTTTGGGGGTTTCTGTAATCTGACCACAAAACTACTTTTAACACTTACTCTGAAAATGCACTGAAACCATATAAATACTGTTATAGTGAGAGAGTTAAAGCACCTTTCAGAAGGAAACAGTAACAGTTTTATTCCAGTCAGAGGTTGTTGTATTTGTCTGTGTTCAGTGTTTTAAATAAAACAAGTAACACCGTGAATAAAGTGACTGTGTGTTGTGTATACGCACCTGTACCGAGCAATACACAGCCGAACCTTCCCTGTGAACCTCAGTTTGGACCTGGTAGTTGAGCCGAGCTCTTTGTCCATCTAGAGAACACAAGAAAGGAACAAATGATAGTGTTTTAAACATTCAATGGTCATTCTTTGTTTTGTCACCAGGGATGCACTAGAGATGAGTGTTGGCTGGTATTCACCTTGTCGGCCTATGGGCAAACAAGATGTCCTTCACTGATAGTACCAGTGGCTGATGATGTGTTTTGTGCTGGCACATTCATGAGTCACCGGTTCATGACATCCCTGCCATCAGTTTGTAAGACTTTGTAAACACTGAGAAATTATCATATCATCATACCATTGAGTATGTAGATGTGTTGTTGGCTAGAAAGCAGTTGGGTTTAAAAAAAAAAAAGTATCTTTTTCATGAGAAAGAAGGTTATATTAAAGGTTGTTTCATGAATTGTTATGATCATTCTTTCAGAGATAAGGTAATGAAGGGCTGAGTGACTATTAAAAAGTTAGCTTTTTATAATGAAAACGTGATTGTTTCCCTGGCCCAAAACAAGGAATAAACAACAACAAAAAAACATAAACAATGTTATTTTTAAACATTGGCACTGGCTCATTATTTTACAATCGGTGCATCCCTTATTTGTTACCTTTCACCTTATTTTCAGTAGACCAGTGAGGCAAGCTTTGTAGTTGAAATTATTTTGCATCTTATGGAGGAAGAAGCTAATAAACTGATTTGAATGTTTGTATAAAATTGTAAATATGTTAAAAGCAAAAAAACTGGGTCTTTGAATCCAGGTGGCTGTGCTTTTAAATACAGTGAAAATCTTCCCAAAAAGATGAAGAAAAGGTTTTGCTTTTCTTTGGTTTAACCTACCAACTGCCAACTAATTGTATATCTCAAAAAAGCACCCAATATACATTATATTTCTTTTACTTAAAGGTCATATTGATAACATTTGTATGTAGACAAATCATTTTACATCTGCATAGCTTGTAGAAAGGTGCAGAATAAAAAATATTATTATGATGAAACAACATATATGATAATTCCTTAGCCGATGTTAGCGTTCAACAACTTCTTAGCTAACATTATCGTTTGATTACATCCTGTGTGTTTGACTTCCAGGTTTAGACAAATGTCTCGAAGATGTGTGCTGATATTTATGAATTAATTTACTCCTTTCCTAATCTTATCATACCAAACAGTAATGTTAGCTAGAATGTTGTTGAATGCTAACATTAGTTGTTGTATAACTGAAGCTAATCGGTTATCAAACTTGTTTTACCTTGAAATATGGTCTGGATTAAACTATTCATTGTCTTTACAGTTGCTGTTCAATGGAGGAGCAGGGAATGATAACGGTTTGTCAGATTGGCTACATTCATATGTCTTGCACCCTAGAACAGGATTGTACGACAATTGAGATTCCCACCCTGAGTGTGATGTCAGAAGAAAATGACATATGGTCTATGGTAGTGGGGAGACGGAAAATCTCTTTTACTGGCTGAATGTTATCAATAACAACTTTGCACAATTTGTGTATTAAAATATTTTGATGAATCCCAAATAGTAAGGCTGCAGGAATAAAACCAGAAAGCCTCCTGCATTGATGCTGCAAGGATTTTCTCCTTTTCAGTCTTGCTCAAGCATATTGCTTTTGATTCATTCATTACAATGAAGCAGCATTTTTCAAAGAATTGTTACAAAGTGCCATCAAAACTAAAGATTAAAAAAGGTATGAGTGGAATCAGATCTCACATTTGTGAGATGAGTCACTTGTTGCTGGACAACAGGATTTCATTATTGCAAAAAGGGAGGAATGAAACAAAAAAATGATTGGGGATTCTTCTCTATTGCAGCCCCACATCATGTCATCATGTCAGGATATTTAAACAGTCTTTGTTTGTGCAGCTTGGAGCTAATTACACTCCCTTTTTGTTTATGGATGTCATTCATAGTGCAAATGGAGAAATGTGCAATAAAGCAGAAGCCATTTGGGATGCAAACAGATACCTCAGAGAGGAAAGCCCGTGCTGGGCTGCGGGCTCGACTGCGAGTGAGGAATGTTGGCTTGACAGAGAGGAGCTCCGGCTTGTCTCCACTGATCTGGAGCGGTCGAATGAACTCCGATATCAAAGATCTGCCTGTTGGAGCCTCATTGCCTGTGGAACAAACAGAACTTTGTTCATCAGATCCTCACATCTCAAAAACAGAATAAACATCAAGCTTGTGACAAATACTCAAATTACAGAAGAGTTCATCAAAGCTAGGTTTGGAACGTTGTTCTAGCTGCATTTTTTGTTTTATGTATTCCCGACGGCAATCAATAAATCAAATGCTTTGCCAAAGTGCATACTCCTACCGAGGCCCAACAGTCCCCTTCTTTGCTCTCATAGAGGCTGTTCACATTTCGTTTAACCATCCATTCTGAGTAATTTGATCAAAAGTCGACAGCTTGAAGCCCTTCAATTTACACCTGGCATTAGATGCATCTCGACATACAGTATGTCTGGAGTCAGCTCTTGTGATCAGATTTCACTTCTCCACTGTATGCAAATACACACCTACATCAGTGGAACAAACCGATAAGTTTCATACATAAAGAAAGAAATATCTTCATGTATAATCTTTGCGAATTAACAAGTTGGCACGAATAGTTAAGAATTTGTTACAGAAAGCGTTTCACAAAGTTTATAAAGTTTCTCCTGAGACTCAAGATTTAGCTTTTTTATAAGGGAGTCTGGGGGCTTTCTCCACAGGCATCAAAGACCTAACCTTTAACTGAATTTGTAAAATATGACGTGCGTACCGTCTTTATGTTATGTTACCTGATTTGTTTTTCATCAAGATTCATGCATAATTCCCTGAGAAACGAGAATGAAAAACGCTCTATCTCACAATGTTAAAGTGAGAACAAATTCCTGGATTCCTTTAGCAGTTTTTGTGTAATCCTGCTGACAAACCAACCAGTGAACAAAGGAACAAACAAACACGAGTGAGAAAGATAACCTCATTGGCAAAAGGTAATAATAGCCATGTACCTGTACTACTACTGACTCTCTCTTCAAAGGTACCACTATTTAAATAAATGTACTGAACACGTTTTTGTTAAGCAGATATGATGTGGGTGTCTATATCACTGTCCCTTAATTCCTCTGTTTCCATATATCTGTATAAAAATATGAAATAAATTAAAACTTCACAGCAAGAGTTGAATGATACATATGATTGTAATTAGTGAGGCGTTCATGTATTCAACAAAAAACAAGTCAAAAACAAGCAGAGAACAAGTCTAGCCAGCTAGAGGCTATTTCTCGCTATGATTGATTATTTCATTAACAGTTTGTGTTCTGCAGATTAAGTCCGAAGCCTCTCAGACTTCTAATTTCAGCTGGGATTCTTTCAACTTGTTGTGAGGTAACTGTGGAGTAACAGCCAGCAGCTCTCACATGGCAGGCATGATGCATTCATTCAACTACACAGCACTTCAGTAAGAGTGGGCTACATCCAGTAAAGTTCATTTAGTGGCCTCCTGTTGATTAATTTAAGTCACAAATGAGTTTCAGCCACTTCAAAATATGACAGTAAATCAATTTCTATACAAAAAAATACTTAAATATTATTTTTTTAACTTGATAGACATTTTATTTTGCTCTGACAATCAACTGAGTGGGTTACAGTTTGCTGTTCTCAAAACTCAGCTGACATTTATCATTTACAGCAGCATATTTTTGTTACTTACACCTAAAATGTCAATCAAAAATCACGCCCACTGAGTAACTGAGAGAGTTCTCTACAATCACCACAAAATTGGACTTCATTAACTGTACATTTCTTGAGATAATTAAAGGTAAAGTCAGCTCTAACTGCATTACAGTATTGATAATTGTCTCATATTTCAACTGTAATAAAAATCGGGTTTGCAGAAGTTTTCAAATGACTTCTGTTCAGAATGACCCTGAACGAGCATGACAAGTCTAGACTCATTTTACACTCACTGACTCCATCCTGTCCACATTGTTGAAAATACTGAGGTTGGGTTCGTTCCCCACCAAGTCAGTGATCCCTCTGGTCTCCAAAACTGTTTAATTGTATGTACATTTTTTAATGGTTGGATTAAATTGGGTAAGGATTAGATGTAGTGAAATGGCAGTGGAGTGTACTCCAAACAGGGCCCCTTAAAAACTTCTCACCTTTTCTTACTCAAGGTTTTCTGAAAAGTTTGCAGCCCTGCAAATTCATCCTACAAAAATCTTATGGCAGTCCAAAAATTAAGACTAAAGCACAACTCAGACACACTCATGCGCGCATGCATGCGCCTGACTAACCATGGGAAGTTTTTTGATCAAGCTTGGTTGACATCTTGTGCTTTTCTTTAACTTGTGGAAATGTGTTTCCATATTTATCACCGTGAAGCTCGCGCAAAGCCTGGCACAGGACACTTTTGGAGTAGGTGACAGTCTAACTCCTTGACTGCAAGACGGTATGCTGATTGTTTATTCAAAGCTCGGCTGTGCACATTTTGTCATAATGTTTGTCCCACTGTGAATATTTTTTCCACTGAAAATGTCAGAGTGGTTCACTGAGTGGGCCAGATCTTTTTAGTGTTAGGGTGGAATAACAGATGTCAAGTTTATTAAATAACTACTTTTTAGGTCACATACATTTCATTACTTTCATAATTATTTTGTGAGCATTTTCATCACCTATATTTAGGTGTTTTTTGTTACTTTCACCCTGACAAGTGGCTTTTTTAATAATAAATGATGAATGTGAGATGGGGAAAATGATAAAACATCATCATATTACGAATGTTTACATTAAATTGGCATTTATCACTACATTTTTCATTTAACATGCATTTATCAATTATTTTCTGTTAATTCAACCACTCAAAATATACAGTATGACTTATCCGCATACTTGCCAACCTTGAAATTTAAAAAAACAGAGGATTTTGAAACCAAAGTGTGGTTCTGGGAGTCCTGCCCTTGAAAAATTTGAGATTCACAGACTGTTTCATGCGTTCTGGTGACATCTGAAGAATGAAAATCACAAAATATACAACAGCATTCTTTTTCATGTTAAATCATTTGAATTTTACTATTAATTATCAGACAACGCAGAATAATTTGCCTTTTATCTTTACATTCATGCGTTCATTTTTTGCCAAGATTTTAAAGATTAAAAGCAATGCCTACACATGTGACAGTTGAGATTTTGCAAAACCATCAAAGTCATGTCTGATGTTGAAATGCGCAGCACAGAGGACAGGTGTTTATCAGTCATCTGTGATCTGTAACATGACTTGTTGATGTTCAGTCATGTCTCCATCTTGACAATCGTGACAACTGCACGTTGGCAGATTTTACAGCCCCTTTTCTTTAAAACTTGATGTACTTTTATGGACTTTATTCGTCTTTCCAGGGCGTGTGAAATTTGTTTAAATATTCTGTCTCTTCTCCTTATCTCTGTCCGTCTCTCACTCACTGAGGAGGACGAGGCTCAACTGAACAGTAGACTACACGCTGTACAGGGCCAGAAACAGGTTGTGATTACTAAAAGTGGAGAAGTGTAAAAACTTGTTATAAATCGGGAAAAATGCGGACGAATTGTGACCCTGGAAGGAAACGAATGGCAATGAAAAACGCAAGTCTCCAGGGAAAATCGTGAGGGTTGGCTAGTATGCTTATCAGACATATTAAAGGAAAAAATCATGATCCAATACGTACCTTTGCCTATGGGGGCAGCCAGTCCATTAAGGAGCTGTGACAGGGACTTGTTAGGCGACCCAGGAGATTCACATAAAGTTAAGTGTTCAGCGCTGAGGATATCAAACTTCCCAGCCTGGAGCCGGAACTTCTCCAGCTCTTTTGACAGGAGGTTGAACTGCTCACTCTGAGTCCGACATTTTTCCTCCAGCTCGCGAACTTTGGCCTGATGACGGCGAGGGAGGAGAGTCATCGAGAGAGGAGTGAGAGGGACAGACAGACAAAGAGAGACAGACAGACAGATAAAAAGGGAGAGAAAGGATGGGAAACAAAGGAAAACAACAGGAGAAAAAAATAAGGAAACCACAGGATGCAGGACTGAATATTCTGCACACAAAAATACAACAGTACACATATGTACAGTAGCCAGTATATGAGGATATACGTCTACTGTGTACACAAAGATAGAACATGGAATGAGGTTCACTGTAGACGTGTGGATCAGTCATTACAGAGAAAAAACCTCTTCAAATGACTCTTTAACTACAGTTCACAACCCTGATTCCAAAAAAGTTTATACGCTGTGTAAATAAAAACAGAATGCCATCATTTGCAAACTAACTGTGTTCACCAACAACAGTTTTATAAAGTGTTCCTGAGCCCATGTAGTAAGTGTTGAACCTCGTCCCATCCTTACTTGTGAACGACTGAGCCTTTCAATGATGCCACGTTCAGACCCATCATGATACTATCATTTGTTACCAATGCACCTGTTTACCTGTGGAATGTTCCAAACAGGTGTTTTTGGAGCATTTCACAACTTTTCCAGTCTTTTGCTGCCCCTGTTCTAACTTGTTTGAAACAATCCAATTCATAATAAGCATATATTTACAAAAAACATTATAAATCAATATATTGTTTATATTTGTTTTCAATTTAGTATATGTCAAAAAGAATTAGCAAATTATCACATTCTGTTTTATTTATGTTTTACACGGCGTCCCAACTGTTTCTGGTATCGGGATTGCTGTATACAAATCACATGCACAACTACAGTTAATGCTAATAATACTGAAAATAAAAAAAGGCTCTTGCTTCAAGGTGGTATGTATTTTTCTTTTCCTATCATTGTCAAGTAATCCCATGAAAAGAACAAAACCAACATTAATTCAATCATACTAACGAGCAGTCTTGTAAAAGTACCCAATAGTTATACTTGAGCAAAAGCAGAGATATTGCGCTAAAATATTATTTTTGGTATAAGCAAAAGTCCCCCAAATACTTCAGTAAAAGTCTTCAAGTATCTGGTATTAATGTACCAGCCTGGCAGGTTATCGGACCTAATACTTTTGGATTATCAGAATCAGTGTTCATTTTTTATCCAATAAAATTAATATATTAAAATGCACTATTTTGGTTTTGATGCAGCATGTAATGTGCAAGGTAACTAGTAACTAACGTTATCAAATAAATGTAGTGGAGTAAAAATAAAAATACAATATTTGCCTCCAAAATATTGTGAAGAGGAAGTATAAAGCAGTAGAAAATGGAAATACTGAAAGTACAAGTACCTCCTAATTGTACTTAAGTACAGTAAATGTACTCACGCCATCACTGCTAACAAGTACCGTCTGAGTAACCTTGGTGTGCAAATATCTTGCATACACGTACTTCTTGATAGGCAAGATGTTCCACCACGCGAACCCACCAGCCATGCAGGAGATGAAGCTCAGCGTAAGTTCATTCCGGAAGACTATCTTAATGTTCAGTCTTTCACAACTCTCTCCATCTTACTGTCTCTCTCGAAGTATTCAGCTGCCTATGGGTGTTTACTCTTTCAGTTAAACCAACCAGATTTGCCTACATTAAATCAACCAACAAATCATGTCATCGCTAACAAACTTCAAACAAACTAACACACAATCTGTTCTCCTCTCTGTTATTGTCAGCTGTCATTTCAGTGCAAAATCCTTGCGACCCTCCTCCACCACATTCAACCCTTTTCGTTATATCTGGTGCCCAGGTCCAGCTCACCAGAATCTATCGCATCACATCCAGATCTTGAGCCATCATCCTAATCCTAGCACCGTCACCAGCATGCATTTAAGCTCCATCAGGGGGGTTTCCTACTATCTCCTAATACTACTACTTCCTACTACTACTTTCTACTAGTCACGGCTTCAGCTTCCCTCAATAAATATTATTCATTCAAAAATGAAGTCTCTCCTAATTGAAATGTGTCTGTTGGAGCCACAGACAGGGTAGGGAAGTTTCAAAATATTGTTGGTAGTGGTCTTTTCATGGAATCTGATAACATTAACAAAAATAACAGCAGTCGTTAAGACCAAGAAACTTCACTTCACATACTAAAACTAAGCATAACTATGTGGGCAGGTATAATAGAAATTCCAGGTGTTGGAGCATGATATCTCAAGTTGAATGATGGATCATCAAAAATCACTTCAGACTGACGATAATCTGAAGCAGAGATGCTCTGGAGGACACTTGGAATTTTTAAGCACTGCCCAACACACAGCAACACCCCTGCTAACACACTCCTGTCTATGCTGCTCTGTTGAGTCAATATCATGCAGACAGGTTGTTGTTGGATAAAACATGCTTTTAGCAGACAGACGACAAAGGAAATCCTGCAGCTTTGAAACAGAGTTAGTAAATTAAGATACTAGTTTTTATAGCAGCATACAGTTCTGTTCTGTATGGCAAGAAGACAGTTTTTAAAACACATGCTTAATAACACCCATGCAATTCTACAAAGGTAAAGGATCACATTCATCAATGTGATCCTTTGATTACAGTACAAAAACTAATATCTACTATTTGCATCATATTACAACACATTAGATGAAAAAAAAAGAAGCTTTAATTCTAATTAAATAGATTTTCAGCATTCACTGATTGTATTCTGATACTTTTGTTTGTTCACATCTAAACACACACTTCTAACACGTGTTTGGTTTTATAAAGTTAAATTTGCTCGCCTCAGTATGCTGATGGGCTTTGATTATGTGGAATTGAGGTCGGTCAGTGAGGCCCCAGGCATTCGTCTTTAAGTGAAGTCGATCCATATTCTGAAACTTCACGGGTAGAATCTTTTCATCAAATGTTAAGTGAGCGTGGCTGAATATTTCTTTATGATCAAGTCAGAAAGACCTCCAGTTTGTGCTGTCAGTCATGTCCCAGACTTTCAGAAAGCACTACACTTGTGAGTTTGCTTTGATGGAAAATGTGAAACATAGCTGAGCGGGTAGTAAAGCCCAGAAGAAGCAGCCCTGAATATGTCTGAAAACCAAAAAGTGAAGATCACACATCACATTAGTTCTTAACTGACGAATGCTTAATGTTACCTTTTACCCTCTGAATACCACTTGTATATTTATCATGTTCATCATTAATAATAAACTAAGATTGTGATGAATGATTGTGTTTGTACTGTGCTGTTACATCACAATACGTCCTAGGCCATAGGAAGCATGGGGCTATTATATACTGTACTGACTATACTGGGAAAGGTGTAAAAAGAATATCAGGTAAATAAATAAAAACAATTCTGAAATACCTGCATGCTGTCCAAGTGGTTCTGTATAAGCACAAACACACACCCATTCAGTAAAAAGAGATGTAGGAAAGAAATAAAGCACAATTACACATGTGAGCACTCGTACACATCTTGAAAGCACAACACTCTTGAAATTATGATCTGCTTTGACACTTTGTGACCTTTTATTTGTTGTGATTCATTCACCTTTCTTACACAACTTTGTTCAAATGTGCACTTCACAAGTCAATTTAAAGAACCAGTTCACCCCAAAATTTAAAATCAGTCATTATCTCCTCATCCCCATGCTGATGGAAAGTCTGGGGAAGTTTCATAGTCCACAAAACATTTCTGGAGTTTCACAGCAAAACAGCACTGCAGCATTCTCCGAAACAACTGAAGCAGCTGGGGACTTCGAAAAAACAACTGAAAGACATAAAATGGCTCTATACATCTCCTCTGGCGTAATCCAAGTCTCCGGAACCCCCTATATCTCAAATTAATATGAAAAGATGTTATTTACACCCTTTTTTTAAGCCAAAATCTCCACGCTACTAAGCTAAAATCTGAAGCCCATCTCAAACATAGACTGTCAAAAGAGCAGACAGTCACCCACAGGTTTCTGAAGAGCCAGAATGAAGCTCAAAGTGGGTGGTACCGGCCGTCGCCATCTTGGCTGTACCTGACTCCGCCTGACTCCCAGCTAATCAAAAATGGGCAAAAAGGGGGAGAATGGGTGGAGCTGAAGTGAGTCTTGTTAGTTAAACAAGCCTAGCTAGAAGCTACCAAGCTAGCTAAGGCTAACAAGCTATCTGTGTTCACACATAAAGAGAAGATAAATCCACTTCTTAATCCCAAAAGTTTAATAAACAAATATGGCCGAGAGGTGAAGATTGGTGACTGGAATTAACTCAGACGAGCACAGTAGCAGCTCACGGCTAGCTGTTGTGTAACTTTAGGCATAAATATAATTCAAACGAGTCAGTTAAATAAAAATTCACCGCTTGTACAGTTGTCATGAGAGGGGAAATTAGCCTTATAGACCAAAAATGTTTTTTGCACCAGGCTGTAAACATGCTGTTATAGGGATTGACTTGCATAAATCTTTTCAAATCAATTTGGGATCTTCCTGAGACTCGTTGAGACCTGTTCCGGGGAAGGCTGCATTGATATTTTGCTGTGAAGCTCCAGAAATGTTTTGTGGACTATGAAACTACAACCTGACTTTCCATCAGCATGGAGGTGAGGAGATGATGACTGTATTTTCACTTTTGGGTCTGTCCCTTTAACATCATTGTGACTAGAAATCTTTATACTCAGCCTAGGATTCATATTTCAAAACATAAGAACTAAAAAAGAAAAGTGTGGACTAAAAAAAGCAGGAAATGGCTCTAGGTATACACAGGTCTGCCCCAGGGCTGACTAACCCCCCTATCCTCCAGCAGCAACCACATAAACATACACAGTCAACCCCCCCAGAGTCCAGACGCTCACCTCTAACAGATGGACAGCGCCTTCATGTTCCTTTTTAGCCTCAACCTGAGCCTGGGAAACACAGGGTGCACCGTTTCAGTTCACTTTCATTTATTTAATTTCAGTTTAAAACACCAATGAAAGCCTTTACAAAATTGGAAACACCTTTTCATTCAGTGTTGTTTGGGGTGAAAATGGTTGAAAAGAAAGCCACTATCTCTGTCCTCACTAGGCCATGTAGGATGAAAGTAAAGTGCAGTTTATTTATTAGTATTAGTATTATAGTATTATTATTTATGAGGTTACCAACAGTGCCTCGCTTTGAGAAGAAACCAATTCTGACTTCACCACGATGGGCTGAAGATATAGTGGCTTTTCTTACACTATTTTCACCTTTTATTTTTTTATGTTTTTCATGTTCAAGGGAGTATTCGTATGTCAGTTTACTACTAAACATATGAAGACTGAGAGCATCGGCAGCAGAGGTCCCAAACTACCAGCCTTGAGGCCAGACGCAGCCACAGAAGAATTCAAATCTGGCACATTTTGGTCATACAATCATTAATTTCTTTTAGAGCTGAAACTGGTTTTGCTTTCTGACTGAGAGTTCCTTGAGAAGATCAATACCGCTCTGATGTCTGTTTGTTAAGTATGGTGTTTCTATATTCGTATGTGTATCTAAAGGACAGATGTATCGGGTGGTGATGATCTTCTCGTCTTACCCTCTTTCACATTCAACACGTTAACAATGACCAACAGCACCTTTTACAGCACTTTTGGCAACTACATGGCTCTTTCTTAAGCTAAAAGTCAGGCTAACCTGGAGCCGAGACAGTTTCAAGAGAAGTGGACTTCTTGCTCTTCCTCTTATGTGATCCACAAGCAGAAAGCTGCAACACTTCATGAATTCTAGGAAAGAACAACCTGGCCACTGGCCTCCAGAGAGTTTGAGTTTGAGACCCCTTATCAACGCAAACTGTCCTTGAATATTACAATTTTTGCCCTTATTCCAAAAAAACGACAATATTCCTACTTATCTGTATACATTGCTCATGAAAATGAATATTTCACTAATATCCCATAATATAACATGCAGCCATGCATTCTCTGATTAATGAGCACATTCTCCCTCTTTTATTTGTCAACCTCGCTCTTGAAAAGGTCGCCATTGCGATATTTGTGCACATCCAAAAACTTGTTGATATCCAAGTCTTGTGTTTTCACACCTTCAGTTCAGTTCATTCCATCCGAGCCGAAGGAAAACTTTTGTATTGTTGCATTTCAGTTCTGTTCCGGTTCTTGTCCACACTAACTCCAAATGAACCAAGAGGAGTGAACATGAAGTTATACAGACACTTTTGGCAATTGTCATATTGTCAACCTGCATTATTAGTGCATACTCATGTAAAAGAAATCAAAGTCCACAGCAGTTTATGCAGCACTATAATGCTTCTGATGTGTATGTCTTTGGTGTCACAAAGAGCTCACAAAGAATTAACTGATTATGAGCAATATTGGTACTGTTATCACTGCTTAATAACAGATAGAGACGAGGAGAAAAGGGGGTGTCTTGTACAGTCATGATTCGAGGGTAATTACTGTGGATCCAGTGGCGGACTCAGGATGGACCAGAGACCCGTCTGCACCAGAGACCCACCTCTTCAAGCAGTCTCGGTCCAATTGTTTGGTCCACACTAGGGTAGGGTTTGATTTAAAGCTTTCAAACCAGGCCAAGTGAACCACGCTAACTGGAAATAAGGTACCAGGGTCTGTTTTAACGGGGCCGAAGGTTAGGTGTGAAAGCATCCTAAACGCAGGTGTATTTTTCCTATTGCCCCGGCAATGTGCGTTTTTCTTTTGTGTATGCATCTCTACCCCAGCCTTGCAAACTGTTGTTTAGGAAACACACAGAGCTGAGCATAAACAGGCAAGAAGCTGTGTTTTACAAACCATGGTAAAAACACCAATTCAGATGCATATTCTGAAAGTGCTGAATTCATGTCCAAAGAATGCTCCCATACTGCAATGTGAGCATATCCCACAATGCTACAATTTTAGTACAAATTCATGACCAACATTACCTGCATCAAAATTGGAACACTGTCAAATTCTCAATAATAGTGGACAACGAGTGTACATGTCAATGTTGTCAGTGTAGGTCTGAACCTGCCCATTATTTCCCTTATATGATGATTACCTACCATAGAAGCCCATCCAAAAATTGTACATGTTGCCAGCATGTTGTTTGAATGGTTGTTTACGCTATGTTGACGAAAAATGGCCTAGACTGATGCTCTGTGCAAACCAGCATTATTTTGAACAGATTTAAAACGTTCAATGTTCTTTTCATAATAAATTAAGAAGGCTGGTGCATTCAAGAGGATTAAGGTTTGGGTATTACAGAAGCATTGAACTGTTCTGAAACGCAGCATAAAACACGCCATTTTTCTTATGGGAATGAGAAACATCTGTTGAGAAAAAACAAGTGTTCCACATGAATATGAGAGCATCTGTGGACTTTACAATTTCATAAATCTACTGCGCAGGCAATTAATTTAGGAGAATGCAGAGAGCAGCCAGTGTCTGAAGGAAGATAAGGCAGTAATGAGCTTCTGTTAATGAGAGAAAAAAGCTGAGAACTCTGCCTGTGAAAGGCTGACTGTGAAGTCAGAGCAACACTGCAGCAACAGCAACACTGGGATACACACACTGTTTCAAGAGAAGGCATTGGTGACAATTCCTATCAGGTTCACACTATCAGCAATCTCAGCCGTTGCTGGGCTTGCTCTGACATTACAGGCAGCTCCAGTGCACAGAGCAGGAAGCCCAGCCATCAAATGGCCTGGGCCAGCATTTTCTGTTTAAGCAAGCCTCTATAAAGTGTCATATCTACTCTGGGGTTTGAAAGTTTGATTTGCTTGCTTGTAACAAACAAGAGGAGTGCTACTGTAATGTTAAGCACTCAGTTTGGAGAGTGATAGACAGCTGAAGTGTGGGTTGAAGAGGAAGCACTGGGAGAGCTGTAGTAGTGCCAGTGATGGGAATGTTTAGAGGTGAGCCTATTCACAAATCTGGGGAAATGGTGGTAGTAGACAGGTTGTCATTACTGCGGTGGCGTCTCCCTACAAGTGACCAACTTTCTACCTTTACATATACTTTTTACAGCAATGTTAAAGAAATTAGGAAGATCCTGCGCAGCTCTCAGCTGCTCCAACAGTCCTGGCAAATTTCAATTTTGGAAAAAAATTGAAACAAGCAAACCTTTACTTGATGAAAAGTGCTCCTGTCCTGAGACCACAAACTTGACACAAATCCTCAGGGTGTGCATACGACCCAGATGTTCACCAGAAGTGGCAATATTAAAATACTTATTGATTAATCAATATTATTATCATTGTACTTTCGAACCTCTATGAGTTTTTTCCAAAAATACCTGTGTATGTGTGACTAGACATGAGCTGCCATTGCGGTAATGGTGGTGATGCTAGATGGCGTAACACACAAATCGCTCCCTGGATTTTCTAGAGAGAGCACTATTCTTTCCTCTTCTCTCTTTAATGCAGTCTTTTAGGTGACTTTAGCCTTTGTTGGACTGTTGAGCACCAGTGCTCAACAGAAAGCTTTTTGACCCATCACGTGGACACAGGCTTGGCCAACATGAAGGCCCAAACCTCTGGTGAGTGTTGAGTTTCCTTACCTTCTGCAGAAGGTCAATCTCCTGCTGCTTTGCATTGAGTACAGCCAAGGCCTGCTCATGCTCCAACTCTAGCTGCTGCCTCCGCTCCGCAGCCTCGCGCATATGCTGTCCGCAGGGGGTGCAGGGATGGAGAGCCAGGGGGGAGGGTCGTGGGGGGGAGCATAGAGAGGGCTGCTGTTAGTGGAACTAAAATCCAACGGCACTGAGCCAACACAAAATGCATCTCCAGTCTCCTACTCCACACTCAGAAAACAACACAGGTGTTACATGTGCACACACATCACACATACAGAGGCTGGTTAACAGTGTACTGACCTTTAAAACCCTTAAGAACAATAAAGACATAAACTATGCCACAGCAAATGTGAGAACAGTTTATGTCGAATGATCTGCGGGAGAGATCAGATCTAATTGTGCACAAAGGTGCTTATGGATGAGGACTTGAGATGCTTTGCTGTGTGAACAAAAAAACTAACATCAATCCACAGTCAGGTTTGCTGCCCCCTTTAGGTAACACGATACCTGTTAGAAGCCCGGTTACTGGGACTGTTTGAAAAGCTGTCCTCAGCGCTGTTGTCTTTGCATGATCAATACAGGGTTTTACGTTACATGAAAAGGGTGAGCAAACTCCATAGCGTGCTCACTTGTCTGTGGTCATCCATAACAACAAAAGAAGCCATACAATACAAGGGACTGAATGCTAGGCTCTTCATAACACAATCTGCCCGTGTCATCCAGTCACATCACTGCTCCCACTGTATGTGAATATTTGTCAGGTGAAAGAAGCAAATGACATTTCCATGCCAGTAAAGAATCGAGGTCTAAGATAGGTAATGTCATCAAACTTTAGGTGACATTATCATCATGAGGGGTGACCCAGTCTCTCTATCTCCTGCTTCCTCCCCCTCCCGTCATCATGAAGCCAAACTCTTTGTCCTGCCTCATGCAAAAGTCACATTCCACAGTGCTGTGCTCATATAGCCAGGTGACCATTCATATGTCTGGTAAGCAGCCCACGGGTAAAGGGGGAGATAAGCACAGCCACTGAGGTGGACAAAGCATTCAGAATGGGACTGTAAGGACTGCTCCCTAACAGATGGACATAGCAGTGATACCTTATAAATCTAGCAGGGGGAGAGGGGACAGGGACAGGTGAGGGAGGGGAGGACAACATGAAAGGGTGGGATAGGAAAGGAAAGAGGGGCAGACTGCTCCAAGCTTCTACTCTTTCTTTCACAGCTCCTGGTCAGACCTCCAGACACGACACTGGAAGGCAACAGACATGTCAGGGACATTAGACAGTATAGCTGAAGAGAACCAGATGGAGGCAGTGTAGCACAGGTAGGAGAAGGGGTACTAGCAAAGGGTTAGGCTCCATAAAAACACCTGAATTAGAATCCCAGGATAGACGCACTCAAAGAACTGGAAATGCACACAGTACTGACAGATAGTGAGTTTGAGTCTGCCCTCGGAGCTGGCCTCCTCACCTTGAGCACCTGCTCTAGGTTCTCCAGTTTGTCTTGGAGCTGGTTCCTCTCCCACAGGGCTAAATCTCTCTCCTGCGTCACAGCACCAAGGGTCTCTTTGAGCTTGGCATACTCAGACTTCACCTGTGCAGACAGAACAAGCAAGAGCAAGGTGTTTTAGAGTGAAGCTCTACTACAGTTTATTTTATTTGGGTCAAACTAGACTGTTTTCAAATACAGTAGGGTTGAGAAGTCTGAGAACCCTAGTGAAAATACTTCTATTTTGCATTTCTTTCGAATTTAGTACTATTGTTTTCATTACAAATGATAATAATTAGTATTTCGTTTGTGCTCCCATTGACTTTAATGATAGCATGCACCTGATGGTCATGTCAACGACCATCACGACTCCTTGGTCCTCTTTGGTCTTCAAGTAGTTCTGTCAAAGCTTTGAGGTGAGTTTGGGCCCGTCATCCGGCTGCAGTATGAAGTCAAGTGAAATCATGACTAGGCTGAAGGTTTCTGAGGGGCAGTGCATGGAACTCTAAAACGCTTTAAAGAAACTGGTTCAGTTGTATCCAAAGCATAATCAGGCAGTGCAAAATGGACCAGAAAAATCAATATATCAAACTTTGTTCACTGAGAGATAAAAAAGCAGTCTTCCCGTCAAAAGAAGGCTGTCCTGTAGTGTCTCAGAGGATGAGTAGCAGTTTCTAAATCACTTCTCAGGAGGGGGAATGAGAACAAACACTTGAGGTGGGCTGAGAAATACCAGAACTTCACAGTGGATCATGAAAAAAGTTCTAGATTTCTGTCAGTAACAGAAGGGTGTATGTAAGGAGACAAACTAAGAGAGAATGAAACCACAGTGTTTCAAACCCACAGTGAAGCAGGGTGGTTGGAATATTCAAGTCTGGGAGTGTTTTTGGACACCTGCATTGAACTGACTCCACCCTGACGAAGGAGAAGTACCAATCCATTCTACAGAGACATGCTCCACCCTCTGGTTTGATCTTTGTGAAGAGGGATTAGTACTGCAGCAGGATAATGAGCCCAAACACACATCAAAACTTTGACTGAACTCCCTCTGTCACACACTTTCCCTCATGTCAGGTGCATGCTATCAATAAAGCCGATAGGGGGAAACGCCAAATACTAAAATAGTCCATAATTCATGAACATTTTTCAAGATATAATGTTTCACTTGTGATGTTAGGCTTATCTTATCATTTGTAATGAAACACCACACCACACCATATCTCCCAACTGACTATAGAGTAACATTTTTATACAATATCTAAAAAACTGAACGCTTTATTTTTCTTAAAGGTTGAGCCGTTGCTTTGGATTGAATTCAGTTAAACAGCTGTTCCTATTTTTCAGGCAGTCGGTGCTGATTTGAAGCACTACGCTGTAAAGAACGATTGACTTTAATGGCACCTAAAACAAGCTGAGCTCTTAAAACAGGCAGAAAGTGTTTGGGGCCATATGTGGGAGCAGGCTGGTTTCGGTGATAAAAGCCTTTAAATATTATAATAATCCAACAGTAACATAATTTCACTGACTCCCAAGAATGTGGACCACAACATTACTAAATTATTCATGCTTCATTGTTACCCAAGCACTAAACATTCAGCAGACTGGAGCAATTGCACATTCTATTAACACTGTACACCAATTCACCATCAATGAGGTTTCTACTGCCGCTATGAATAAATATCTGAAAAATGTGACTATTTCTATCCCAACATATTCTTCATAATCCCACAGACTAGTTGTGTTGTTACTTAAGAGGCAGTGTTTTTCAATCAGCTTTTTAGAGGTCCCTCATCTGCAGCGAAATGACTGGTTCCTGCAGCCGTAATGTGGCAAAGCCTCTTCCTCAGAGCAGCCATGAATGACTAATGATTCCTCGAGGAGGGCGTTTCAACAAACATCAGCAAGGCAAAACACAAACAGAAACCAGTGACTGTGCCTCTGAATGGCCCGCCTCCACACAGAACAAACTCTCTGCATGGATAGGAGCAACTGTCAGACTTAATGTAGATGGATTGAACCAAACTATATTGGATTCAGTAGAATCAGGTCAATAGTCTATTCTGAGTGGAGGGAGGTGCCGTTTGTTGCCCCTCCTAGTTCATTCAGAGACGATAGGGATCAGAACACGGGGATGTAAGCGAGGGCTAATATCCGCTCTGCCCTGCAGAGTGCTGCTCTCATATCCGTCAGTGTGATAACGGTTCAGGACAGCTGCTCCAAGAGCCACCCCAGTCCTGATAAGACATCAATAACCAGCATCCCGCCCTTCAGCAACTACCTGCCAATCAGCTCCTCCAGGAAATTGCCTTCCTGTCCATAGAGACAGGCCTGGTGCTCTGTGTTTGTTGAGCTACTCCGACTTTATGTTTTGGGGCTAAGCGGAAGGTGAGGGTGCTTTCATATGCTGTTCATTATATGAAAATCTTAGGGCAGTTATGGCAAAGTTAGAGTGTGACCCAGAAAGCTCATCTGAGTATTAATGTAAAGACCAGAGAGGCCGTGACCTACGAAGAAACAAGACTGACAGTCGACAGCCACGTAGCAGCTCTGGGTGGTTATACACAGTGGGGCCTTGTGCTATGACAATGCTAACATGCTATAGTTTACCAATAAGTGTAAAACCTGCACATTATTATCAAAGGCCTGATCTGAAAAAAAATAAAATAAAATAAAAATGTTAAAAAAGTCTGATATTTAATGTTTACTACATTCATTCTGCTGTGCTCTGCTACTAGCCAAGAACAACAGTTATATCTTGTTGTTATGTGAGAGCCTAGAATCTTAAGTTTTGTCAGTTTTAATTGTGTCAATCAGTGTCATTTTTTCCATGTGGTATATCGAAAATAGTATTGAATATTAATCATTTTCCAAGTATTGTATCAAAGTTAGAATTTCCAGTTTTGTGACATTACTATTATAATATAATAAATGTTTGTTAAATAGAGTGTGAGGAAGGATTGCTGAAATGTGACTCTCTCATCGTTTAGGGTTGCTTCAAACACCAGTGTGGTAACAGCACAGGTAGAAGTCCATCAAATCCAAGCAGCGGCTGGCATTTCTTACTTCACGCACTGAGCTGAACTAAAGTGAGTTTGGGCTTTTAAGAAATAATGGAAGCCACGCTGCTGTAAAGGGAAGGGGTGAGCTGAATTTATAACACAGACGGGAAATGAGAACTTTACGTTGAAACAGAATCGGGCACAATAAACATTTTATCTTAACTATTTATCACAATTTTCATATTTGTCTTAATTGAATATTCAAGTCATTGTCCAGCCATATGAAAAAATCAGGGGAAAATTTGAAAAGTCAGTGTCCATCACCATCCTCTGGTCATAATAAAAGTCACAAGTTGATCTGTCAAAATTTCATGGCAATCTATCTAATAATCATTTAGCTATAAACATGTGTTAGGTGTACTCATGCACATGTGAGCTTAAAATTAGTGTGAATGGAGCAGCACTGCGATGTAGTTTACAGTCAAAGAGTCAAAACCAAGGCTCTTTCCTGTCCTCTTACCTTCTCATACTCAGATGCCTTGTGGCTATTGTTGAACAACTGGAGGCTCAAGTGCTTGTTCTCCTGCAGGAAATCTTGAAGCTCATTCTCCTAAAGAGGGAGAGAGAAAACAGTGTTGAGAAGCCAAGAAGTCACCATGATTAGACAGGCGCATAGCACCCAAACTCAGCGTGCTGTTAGCAATAGCCCATGCATTATTCATCTGAGGAGACTGCTGAGGAGGTTCTCTAGTATACTCTCGGAAGAATGACTAAAAGAAGCTGCCATTTTAGCCACCACAGCAGAGCGATAATAGTAATATTAGCTTAAATGTCAATGTCTAAAACATACTGGAAGAAATGTGATAAGAAACCATGAACATTTTCTTTTTCAACGTTTTCTGCGAATGGATGTAGAGCAAACATGCATTCGGATACCTTCCTAGCCACACACACACACACACACACACACACACACTAATGGCCTCCTTTCCCCACTCTTTCCTGCCAAATGTGTTGAGCTGAGGGTATAAAAAAAATCCCTTCATTGCAGAGGAGGAAAACTTAATTACATTCAATCAAGCTGTGGATGCAATTTGCAGTGTCGACTGGAGAGTTCTCTGAGATGTGCAATTCAATGCAGCTACAGTGGCATGTAGGCCAAGTGTTCGTCTTGTCAGGAGCTAAGAAACCTACTGGCTCATGCATGATACATTTACAGTAAATACAGTGCTTCTTAATGGCTAGTGATGGAGCGCCTGCTCCTGCTCCCTTATGTTTTAATTATAAACGATATTTCGGACGGCAAATGCAGACAGGAGTAAACATAAAAAACTGACGTGGTGCAAGTGTACACATGTTAACAGACTAGAAAACGTTAAGCAATTTCCTTTGCTGTAGTAATGTGGTGAAAGCATTGTAAAATCTGTATGAGTTCTCCAGTAAATAAAACATATAATATTATAGGTACATATCATATCATGGAAATACTCCTTTTTCACAGATTCCATTTAGCTGCTTCAGTTTCAGTATCCTGATATTGTGCATGCTGTCCCACTGTCACACTGTGACATGAACGGAACAGACTCATCTTTACATTTTTTTAAGAAAATCTGGAATGTTCCTACTAATAGGAAAAGGAAGAAGAAGAAGAAGAAGAAGAAGAGGAAATGAGGAGGAAGAAGTAAAAAGGAAGAAGAAGAAGAAGAAGAGGAAACGAGGAAAAGAGGCGGAGGGAGACGAACAACAAGGAGGATAAGAAGTAGGTGAAGAGGAAGAACAGGAAAAGAGTAGCAAATAAAAGAACAGAGGAGGAAGAAGAAGCAGAAGATGTACTGTAGCATACATGCAGTGATACGTACTGCCTGCACATCATAGAGGAGAAATTCTGTCAAGGACAACTGATAAGTAAACAACAGCCTGAAGACAGCACTGTACCAAAGTCACATCTGAGATCTTTTCCATTAATTTTATTTCTGTCACGTCCCAAAAAAAAATATTGGCATTTCAACCTGCATCAATTGTGTCCAGTCAATTTTAATCCTTCCCGTACAAGTACTAGATTGCATTGGCATTCCTATTCATATCCATTGATCCTTCAATTCAGAACTAATGTGGGCTGGCTGAGCCTCCAGGTGTTCATTCTGAAGGACAAACAGCTATCAGAGAAAAACAGAGAGCGAGCCCACGTTTGACTGTATGCACACTGAACAGAACAAAATACTTTTGAAATTCAAGCTTGTTGTTGATTTAAGCATTTCAACATGTCTGCCATCCTCATTTAAATCCTTTTTTTGGAATTTGGATGTGACAACACACACGCTGTGCTGCAAACCAAATTGTCTTGAACACAGAGAATCAGCTGTTTCTTTGTCCTGCATTGTCAGTGTGTTAACGCTTTAAACAGATCAGTGTACGTCATAATCCCTTGGCAAGACACATTTGTATGGCGAGCATGTGAGCCCAGTGGTAGAGAGAATTCTGTGCAGAATACACTGTGGCCTATATTGAGCTGTTTCCAGCATTATTCAGCCAAAGAAAAAAGGGTTTTCTGCTGAGGTGTGATTTGCTATTTGAGATTTGCTTTGAATAAGAGCACCAAACATATACAGCATTAATATAGTTTGATTGATGAGTCATAATGCTGTAGAGACTGGATAATAGGTAAGGATGAGTACTGAGGATGGGTATTAAATTGGTACCGGTTCCTGATTGGTCAGTACAGAAATATTAATAAGCTCCTAGTGCTGCTATTGGTATTTATGTAATGTTAATTCATGCTAACATACTGTAGCTGGCATTCTCAAATTCCTAAAGGTCCCCTAATGATGATGAAGCTGCCGTCATCAGGCATTGTGTAACTGTGTGTTTACATTCTGTGCTCTGTGGTCATGGCTGACAGGGCAAAACGTTCAACAGTGTGGACTCACTTCACTAAATTTAATGAGAATGCAGCTACATGCAATATATGCAGAACGGTACTTCTGTGTAAAGGGGCCAACACTAGCAACTTTGTGAAAGAATTACCAATACAACATTCTGCAGCTAATGTTAGCTATGTCCTCAGTGCAGCCAGAGACGTTAGAAGAGACAAACCACTGAAGGCATTTTGATAGAAAAGTCTGTAACGCCAGAGATGCCGATTCTATGACACATTTCCCATCGCTTCCCCTCCAAAAGCTCATTGTCTGCTTTATTACAACTAAACCCAGAAACATATCAGCCAATCGTGTTGTTGCACCGACAGTAGCGCACAGTTTCAATCGGTTTGGTGCAGCTGCAGAAGGACTTATAGGAATAGGAGATATCCCAACGATGCACAAGACTACCAAGAAAGATGAGGTAATTCAGACATTGCGATTTCAAGCCAGGGCACTCTGGATTGAGCAGTTTAAGTAGTTGGTGTCATGAAACCTTGCGCAGGTTTAGTTGAAATATAATCTGTGGGGAAAAGAGCTTTTTAAACCTTATTTTGGGGCAAAGTATTAAATAAAAATGCAAGCAGTTTATATCAGATTTGCCTAGGGCTGGGCAATATATACTGTACAAGATATATCGTTATCCTGATATGAGACCATATATCATCTTATATTTTGGATGTGACGTAATTTTCTGAACTGATCGGACTGTTCTACTTGTTCCAATACTTGTCTTTACCATATCATTGTGTTAGTATTTTGTCGAGGTGTTGTGTATAGCGATATGGCCTAAAACTATCGATATATTTTTTTAAGGTCATATCGCCCCGCATTAGATTTGCCTGGTGATTCGGTACATGCAGTTCTTCTGTCCCAGTGACCATTAAAATGGATGTTATGGCTCTCTCCCCATTCATTTAGATAGGGGCCTGGTCTTGTTGGCCTGAAATAACTGACCGACTGACCTGCCTAAAAGGATTTTGGTGCAGCCTCCCAGCTCCTATGCTGACTAAAAATGTGACTGTATCAACCTTGCCAAGTCAGGCTAACACTCCTTAACATTATGAATGAACAAGTCTGTAGATGTTAACTCAGGACACAGTTAGCATCGTTTTTAAGCATTCCAAATTTACGTTCCTAGAGAATCCCATAGACAATGTCAGTCTGCAGCCACAGCTTTGTCAGTGGATAGCAGACGTCAGACATCCAAGTCCAACTTAGACAAAGAAGAAGAGTTCTCCCTTCAATACAGTGGAGGCCAGTTGGTTTAGGTATGCTCAGTAGTCAATAGCTAGAATAGCATAAATTTGCCAAGCTATAGCTATATTAATATACATTTTTCGTTGGTTATGGTTGTTTATTATTATTTTTAACTGTAGAGAGAGAACCACAACTTATAACTTATTTCTACAAAAAAAGGAGTTATTAACTGTTGAATAGTTTCACATCTTTTAATGTCATTTCTTTATTTTTTTAACCGATTTATGGAGAGCAGAATCAATAAGACCACTGAAGAGTATCGATACAATAAGCAGTATCTATATGGATGAAATCCTAACAATAAGCATTCCTGATAATAGTAAAAATATAATAATAAAAATATATATAGCTCATTAAATCCTCTATGACATTTGACATTAGGTGAAACTGATGTAAAAAGTTCATTGACAAACTGTAATGGAAAAAACAGTCCGACCAGAACCATTCACTGAAGCTTATCATGCTGTGATCTACAACTCTGATGTCTTCCTGCTGTGAGAGACTGATCGTCTGCTGCTCTTATCAAAAGGTACAGTATATTTCCCTAACAAAATAAAATAAAATGATAACTACATAGGGGGGCTACTGATTGTCCCCGCTGATCAGTGGTTACTTCATCTTCCACTCTGACAATAACAGTTGAATACACACAGCATTATGTGATCTGTCATTATTCCATCATTTCAGGAAAACCCCCCACACAAATGCCAACACAGCCACAGTGGAGAAGTTGTTTAAACGCTTAAAAGTTCATTGACAAATTGTGTAGATTTATTTACTATACTAAATTCATTTTTAATATTACAAAAATACAATCTAGTGACCAAACAGACAAAATGAAACTCTAAATTAACTAAAAAGGATTGAGTAGAGATAAACAGTTAAATAGTTAAAAAGTGTTTGCTCTTGACAAGCCGGGATGGTTCATGAATAATCGACTATGAAACAATATTATTAAGCCCATGGTGGGGTACCTGGGTGGGTTACTCCTGTGTTTGAGTGCAGTGCAGAGGCAGTTCTGTGTTTTGTCCAGACATGGTCTGACTCAGCCTGCTGTGCCACAGCTATGTTTAATTTCGACAGGCTGGACAGATGAATCAACTCTACCATTTAACACACAAGCAAAGCAAATATTTCACTCACTTACTCTCTGCTCTGACTCTGTAAGCAGCATCATTTGCTCTTGTTCACTACAGACGACAGCCACCATTACTATTGTACTAATGATCAGATAAACCTTTTCAGACTGATGCTTACTGTATTTCTTTACCAAGGCCATCTGCATTAAGGACTAAATGTATATATACCACAGCGATTACAAAAAGCAGTGTGGCTCTGAACCTTGACTTCCTGATAACTGGCTGCTTATAACATTGATAAAGTGAAAATAGAAACATCATAAAGTGATGACAGTAAGAAATAAACATACTGTCTGACTTTTTTTTAATATACCATATTCATATCCAGCTTTATTCTGTATATAATGTCTACTATTAGCATTACATGTTCTTACACCTTCGCTGTTTCTTTACACATGTACCTACAATTGCCAACTGTAACTGCTGCATATACTGTATATATCAATCTGAGTGTATTCATTTCACTCTGTTCATACTGTTAATACTGTTCAGACTGTATCTTAGCATATTAATACATACCCGTTGAATTTGAGCCTGTTATAATCTGCTGATGTTGGTCTATCACAGATTCAGTATCAGCTAATATTTTGACCAATATGTGCCAACGTTAAAACTCTTTTTTTTAGAGATTATAATGCAGAAGAAGATGCTTGGCATAATTAATAACTATTAAATTCCCAGTGAAGTTCACTGTTTCAGTGAACTGACGCCATTTTAGACAATAAAGTGTATTTTTTAAACTGTAAAACATCCTGCCACTTTTATAAATCTTTATCTGTCAGCTGCATTTTGAGGGATTATTGCAAAAATGAGTGAAGCCTATATTGACCGATATATAGATTCAAATTGTTTCACCTTCTACTATCGGTACTTGCATTGGCCCCAAAAACAGAGTATCACCTGTTCTCTAATTTAAAGATATCTTTACATATGTACATTACATTCTTCTTCACTTACTGCTTTTTGTTTTAATACTTTTTGTCTGTTTTTTTCTGCAATCTGCGCAGGTAAATAGACATTTCTATAGCGTTTCTTCAGTCTATTGACCGCTCAGAGTGCTTTACAACACTTTTCACAATAACCCATTCATACATGGATGGCACAGGCTGCTATGCAAGGTGCCAACCCGCTCATCAGGAGCGATCTGGGGTTCAGTATCTGTACTTCAAATCGAACCAACAACCTTTCGATAACTGGATCTGGAACTGCTTTACCTCCTGAGCCACGGCTGCCCCTTTTTGTGCAATGACAAAAAATGTTTAACCTAAATCTAATCTAAAATCTCTCATGAAGTCGAGGTAGATGGATGTACCCTGAGTTTATAAGTAAGAACTCCAACTTTGAGTGGTGTTTCCATTGAACTTTTTTTAGTAGGAAGTCGGAAAGCTGTCACAGAGCTGCTAGCATGGCTGCAGACTCTTAGTCCTGTCCTGTTCTGTTCTATTTTTTGCAGATACTGTTTATGCCATTTATCCAAGCTGCCAATTCAACCTTTGACAGAAGGTGTTTGTCCTTACAAATAGTACATAATGAAAGCTAAGCTGACCACAAGACAGACATTTCACACTTGCTATTGAGCTAAATTTGAGCGCTCAGCTCCAAAGTCACTGAACCTGTTGCCTGCGCTCTGCCTTAGTATTCATTTTCAATTAACACTGATACTTATTTGGGCAACACTGGCACAGCAGATGCTTGTCGCCATGGTAACAGGTTTCAAATGTTCGTGGAGGCATGTTCCTCTGATGGACTGTAGTTATACATCTGATACCCAGGAAGGTGGAGGTGACAGATGGCGATGCCAGTGTTTGCAGTTACTCACACACTCGGTGTTCATATACACGACAGCTGAACTGACGAGAAGGAGACATGGTTTTGATACCAGCTAGGATTTCAAAGATTTGTTAAGAAAATTCAACGTATATTCCAGTGTATGCTGTCAGTGATGTTGTAAATGGACTTTAAAAAATCCAGCTGCACTGAGTCACTAAAAGCTGCACCTAATTCTGTATGTGCACTCTTTACTTTAACCTGAGAAGGAGAAAAACAGAGGAGAGACAGAGAGGTAAGCCGGTTAAGACCAAACAGGGAGTGACATAACTGTCAACTCGCCATCCCCTCACAGTAGTGTTCATTGGTCTTGTCTGTGTTTGCGTCTCTGTTCTTGGAGCTCAGCGCGGGAGGAGATAAGAGGTGCACTGCAGTCTGTGGAGACCAGCCTGCCATTTCTGCACGCCATTTGGGGACAGTTTGTCCTTTGGGTGGCTTCCCCAGGAGTCAGCAGGCTGACAATGGGCGAGGAGGGGAGTGCTGCTGTGGGCAGGGAACGTGAGAGGAGGGCAGCAAATAAAACAACCCTAATGGAGTGTTTATTTGGGGCAGAGAGCCACACACAAAGACAGCTCATCTAAAGATGAGGGCTTGGGGGCACGGGGGAATGAATTCAAATAGTCTGGGACCAAACAGTGCCATTTAAATTACTGCTGAATCGCTCCAGCTCCTGCCTTTCATAGGAAAAATCTCACTCCAGGCCATCTGCACTGCTCCGTGCCTACGTCGGCTTCTACAGGTTACAAACATGTAACATTTTAATGAAGCACTTCAACTTCAACATCAGTCATACAACACTCCCAAACCACAGACCGAAGGCTTACACATGTCTATGCTTAGACATTCTCTAAAATCCGAGTGAATTCCACTAGAATCAAACTCGACATGTTTCTGCAGTGCCCACTGGGACTTCTCTTCGAGAACGACTACTGGAACATCACAGCAGTAAGAGTCGTTCTCTTTTAGAGTAAACCACAACAGAAGCTCCTTTCAGTGTAACATAATATAAAGTGATTAGTCATTCTGCTTAGTGGGGCTCCCAATACTGTAATGGAAAAACCAGTCCGACCAGAACCATTCACTGAAGCTTATTCATGCTGTGATCTACAACTCTAAGTCTTCCTGCTGTGAGAGACTGATCGTCTGCTGCTCTTATCAAAGGTACAGTATATTTCCCTAACAAAACTAAATAAAATGATAACTACATAGGGGGCTACTAATTGCCCCTGCTGATCAGTGGTTACTTCATCTTCCACTCTGACAATAACAGTTGAATACACACAGCATTATGTGATCTGTCAATATTCCATCGTTTCAGGAAAACCCCCCACGCAAATGCCAACACAGCCACAGTGGAGAAGTTGTTTAACCGCCCAAACCAATAGACAACACTGTCACTGACGGCCATGGGGCAGTAGCAAATTTTTAGTCTTCACCACTCACATCACTCAGAAGAAAATAATTGAAATAAAGAAATAGATACATTTTAACCAAGTGGAAACCTCCAGGGCTGAAAAAAAATTAAGCCAACACAGAATCGCCAAAAGCTGTAGTTTTTCAAATGACGCAGTCAGTACCACCACACTGAGCTTCACAATGGTTAATCAGAAACCTATGGGTGATGTCACGAGGACTACATTCATGTTTTCTAGACTATGATTTCAGCTTATTGCAGCTATTCAAACAACAGCCATGCAACATTTGCATCAGCTTCCAGACGTATTTTTGTATCGTCTTGGTGCATTTAATTGTGGTCATATTATATTGAAGATAGTATATCAAGATGGAGGCACGTACTGACGCAGCAGCTTGGTGCTCTCAGTCAAACTGTAGTGTTTCTGGTGTTTTAAGTCTACTTGTTCAAGCACTGCATTTTTTAACATCAGTCCATCACCATTGAAGGCCTGAAGTTATTTATCTGTTTATTCTTCTTGTTTTTAACTTTGTCTTCTTCATCTTATTTATTTATTTATTTATCTTGTTTATCTTGATTATCATGTTCTCTACTGTTGCTGGTCTCTGAGAGTGACCAAACAAAACGTTATTGTATGTCTACAAAGACAAATAGAACGTCTAATGTCTCACATGATTTTTATCATTTCTGTCTTTGTCTAAGACCGGATTAATACAAGTAATAGTGCTATTATTTTGAAGTCTCAGCTGAAAGTCACCTAGAAGTCTCACTGGTTGGCTCTTATGTAAGGAAGACTCATAAGCAACACCAGCAAGCAAGCAGTAAGCATGGACATCTGGACTCTGTAAAAGTTTATGCTCGCCACATCGGACTTAAATTGTGTAAGGCTATAAGGAAACCTTGAAACTTGAAGACCATTCTCTTTTGACAGCACACAGCCAACGAGGTATTTTGTTTTACTTTGCTAAAACGTTATTCCATATGCTGTGCATCCTGTTGTTTGTGTTCAGCTAACATGGTCTGTATACTGTGTATCTAGCCACTTGTTTCTGCATGTGGTTCAAGGGAATTATGTAGGATCACTGCCACTCTTGCAGGCCTCTGCAGTTAAAATGAGCACAGCGCCACCCACATGCACAACATACAAAAAATACTGGGAACCCGATCATCGAACACTAATAGTAAAGAGCACAGGGTACCTTTAAGTAGTAGCTTGTTCGTTGTTCGCTTCTGATGTTAACATCACTTCAGCATGTGAGGTAACATCGCTAACCACTGAGCCATTCCCACCATTAAAAGAAACATAACGCTCAACTTGAACCAACAATTGATAATAACCCATCACTCAAATGTCAAGTCAATACATGGAACAAAGCAGCGTGTTTATCCTCCTCTACAGGTTCTTTCAACCGTCTCTTTTCTTCCCTTTCTTTGTCCTGAGTCGAGGCCACTCCAGCAGGCAGAATGACATTTCTGGGGCATTGTGAGAAAATGTCCTTCAAAAAAGGTACCAAACACCATATGACATTCCAAGACTTGTGCAACATGTCCCTGACCTTTTACTGTGGTGACCACTATTTGATAATGGTCCTGTGTGCTGCTGTATACTTAAATAACAGCAGTGTTGTAAAGAGCGCTGTGAAGTAATGTGTGCAAAAGAAACCAATATGGCCTCAGCCTGAGGATACCACTTGTAATGTACACATCATCGCTGTACACTGTATTTCTTGTGTGTTGATCACACACAGTAAATGATTACTGCTACAAAGTGTATCCCTCATTCACAAATGTATTCCCCATGCTAACAAACCTGACTCATAGATACTGCAACTTGGAGTTAACTGCTCCCATTTTTCAATTTCAGTCATCACCGCCTGAGAACCAAGCTATCATTACAGAAGACCGCCACTCATTTTCTCAAGGGACATTTGTGTGTGATGATAGCAGGCGAGGCTCTCAGGTACAAATCAATTTTAGCCCCCGTCCTTTCGCTCAGAGGCCAGAGTGTATTTTTGGACCACTTACCAAAGTCTGACATGTTTGATTCTTTTTCTTCACCTCTTCTTCAAGTGCTTCACACTCCTTCCTTCTGGTGCTGATCTCTGTCTCCTGGGGAGAGGGGAAAAAAGCAGAGGACAGCTGCTATGGTTTGTCAGGAACACAAGCTTCCTCAGAGAACGCAGTGAAACTAAGCAGGGAGAGAGGGAGCGAGAGCATTTCATTATTCAGCAGCATTTAGGTGTGTGACTGTGAATTTGAGTGTACAACAGAGACTCTCAGAGATTATCTAACAGATATTACAAAATGTTTTCATAGTCGGAAAGCAGACAGGAGGCTGCAGTGATTCTCAGGTTCAAATGTCGAGGATGTAGGCAGTGGTCCTGTTGGAAGGTTCAAACAAAAATCTGTTAAAAAGCCAAACTCAGTTCGTCCAGTAAGAGTCAGCAGCTCGCAGCTTTGTGAAGTTGTACTGCGGCAGAGAGGTGATTTTAAACTAAACAATAAAATCAGCATGCTAACATGCTCACAGTGACAATGCTAACTTGCTGATGATTAGCAAGTGTGTTTCCCATTAGATAAGCGTGTTAGTATGCTAACATTTGCTAATCAGGACTAAACACAACGGACAGCTGAGGCTGATGTCATTAGTTGTAAAAATCAAAGTGTTGGACAAATCAAAATGTTGCTGCTACCATGGCTAATAACTTTAACTGACAGCTAAAAAGTCTGTCTTGTCCTCTCTCTTATAAATCCATCCTTCACATATTGTTTTTGAGTCTGAAGACGGCAGACATGTCTAGTTGTCGGACCAGGAGAAGCACAGGCGACCCCGGTTACATTAACAACAGATCTGTTCTATGGAAGGGTCTCGGGTGTTGCAAGGCAGGTAGCTTGCATATTATTAGCAGAGCTTCACTGAAACTCCTAAATGGAGCACTATTGAACCGATCACCATGTTTTTTTAACAATAACTTCAGGGCAGAAAATCCCTGCATCACACACGCTTACATACATACAATTTATTTGTCTTTTTTTATTGTGTTACTTAAAAATGTATACATTTCCTTTCTCTAAACTGAATGTTCGATGCTGTCATATCTCATTAATAGCCTCACTTTCACTAACGTTAACTTGGACACCTAATTTACCTGTTGGGCCACAACCTAAAGACTAGTATTACTGCATTGTGGTTGTATGCCTCCGAGCACCAGTCAAGCTGCTGTTCCTGAGCTGTGGCATTGAATGATGGCCAGATCATTTTTTGCAGAATCTCATGATGTCACAGTAAAGTTGACCTTTGACCAATTTGATATACAATGTCTTCACTTTATAATTTTATCCTATTAGACATCTGTGATTTATTTTTCATACTTATCTTATGAATGGTTAAGAAATGGCCAAAAAGAGGGATTGCCTCTCTGAGATATTGTGTCCCAAATTTGAAGAAATTCACTGAAGGCGTTCTTGAGATATCTCATTCACAAGAACAGGAAAGACTGACCTACGGATGGACAGAGAGCCCAAAAACATAATGCCACCGGCCACAGCTATCGTCAGCGCAGAGGCATAGTAAGCACAGTGGGGTTGGATATTTACTGACTTCACACATCTCCACAATGCAAATGATTTGGTCTATAAAAGTTATCAAAGGTTCCTTGGGGAGTTTGTGACCTCTAGTAACACATTGGAGCAGCGTTTTATGAGTGGGTCCTATTCTGTTTGTCAGATGCACCTGCAGGTTCAACCAGTACAGTACGTGACTCACACCTACTGTGATGTTCTTTTTAGATGTTTTTCTAAAGCCTGTTATGGATAATGTGATGAGCAAGCTTGCCTTGAATCTGTCTTTTTTCAGTCTGAGGTTTTTGCTCGTCATGGCATGAAAAGCACAGGTGTAACTAATAACCTTAACAATGGTTTTGTTCCATGTGTAAGGCAGCTTGCACTATAGCAGAGCCCTGAAACTGATACTTCTAAATGCAGTGTGGCCCTAATTAAAGTGATTAATCACAGCTGTGTTTGTTCTGCTGAGACACTGTGAAAAGTTCTACTTTGTCTCCTACGCAAATAATTATGGATAAATAAACTGAACTGGTCAAACGATAAGATTTAAATTTGTTTGCAGATGAACTGTAGGTTTCATTCTGTCACTTTCTATTGAAAAAAGGTTTAACCAGTGACTAAGACTTCATTTTCCCTCCTGAAAGCCTGTTGTGTTTCCATCAAGCAGCCTTTTGACTGAGCTGACAGCTGAATGTTGTTAGCTTGAATTACAACGAACAGAAGTTCAGCTTTCTTCATAATGTACGATTAGAGCTAAAATATGACTAAAGTGTGCCACATTTTCCATGGAGAAAGACTTGTTTAGTCTATCAGTGCTCAACTCATTGCCACTGGCTTCTCAGTACAAATGGGATATTCCCACCAAAGCTGCCTGTGTGTTCTGCTCTACCCTGGAGATGAAACATCTTTTAATCAGGAGGTTAAAACTTTCTGATGTCAAGGGTTTATCTGTTTCAACAAAGAACTCACACCTTCTTTATGGGCATTAATTTAATGCATCGCTGACTATTGCGCTGCTCTTACAGTATAAAATACATGAAAGTGTTACATCACCATCTGATCCTCTGTTTATCACACTGAGCTCTCCATCAGTGTATGAGGAACATCCTTGCTATGGATGGGAGTGAAAGTGCAGCTGGATGTTCCAAGATTAGCGTATAGAATTAAACAGGATTTTATCTGTGTCAGTGTGCGCTACAAGTGCACGCACACACACATGCGCGCGCACACACACACACGCACGCACACACTGGAAGCATGGCACCACGTGTCCCTGAGCAGGACTAAAATAAGCACCAGCAGAGCAACCAGAGGCCCCACAGCACACAATACATTTAGCATGTGAGAATGCATGAATGTGCACTTCATCAGAGAAATGCTCACAGCTCGGTTTGACTTTGAATATATATCAGGATCCATTCAAATGGAAGACAGTTTTTGCTCTGCTACATCAGCGGGTGCTCCTCTGTGCAGACAGTATCTAATAAGACAGTGAGCAGGAGGGGGGACTAGCTTTGACCCTTTCTAGTTCTGTAACCTTGAGGCTTTTCACCCCAAGCAGCTGACAGTTGGTGTGATTAAATCTTTGACCTTTATCTGTCGTAGCGGGTCCACCACAAGTGACCCTGCTCAACTGTTCGTCTGAGTTAGCATGTACTCTTGCATTTTTATCCTTTCAAGAACTAAAGGCCTCACATGGACAGAAAGATGTTGAAAATATGACCTCTGAAGTGAAGATTTCATGATTAAAGAAGTATTTCACAGCTGGAAAGAGTAATGGCACGGGGCGTGACTTTGGCCCTCTATAAACACCGCTGAGGTGTGTCATACTGCCAGTTGGGCAGTACTTGGTTTTGGCTTGTCATCCATGTTGAAAAGGAAACTGTAAGGTGGTCAGCTGGTAACAATGGACAGGACCATGGTTCATATCAGCACTGCCCTGTTTTACAGTGTGATCTGAGTTTTTTCAGCCTCCATTTTTACAATACAAGAAACAATATGGCGGCTACAGTACATCTGCGTCACGATCTTTCTCCATTACAGCTGAACAGTATGTTCAGTATGTTAAGTATGTTTCTTAAAGCATTTTAAGAAATAGACAGTGTACAAACAGATTCTTGGTTTAGAGTTTATCAGAACCGCCTAGTTTTGACAGTTTGATCGGACTTCGTCACTCTCTTTCGATTCAACTACACGGTTTGTGTCCATGGATGCGGGCATACAAAAATGTGGCCGTAAAATCTATAATTCACAGTCCTTAAATCTTCTAGATGACACGTTTTACATCATCAGGGGGATCTTTGCCAGCAAAAGACATTTACTAAGTGCAAATCCCAGGTTTCTCTAACAATATTATCAGATGTAAATCAGATGAGCTAACTAGCTAACGGCAGCTAGCGACAAGTAAAGTTATTTGTCCATCGGGAAATGAAAGAGAGTTGAGGCAGCACAGCCGGACGACATCAGAGGGAAAAGCCAAACAACATTTTCTCCATCAAACATGATCCACTTTCTCTGACGAAGGTGGTGCTGTGTGACATAGTGCTGGAAAGCATTATGCACTTCTCCTGGGAGATCCTACCCTCCCGCCCAAGTTACATCATGCAAATACAAGTGATCAGGGCACAGAGTGGGACTGACAGAAACACCATTCTCCCTCAAGTCAGTGTACTATCAAAATAACTTTGAAATGGTTATTTTAATGTTAGATTGTTAAATTAAGTTACTTCTAACACATTTTTTTTACCAAACTGTTTGACCAAAAGCCAGAAAAGAGAGATTTACAGCTTCCAGTTTGAGAAAACACTGCTGATGTTTCAGATAATTATAACAAACTTGGTCACATTCACACTTGATGGAAGGATTCTTTTACCTCTTTAGCTAAGAATGTTTTTATCTGCTCTTGTAACTGTAACTTCTATGGGAATCCACAGTTCTTGCTCACCATGAAGTCAACAGAAGCATGTGCAAAGATGAATGAAATGTTAGCGAGAGTTAGAAGACGAGTAAAAAAGCTTGGACCTGCTTAGAAAAAGTCCACATATGCACAATATAAACCACCATGTTGATTCGAACTGATTTCCTTTGAGTGAATCACACGCAGCCTCCGCTGACAGCTTGCCATCTCCCATGTGGGCTGGAATCTAATGTGTACAGTGTTTAGAACCAGACGGCAACAACACACACAATGAATATTTCACTCAAACACGTACACACACACACACTCAAACACATAGCTCTCAGGCTTGCTGAGGCCCATTTGTTTGGAGCACATTTGCCAATGTTCAATTAAAAATCCCTCTGATAAAAGATTCAAATGGCTGCCATTGTGAGTAATGAGCTCCTGTGTAAGTGAAGAGGCGTTTACTCCACAGCAGATGAAGACAGATGAGAAAGACCATTCCCTTAAGCTGGATCTAGCATTCGTGCCTCAGTGGCACTAATGCAAATGCATGCATACAAGAGGTGCATCCACATCGACCTGTACTGCTTCTCTTACCTGTCTCCTATGTTCTTTGTGGAGCAGGAATTTACCTTTCTGTTTTATGGGAGAACATCTTTGAAACTCAGTATCTTGAAAACTTTTTGTAGGGTAATGTGTAGTACAAGGTCTCCAAGAACGAACAGAGTTTGGTCTGTTGTGAATACATTAAATACACATTGACTTTTTACTGTATCTAAAAAGATTTGGTGATTAATCAGTGAGCCCACTGAGAGAAATATAGTCAACCACAATTGTGATATTTGATTAAAGGCATATTATGCAGGATTTTCCTTTAAAAAAAACAAAGCTAGCTGATTGTTCAGTCTCATTCTCAGGTCATCCACCAAACAAAAAAAGACACAACCTGCATAGTAGGGCTGGGCAGTATCTTGATGTATGTATCTAAGATGTATCAATATATATCTTCAAATGAAACAATACCATTTTTATCAATGTAGCTTGATGTTAAGCTACATAACACGTGTCTTCTGTAAAGTGATGCCAGTTTGCTTTTCCCTATTTCACAAGTTCTCCTGCAGCATTGAGGGAGGGAGGGAGGGAGACACTGTATTTTAATCAGTCTGTTAATTAGTCTACAATGTGACATAGGCCTTTATATGGTACATGCTAAGTCTGTGCCATGAATGAAATTACAACAGTGTCACCCATGCAATGTAGCTTTGCACCGTGTGTTTGCGAGACAGAGCAGCTTGTTTGTGTGAGGTGTTTGTGTGCTTTCATTGTGTGTGAGGTGATTCATAGCACATAACTGTTCTACTTAGAAGTTGTCTATTGTGTGACGGCTACTGATGTGTTTATACAAATGCTGCGTAGTTACAACACAGATGTTTCATACACAAGACGTACAGTATGTGCAGACAAAGGCACCTTCTCTCTCTCTCTAGTGGATAAATAATAATAATTAGTAAGTATTATTCAAAATATATTTTGAAATATATTATACATTAAATAAATATATTTTTTGTATATTCAAAACAAACAAACTTTATCTTTATCTTTGTTTCAAACTACAATGAACGTACTTGAAACTATCATTTTAATTTTATACTGTTTTGCAGTCTGTTCTGCAAAACCTTCAGCCTCTGTAGCAACAGTGCTATGTGCAAAAAGAAGTTAACATACAGCCCCGCTATTTATTTTACATAGGTTTTCTTTTACATGTTTTGCAGCTGTATATTTTTAAACAGGGAAGAAAACCCTGTCTTTGCATTTTATTTTGATCACAGTCGGTTTTAAGTTTCAAAGTGTTTGTGACATCTCATGTGTGGCTTCGACTTACAACTGAACATTCAACCCACTTTGTAGAAAATGTTGCCCTTCTATTTTATTGAATTGTAAAGTTAATATTTTGGAGTTTCAGCATAACTAATATGGCCTTTAAAATAATATCACAACATTTTAGGCTATATCATGGTACAACCTATATATCTCGATATTTTGAAATCTCCTCAAAAATAGTTAATAAATACTACAACTAAGCGACAAAATCAAATATCATGATATTTTTTACCAAATACCTCATTAGTGATATTGTGACATTGTAGGGATGACTGTGGTACTTTCACAAAATACACAATGAGATTTTTGATAAATAATCATCAGTAATGTGGATATAATGACTAAGTGGGAAAAGACAAGTATGAGAACAAGTAGAACAGTCTGGTAAGTTCAGAAAAATGACATCACTTTATTGTAATGCAGCCTTTAAATCAGAGGACAGACAACACAAATGTCATCACGACATATCCAAAATCAAAGAAAATATACTGTAAAGTCTCATATCGCGACAACCACATGATATCAATATATTGTCAAGCCTTAGCAAAATACACTACAGCTTCAGACTCCTGGTCTAATCTGTCACTATTCTTGTACACAAAGTCCCTACCTGGAGTAATCTTGATGAAGATACACAACCAGTGTGGCTATTTACCCCTTTTTCACACTAACGTCTTTCTTTAACAAGCAAACTCACTAAACAGACCCAAAAAACTGCCTTTACCACTTATTCTCATTCACTATATTAGCTCTAAATCACATCAGAAAATGTTTTTCTAAAGAAAGCAAGAAGTGAAAGCAGGCGAGGCTCAGCTGTGAGCCCTGAACACGCCTGTCTTGGTGTTCAGCACCATGGAGACTTCCCCTGGGACAACACAACAGTAGCATGTAGTGTATGATACACGGTTTACTGCAACTATTTTTGTCGCTGCTGACTCTCCACTGTGTGTTCAGTGCACAGCAACATCTTGATGAAATACTACAGTTTTATTTCTGCAATGACTAATTAACACGGAAGGCTTCCCCCATCTTATTCTCAGCACTCGGTCTTCTGATCTTTTGTAGTTGGGAAAGCTCTGTGTATAATCTCTGGCGAGCAGGGGTAACCTCATTACTCTCTCTCTCTCTCTCCCTCTCTCTCTCCCTCTCTCTCTCTCTCTCCCTCTCTCTCTCTCTGTCTCTGTCTCTGTCTTTCATCCCTTGTTGTGTTGAATATGCATGATGCGTAATGATGGGTAATAATCCTGCCTATGGCTGAAGAAAAAAAATGCAAACGTTTTCTACCAGGGGGCGATACTATGCATCTGATGGGCATATCAAATATAGACAGATAAGCACAGGAGTAAGACTGGCTCCAGGATGAGTTTTAAACCAGCTTCTGTTCTTCTTGAAACATCTTTTAGTTAATTACAACTCTGAATGCTAATCCTTCAAGAAAAATGCAGGCGCAGTTTTCTACAACTCAGCTGAGCTACATTTAAATAAACAGATCGGCCACCCGAAAGAAAAAGAATTTGACTTTCTCTCTGGGAGTAGAAACAAACAGTATATCACGTCTAACTGTGGCACATACTGTAGCTCTACAGCTAATTTGTCGGCTCTCAAAATGCCAGTGCTGCTCCACGAGACATGTCTATTGTTCTGAGACACTTTTTTCCTCTTATTATGTGTTTGTTTCTTTTCTCCAGCCGAGCTGCAGACAAGGGGAAGGCCATTAAGGCTGGAGGAAAGACTACCAATGCTGAGTGTTGTCAGGGTCTTTAGGAGAGGATTCCCCTCTGCTACCAGTTCCACATTGTATCATGTGGTATTGAATATACTGCACATACTATCAGCCCAGACGCACAGTAATCTAGTCCAGCACAGCAAGCACTTGTGTTTTCAAATCATTTGAAATGGCAGAGTAAGTTACATAACTCCTACAGCTTAAGTCTGTGCGCGCAGGCACAGATGCTTGCACTCCACTAATACTGTACTCGTCTGCCGCCTGCAAGTGTGTATCTGTGTGCGCGTGTGCATGCGTGTGTATGCACAGCAACATGCAGACTGACTGCTGAATCACAGATTTACAGGAAAAACAAGGGTAACTCACAGAGGTCAACGTGTACATCCATCCACACCCACGCAAATACACACACACATACAGACCAAAAGAAATTATATGAGGAGGGGGTAAAGAGTGAGGTGGGGGGGTGATAGTGAATGAATGTGTGATCATGAGAGAGATACGTCAAAGCAGCAAGGCCTAGATAAGAATGCAAATGAAAAAGAAGGCAGAATGGGCAAAATGAAAAATGGGATGGAGGCAGGATTTACCGTCTAAGCTCCTCAGCTCTGCAGCATTTTGTCCCGGGTATAAGACCTCAGCGAGGTGTCCTCTATCAGGCATATTAAACATCATGCAGCAGAGGCAAGAGGAGTAGCCTAGTCTGGATTCCACTTCCTCTCCTTCTGTCACTCTTTTTTTTCTCCCCACTAGGATCCATAAGCATTGGCGTGCTACAGAATAAGAAATGAAGCTGCCACTATCACCGGGGTCTGACCTCGCTGAGCCACCGAACGCTACACTACCTGCCTGCTGATGTCTTACGAGCCCAACTCACTACCACTGACGAACACAAAGGGAGGAGAAGAACAGAAGGAAGGGGAATACTGTAGGTGAGAATGAATGGAAAAAGGAATAACTAGGCCGAAAGCGAAACTATTTCCCTACCGTCACAGTCCTTTGTGATAAAAGGAGTGATAAAAGGAGAGTGACAGAAGCAGGACAGAAAAGACAGGATCCTACGATCTACAATAAAATGTAAGATTGTTGAAATATGGGGCTAATTTGAAAGAGCAGGCTCAGTGTGTAAGGGAGGCTCCGGAGAGAGGACTGTAAATCTGATAATCCCACTGCATGAACACAAAGATGTCAGATGAGACTTTTACCTTAATGGAAACTAAACAATGACTCATCCAGCCACAGCAGACTCCTACAGAGATAAAAGAGGGTGCTGTGCAGTGTTCTCATATCTATCCATTTCCCTATGACAATGCTGGATTCAATAATGCACTTTTATGTAGAGAAAATGCAGAATTTTTGGAGAATAAACAGGTCTTATTTTTGTGTTTTGGCAGCTGAAACCATTTTGCTGACTAAAGGCCCACAGAGAACATCTGATGATCACTGCTGCAACCAAGCAAATGTTGGAAGCCCACTGCTGTTGCCCACTCAGACACAGAGGCTTACTCATCCCCAGCTGGATTTCTTGGCTGAGCTTCTGCAGACTGTCATTCAGTTCACATGGTAACCTTCATCTCTCATGGCAGCGCAGTCTCGTAACAAAAGAAGCTTCTCGTAAAAACGGATCACCTCTGCAGCTTTTATTGTGGCTGCTGTCTGGAGAAAACTCATCCAGCCAAAACATCAATCGTACAGTACACAGTGTGAGGTGATGTGTGTGTGGGCAGCAAGTTATATTATTTGTATGGGCTGTAAACTTTTGGGATTGACTCGCTTCAAAACAAACAAAGATGTAGTGTGTTATTAATCCTGTGTTATTCCTTTTCATTTGAGATCGCAGTGCACAGTGCTTGTAGATACAATAGTCCAGAGCTCTATGGAGCTTCAGAGGTTCACAGCTGGCTAAGTCACATTAATAGAGCTGGGTATCATTAGAAAAATGTCACTACCGACAGGGATAGCAATACCTTGACTTTCTGAATGATACTACTTTTTCTATACCAATTTCATTAAATCCATTTAAACAAAAGATTACATGACACATACACATGGTGATCCCCGTCACTGGACATAACCTAGTCTTTTTCCTGCATGCCTCGAGTCAGCCAATCAACAACACTATTAGGTCTTGGAACAACAAGATGGCTCACTGACGCTGGTGAGATTAACTCTATAGCTTTTGAAATTTGGTTTCGAATGACAAGACATTTTTCAATACTCAATAGTATCCAGGCAACTTGGTCAGTACCATAGGGAATCAAAATTCAATACCCAGCCTTACACATAAATATACTGTAAAAACACAAGCCGAATGCTCTAAGACAAGGATCAAAACATCCAAAAGTCAAAGGTAGCTCCAAAACTAGAAGGGGTACCATAATCTGACTGCTGCTCACTATACTCTATGTTGTAGCTATCTTTGGCTGAGGTAACTAGCTGGTGTTAGCAAGTAGCCCAGTTAGCAGAGGAGCTAAGTGGCACTTGCCGCTTTCACATCTCCCAGCTGAAACTACGGGGGCTATCATACTATCACCTCTTACCATCTTACATACTGCCCCTTTAAACCTTTCTCAGACAGAGCTCACTCGTAGGCTGGGTATCACTCCCACACAAGTGTATATACTGTAGCAAACATCTTTTTTTCAAAAACAAAAAAAGGTGCAAATTACAGTACATCGCAATTTTTCTCAACAGTCCCCGCAAAATCAATCACTTTTTGCCAAATGCACAAAAGGCACTGTGAGATTCTGTTGAGCCTAAAATTTCAAAATACAGTATAAACAGTCCAGTAAGCATTTTATAGAAATGAATGCAATGGTTGCCAAAATGTCTATCCAAGCACCATTTCACCAAATATGGTAGGTAGCAGAACAAGACTCAGCTTGCATTCACATTAGGTATTCAATGTTGCCAGACTGCCATCAACCTCAACTGAAGGTCAAAATGTTTACTGTAATATTTTACTGTCAGAAGATGACAGATTTACTTGAATAAATACTTTAAAATGAATAAAAATAATCAATATAACTCTGATTCTAAAAAGGTTGGGATGCTGTGTAAAACATAAATAAAACGTTTGATAATTTGCTAATCCTTTTTGACATATACTGAATTGAAAACAGTACAAAGACAGTATATTTAATGTTTTACCTCATCGACTTCGTAGATTTTTGTTAATATTTGCTTATTATGAATTGTATGCCAGCAACATGTTTCTAACAAGTTGGGACAAGGGCAACACAAGACTGGGAATTGTAGAACACCTGTTTGGAACATTTCATGGGTTTATTAGTTGAAGGTGATAGCACCATGATAAGGTATGAAAGGGGCATCCTCGAAAGGCTCAGTCATCACAAGCAAGGATGGAGCAAGGTTTACCACTTTGTGAAACGCATGATTTTCTACATGAGCTCAGGAACACTTCATATAATCGTTGTCGGTTACCACAGTTCATTTGCAAATGACTGCACTCTGTTTCATTTCACACAGCGCCTCAACTTTTTTGGAATCAGGGTTGTAATTGTTAAAACCTTTCATAGAGATGTGTAGCATCACTTAGGTTGGAGGAGCTGAAGAAGTACCCAGATGGCCTGGGTGTAAATACACAACTGTTTCATGGCTGGCTCAGTCTCATTAGGGTGGCCAGTAGCCGTGCAGGTAGACGAGCTACTGAGATGATGGACTGTTCTGTGAGCGCTCCGGACAGAGTGTCCAACCCTCAGGAGGCACTATCAACATTGGAAACTGAGCAGGGGAACAAACAGAACAAATGAACCATGAATCAGGACTCACTAATATGATGCAACTGCACACACAGGAAATCAGGGTACTTGTGGGGCAAGGCTAACACATAGAGGCCTGTGTTGATTCTTTCTAGCAGCCTGTTGGCAACAGAGAGAGACAGAAAAAATGACTTTGCATTAACAGACTGTAATTTGGTGATTCAAATAACAAAATTACTTTAAATGTTAACTTGTGCATCGCTCTCCTGTGCCTGCAAAACATCTGCTCGGCCTTCTTATTGTCTGTAATTCTAATAAATAATTTGATCTTCTGTAAGTGTGCTTACCAGTGATGTAGTGAAGACCACCTAAACCGAGACCAAGCCATGACCAAGACAGGGCGAGACCGAGTCAAGACCAGGACCCTTCTAGTCCTAGTCCCAGACTACATGACAAACTTATGATAGAATGTGGAACATGAAGTGGAGGATGTTCCTCAGTCTGCACACTCTGCTGTCACATGTATAGCTCTTCACCAAAGTAAGGGTGCAGGTGCATTTAAAGCTGGAACTTTTATTTCCAATCACATTTATGATGTCAGTATATTTGTGTGACCTGTCCTCTTCCAGGTCACCACGGTCAACAGGACATCTTGACCACTTGGCGATGCCTCAGCTTGCTCAGTCGTCCTCCTGGATCCAAACCCTTCACTTATATTCTAAATAATCTACTTGTCTCAGATATTCTGTCAATGAAATCTGAATACTCTGTGATTTTATTTTTTTCTTTTCTGTTCTGTTCACACAACATCTACTGCATGTTACTGTCGTTACTGTTTCTTCTATTGTACTGTAAATTTTTGTAGCAATCTCCAGCATAACAAATTCCTTCAGGATCTATAAAGTTCTATCTCGTCTTTTTTTTCCGTTATGTATTTCTATTTTAAAACAAGTCCCCAGTTACTTCAGCTGTTAAGGAGAATGCTGCAACATTGTTTTGCTGTGAAGCTCCGGAAATGTTTTGTGGACTACGACACTTTCCATCGGCATGCGAGTGGGTAGATAATGACTGAATTTTCATTTTTGGGTGAACTGTTCCTTTGGGATCCGGCTTGATCTTGAGTACTATTGACGGAGGTCACAACCACTAGATATAAAATTTCAAATCGGTGAAAAAATAACATTGATCAGATGTTAAAAGCTTTATAAAGTGCATTGCTCTACAATATGTTTAAGTTATATTTTGCACTCATTATCCAAACAGTTAATGGCTAGTGGCACATAGAAATTAAATATAAATGAAGCAGTTAAGACATTTGATTAGATAGAAGTCAAAACAGTAAAAGGAGCAGCCATCTTCCCCCTCACGCTTTCAGGACCCTGCCAGTATCACTCACTCCCTGTCTGCAGGGAGTTGTGCTCTCACATCTGCGCCCCTCTCAGTCAGAAGCTAACAGAGAGAGAGAATCTCACAAACCTGCCACGATCAAATTAATTCACATCGAACCAGGCGGCCTGTTTGTCTGCACACTTGGGCCCCAACCAGATAAGCTGATTATAACACAAAATATTACATGCTGTCCTATTTGTTCTGATCCAGTGTTATCCTGATGTCCCTGGTAATGCAAAATCACTGACCTATGAAATGTCAAGATAGACTAAGATGGATAATTATGAGGTATATCCGGTGATCCTTCAGATCAAAACTGGTGCAGCCTTTAACCCACATAGGACTGTTTACCATTAGCTGTGACCACTGTGTACAATAATTAATTTATCTACACTTGTAATTTATAAAACTGACTGAGGAGTTACAGGAACACAGAGACTTGCTCTCCACCCAGTGGATTAACACCTGTGTTCGACTGTATCAGACAATAACATCTCCAGGGATGGGACAATATAAGATTTTATCGCAGATCACGATTAAAACTCTCAGGGTAAGTTGATCGTGGTGAATTTCAAAATGTGGATAATCGTGAATATCCTCACATGAATGAGATGAGAAAAAGCTGTCTAGCTCTAACGTACAGTCTTGTATCGATTTCCTGATTTATTTTGAATTGCCGCCCACATCTTTGCAGTCATTCCAATATACTAAGCTAAGTCACCATGGCTGAAGGTTCAGCATTCCCAAAGTATCCCCCACAAAAAATGTTACAACGGATGTTTGGAAATACTAATGGTTCCAAACTAAAGAATGACAGGAAGATGAGATGCCCACCATTTATGTATCATTTATTTATGTGGGAGGACCTAATGATTTATAATTACCTTATTTAAGATTGCTTGTTTTTCACTAAAAAGGATGTTCACTAAAAAAAGATGTGAACAATCTGTGATGCAATTAAATATTTCTCTCTTAATAAAATGTAAGATAAAGTGATTCCAGTATGCTTTAGAGGATTTATATTATTATAAACTTATATTTATTAGTAATTGTGCATGCATCAGACAGACTAAATAAAGATACACAGATTTTACATGTATCTTACAGAGAAACCAGATCCCTCTGAAAAACTCCCTAACCCTACAGTAACACTGTCCCTCCCAATGTGTACACATAACACAGCATGACTTAGATCAAATATGGTGGAATGTCATGAGGAAATAAACAAATTGTAAAGAAGAGAAAAAAACGACAAAAAGACAGACAACAGAGCCTTGTCTCAGCGATAAGACATTATTCCTCAGTCAAGTGCCTTCCAGAATATATTAGGTAGGCCTTTTCTAGGTCCCATATAAAGGTCCCTCAAGGGATGGAGTCCAAGCATATTTTGATGCTCATCAGGTAGGGTCAGGTTATGAACCTGGTTCTTTTAGGGGTACCGACTGAATTATATTGGCACTAGAGTACCGATCTGTGTACAATCAATTGGTGCCCAATTCTGGTACCTGAGAGCTCATCTTTAAAGTAAAGTTATAGAGAGTAAGAGAGAGAGCAAGTGAGTCAGGGCAACACTTAGAATGCAAAATACAATTCTGACCATGGCAACACCAGGTTAAACATAAAATATTTCTTAAAAGTGAAGAGTGTACCGTGTTTGATAGCCTGAAAGTCTGTTCCCCTGCAGCAGCTGCAGCTGATGTTAGCACGCCTGTAGCCATCAATGTGCTCGTTCATGGAGAGTTGAACCCTCCAACGTGAACGAGGCATCAACAACTTCGACATCTACAGGTTATTAATTTGGTAGTTGGAGAAGTTGTTCATGCAGCAGACTTTGACAGACAGTCTTCACCAACCAGCATAAGCTCTGATGGTGCATCCCCATCCTTTGCCCCAACTCAAAGCTCAATTCAACTGAATTTAATGATAAACTCTTTACAAACAGTAATTTTACACTGGTTGCGGCTAAATTTAACCATCTTCCTGCCCAACACAGTGAGAGCTCAGGGCGTTACAGGCTCAGGGCCTGTCACCAGCTGAGGTGGCTTGTCTCCCACTTTGATCCTGAGCCAGCGCCACAGACATATGCTGCTCCATCCTGCAGGGAGGAGCTGTACTGGATGCAGGGAACAGCTCTCCATCGCCTTTCCATTCATTAACTACATTTCAACAGCTGGTGAGCAATTAGTTTGCTCTCCAGATTGCAATATAATGAGTACACCTTAACTTTTATATCCCTGGTCAAAGAGGAACAAACTTCATGTTGGCAAAATATAGTTTGTACAATGCTGCTGTAAACAGTCGAGAGCTGGCATGCATGCTCTGACACTGGATTGTTTCCATTTAATTCAGGCGGAGACTACACAGTTTGTTGCTTTTTCTAACCTCAACCTCAGAACCAAGTTTTAACATCCCTCCCTCAGCCCAATCTACAACGTCTGCCAAGAGCTGCTGGCCCCACAGAGGCGTCCATTAATGGTTCTCTAATGCAAGAGCAAGAGGAAAATGGAAGAGGAAGGTCGTACGTGGCCTGATGTAGAGGATCATGTGCTTGTAAACAGGTGAGTTAGAAAGGCTTCCTGTCTGTGAATTGATTATTATGAGGTGTCAGACTTGGCTTTTGGCCTCAGCAAAACAAGACAGGCTCTGATGCGCCGAGTTCTCATATTAGGGTGTGGGTGAAGAGATCCTGTGTCCAGTAATGGGAGACAGGTGGTGCCCAGGAGGAGATGAAGAGTGAGGCTCTCACCCTGCAGGAGTCTGGCACAATCGCAGCTGAAACAGACGCCTTTGGCTCCCATCTGGGGGACGCTCTCTAACCATCACTGCCAATTTACAGGACACTCAATTACTGGTCATTACCTGAGCGCGGACTTGCTGCCTGAAGCGCCCAAGTGCCAAATCATACAAGTGGTCAGATGGAGAAGCTTAATAATGCCAGCAATGGATAGAGATAAATTAGATTCAGCTCTATTATTGTCATAATGTTTGCAATACAGTACATGACAGGCAAAGAGGTCAATAAAAAAACGACAGACAACAAATAGATCTGACACACATGGTGCCAGAGCTTGCATATGCAGTTATTTCACTGTGCTGCAAAGGCCATTTTAAAAGAAATGACTGGTGAATTAAAGAGCATTATACATTCATAAACACATTATATTCTTATTGTCTAAAGGAGACTAAGATAGCCAAGTGGCTCTGCGGTTGTACTTATGCTATCATCTGTTTACAACCTCTTTAAACCAAGGCCCTTGCTCAAAAATCACACAACGGATATGAATAGAGTTTATCGTTGCAACTACAAGGTCTTTATGAATAATCTTGGCATCATAATAAAGGTAACACGTGTGATGTTTCTACTGAGGGTGAGGGGTAAGCACAATGGATGTTACTGGGTCTGAATAAATAAAGATGGAATACAAGCATCAAATAAAGATATCATTTCCACCTTATAGGGTGAATTTCCCCTTTGGAATTATGCAGTTGCTGAACCTCCAGCAAACCATAGCACAACTTCATAACATATACTGTGGTAGTAAAGTGAAACAGAGTAAGGTTAGAGGGATTTTTTGTGTTACCCATGTTCAGGCATAATGTCTGGTTGAAAACAGCAATACTGAAATAAAAAGGGATCTGGACATGCTCTGCTGTGTGCAGGCTGTGCAGGCTATGCAGGGAGAAATCTTGGGAACCCATTGGTCAATTTGGACCATTGACACCTCTATCGAACCACCAGAGCCAATAGAATCGAAGGGCAGTCCTACAATCCAAGGAGTAGAAAGGCCCTACTCACTCCACATGAGAAACCTCCCCATGGAACTGAAAACAGCAAAGAGACTCTCAGGATTACTTTCAAAGCGACACAGAGACATTGGATATTAGTTGTTTTGGAATCTGTAGATTCTCAGCTTCCATTTGACGTATTGTTTGTATCGTTATCATGAAGTAGCATTATCGCTAGCACCAGCTGTGTGAGAATGCACCCGTAGCATGTTTTTACTACGCGCTCATTTAGTTTGTTAGTTGCTTAGTGGTGGAATTGTGTTTCCTTAGTGTTGGAATTGTTTTCGTTTGGTTAAAATGCTTATCTTGAGCTTTTAGCCCAGCTTCTTCTCATTAAGTTAGTATGCTCCTTGGCAAGGAGGTATAAAGCACTGAAAATACCAAACTTTTAAAACAGTATGTCAATCACTTATAATGCTTCATAAACCTTGTTATAAGTCGTTATGCATGATTATAAACATTCATAGAGTTTTATAAAGCCCTATAAATAAATGATAATTCATAGAAAGTTTTACCATAATTTTAATATCAAGTTATTTCATATTTTATAGCAACAAAAACACTGGTTAATTAATGGAGCAGAAACTACATGGAAGTATATCAGAAAATGTACGCATAAATACTCACAAACACAGACAGTGTGGTCACACAGACATCGTAGCTGCGAGCAAATGAGGAGGCGTCCCTGCTGAGGCTCAATTGAAAACAAATTACTTATTTTTACAGCAGAGAGCCCTGTAACTCCAGGGTAAATGAGGACTGCAAATCTGAAACTAATTCTGTTTGGGGCCTGTGGCTCCCCAGAAGCCACAGTGAAGTAAATTTTATGATCAACAGACCTTTGCTGGTGGACTAAATTTAGCCGGTATTGTGTTCTCACAGATGCTCCAGACAAAAGATCATCACAGGTGACATTTATGTCAAACTGAATAGGAGTCAAGATTAATATGAAGCCCGCTGTGCACGACCAGCAGCACAACAGAAAGTGAGTCAGGAGTGATAGAGTCCAACATTAGCATATAAACAACAGGCTGGAGTAAATGGCTGCTGCTGCACAAGGCTCGATTGTCAATATGCTCGCTGGTCCTCATCCAGAAATCAGAGAGAGGCTGTCAGGACTTTGATTCCTGCTCACAGGGGAGAGATAAACAGCAGAAAAACGGCACTCCACCCTGTCAATCATTGGATTCTCCATTTCTATCCTCATGAAGTCCAATTTTAACATTCAGGACAAAAAAGAACTCCAATTTGTTTTTTTCGCTTTGGAAAAATTGACTCAGAGGACATATACGTCTGGGTGGACCCAGACTGGGTGGACATGTGTGACCTGTCCTCTCTGCCTGTGGAAAGGAGGTCGTGTGGCTCTGGTCCTATTTGGTGACACCTGAATTTGCTCCTGAATCCATATTTTTCACATGTTTTACGATATTCAGTAATTTTGTCGTTATAATTTTTATTTACTGTGATATTTCTCTGTCTGTTCCCTGGTGCTCTTCCTGAGGATTCTTCCTGTTTTGTCCTGTTAAGAGTTTTATTAGGGCAGATTTTGCTTATCTGTATCAAGGTCCTTGTTCTATGCTCTACAGATTGGCCTGACTGAGAGCAGTATAGAATACGTGTTGATTTCACGGAGAGGACTGTCAACTATAAAATTAATAACTGTTTTGATAATCGATTTGAGTAATTTTTTTAAAAGGAAAAAAAGTAAAAATTCCAGCTTCTTAAATGTAAGTATTTTCTAGTTTCTTAAGTAGTCTACAACTAACTAACTCTGACAGTAAACTGAATGTACAACACGTTCTCATTCCCAGCACCTCAAATATGGCAGCTTGGTCAGTGGCCTTGAGCTCAAAACTATGGCCGAGGGCTCTGCTGTCAAGTTAGCAATAATACCTTATAGTATAGGTCCGATTAGATTTTCAAAATTAAGCTTGCTGACAAACAGTTCACTTATTATGACATATTATGACTTTTGGAATGGTATTTACATTGTCAAACGGTCACGGTTCGGTTAGGTTTAGGCACAAAAACAAAACTACTTTGGTTAGGTTTACTTACTAGGGTTGCATGATACTGGAAAACACTGACATTGTGATATTTTGGATATGAAAAACTACAGGAATTTCCTGCAGGTAGCTCAAATAGCTCTATTTGGAAAGAAATAATCCTGCTAGAAGGATGGGGTGATTTCGTAGGGCAGTGTGTTTTATCAAACAATCAAAGTAGGCCCTGATTCGTATGACAAATTGAACAAAAATAAAACTGGCTGGTTGCTGTGCATGCAGAGCCTACATGTTAATCACAAACAACAAACTCCCATGTATCCAAGAACCCTTAAATTGGACTAAATTACATAATATTAGACAGACTTCTCTTGCATGATGTTATGAGCTTATTTGCCTTACTTGACATGACACATCCTGCTGATAGCTAGACAAGAAGATGGATACTATTTTCATGTCTGTCCATCAAATTAAAAGTTACAACCAGCAGCCCATTAGCTTTGATTAGCACAAAAACTACACACAGAGGAAACAACTAGCTTGGCTCATTCTAGAAAATCCCTACTTGTTATTTTGACATTTTTTGTGCAAATTAAACAAGCAATATATTGTGCAGCCCTTACCTATGTAAAATAAGTTATGTAATTAACGTAAGTTAACTTACTTACATAATATAACTTAAAAACAAATCACTCTCGACTCTTGGTCAATAACAGATGTGAACCCTGCTCACCGGAGTAAAGTCCAGCGTATGGCCCATCCAACCACCCCAATCACCACCCACCTCTGACTTTCCTCTTTACTCTTTATACTACTAGAGGGGTAACTACAGTGTCAAATCTAAGAAGCGTAGGGCCACTGACCAGGCTGCGTGAGAACAGGGTGGAATATCTTTGAGTTGTGGACAAAACAAGATATTTGAGGACGTCATCTTAGACCTTGGAACCACTGATTACCATGTTATAGAACAGACAACTAAGAAATTAATAGAGAAAATAATCTTATAAATCATTATTTGCAGCTCTAGAAAGGACACTGTAGACCCATAAATGTCTGCTGTCTCCACTCAGCAGGGGCTGGGTGGAGCTGATTTGGAGGGGACCAGAGCCAACATCAGTACTGATCCAAGCACTTTATTCTCACTGGAACTCACCACGATAACACTGCTAGCATGTAAACACAACGAGCATGACTTCTCACAGACATTGTACCATCCTTTTGCATAGCTGCTAGCACACAGTTCTAAACAATACAATGTGTAGTATGTGATTGTTGCTTCAACCAAAGCACAGTCCAGTACAATCAGTCAACACAGGAGCACGTTGATTATGTTTCATTGAGAACACTTAAGCAAATGTTGCACAGTGCGCAGCAGGTACCATGACATTTGTGCTGGCACAGCGAAGGTTTGTATTTGAAAGTGAAGGGATGCTGTCTGGAGAAAGGTTTTAATTCTACATACAAGTTGAGCAGAACTTAACTGTGCTGAGATTGTCATTTCTCCATACAGAATATAAAGCCACATCAAAAGTGTTTCTGTGTGGTCTTAAATGGAGAGTGACGGCACTTATCATAAAGATAAAATGTTCCTGCTTTGAAGTCAAAGCAACAGGGAGAATAACATGGTCTCTCTCCCTCTCCCTCTGTGTGTGTGTGTGCGTGTGTGTGTGTGGTTATGTGTGTAAAAGAGGGTCAACATAACTTCTCTGATACCCCAGTCCATTAGTTAACTACTTCAAATCTGTCTGTCTGGGGCTCATTTACCACCTTAATAGAGTCTCAGCTAAATGTTGGTGTCTGAGGTTCAGCTAGCGTGAGATGTCAAAGCAGACACACTCGCCACACACTGAGTGGAACATAATGTGCTTTTAATTTGTGGAACATAATTTGCATATCATTTCTCTCTTCAAATCCAAAGGTTATTATGATGTGTCTGTTGCAGAAATGACACGGTTTCGTTAGTAACTACAACCTAAATGAATAGTTTTAGACTTAAAACTATAAGTATATTCCCTTTCTTGTCAACAGCTAGACAAGAAGATGGATACCATTTTCATGTCTGTCCATCAAATCAGAAGTTACAACCAGCAGCCCATTAGCTTTGAAAAACTAGAAACAGGGGCACAAAAACTAGAAACAACTAGCTTGGCTCATTCTGGAAAATCACTACTTGTTATTTCAACACTTTTTGTGCAAATTAAACAAGCAAATTACAATGTATGTATGGGTGAGCTTTAAAGGTTCTGGTACAGCAGCAGTAGTAGTGTGTTCTGGCGCTAATGTTATTACAACAGGATATTTATCCTTGGTAACACACATAATGCTCCGTTGGGAATCAGTGGCACTTGTGCGTAGAGTATCAAATACACGCCATTCCAAGAATTTAAACGGGGATTCATATTCTATGTTTTGACGAGTAAATGATTTATACTTACCAAAAGTTTTGGAATCAGTCCAGCAGATCGTCTCAGCTTGCAGCTGCAACATGGCTGCAATGGCTGCAGCGTAGTCCTTTGGGGTAACTCAGACTGTCAAAGTTATGTCAGTAAAAGTGCTTGTTTTTTTCACTGACAGGCTGAGGTTGTTATTCTAAGTGTCTGACAACATTACAGACATGATTCCTACAGAGTTTGTAAAATATTTGATCATTATTTTTGTAAAAATAATAAGATCTGTTTTGTACTCAGAGGGGTGAGTTGTTGCAGGAAGACAGTGGAAAGTGACAGCAAGAATTTATTTCCAAAGTCATGGCTGAATATTTAACTGATTTTGACAATCTAGATAACTGTAAGCTTCTCCTTGAACTTTCTGGATACAAGAAGCTTATTATTTAACAAAAAGGTCAGTGGGAATTGTTTCTGTAATGTCAGACATTTAGAATAGCAACCTCAGACTGTCAGTAGCAAAAAACAAGCACTGTTAGTACTGTTAACAGTCAGGATTACGATGCAGCAATTGCAACTATGCAGCTTCCGGCCGAGGTGAGCTACTGGACAGATTCAAAAACGTTTGGTAAGAATGAATCGTTTACACACCAAATAATTTAAACATAGGGCCCAGGTTTAAAAATACTAGAACTGCCCTTTAAAACCATGTTACTGGTGTTTCTAGCCTTAACTAACTTAAAATATTAATATTTTTATGTATTATATTATTATTTTTTGTAGATATTACCACTAGTACTGTTGTCATCTTTCTTTGTGAAATGAAGCCACACTTTGGACCATTCCTTGCTCTCCACCGTGACTGTCTTGTTGTAAGTTTCCAGCATGGGTTTGACATTCTTGTTTTGTAATGTACAACTGAAAATACAAGCCAACAAGCTCGGGGGTTTACTATTCAGATGGATCGGACAATTTGGAACCGGTTTTCAATGGTTTAGGTTCTCGATGTCCATCCCTGGTAAAAGTACAGAACTTATGTTCATAGGGATTTAACTTAGTGAGCTACTGAGGATACACTGATTCTTACGTACAACTCTCCTGTTCACAAAATCATCACAACAGCATATACAATGAAATCTGCCTTGGTAAAAGTGAATTTCAAGCCACAGTATGTTTTTTAATGAGAATATGATGATGATCTGCAAGTTACGCTTTATCATTGTCAGTAGATGACATATTAGGAATTCAAGGCACATTCACGGCTCTGTTAAAGCTGCCAAGAGCACTGTGCAATACGGCAGATCAAACAATGAGTGGAGTATTTCAGACTATATCCATTGAGAGGTTTGATATGTCTACAAAATACGACCCTCCACTTTGCATTAAGATGAGGCAGAGCACACAGGAAGCCCACTGACAACAAAGGACAGATCATCCTCTTTTCTTCCGCTGGCCTCCACTGACCTGCCTTCACACTCCAGTACACCAAGAGAACCACGCTGCATGCCAGCGGCAATCCACAGCTTTTACAGACTCCCTAAAACATAGACTGCTTTAATTTAAGCAAATCAGTGCACCGTGCATTCTCTTTTACCTTCAGAAATAAGAACCAAGAAAGGAACAAAGAGCAGGTCAAACAGGGACAGAGAAAAATATGAAAACAGGAAAGAAATGAAAGGGAGAGTGATTGGTAGCTGGCTGCCATTCTGGCCCGGTGGCCCCACGGCTGATGCACAGGGTTGCGTAATGGTCTGTATGCAGTGTGAAGCGCAGCAAACAGGGCTTCAGCACATGTAGCTGAAGAGACCACTCAAGCCTTCTGGGGAAGGGAAGTTATTTCAGTGAGCACATACATACACAGGATGAGACAGCCGTGTTTTGACACAGTGCGCTAAAAATAGCACATTCTTAATAGAAAAAAGAGAGTGCCAGTCAAATCCAGACTGGCACGAGGAGGGGGGGTAAAACATTTGTTCCAAAGACAGTCCTGAGAGCTCAACTAGGGGGCATGGTGAGTAAGAGAAGAGCGATCCGTTGCAGGGCAAACCACTCAGATTCTAAAACTGCTCACATCTCACTGAGACTGTGATCCCACCTGACGCGCATGTGCCACGCAAGGCCACGCAGCCGCAATCACATACAATAAACTAAAGCAATTAAGAATCAGCATGAGCAACTTTGCAGATCTGTTATGTAATTCTCAGCCTGTGGGGCCGTGTGTTAGGAAATGGCGGCAGACAGGCCTGTTGTGTTTTGTGCTGCAAATATATGGCCATTAATCACGCTCGGTCTCTCTGTGCTCTTTTTCTATTTCCAGAGAAGCGGAGGCCTGAGGGCGGCAGACCTACGGCACTGCAGCACGTGCAGGCTGGACTTCAGCATCACTGCAAATGTCACACAATGTTAGCTCGCTCACTGGAGGGCAGCCGACGGTGAGAGGATCACAAGAACAATCTATAAATGGCACCTTTACACCCAAATCTTTATGTATGCAATGTTTGCTGATGCTTCGATCTCACCCTCAACTACCTCTGCTAAAATAATGACCTCAAAATGTGGGCTCCTTTCTCCTTTTAAGATGTCTTAGATGATGAATGTAAATTCACTCCTGAAGCCCCTCGGTTGCAGATAAGAGAATTGGTTGCCCGGAAAAATGCAAAATACACTCAAGGGTCGAGCAGTGTAAAAACACCAGCTGCATTTCTGCCCTGCAGGACACCATAGGGAATACTGATGAATACAGGTACTTCTGTCAACAGACAGACAGAGCAGGTAGATCAGGACACACAAACAGGTGTGTGAGAGCCACGTAAAAGAACACATCTCTCTCTCTCTCTCTCTCTCTCTCTCTCTCTCTCTCTCTCTCTCTGTCTCTCTCTCGGGTGCATGAGAAGAGATTTCTGCAGGGTGTGTTGGAGTGTGAGTCATCATCAGTGCAGAGAGAGGAAGAGGGGAGAGGCATTCTTTAAGTCGAAGGCAGAGCTTATGGCAGCAATGCAGCAAGGAAATACCAGGTGCCTTGCCCCTTTAATAGGCTTCAAATCCTGCACAAACACCAAACAACAGCAGGTAAAGGACTCCCAGCTGTTAAATGTATATGCTTTCTCAGTGTTATGCAACTCAAATTAGCACGGGTGGAGCATATTGAATGATCAGAGCACCGAACACCGTCGTGCTGGGTTGAAGCCGAAGCTTCATGTTGAATAATAATGAAGGACTTTCCACTGTGGTCATGTTCCAGTATGAAGATGGCCCTGCCCTGGCCCTGTGTAGTGAATGAGGGGTAAATGTAAAACATCCTTCAGAACAAATTTGATAAATCTAACCCTAACCCTGACTGTTTTATTGCTTAAGTAAATTATTGAAGGTGTGAGAATTCAAAGGTATAGCTCCAAAACTATAGGGGGCAGCATAACCGCTACCTGCTGCACACTATACTCTTTGCTGTAGCTATCTTTGGCTGTAGTGACTCGCTACCATTAGCAAGTAGCTCAGTAAGCCATGGACCTTAGCGGCCTTACAGCGAACATGGCTGGACACCAAACTGGGACTGAACACAGCCTTTGAGACCAACAGATGCCAGTCTGAAGACTGTAGATACAGTATGGAGGTGATTTACAGGAGCTGCGATCAGGACTTTGACTGCGGGGATGAGAAGCCACGGCGGGCGGGGACAAGAAAAGGCATGACATGGCAGAGGAGAGAGAGAGAGAGAGAGTCAGCATCAGAAGCATCTATCACCTTTTGAGGTACAAAGTGGTATTACAGGACATGCCGGGCCTAGCTGGTTAGCATGCTAACTTCAGTAGACATCTCTGCAACACAGCACATAGACGTCTTTTGCATAATGTCAACACTGTTGTTACGTAACACTCTGCTGATAATTCTGGCCATATCTTACAAACTACCCCTTTGGGCAAAAATTCCAAATATTCTCTGATTACACCTTCTCCAATATGAGGATTTGCTGTTTTTGGCTGATTTATATAATTGTAAACTTTTTAAACATTTGACCATTTCTCAGACAAAATAAGACATTTGAAGACAGGAACAGGAAGTTTTATGAAGTAAGATTAAAAGCTGATTCAGAGAAGATAATCTAATTAATCAAGAATGAAAACAATGCTAAGTTGCAGCCCAGCTCATCGGCATACAGCAGAACATTTATCATATATTATCAAAGCAAACAAAGTGACTTTATATTGCTCGCTGAATATTTATTTCTAATAACTATACCTATTGTCTACTGGAGGAATCTGACCCTCTCTGCCTGGTTTTATAATTAAGTAATGAAGCTTGTTTCTAGACATTTCCATAGACGGAGACGGAAGAGCACTAGCTATCTCAAACTCTATATAACTTGTTAAAGTCAATAGTTTACATAAAAATGACTTGATTACCCGGACTGAACTTGACAAGAGAAATTGGATGAATACGCACTTGGTCAAAATAAAACATCAAATTCTTCAAGTGATAATACATTTTTAACAAAAGGGTCTTTTTAACTGTAACATCAGTAGGCATCCAACTTTTGTGCAACTGTAATTGAAGACTAACTCTTCAAAAAAAAAAAAAAAAAACGACTGTCTGACACTGACCAATACTGGCTACTTGTCCCATCGTGAAAACATCAAACAGACAGTTCAATCCACCTGCCCAAACTTTCCACTGACCTCCTGAATTTTGTCACCACTCTGTACAAAGGTCACTTTCTCCAAAGTACCCCCACTGGCTTAGTCTTACCTTCTCCCACACAGAGACGGTGCAAGCCTTAAAGACTAGTTCCCTCATGTCCAGACAAGCAGCAGGTAACAAATGGTGTCTGTCTCTACGAGTCAGTCCGGACTGCTGCGGAGATGGCGAGAGACAAACCTCTCTCCACAGAACTCTGAAACCGCAGCAGAAGTCTGCAACCTGATCCTGAAGTTCAGCTCGAGTCCATGCTGCCATCCAAGCCTGCTGATTAAATTACTGCATGCTGCGATAGCTCCTGTCGGCCAATAATACACCATCACAGACTCTAACTGATAGGCAGTGTGTTTGACACAGTAAATTAATATGAACTTAATGCTGGTATAACAGCTACATGTGGTATACACTCTGTTTTTTCAGCAGTGGTTAAAAAATATGCTACATCTGACAATGTAAACAAGTATTTTTGATTCCAAGCTGTTCCCTGGTATTTCACTTACTCTCTAAGGGATCGCAAGTTAAAAAATTCAGTCCCTGTAAGTAGCTCTGTGCCATACTTTGCTCTGTAAGACCTCTGTCAGACAACGCTTTGTCCGTTTGCAGATACATTTAGATGCAGCTCTGGGACTGGGAGATTGCCTCCCTGCTATCTTTTTTGGAATGCGATAAAATTCAGAACATAAAGTGGATTTATATTCACTCTGATTTTGCTCTAATCTGCACATTCACAGGACTTTTCCCAAGCTGGCTCTCATTTCACTGGAAATCTTGTGATACCTGAGACATAAACCAAAAAAAAGAGAGCGAACAGGAGACGAAGAGAGATGCAATCTAAGTAAATGACCCAGAAAACAACCTTTTTCTGGTGAACTCATTGGACGAAAAGTCATGTCAGCAATGTGACTCATCCTGAGTCGGTCTGTCAGGTCCACTTGCCCCTTACACTCATCCCAAAGTACCTACTACAGACAAAATCTCACAGCAGACAGCATCTCAAATGCCGCAAGAGGAGTGTGAGCTTAACAGTCAACAACAAGCTCCAAGAAAAAACGCCTAACCAGTGAACAAAACGCTCTGATGAACAAGCACCCCCGACTGAGACAAAGGAGCAACTCGAGGAAGCAAGAGAGGGTTAGAGCGGGATACAATAACAACATCCCAGACACAGACACAGCTCATCACAAGTCCTCTGACACTGTGAGTGGCCAGCTTATCAGTCAGCTCCTTCGCTGTATGAGAAACGCTGGCAGCCATCATTGGCCTTTAATTCCACCCAGGCACCAATCTAATTAAGGGCCACTAGACTGAGCACCACCTCCTGATGATTTACACAAAGATTTCAAGATAAAGTCGATAACATGTTCTACAAATGTGCATTTTTATAAAAGAAAAAAAAAGAAAAATAAGCTGAGACAAATGTACTCTGTTTTGGAGCTATGACCATTATCTACACCTCCATATATTGTATCAAAACTAAATGGATGGATACGGGTGAAGGTGGCTGAGGGATTATTTCACACACCAAATGACCACAACATGCCAAGGTTTGATTCTAGCCCAGGATTCTTGCTGTATATCAAACCTTTCTCTCTCTCTGCCTTTTTATTTTTTTGCGATTTCTGCTGCCTGTCTTAAAACAGCAAAAGAAATGTCAAAAAACGTTGGTACAAAGTGGACTCTTTCTTACCATCAACCAAATGTTTACTTTTATCTGCCATGTTTTTGTGTATATGACGGCCAAGTCAGCGACCAAAATATAAATTGTTGTTTCAACTTAAGGGGATGTTCAGGAACAAATGTTTCTTATTATTCGTACACCTAATGAGAGGACTTTTATAACACGGTATCATAGGTGAAGCTGTACGTAGCGGTGCTAAGCTTAAAGGAACAGTTTACCAAAAAGTGTATATGCAGTCATGATGTACTGACCCCCATGCTGATGGAAAATCGGATGAAGTTTTGTAGTCTACAAAACATTTCTGGAGCTTCACAGCAAAAACGCATTGCAGCACTCTCCTAAACAACTGAAGCAGATGGGACTTGTTAAAAAACAATTGAAAAGAAAATATAAAATAGCTCCATACAGCTCATCCAGCTTAATGGAAGTCCCAAGAAGCCCTGAGATCCCAAATTGATTTGAAAAGACATTATTTACACCCTTTTTTTAAACCAAAATATTCACTGTAGCTGCTATGCTAAAAGCATTACCATGCACCCCGTCTGAAGTGGGTGCACAAGCTCGACCACGCATCAGGGGTGAAAATAATGTCTTTTCAAATCAGTTTGGGATCTTGGGGTGTCCGAGGACTTGAAATACATCCGACGAGCTGTATGGAGTTTTTTTCTTTGTTTTTTTCAGTTGACTTTCCATCGGCATGGATGTGAGCAGATGATGACAGAATTTTCATTTTTGGGTGAACTGTTTCTTTAATGCTGAAATGCTAAATGTGATTTTGATGACAATGATAACATACTGATGTTTTGCAAGTATAATGTTAACCATGTGCACCAACTGAGTTTAGCATGTTAGCATGCTAATTTGTGTAATGGACACATTTAAATTTTGAGCTGTTGATAGCACTACATGAAAAGTTAAGGGGTGACCAAAGTTATTAATACATACTGCAGAGAATGTTATGCCTTCATCAATTTCATGTCAATCCATGCAATAGTTGTTGAGATATTCACCTTAAACTTAAACCGTAATGAAGTCATTAATATTCATCCTAACGACTATGAATAACTTCACCAAATGTCATGGAAAGCATCTTAGTTGCTAGGCTGCCATCGTAAATAAGATGATTTGCTCTTAATGACTTCTCTGGCTAAATAAAGGTCAAATAAAAAAGTTCAGTCTGGACTAAAGTGGTGGACCAGCCAACCAAAAAAACAAACCAACCCAACCGACATACCCAATGAGACACACCACTAGCTGGGCAAAAAATGCCCAAAACATAATGTACATACAGTCGTCCTCAAAATTATTCATACCCTTGCTAATTTTTGTGATTTTCTATTTTTGTGATGAAATGACTGCATTTTTTCAAGTTTGTTTATGAGTTATACGTGACCAACAAGTGAAAGAATGACAACAATACACAATTCAAGAAATTCTTCATTTCAGGGGTATTTTATTCAAGGATTCCCAAAAAATGCCAGGTTCAAAATTATTCATACCCTAGTCCAATGTCTTTCTTTAATAGTCAATAGCATAGCCTTTGTTTTTTATGACTGCTTTGAGACGATTCTTGTATGTGTCCACAAGCTTCCTGCATGTCTCCTGTGGGATGTTTGCCCATTCCTCCTTTGCGAAAGCCTCAAGCTGGGTCAGGTTGGTCGGTTTCCTAGCCATCACTCTGGTCTTCAAGTGATGCCACAAGTTCTCGATGGGATTCAGGTCAGGACTCTGACTTGGCCATTCTAGGACGTTGACATCATTGTCCTTGAACCATTTCTTCACTACCTTGGCAGTGTGTTTGGGATCATTGTCTTGCTGGTACGTCCAGTTGTGGCCAAGCTGTAGTTTCTCAGCAGATTCCTTCACGTTTTCATCAAGGATCCTGATGTAATCTTCCTTTTTCATTATTCCTTGGACCTTGACTAGGTTCCCTGTGCCACTGAAAGAGAAGCATCCCCATAGCATTATGCTTCCACCACCGTACTTGACTGTGGGCACAGTGTTCTTTGGTTTATATGCTTCGCCTTTCTTCCTCCAGACATATTGAGCATCCATATGGCCAAATAACTCCAACTTGGTCTCATCAGACCACAGGATGGTTGACCAAAAGCTGGGATCTTGCTTCAAATGACCTCTAGCAAAGGCCAGGCGAGCCTGCACATGTTTCCTCCTGAGCAGCGGCGTCTTCCGAGGCCTATGTCCATGGAGACCTCCTCTGTGCAAGACTCGCTCAATGGTGGACCGTGAGACCTTTGTCCCTGCCTGGTCAAGCGTTTCAATTAGGGCCTTGGTTGTGGTCTGGGGGTTGTTGTTGACCTCTCGGCATATTTTCCTGGCAAGTTTGGGAGACACCTTACGCTTCCTGCCACGCCCGCTGAGGTTTTCAACAGTATTGAATTTCTTGTACTTGTTAATTATGCTCTGGACGGTTGCCACAGGGACATCATACTGCTTTGAAATGGCCTTGTAACCCTTTCCTTCACTGTGGGCACGCACAAGACGTCGACATAGGTCTTCACTGAGCTCCTTCTTCTTGACCATGATGACCAGAAATTGAGAATGATCAGTACACTTTTCCTCTATTTATACTTTTCTGGAAAGATGCTATTTTTTTAAATCAGTGTTTAACATTTGTTCAACAATGTTAATGGTATTTATTCCATTGTAACATTTTGGAATAACCACAGGACAAAGATTTTTGTAGAGACATTGTCAGGGGTATGAATAATTTTGAACATGGCATTTTTTGGGAATCCATGAATAAAATACCCCTGAAATGAAGAATTTCTTGAATTGTGTATTGTTGTCATTCTTTCACTTGTTGGTCACGTATACCTTATAAACAAACTTGAAAAAATGCAGTCATTTCATCACAAAAATAGAAAATCACAAAAATTAGCAAGGGTATGAATAATTTTGAGGACGACTGTAGATGGATGAACAGCACACTGGGTTAAAGGACAAAAAACACATTTTTTTATTGTGTTTAGGTGTGAACTGTCCCTTTAAACTGCTCTTTTACTTGACTGTGCAGCTTGGGGATTTTAATGACAGGCATTGTAATTAGCCACCACATAATGGGAATGACCTTATTAAGCTGCTGCTGGGTCACGAGCAGATTTAGGTTACCAAAACACATGAGCTCCCAATTATTCGTTATTATCAGGTGATATCTTCTCATATACGTTTGTTCTTCATCTCAACTGGCGCATGAGTGCACAAACACACACACACACACAAACACACAGAATACACAAAGTCAGATCTTTCTTTAGGAGAGCTGGTATCAATATTTATGCACTCGCTGAGTCCATAAATACCAGTGGCCAGTCCAAAAATCAATGCACGCCTGCTACATATTTTAATCTCCCTATGAAGGTCACATTACTCCAACAATGCCTGAGAGGGCGAAACACACGCACACACACACAAACAAACACATACACACACACGCACTCAACTGAATCAGCCAGCAGCTTTTGCATCCACGCCACCCTGACCCTGCCCCAGTTCAACTAATGTCACTGAACTACACACTGTATTAAAGAGTGTAAAAACGGAGAGAGCTCATCAGACATACAGTACATGGATTATAAAAGTCATCACGTGACAGGTGCTCTATCTGCCTCTGTGTTCTCAGGGTTTAGCCCTGTGTAACTCATGTACATTATAGATGAGGCAGAGGAGAAGGGGAGTGTTCAGTGGAGCACTATCAGTTACCAGAAGGCCAATCTAAATCTCCCCCATCATGACTAACTTCTATTTCAGAGCCACAGGGGTGACACAGCAACAAGCTGAGCCGTCCCTGCAGGCAGCTGTAAACTTAGGCACGACTCCCCGGCCTCCACGGAGCTGCACCGAGAGCAAAGAAAAAAAAACTGTGTTCTCATTTCTAAAACTGAGGGACTGCCAAAGTGATTCCTGCCATCGCATGAATTTGTCACTTTGCTAACAGGGCTTATGAAAGTTAGATGAACATTTTACGATCTTGTTAAAACCGGTTACATTATTAAAAGGGCACATTCATCCTGCGAGGCGAGAAAGAGAGCCTGTAGCAGATTGAAATTTTAATAAGCTCAATGCAGTGGCTAGAGATTGAGGAACTTGGCAGAGATTTAGCTTTGAAATCCTGAATGTGGGCACGAGATGATTTAGCCTCATTGTATCATGCATGCACTCGAGCGGGTCAAAAGACAGGGGATTGTGCAAACCTGTGATAAACCCATTAACCAGCTTAACTTCAGACACTTCCCCTAGCATTTTAATCTGAGATGCGAAGCAATGTTACTACTGCTATTTTTAATGTGGTCGCTCTTAGTTCAGCATAGTAAGAGACTATAAGGACTACATTTATTTATATTACAGGATTTATTTAATGTTACTGTACTGGAATGTTTTTATCTCACATCTGCCTGTTTTTCAGAAATGGGGATTGGGATGGCGAGACAAGGCAGATGCCAAGCCAGACACCACTGTTCTGTGGGGCGTTTTGACATTTGTAAGCCCGAAACCACTGGATATTTTTAACAAGACGTTAAATTTTCCAGCTGTGTTTGTGGCGACAAAAACTTGATATTTAAAAAAAATAAACATCTTGCCCAACCCTGACTAACATGCTCTCACTACCAACTCGTCATATACGGCAGCTTGGTCAGTGGCCTTAAGCTTCAAACTATGACGCTCTACCTCATTAGCATCACTTTTGCCCATGAATGGCTTCACAGTTAAGTAGGGCACAAACACTACTTAACATAACGTCTGGCTAGCTTCCTTACAGAAAGTTCACATATTATGAAATATTATGACTTTTGGACTGTTATTAACGTTGTGAAACGGTCACGGATTTGTTAGTTTAGGGTCAGAAACTACTTGGTTAAGCTACGATAACTACGTTTAGTAGGCGGAAGTTGAATAAGTCTCTCACATAACATTATCCTATGTCATTAACATATATTAACGTACTTATGTAACATAACTTAAAAATACACAAACAGGATATGTACCCCAGTCTTCAGAATTAAAGTCCAGTGTGTGACCAATCTAACCACTCTGACTTATTTCATTCTTTATACTACTGCAGCAGAGGGGCACTTCAAGATGTGACACTACAGATAAGATAAGATGTATTTGTATTGATCCGCCGTAGGGGAAATTCAATTGGACATAGCAGCACAAGAGAACAAACAGTGTGCAAACAATTTTTAAAAAATAGTAATGTGAGGGCAGGAATGTTCTCAGAGAAAAAATGTATTTCCTGAGATATACACTGTATACACTCATACAGAGTGTTTGTATGTACATGTGCAAGAGGGGTAACTGCAGCATCAAACTTAGAAGTGTTTGGCCACAGACCAGGCTGCCTTATTCGATGCACTGAGAGTGAGAATGAGCTACCCTAACCAAGTACTCGTTGTGCCTAAACCTAACCAGACCATAAGCACATGAAAAAACTCAACCTTAGGAAGCCTAAGATGCGACAGAAAGAAATATAAAGTTTCAGCATATCCAGGGTGTGCAGAAACATCTATTCTGGGTTGGGGGTTTTTTTCCATCATGGTACCACACCACTGCTGAATGAATAAAGAGAGTGGTGTGATGTTGAAGCCCTTGGCCATCATGACAGACCAGACTGCAGATGAAGGTGGCCAATGTCAGCAGGCTCAGAAACACCTGACCCTGGAGGAGACTGGAAAGGACTCTCTGCCTCTTTCTGCTATCTCTGATACGGCTGAGATAAACATTATCACAGCATCATAAGTGTAGTGTTATCTGGGGAGGTACAGGCCCAACCACTGACTACATACAGTGCTGTGTATGTATGTATGTATGTGTGTGTTTGCCCTTGTCTGTGTGCATACTGGCACCAGACACCTAGTTTGTTAAATCGTGCCATACACCCCGCCAGCTCCTTGCAGACCTGTTACAGCAGCAGAGGCAACGGGCCTCATTCCAACAGCAACACTGTCTAACAGTTTACATTCAAGGCTTGTATCACAGACAGAACCATATTCACTGCTAATGAAGGATTTTCTCTGTGCACTGATTAGCGTTGAAGCTAAGGCTGCATCTAAGGAATATTTTCATTGTCGATAGGGATGCACAATAAATATCAGACTTGAATCAAAAATGTATATTATCCGCTATTCATTAATATTTGTGAAATTCTAGCCGATAAACAGAGCTGATGATATGAAGACATAATGGCTTCATTGACTTAACATGCACACAATCTTGTTATGCATCTTTAAAGTTGGTTTGTGAGGAGAAGAAGGAAAAGAAGAATAAGAAGGAGAAAAAGAAGAAGAAGAAGAAGAAGACCATGACAAGGGAGAATAAGGAGGAGATGGAGGAGGAGGAGGAGGAGGAGAAGGGAGAGAGAGAGTCCCTAACTGCTTTTTAATATTTTCATGTCAATACCAGATCATGAGGTAAACACAACACCTCTGCAACATCACTCGAATTTTATTCTGCACAAATCTGGTGAAGACTTCACTGATTGTCTCAATATTTAACTTAAAATGTATCTACATCGCTGTAGACAACCTGCATTTTCCAGCATCGGGTAGTTCCTTGTTCTGACATCTAAGACCTACACAAACAATTACTTCTGTTATAGTCGATATTATAAATAATCACTGCAGATCTAGTGAGAATAGATCTCACAAAAACAAGGCAAAGTGGAGAAAACACATACAAGTCTTACTGTAGACATGTAACTATTCCACCTTAAGCTGTATTTGCCATCTTTGTCTTGAAGCCACTACCAGTCATAAACAAACACAATAATATCAGGGAGAAACCTGGATGGCCCCTGTGCATCAGTGAGACGATGACTGATAACTAGTCAGTCCACTGGAGCAGCAGAAAGAGCTGCTGAGGGAATGGTGTGTAGCAAAAGCACAGTGCGGTCCTGGGTCAGCCAGCAGCATCTGAGCGTTAATAAGGGGGGTAATTGAATTAGAGGATCAGTGGAGGCCTGTAGTGTGGGCACCACGTGGCTCTAATTTCATTACAAGTGATGTAAACATGTGGTTGGCCCTCAGCGCGGGGGCCTCCCACATCAATACATGCACGAACGCACACACACACACACACACACACACACACACAAAATTACAATCCTCACTTGAATAAACTACAAAACAAATTCTACACCTGTGTGTGTCATGTAACATCTTATCAACATACAAAGAGTTCAGCTTGTGTCAGTGAGAGTTGTGGGGTTAATGTGAACTCTGCAATTGAGATAGTCAGCCGGCGCCTACACTGGTATCTTTTGTTTATGTCATGTCATTTCTTAGAGTACCTTCAAATGCTTGATATCCTTAAAATCTGTACAACCTAAGCTAAAGGTTGAGCAAGTCAATTAACCATAATAATTGATATGTGTTTAAATTGTGTCATTAATAAAAAATTCTAAATGTATTTTCATCAGATTTTACAAAATACAACAGAAGTATGAACACCAGAGTGTACATAAAATGAGTTTGGGATTTTTGTATATAAAATGTAATATTCTTAGTTGCTGTTGTTTTCTTTTATTGCTCTGTATAATTTAAAGGCAGCTGATAAAATATACTTAATGTTAATAGGGTAGGTGTAATAACCTAAGGCTTCAGCCTACACCTTTTTAGTCTGTTTTGTTTATTTGTTTTGTATGCTTTGTTTGTTTTATTATTTCTTTTAATTTTGTTTCTTTGTTTGATTTGTTTTCTGAAGCTAGAAAAGCATTAAGTTAATGTTTATCTATTGTCTATCTACCAGTGTATTTGCGTTGTATAAGTTGGTAAATGACTAAAATAAACTAAACTACATTTCCAATGTTATGTTAAACTGCTTCATATCCTTAAAACTTGTGCAATCTAAGCACTAACCAAAGAAGGAGTCTTGCTCTGAAATCTTGCAAAATGTGAGTCGTTGCAGGAAGTGAACGGTGGAAAGGTGAGTCAGAGTTGAGAGAGGAGTTAGTAGTTTGCCTCGAGGAAGTCATGGCTGAATATTTAACTGATTTTCTACAATCTAGATGAGGCAACAACTGTAACAACTCATCTTGTGAGATTTCAGAGCGACACTTCTCCTTGAATAAGACTTGTGTTTCTTGTAACAAAATGGATCTCATTATTTAAAAAAAAGGTCTATTTCCATAGCAATCGTTTCCATAATGTCAGTGCCAAAAACAAGCACTTTTAGTGGACTTTTGAGGGTCAGAGTTGGTCCAAAGGACTACATTGCAGCCAGGGGTGTAGTGCTGCGTATAAACGGTGTGAAAAAAAGAAATTCACTAAGACTACTGGCATTCTTTTAAGGTGGAAAATTTTCTTACTCAAAGCCTGCGTTGATGTCATGAATTAATCAGCACACGTTAAATGTCAATGTGACATCCTCGACCTTTACGTTTGTTTGGGGTTCTTTTGGTCGTTGTTCTTTTAGTGATGATTGGATTGGAAGCACTTAAAATGGAGATGATTTTAAAGCGATTATTTCAACTGTGAACATTTTATTTCCTCACTTCCTCACAGAAAAAAGTGGCGGAGCGGTGCTCAAGTGTGCTCCAGCAACACTACACTGATGGTTGCAGTCACTGCAGCTGTGTTGCAGCTGCCAGCTGAGGTGATTTACTGGACCCATTCCAAAAGTTTTGGTAAATATGGATCATTTACACACCAAACAGGAAAAATAGGGTCCAGGTATTTAAAAAAAAAAAAAAAAAGGAATTCACCTTTAAAGACTGTGTAAGTCAATAAGCTATACTGATTGACTTAAATTACTGACACTGTGTCATAAAAATTTACAGGCATCTCTACACTTCTAGGTGTGTTGTCAACACATTTTGCACCGCATAACGCAACATGATGACATCATTATGAGCATTCAACATGACTTGAAAGACAGAAGCCTCAGCTTTATGCTGCAAAAAGAATTTATGCTCTAGATATTATGGTTTTAATTTTAGATCAATTTAAACAGAATCATGCAAAAAACAATCTCCCTCAACCAGTTGGGAGCCACCTGCAGGAGGTCCATTTTCATCGTGTTAAAGGAAGCAATAAAGATGGATCAGGAAAACGATTCATTATTATGAGGCGCAAGAAAAAAACAGCAACACTGGGTTACATCAGCTATTAAAAGTTTCATTAAATCTGCAGCATGTTGTCTTAGTGGTTAATGCTGTCATCTCATAGCAAGAAGGAGATTGATTCTCGGCCCTTTCTTTGATGTTTATGTTTTTCTCAATATGAATAAATATGAATCCAGCATTGATGTTGGTGTAGGAGACATTAAGTTGACACCAGGGAATATTTTTAGTCCTGTTTGTTTAGAGGAACATGATGTTATGATATCCATACTGCGAGGCGAGTGTGATGTTTCCAATCTGCGTGATGCTTATTTATGATCAGCACTCCGCAGCATGTGCCTTGAACTGATGAGTCACTTAACCATCCAACTAAACGCAGCCCGAGTGAACCCGTAGGCTTGACTGTAGGCCTGCTCCCACTGATGAATAGTTATGAGGGCAGGAGTTAACCAAGGAGAAACTGCTCACATCCCCAATAAGTCTTGCCCCTTGCCATCCCAGCTGCAACAATGAGACCCTCTCAGAAAACAGATGGGTAATGGGTCACATCCTCAGCTTTTCAATATGTAGATGGGCCAATCAGAGCAGAGGAAGACAGAAATAGTCTTTTTTGCAAAGTTACTGTGAGAATTGTGATGTGTAACTCTTTGCCAAAATATCACACATCTCATTACTGCAGTAAATCAGTAAATCTTCACTTTAAACAGCACATCTGCTCAGGCAACTCACATCTATCAATGCTGAAAAATACTCACACCTCCCTTCCACCAGTCTTTGACAGATGCGCCTGGAAAGCCTGCCAATTTACCTCACAAGTTTACCCCTGCAGCAGAGCAAGAGGAAAACATGGATGAGGGCCCACTTATCAGGTAAACATCCCGGTTCGACAGGCAGCCATTCTTGTTCATTTTTCACTTTAGAACAGGACTATGTGAATCTTGAAAGGAGAAATAAAACATTCTTCCTCTTACAAATGAAAACTGACTAACACTAAAACACATCTTTGCTCAGTTCACACACAGATTTTGCAGGTACAACCTTAGCTTGTGTGGTTAAACAGTATATTGCAGTATTGGGGCTTTTCCACACACGTGCTAGCTCAGCTTGACGTAAGCCGAGGCAGAGATTTGCATCTACACTACAACAGGGGCATGAAGGTGTGTCTTTAATTGATTACGCGTTTCCTCCCAGTAGTTTTATCAAAGAATCGCTGCTAACAAAGCTCCACTAATTCGGTGATAAACAGTTTTCATTTCCTAAAAATTCTTCGCAGATAAGCCATGCAGTGTCTTTTTAACTCAACAACATTGCAATACTGTTTATTTTCTTGTGTGCCACGTTTAACATACAAATGCATAGAAAAACAGTAGAAAGCCACAAGGAGGGCAATGACAATGTTAACTTTTTATACCTTTTACTTCAGTCTCTCTTTAAAAGCCAACACTGACTGAACGATGTTGGAGTGGCACTTGTACGGAATCAGATGAATTACTTTTATATTGAATTACTTTTAAATTCCAACACCCTTTACTTCAAAGGGCGTCAAAGCATCATCAAGGAAATAATTAAATCACATCCAATTGGGTGTCATTTCCATCACTGCCAACTGGAGTCATTTAGCCCGGGAATTAATGCTGTTGTACACTTGTCCGTTAAAGACAACATCCAGATGTGAGTAGGAAAAGAGAGGGTTCACAGGAAAATATCTGTGGAGGTGAGCCTGTGTTTATGTTTTGTTGCTTTTTGCTCATGAATTCTTGCAAACTGCATACAAAAGCATACAAAACTGGCTAGTTGATGAGTTGAAATGTTCTGTTCTGTTGATTTGGATGCATTGATTTGACAACAGATCAAATTGGCAGTGTATGAGCAAGTGAATGCTCAAAATATGGAGCACCGTATAGATGTGTTTAAGAAATGAGACAGGACTTTAATTATATTCCTATGAATGCAGTTTCCAACTGTAGATGCATAATTTATAGGCAGCAAAGTGACTGAAGACAAAGCTGCTTCTTTCTCCTGACACTTTCCTTGATCTTGAAAATTCCTGCAGTCACACACTAAAAAGGCGGAGGAAAACGTTATGTAAATGTCAACTTTTGTAGAATAGCAACTATAACTCAGTATCTGTGAATTCCCCACTTCAGCACAAATCTGCTCGACTAAAAGAGGACAAACAACAAAGGTGAAAAAAATAAAAAAAGGGGGACGATCTCGAGGGAAACGTGAAAAAATGTCACTTTTATCACTTACAGGGAACACTCTGCGTAAGACGGAGAGACTTAATGGCTGCAGACGTCTGTGTACATGAGGAGGATACCTTCACCAGGGTGTGTATGCGGTTTGTTGATTGCATCTCCATCATAAGATAACAGAGCTGCAGGCTAATGGAGCTTGCTGAAGAAGTGCCTCATGCTCTGTCAGTTTTTCATTAACCACTTCACTCAGACTATTCAGCACTGGTAATTACTGATGCTATGCCAATCTTTCAGGATCCATAATCGGCTGTTTTTCCACTCGAGGGAACTAACAACACCTCCTCTAACACGCCCAATCCCCCCACCAGTACCCTCGGTCCTCCCAGTCCATTTCTCTGTTGGCTGAGCAGCACAAAACACCATTTTAATGACACCATAGGATGCACCTTGACGTCAAAAGCACTTGTTTCCCAGCAACCACAACAGGTACGAGGGGAGAGATTGTGTGTGACCAGACCTCTTTCAAGGATGTTATAATTATCAGAAGATACAGTGAATTAGGACTGAATAAAGGCAACACCTGGCAAGTTACAACATAAACTCCATTTATCACGTTAATTTTTTTGTCCAATGCCAAATCAAACATCCTTTCCGCAGAAGAGTTGCAGGATATTTTGGGGGTTTGATGGATTAAGAAAAAAAAATGTCATTCCACTTTTGAAAAAAATACATTTTTCACAGTCCGTTGCTTTGAAAATATTGCAGCACAAGTGAAATGGCAGGTGATCCTTTAAAGAAACAGTTACCCAAAAATGACTCATTATCTCCTCACCCCCATGTTGATGGAAAGTTGGGTGAAGTGTTGTAGTCCACAAAACATTTCTGGAGCTCCACAGCAAAACAGATTTGCAGCATTTTCCGAAACAGCTGAAGTAGCTGGGGACTTTTGACATTTTAAAAAGGTAAAAAACAACCAAAATAAATACATAAAATGGCTCCATACAGCTCATCCAGCGTTAATCAACTCTCTGGATGCCCCAAGATCCAAAATTGATTTGAAAAGACTTTATTTACACCCTGTTAGTAGCTGAAATCTTCCCTGCTAAGCTAAAAGGGTTAGTGCACATACCATTGGAAGTGGGTGCACAAGCTTGACCGCACATCCAGGTCGTAAATAACGTCTTTTTAATCAATTTGATTTTTATTGACAAGAAATCTTGATATCAGCATTTAATTCTTGGTTAAATTTTGTTCATTCCTAATTATAGAACATTCAAAATGAAGACAATGGAAGAAGAAAGAAGGGTGCAGAAGCTCAACCGCCTGTCAAGGGTGTAAATAACATCTTTTAAAATCAATTTGAGATTTCGGGGCCAGGCTTGGGCTGATATAAGATATTATTAAATGTTGTGATATTATGCGATACAGCTGTTACAGCATCTTCAGACGTTTATTTTGAAACAGGCATTGATATTTGGCAGGTTACTACAGGTCAATTGATCTAACGTAGCGGTATGCATACAGCGCTTTAACATACAGACATGAGGACTTAGTTTCTAAAAAGAAAAGGATCTCAGGTTTAAAGCGGGAGAAAATGTCGAGCCAAGGGATTGGAATGAGCCTACATGTCTTCTTTGCCAGAAGCAGGTATTAACTAAACAGGACTGACACCACAAATTTGCGATCTCAGATCACAGCCCATCATCCAGCGCAGTTCGCTCGGCTGGACTCTCCAGGCTATTTGATTTGTTCAGGAGAATTCTGCAACACTGCTGTGTAGCTCCAGAAATGATAATGTGTTGATAATAAGTGAATTTTCATTTTTGGGCAAACTGTTCCTTTAAGGAAATGTTGACAAGCTAATTGTCAAGCAGCCCTTTCACAAGCAGGCGCAGGGTTTAAAAATACAGTTCACACCACCATCATTATGCAAACAATCACAGTCAGTAGTGCTAACATCACACCCCTATAGATTACAGCTGGCGGACTTTGACACGAGAAGGCCACGCTGTCAGGGTGTGAGGCCAGAAGATTTGAGGGTTGTGAAAGTGGTGTAAGAACATCATGAGCTTCTGTAAGTCAGTAAAGTGCTAGTTACATTAACTGCCAATAACACGTATCCCTATTTAAATCACTACAGCAGGAAATATCACATTCACTGTTCATTAACACGCAAGAAGAAACTGCTAATAACAAAGTTTCAGTTTATGGTTCAGCCAAAAGATGTCACCCATAACGTCGCCCTCAGTGAGAACAACAGTCTGGTGGGTGCTGAGGAGACACAGGACAGAAAGCAAGCAGCCACACACACACACACAAGACTCATCCCCTTTTGCGCAAGCAGCACACTGAGGTCTAATCGATGCAGCTCATTCATATTGAACCACAGACGTCGGGGGAAGCCGGGGGAATTACAAGCAGCCTCTGCTGTGAGATTGCAGCCTGGAGGAAGCCTGAGGAAGACAAACCCAGCTTCGCTCTGGAAACCTGCTGTTTACCGTCCACAGCAGCTTCAACAACATGGCTACCAGGTCTCCTCACTCCAGAGGAAATGACACTTAACGGGTTCAACAGTAACCAAACTAGATTGTTATATAGCAATATGCTATGTTTTGGGAATACTCAAATATTAACATAAGTTAATACATTGGCCCCATTAGATGGGTTTCTCCAGTGTTCTGTAATGGTACAAATATACTCTTTGTTTATCAGTATTATCTAAAATAAGAAGACCCCTGACATACTCTTTCAGATGAGCAGCAGGGCCGGATTAAACCACTGAGGGGCCACCGAGCAAAAGATGTGTGCCACCCCCCACCTCCCTGCAGAAGTTAATTTTTGATCATTTGATTACACTCAGATTTATTGAAGCACATCCTCTGATATACAGTACTTAAGGTATTAAAACTCCATTTCATTGAGTGCCCCTGTGCAAAACAGGGTTTCAAGATTACTGCAGGTAAAAATGCAGAAAAGCTCCTTCAGGACCCTTCACATTTCAGTTCATGTTGAACATTAGTGGAGCATAGTAACACATATACGATCAATTTAATGATCAAAATTGCTCCACAATGAACCTGGGGACATGATTTGCATTGATAGTAATCCAGCCTTGATGAGCTACCATGATGTTATTTGTCTAGCATTTATTTCATTGTATATATAGCTACTGTCAGGCACCTGAATAGCTCACCTGGTACAGCATGTGACCCTTGTATGGAGGCTGTGCCCCACCAGAGGTCTTGGTTCAATTACAGCCTAGGACCCTTTCCTGCATGTCTTCCCCTCTCTCTCTCGGCCCCTTTTCTTGTATGACTATGATAGCTATCCTGTCAAAATAAGAGACCACCCGTTTAAATAGGTTTTTGCATTTGTTTCCAATGTAAAACAATTGTTTTTAAATTCATTAGTTTTCTTTTTAGATTTACATTTAGCCGATGCTTTTGTCCAAAGCGACTTACAGTAATACATTCATACACTGATGGTGGTGGCTGCCATGCAAGTTGCCAACCAGCACATCAGGAGCAGTTTGGGGTGCAGTATCTTGCCCAAGGACCAGGGGAATCGAACCAGCGACCTTCCAATAACAAGACGCTGGCTCTACCCCTGAGCCACAGCCGCCCTTTAGAGTTCCATGCGCTGCCCTTTTAACAACTTTGAGTCTAGATATGATTTGACACTGAGAAAGCCTCTCTTTGCTTAAAATAACAATTTGACCTCTGACCCTTTTACTTACTTTCTGAATCCCCAAACTTTCTAATGATAGGGGGTCGGGATTTATGCGACAATAATCAAGATTTTCAACGCAGGGCATTTTCTCTAGAAAACAGCGTAAATCTGTACAATCTCCAACACAAAGCTGATGGTACAAACTCAAACTTTTGTTGGCTAGCATTACTAAGAATAAAGAAAAAGGTTCAAATGACCTCTCAAGTTAATTATTCATGAGGAAAATGTGGAATATTGGAATATTTAATAGATGAACCAGTCTGCCCTAAAAGCTTGGTTTCCATCTAGGACAGGTATTGTCTCCTGACTTTTCCCTGACATAATCGGTCATGAACAGACAAAACTGCCACCAGTTTCCAATTAATTGATGAACCGAAAATATTTTTACAGTCCAGACAATATATGGGCATCATGGTACTCCTCATAGGTGGACATAATCTTAATAAAAGACAATGATTATCTTGTTTCTCCGTCAAAGTTTAGTTACAACTCTGCAAGATGGAAAAGCAATTGATTGACATTGGCTATTGATCAAATATTGAATTTAAAATGTTGATTAGCTGCATATTCTGTCAATATGGATCTGTCAGTAAATAATAACCATCAAATATTCAGCCAAGCCATAGGAAAAAAAAATGCATTTTATATTTGAAGATGTGATTTAATGTTAATGTCACTTAAGATTCTATTAAAAGTATTCTACTCAATAAATAGATTTGTTTATACATCATCATTCTATGCCGAATAGCTATACTTATCCTTAGAACGCCAGATGGAGCAAACCGTTTTAAAGGAGGGAGAATTGTAGTGGGAGCACTGGGGTGTCAGGCGGGACTGTGTGGCAATAGCAAATGGTTTAAATGGCTCACGGGTCAGAGAGCAGAATTAGCAAAATTTTGCTCAGGGCCTCGGGGAGGTCAGAACCGGCTCTGCACTCTCTCCACTGCACTCATCCACTATCCGAGCACAATGTTATCATTATTTAACCTCTTAATTTTGCTCTCAAAGTGCACCAGTTTGATGCATTTCACTTTTTAAATGTACAAAATTGTATTTGTCGTTCATTCCCCCCAGACCCTCCAAGAGGATCCGTGGTCCACACACCACAGTCTTACAAGGTCCTGTGGGAAACACTGCTGCCTCTTTGACTCCAATTAATCCCAATGATGATTCTAAATGAACACAAGCAAAAGCGTGCACAGCTCAGTTCAAATTTAAACCAACATCTTGAGGAAAAATAACTCATGGCTCACAAGTTCACAATCCAAAGCAGCATGAGAGCCCGACAACTGCTGAGAGCAAATGCCTCCACAGCAGTCTTCAAGTGCCCCAAATGGTCCGTGTCCAGTCCAGCATCAACAAGACTTTATCTCCCTTTCACACACAGACAACTCACCAGTAACTTCTGCTTTAGCCTTTGGTGACTCAGAGCGTCCGGGCTGAGGCTTAGAGCTCGGCTGTTGTCCTCTAGAAGATGAAAGCTGTCCAAATGCTGCACACCTTGGAGCTGGAGGGGCGAAACTTCATTTCTCAGCTGTGGGGGGGGACGGAAAAGAACACAAAAGCTGCAGTCAGTGAAAGTATTTCAGTCTAAAAGATATGGTGACAATAGTATTTTGTATTTTCTTTTTAAACAAATGGCACAATGGCAGTTTGTTTGTGCAATTTTTTGGCTTATTTATTCAAAATAACCCTTCACCACTGGTTATGAAATCTGCTAGCACTCCATCTCAAGGTGTAGGTGAGTGGTTGCTCAGAGCCAGCAGGTGGTCTGAGTGGAAAAACAGCTAACAGTTCACTCATGCAGTGCTCTCCCTTCACTGATCTTCACAGATTCAGTTTGACAATAGAAGGAATAGTCCACTGGCCTACCTGCCCATCTGCTGCATTGAGCACACAATGAACACAGCCTAAACTTTGATTACATGGTGTGCAACTCTGTTAAAGTCCTCCTTGAGTCCAAACTGTGTTTTGCTTGTCGTTCCTACAGTCGAATATTCATTTCAGTTTATCTGTATGATGTATGTGCGGAGCTTGGCACTAGAAGACTGTTTTCATATGCAGTGCTCCAAGTGTACATTTTCTCCATGCTCACTGAAAATCAGATTTTAAGAGGCGGGCCAAAGAGCATGATATGTAACATCACAGAAAGTTCGTAAGCCAATCCTGGTCCAATATTCAGCAAACACAAGTGTGATGTGAAAACCTGAAGCCTCCAGGGCACATATACTGAGAATGGAATTTACAGTAAGAGGAGAGATATGGCCTTGAGACATCTTGTGTTTAGCAGTTAAACCTATGGAATGGAAATACTTGCATAATCATATATTCTGGATTTTAATGAGGGAGAAGGAGTAGGTGTCGTTTTAAAGAAACAATTCACCCAAAAATGAAAATTCAGGAATTTTCTACTCAACCCTGTGCCTATGGAAAGTCTGGTTGAGTTTCATAGTCCACAAAACATTTCTGGAGCTTTAGGCTTTGCAGCATTTGCCTAAAAAACTGAAGAAGTTGGTGACTTGTTATAAAACTTTAGAAAATAGAAAGGCACTCTGTAGAGTGCATACCTCCACCAAGGCCCACAGTCACCTTGAATTCAATCAAGCTAAATCCAACATAAAATTCTAAATTTTAAACCATCCTTAACTTCAAAACCGTTATTTAAGTTCAACAGATCTAGGATCCACATCAAATTGTACTCACTCATAGATACCAACCACCTAAATATGCCAGATTTTTTTCATCAAGATCCATGCATTATTCCCTGAGGATTTAACGAAAACATCATAAAATGCCCTACTTCGCAAATGTTAAAGAAAATGAGAAAAGAAAATCCTGGCTCCGTCCCTTTATCCAGACCTAACCTTAAACAACCAACAAACTGACAAAGGCGCAAACATAACCTCCAGGGAAGAGGTAAAACAAAACTGAAAAAAATACATAAATGGCTCCAGACATCTACAATCTTCACTGTAACTACTAAGCTGTAAGCATTAGCAAGCACCCCGCTTAAAGTGGGTACACAAGCTCGAGACTGCATCGAGGGTGTGAAATACGTTTTTGAAAATCCATTTGAGATCTCAGGGCTTCCATAAACTTTAGGTTTTTTTGGTGTGGTTGTTTTTTTTTTACGTTTTTAAACGACTCCCCAGCTACTTCAGTTATTTAGGAGAGTGATGCAATGCTGTTTTGCTGTGAAGCTCCAGAAATGTTTTATGGACTACAAAACAGGGGTGAGTTTATAAAGACAGAAATTTCATTTTTGGGTGAACTTATCCTTTTAACATTTTAATGTGGAAATGATACTTTTTCTGCAGAAAAAAAAAAATCAGATGCACATTATTGTTCCAAGCAGACTGTTTCTATAACAGTTTAATAATGTCTGGAGGGGATCTTGTCTTTTTTGTGAGGGATTTGTTGTAAAATCAAATAAAAATTCCTGCTTGTTAATCTGTGCACATGACAAGACATCAAGTGATTGGTATAATGGTGGCTTAATTGTATTATCACAGTCACCCAGATGCTTCACACATCTCTGTTTACTCACATTCAAAAATCTGCAAACAAACCAAGCAACATGTTGACGGGCCGTATCAATGAAAAATAACACTTAAGCACTCATTCAACCAGATACTTACAAAGCCACACGAGTATAAGATGCCAACGAGGTAAAATAACATCCTCTCTCCATGTTCAACCACTTAGCCAGCGATGCTGATAGCACTACCTAAACTGCTTGTTATTGCCAAGCTAGTGGAGCTGGATGGAAATAATAATGCCCCCTATTAAATTATTCATGGCTCCAGTCAGGTGGAACCAGATGCTGCTTTTGTGTCATAGAGGGAGAGCTGTAACTCGACTCAAGCGTGGAAGGCCGTCGCTGCATGGAGGTAAAGCCTTCATGGAACAAGCGCGCACGCTGCTGGGCTCCACACAAAACACAGGATGTCATGACACTCGCTCGGCTGTTTCCATGTGACATTTCCAGACAGAGGACGATGGTTCAGTAGGTTGGTCCAAATGTGGGCAAAGCCTCAGGTGCTGCCTGCAGTTCAACCACCCTGTGTTGGTGTCGCTTTTTACCCCACCCTGACATTTGTGGCCATGGCCAAAAGATGACCTTTTTTGTCCATGCCATGCTTTAGTGCTGAATACTAATGCTATGGTGCTTTGTGCCCGCCACTCATGGGAACAAGCAGTGCTATTTTTAGCCACATGTCCCCAGCTGCATATCTCCAACCCGGGGCCAATGGGCAATTAGTGTTTGTTTCTAATGGCGGGAGGCAGTGCCATAACCTCCCTAACGCAAGCAGACATCTGGACAAAGGCTGTCTCCGTCCTGCCCTGTACCCCTGCTGCAAGGCACCACTCCTAAAGCCATACAGTCCTTCCATCCACCTCGACCTTCGTAGGTGCTGAGAAGCTCTTCTCCCAAACATCTGCTGCCATTCACTCTGGAAATAAGGTAACTTATTTACCACATCATGCAATGATTTATGGCATTGGCTGAAAATGATATTGTCCTGTGTTCAGATACAAGCACAAATTAATCCTTCATAAGCTCAGACACTTGTTTGTCAAAGGGTCCATCAATTTTAATGGTCCACATCAGGGCTGCGTTAGATAGAGTCAGATATTACAGTTGAGCCATTCCATACCAACACACCTTGGCCTTCCCAGTTCATGTCGTTTTTTTAAATTAAGTCAAAACTTTTTTTGTTTTGCTCTTGGCTCTTTGTATGTGGACATGCAGGACCTTTGTCCTGATAAAAAATATTGTTATTAATTTGATTACTTTAAACATTCTGCTACAACTGTTAAATGAATACATGTTGCAAATCATTTCTTGAATGTTCAGGACTAATTTCATTCCAATCCAGTGAAAAATAAGCAGTTGCTGAGGCTTAGAATACACACACAAAGAATCACAAAAATGACTAAATTTAGCTCAGAGTGGAGATTACAGCGATAGTCCCATTCATTTCATAGAAAATGTTCTGAATTCCAGGTGAGTTGTCATGGAGTGACCATAATGTGGAATATGATTCAAGATTAGTGGGAATCAGTCATTTTTTTCATCACAATTTTCATTTTCAACGAAAATTCTATTCAAATGATGATGATGATGATGATGAGACATTTGTCGGGGTCTGCACCAAACAAACATGTGTTCAGACATCTGGAGAACAAGATTTGTAGGTCAGGACATCTCTGTGTAATGCTGTTTTTACACACATTTTACCTTTAGTAAAAAAAAATTGCAGCTTCTGTGATTTGGATATTGTGATTTCAATAATATTTCAATAAATTCTTCTGCCCTAGTCCACATACTGTACTACAGAAGGTTACATGAAGTTAGGGTTAGGGATTTGTCTGACCAACACTTCAAATATTCTTTGTTAAATAATGAGTCAGAGAAAAGCAACTTACAACTGAGGCGATGTTCAGTATTTTTTGTTTTCCAAAATAGTTAACTTATCAAATATTAGTTATAGATTTATTTATGAACCCAATTTAAGTAACATTCACATACATTTCGTCCGTATGTGCGTGACTGGCCTGCTCAGACACGCAGGATCTGATTGAATGACATTTTAGAGCAGCATGAGCTCATTATTTGTGATAATTGTCAGGGTCGAGGGTAAGCTTTCTGTTTTCATCCGTATTAGGACCACTGTTTCATGCAGGCATGTCTAATTAAGTAGAATTAGACACCGTTTGTTATTCCGGCACACAGGCATCATGTTGGACTGCAGTCGTAAACTGTCAGCATCTCTAAGACAACACTGTGTTATGATATATTTGACTGAGCGGGTATAATGAGTCAGTTTGGGAGTCTGTTTGTCATGATGACCTCTTTAATTCATTTTAGCCAGGTCAAAGCTAATTTAATCCACCTTATTACAGCTTCTTCATGCAATTACCCTGTGCCCCTGTTCACTGATGGGCCAACATGGAGGCAGTGGATTGGACAGCACAGCAACAATGTAACGTGCCCCATCATACAGTTAACAAAGATGAATCACTTCAAAAAGAAGAACCATTGTGCTGCAGACCCCTCTGCACAGCTGAGTTTTTTTTTACTTGTAATCTGCTGTGAAATTCCACTTGATCGGGACATTAGAATCAATTACATCCCCACATAAACACCAAGCATTAACTCTGGAGCACATTAGCATTCCATTAATCATCCTCAACATTAAAAGTGCTGCAGAAACAGCAAGTGTGCCTTGAACTGACTGGCACAGTGTGTCTGTAGCACTGCCTGCCAATAATATGTTATCAAAGAGTGCGCAATTAACTTCCAGCATGGTGGACAATACACAGAGTGGAGCGTGTCCACATTAACGACATGAACATTGGACAACGATGTTCAACAACCACCTCAGACATCAGAGGATCCCACTCTTTGTGTCTACAACAGCTTGACAGTTACTCAATTCTTGGGCCTAATGCCGATACTGATATTAGGGAGCAAAAAATGATATACACACATGTAAATAATATACACACATTTGTGGCAATTATCCCTCTAATGTGGTTATCAAACACAAAGATACGTAATTGAGACAGGCTATTTTACAGTTAAACAAAACTTAATTAAGTATTTCACCGCTGGACAGATGTTCCTTGTATAAAACTGGTATTCCCTTTTGCTCAAAAGGTAGAAAACCTACAACAAGGACAATGCACTCCGCCACGCCAGACCAATAAACAGTCCTGCTGATGGGTGACATACTGCGGGTTGGGCAGTGCTTGAGTTTGGCAAGAAAAAGAGACAATGACCATGTTCATATTTGATCGTCACTAGCCGTTTTTATACTGAACAGCAAGCCGCCAATTTGGCTGTCCTTTTTACAGCTAGGTCCGCGAATTTAGACAGACCGCGGCATATTAGGGGTCTGTTTTGGTCCGCCAATATGACGCCTCCACAAAAATATGGAAGTACAATCTGCAGTTGACACAACAGCCCCAAAATCCAGTCATTTGTCAGAATGAGAGGTGCGCTGTGTGCAGATAAAATGGAGAGAAGTTCAACATTGTTCAGTTGTTCAAAGGTGGTTGAAAATCAGCAAGGGACAACTCTCCTTGTGTAGTGTTTCAAAGTGGTATCATTGTTGGCGCTGCTGTTGCAAAGAACTGGATCATTACTGCTTTCCTCATGTTCACAAATCACAAAAATGTGAGTTTATTCATTTATTCTATAACAGAAATAGATCACCAGTTAAGACAAAATTGTGTAGTGATAGCAACATTTATAGGGCACCAATGTAAACGCAGATTGTTTCATTAATCTATATCCATTATTGTGCAATCAACATTTACTTAATAATGATACGTTGAAGTTGAAAACTTGTCTATTGCCAATTTAATAACTATAAATTTGCCCAAGCATCTTTTTCTGCAGTATCAACTCTAAAAAAAATGTTTTATATGAGCGCATGTCGGACAACATATACGCCGATACTGACATATTTGTGCTAGGCCAATATCAGCTGATAGTACTGGCAAAATGATATATTTGTTGAACTACATGGTCTACTGTTGTAGTGTAAGTGTAAGCTGAAAGAATCAAACCAACCAGGGTTCACATCACTATGAATCGCCTTTTTGAAATAATATCATTTAGCAGATTTGTCAAATTAATGTATGCAACATCATACTGAATTTTTTGAGTTCAGTCAGGACATAAGCAGACACTGTAAGGAGAAAGGCAGAGACAAATACAGGGACCGAGATTGAACCTGTAGAGATAAGCTTTTTTATTACAAAGCAAATCCAGACAAATAATCACCACTGACTGTGGATTTTGGCAAGATCCACATAATCATCCCCAGCCCCCGCCCTGAGGCGACATTGTCCACCTTTCAGAATGGATCCAAACAGCCCTCCACCTCACTGAGCTGACCACAAACACAGACTGACTGACAGCTCAGACAGAGCCACAAACATCTTGAAAAAGTTAAGATTTGTGTGTATGCTTCGAGTTTTATGAGTTTTGTTTGTCTAGCCAGGCTACTGCAAGCTAAAATCATGTTGATGAGCAGGACAGGTGCTGTGCCTTGGCATCGTGCTTACCAAAGACAATCAATGACCTATCCATAACAATATAACACTGATGAAGCCGAAGCATTAGCATGAGCTTTATCCTACCACAGTAGAGCCTGCAGCTTTTAATGCAAACATTTGTTGCTGCAACTAATGAGTAGTCTGTCACATCTAGAGCTGCAACAATTAATTGAATAACAATTACCTTTCAACCTTTTTACTAATTGTTAAATTAATTGCAAACTATTTTTTTCTATATTTCCAGCTTCTTAAATCTTAATATTTTCTGGTTTCTCCCTCCTCTATGACAGTAAACTGAACATCTTTGGGTTGTGGACAAAATGAGACATTGAAGGACGTTGGACTTCTGGGGAAAAACTTCTGACATCTAATAGATTAGAGAACTAAACGATTATTTGAGAAACTAATAAAAACCTAAATCAACAATGAAAATAATCGTTAACTGCAGCCATTGTAACTAGAGGTGTGGAAATGTCTCGATTATAAGATGCATCGCAATGCGGCCGTTGAAGATTCTGTACCCATGCAGAGACAGAGCATAATCCAGAGTTTGCAGGTTTGCAGTTTATATAGATTGTTGACTAACACTGTAAAGTTAAGTCACTCTCATGCTTTGAATTGTGGGCGGACATTAGGAAAACATTATGTCAGAGGAACGCAGAATTCAGCAGGAAGTGATTTAAATAATAAAAAAAGGACCCAGTATTTTGAAAGTGCATATCTGGGCACGTATCGGACATTCTGAACTTGCTGGAAAACACAAACTGGACGAGATACACGCTGTGTTTAACCTCTGACTCACAACAATTATGAACCATGTTATTAGACATTTTCAACTGAAGCTAATGTCTGCAGCCAAAGAAATCCAGCGACCCCAGCTGATGAGCCATGAATTTAGGAGGCGTTGTAAACTTTCCAAGCTTTCCAACTCAGAGAGAGGTGTGTGCAGCAGAGTCGTGTCTGTGATGTGTGTCTTAGAGCTGCTACGTGAAAATAATATTAGTGTAGACCACAGCACACATGTAATGCACTGCAGATGGATTTATGTTTTGTTTTTGTACAGAGGTAGTCACTTCCTTCAACTTGAGTTACTCTAACAACAAACCACACCGACTAATTTCCGAGGGTCTCATCTAATCTCGTCCTGTTCACACCAGATCAGTGTTTTCCATCTGACTGAGTGGACAGCCCTGATCAACTCCAGGAACGATCAATTATGAATGCAGTCTGATCCCCGAGGTGATTACTGGCTACTCTCCTCTGACCTCCACTGAAGTCAGCAGCCAGGCACTCCTGGCCGTCTGAGCACGAACACAGCAGTCAGTCAAACTGCCAACATGAAGACAGCTGGCACAACACATCTACTCACATTGCATTTGAGCTGCAGGAGCTATGGCGTAACACAAACATGCGCTGTATGTAAACATATACACGCACACATGTAAAGATAAGAACTGCAGCACTCACACAATGCTGTAAAGACACACACAAGTGTATACCTATGGACAGTATGTACACAAACACTGAACATGTGTTTAGAGCTGATCTAGTCCACAGGCTTATATAGCACAAAACATAAATCTGCCCTCGCATGAAAACACCCTCAGGACACATGATTGCTTTGTCATGCATGGGTCAGTCCAACAATCAGAGCAAGTGATGCGGTCACTGACAATGATAATGCACTTTCACTCTGCTGTCACTGAGTCTCCCGGAGCCATCTTCACAGAGATTTCCCAGTGAAGATGGTGTTATGTAACGGCGGCCGTGGACCCTGCTGTTCATATCACTAATGCCTCACACTGTGGCCGGGTCACGTGCTTTATCCAGGCCACATCCAGGCGCCAGCAGCAGCAGTGTTCCAGCTGTTACTACAGCCTAGCTTCAGACACTCAGGAGCATGCCGAGCCATGCTCCTCTTACACTGCCGCTGCTGCACCCTCCACTGAGCAGCCATGTTCAGCACTAATTCATTCACTTTGGTCTCTCTAACACTGGAGACAATGCTTCATACTAACAATACTATTCTGCTTATCTACTAAGCAATGTACACACTGTACACACAGGAGACACCGATTCATTCTTTTGGGATTTCACGTGTGCAACCAAATCACATACTGAAGGAGGCATGGTATTGTAAAGAAATCTTCAAATTAGGGCTGTCATGATATCGTAATTTCACTACACAATTATCATTTCCAAAAGGATTCACAATAAGGATATGGTTGTGATTTATACACGCACTACAGGTAGAGCGTGTCGCTGCAATGTTCTAGCAAAAAAGGACCCGAATGCAAGACTCGAGACTGGCGGGTTGCGGAAACAAAAAGCTAGATTTAATAAACAAGCTGAATTCAAAAAACAAAAGGCAGGAGAATAAATAGCAGGAAACAAATGCAAGAATCCAAGGGCAAAAAAATTAACTAACTACAAAGCAAAACAGGACTGTGGAACAGATGTGAAAACGAAGATGAACTAGCAAAGACTGAGGGAAAATCAAGGACTAATAAGGGACAGGTGAAACTAATAAAGACATAACATAACATGACACATGACATAGAAAAGCTACAAAATAAAACAGAAAATACCTGAACTAAAAACCCCAGACCATGCTGTCATCTGTCATCGCTTCCGACATGACTTCACACGGTAGTAGAAGCCACACACTGTGGTAGTAATTAGCTAGTTATTGTGTCTTCCTCTTTTTTAGTTTTTTCAGTTTTGTGGTGGTGTCAAACAGCATTAAGGTGCCTTACCCACGAATCTACTTTTTAGACCTGGATACAGTGCAGCTGTTCAGCCTTGCTTACAATTTTGCCCTGTGGCCACGTACTGCAGCAAAAAAATCCCCTGCAGCCCAAAAAGTGTTTTCACCATCAACCACCATTATAAAGGACCTCTGTAAAACTGTTGACAGGACTTGTACAGCCAACAAGATCAATTAGGACGCTTTCTATTATGAATTTTTGATCCATGGAGGTTTTGTACTTGTACAACTTTCCTTGAGCCGAGAAAAGCCAGTTAATAATCTGTGACGTCATCACAAGTCTATGGCAGGAAGTTGTGGGCGGAGCCAGCGGGAGAGACATTATTGCATATATTCAGTGGGCTGCTTAACCAGGAAGTAGAAGCTAGAAAAAACTTTCTTTGCGTACATGCGAGGTGAGCAATTCTCACTGGACTGAAAAGGCGCCGTCTTTGCATCTGGTATCTAGTTCTTATAAATCCAGCCCCATCTACTTTAACAAAGTGAGAACGGAATGAACTGGAATGGATTTAAGAGGAGCTGGATTATTTATACAATATTATCATAAGTGTATTATTAACACAACATATCAAAATTTCATTTTTCGATTTCATCAGTCCCAGTATATTGGAACACCCCTACCTCAAATATACATTTTTGTCCATCATTCAATCTTTGTTGCCAACTGCTACCTGTGCACACCATCTACAATCCCCAGTTGTGTGTAGCTAATTGTGTCATTACTTGAGGATGCAAACTCTACACTACATGCTGCACAATGTTGCTCTTACACTGTTTTATACCGACCTATATAGATCTGCTTGAATGGGAATTTGCTTCGGAGCCAAACTGATGCACAATGGTGGTGATGTTATACTTAAATCCCTGCCACTGGGTTTGTATAGAGAATCCATCTGAGAAAAAAAATCATCATCATGGTAATAATTCAAAAAGGTGACATGACACTATTGGTGTATCTTTAGCACCAGTTTTGTCATGTAATATATAATGAGAACTCTTGACGGCTTTGTACAAAACAATCCTGATCCTTTTGCATAAGAATCATAAGGTGTGGACCCAATCTTCTTTCCAAAGCTTTCCAAAGTATTTTTGTGTCCCAACACATCAGACTGATCAGCTCAGATTTGCCTCTATAGGGAACCCAACGAGTCCAGGCACCTTACCACGAATCATTAATTCCCTGTGACAATTAATATTCAGCTGTTGTGCTATCTAGTTCATTTTTTTGTCCGTTGTCATTATACTTATTTATCTAAGCTTATCACAGATTAAACACATTTTGCGTGTGTGTCGAAATCAGTGTGCAAAGGTTGAGAAAAGATATGTTTAAAGTAATTCAGAACTTACACTTACACTTCCTCCATTACAAAAAATGTCCACCAAGTTTATTTTTCAACTTAATGCTGTCCGAATTCATAATTTTATATAAACAAATGTCATCAAAAGTCTATGTGTATGTTGAAGGGGCCCACACGTAGTGAGAATTAGAATCAGTTCCTCTCACCTCTATTGAGCATTTTAGCACTTTTCAGCTCATTGTTTTGTTTTATTGCCCACACAACTTTACTGTTTTCAGTTTCATTTCCAGACACAGCAGGTCGCTGTTATAAACTACCTGCTGTGGTAGAGACCACAACAGAGCTAACAGGAGATTGAAAATTAGATTTATGTTTGCCAAATTAATGCTAATGTTGCTGCACCTGGTGGGTGTATAAATAAGAAACTGTTCGCTAACAAGCTTACCATATTAGCTTAAAGGTTGATAACTGTCAGTGTTGTATGGCTTACAGGCATACAACCCCAAACATGCCCAACGTTTGATCTTAGAAGCTTGAATGAGTGTACCAAGTGCTGTAAGCTTTGGGGTGAGAAGGTGGAGGGGTTCGTCCAATTATCAGAAGGTCAGTGGTTCAATCCCCAGATCCTCTGGCTGCAAGTCGCAGTATCCTTGGGCAAGATATTGAACCCCAAATTGCCTCTGATGGCTGTTCAACTGGTGTGTGAGTGTGTATGAAGGGCTGAGCATAGGTTAGGTATCACTCCTAATGAGCAGGTCAGTACCTTGCATGACAGCTTTGCCGTTAGTGTATGAATGTGTGAATGTGACTGTAAGTGATGTGAAGCGCTTTGAGTAGCAGCTACACAAGAAAAGCACTTTATAAATGCATCCATTTACCAATGCCACAAGTTGCCAAAAAATCAGTAATACAAGTTTAAATGTCCCAATTGGTCACAAATATTTAACAGCAAATTTAAATATAAAAACTATTTGTTTGTTTCTAGGCTGAAAAACACCAGCCAATACATCAATATGCATTTTTTTTAAAAACTCTTAACACTTCAAAAATCCAGTCTGCTTGAGTCTTCCTCATAGAACATATGGGCGAATACCAGATGGCTTCATTATGGTATAAATTCAGTGAGCAGACGTTTTATCATTTAAGTTTACGCTGGCTGAAAACAAAATGTCTGAACTCTCGCTGCGGTAAACTCCGTCCATTTGGAAGGAACCACAAGGAGGAAGAAACATTAAGAATCTTATGCAAATATTATTTGACCTAGGGCTGGATTTAAAAAATGCTCAACAGCACTCTTCCTCCCCCCTTGAAGTCCCCCACCACCATCCGCCCACCTCCTCTCTCGCAATCAAGTCATTGCAGAGCAAACAAATTTTAGGCAAGAAATATGAATCCCCGTCTCCTGTACATAGTGAAGATAAAAGTCACTTGCTGGCAGTTCAGGGATAACCAGTGAAATGATGAATGGCCGTGTCTGCTTGTCAAGGTGGGCAGGAGGAGCCACGGCATGAATGGAGTTTGTCGCCAGAGTACTCGCTCATATTCGAGGTGTGGGTCCAGATTGACAGCCCTAATTATGGAAACTCCTCAAATGAGTGACCTTGGGCTGGCAGGAGGAACATCCATACCTGTGTACATGATCACGCACACACACAGACAACATGTTTTTACACAGTTCAGCCTTCACTCTCTATTCCCACTGCCACCCTGTGCCCCTCATGACTGCCACCTATAGGATCTTGTCTCATTGCACACTGAGCTTTGCAGCTAATGACACAACACACAGAAGCACTTATATCCTTTACATATCCATTAATGACCTCTACAACCCACAGTGTCAATTTGTAATGCACACACACGGTCAAGGACATCTTTCTGTTCTGTGAGAAACACCAACCATCAGCTGTTGTCACAACAGCCTTCTACTGACAACAGTCAACACTGATCTACACCACTGATGGATAATCTGCACAAATGCTTCCACGCAAGCAGTTTGATCAATATCAGATGACTGCTGTCTACCAATTAGCACTCATCCCTCCAATTCATTAATACAACTTCATTTACCGGAGTAATCTGTCTCAACTAAAAACTACCATATCTCCTCTGCATGTAGACTCTGTACATGAAGCGCCTTCTGACAGGCATGGCAGTGACAACCGGAACTAACGTCAACACTCAAAATCATGCTATATCACACAGAGACGATAAACACAGTGCTCCTTCTCGGCAACTAGTATTCTCTTAACACACTGCAGCGTGTTTGCAGTTAGGATGAGATATTCAAACAATATGACAGTGAATCCTTACTGCATGCAAATGATGTGCAATGTCCTCTGGCTCTTCTCAGTGCTATCTAACCTGGATATTCTGCACTCCTGTGCAGGACAGCTCAAAACAGGCTGATCCGTCTCTCAAGAAATGCATTTAAGGGCAGGGGAGTACATGTGGATGATAAGCAGAAGAGTACATTTCAATTACCCTAGCCGCTAAGAGTCTAAGACACTAAGACATGTTATGATGATCATCCTTATCTCCCCAGCAGCAGCAGCAGCAGCAGCAACAGCAACAGCAACAGCAAAAGGATCCTGCAGCAGAGGCAGCACAACAATCCCTGGCTCAGAAAAACAGCTTGACAGCAGGCAGGAGATGGTACAGTACCTTAGCAGCAGTGAGGAAAGGACCGATGCAGTGGCAGTTGTTTCCTCCTGCAATGGAAGGACAAAAAAGCAACCAGCAGCAGGAGCGGTACGATGGCTATGGCAGCTCTGTAGCATAAAATGGTTCATCAATGCTCGGCAGAAAGAGGCACAGCGCAGGGAGAGAGAGAGAGAGACAGCCAGCGAGCATCACTCAGCTCACACTACCGTGGCTGTGCAGCAGAGCACACACATCAACACGCCCCCTTTCTCTCTCTCTCTCTCTCTCTCTCTCTCTCACTTTCTCACACACACACGCACACACACACACACACTTGCTTAGTCACACAGACACAGGCACGCAGGAGTGCAGAGGCAGTGCAGTGTGCAGCAGCACTGAGCAGCGCTCCCTCTCCAGGATGTCTTTCGTCTTCCTTAATCAGAACTGGTCATTCTCGGTCTTATTCTCAGCAGTCACAGACAATCCTGTCAATGAAGCCTTCCAGCCACGTGCTCCACCACACCGCCTGCCCACCTAACCACCACTGATGAGCAGCCATGATTGAAGCTGGCAAGGTCATGTGAGGTTCCCTGGCGCCCCCCTCGGTCTTTGCTCCCAGTTTGGTTGCAGTGCTTCTCAGCTATTTTTTGCAAACTGATACAGGGACTCTGCCTCGCCTCGTCATGGGTCATTATGCCACAGAGGCTCCCCGGAGGCTCAGCTTGACAAACCCTCACTCACTGAATGGTGGGCCAGACCAATCGGCTACCACAAACAGCAGCAACAACATTACTGTCCAATCAGAGATCGGGAAATCAAGTGCAGAAGGGTATTAGAGGGGATTATTTGGGCCATCCTGGGTTTTTTCACTATAGGAGGAGATGTGGAGGGGAGCAGCACATTGTGTGCAGTATGGCTGCCCTCTGTGGCTGACCGCGGTGCTGCACCCTGTTGTGGGAAAAGGAGAGAGGAGGAGCAGGGCCCAAAACAGATATGCTTTCCTCAGCGTGGATGCCTAGCAACCACAGCAGCTCCTTACCTCTGTTTAGAGCCCCCCTCCCCCTCCAGCGGGACCCTCTCTGCAATCCCAACTGAGAGCTTGTATTGCTCAGCGGCTGTTTAAGACTCAAGGCACCGCGACATCACACACGATCGATGTCAACTGTTCCCACCCATGTCCTCTACCTGGTGTGTAAACACTGAGGGGAGGGTGCTAAGCTCTGACAATGAGCAGGAAGCACACCTGATGTTTTCACTAGAGCGCCAGCTGCTATGGGCAACTGCACTGTGGTTTAGATCTCCTTCAGGGCCATTAGTAAATTAACTAGCACCATAACACGGCGGGATTAAAAGCAGAGCTACAAACATTACACTTCTTTGATCATTTTCTACAACAAATCTGTGTTCATGCATCTGTATTTGATTGTAGATGTAATGAATGACCTTCAAATGTGTGATTTAATGTGTGTATTGTATTTTCCCTTCCAAGACATATTCAAACTGCACGGGTCAAATAATGCCACTATGTGCTTTTAAAGTTCGAGGTTTTTTTTGTCAAAATCATTCATTGTTTATGTCAAGCTGCAAATTTTCTGAGCTAAGTGAGATACTCGGGAGGTCAGAGCTATGTAAGGTGCATCAACTAGCTGGTGCTGCTGCTGGTCTGTTGGTTCAGTTTATTTTTTAAATAATGATTCAGAGGACGCCTGCCTACCTTCGAATGTAACAGGGAACCAAACCTGCTCAGACAGCTGTCAAAGGATGTCAGAAGGCGGACTAGGAGCTCCAGGCCTGCCTTAAATCAGCTGGCCGAGGCACGTTTGGAGGTGTGAAGAACTGTTTTGACATTCCCTTTTGTGAAGGGTTGTGCAGATTAACACAAAACTGCGTGAGGTGCAGCTAAAGCAGCTTATATACTGAGAGGCAGCAAATCACAAAGAATAAATAACAGCAAGACTGATGTTTCAAATTGAAATATTGATGCAGTCAGATGAGATTTACACAAGATACAGTTTCTTGAGACAAGAATCTGTATTTGGTGCCCAAACAGGTAAAAGTCTTTAATATTAAATTAACAAAAGCCTGATTACCAAAATCTCAGATAATATGTAGTCTAAATTATAAAATATGGAGTTCATTACATCCATCTTCTTCACCATTCAAAAGCATAAAAGTAGTGCTGCAACGATCAATCGATTAGTCGCCAACTATTTTGAGAATCAATTAACCAATTTAAGTAATTTTTCAAGGAGAAAGAAGACAAAATTCTCTGATTCTAGATTCTTAAATAAACATATTTTCTGGTTTCTTGATTCCTCTATTACAGTAAACTGAGTATCTTTGGGATGTAGACAAAACAAGACATTTGAGGACGTCATCTTGGTCTTTGGGAAACACTAATCCATCCAATCCATTAATTGAGGAAATAATCGACAGATTACTTGACAGTGAAATAAATGTTAGTTGCAGCCCTCGGTAAAAGCCGCCTGACGTGGCTCTTATTTGACTAGAACTTTTTCAGATTTTCAACCAGCTTTGTATCACGACAATGTTGGTAGTATATGCAAATGAACGAAAACGGACATTGGGCTAAAAGCCAACTCACAGTACATCACCCATCAGCAGGAGTGTTTATTGGTCCAGTGCCGCACAGTGCATTCTGGTCGTAGTAATACCAAAGTCCTTTTTCTCCTTTTTTCTGGTCATGTAGCACCAATTTCAAAAGTATTTGTGTCTTTCTAGTGCATAGAGAGCCCAGTTTTATGTAAGGGCCGTCTTTCCAGGGGTGAAGTTTTTCTTTAAGTCATCATGAATCGCCTTGTACAGCAGGCCCTGTCCTGCCTCCTGCTGTTTGCCTGCAGAGTGAACTACTCTGATGCTGTCCGTACCAGTATCCACCGAGCAGTTGCACTCCTCGTGTTTCTACATCAAAGTCCTGTCTGAAGAATTTGGCTCTGTTTTCAAACCAAGCATCCATGAGCGAGGCGAGTCTGCTGAAATGACGCACACGCATTTCTCAATGGACTGAGGATTTTTTTTATATAAAGCAAGCTAAAAATCCCTGCTACTCTCTCTGCAGGTACCAGACTCTCCTCTGCTATTGACCATATGAGCAAATGGTTGCATGTGTGTTGATCATGCTCTGTTCAATGTAGTAGCAATATGACGCAATGAGGGACAATAATGAGCTTGATAATAATAACAACACTTTTAAGACAGCAGAGACAAGAGAAAATACTACAGTAAACACCAAACAGAAGACGCTGTTCGTCTGTCACAACCATGTGTCACAACCTCATTCAAACTGTACAATTCCACACTGCATCCTCGAGCTACAGGATAGTCATTTACTTTCCGTCAATATCTGCCCAGAACCAGAGCAAGGAGACACAGAAACTACTCCTTGTCCACACTTGTAACTGAACAGAGTCACTGTCGACAACCTTACATGTTGTCTTTGTATTAATTCGAGGATGAAGAGGCTCCAACAGCAGCAGCTGCAGCTGTAAGTGCTTCATGTCAAATGAAGAACTGACTCTTGAAACTGAGAAAAAAGGAAAATGGCAAGCAAAATCATCAGTAATATGATTACTGAGTACCTTTCCAAAATACCACTGCCACAGCCCCAAGCAGGTTCTTACATAGTCACACAATATGAAAGCAAAAAGCCCGAACATGTGAGGACAGACTGATGACTTAATCTGCACATGTACACTGATTAGAGCTAGTCAGGCTATTTATCAACCCAGCTGCATTTTGTACATCTGGGACATAACTGCATTTCATTTTGTATCATTGCATTCCTGTACTACCTTTGCTTAAAACAGCAATCTTAAATTAGTTCTGCTCTCTGAAACTGACTCTTAATTGTGAGTCGATTGTACACAGAATTCCCTTACCAGTGGTTCATTGCCACTAAGTAAAATCTCAGTGTTTCTACGCTTCTTGTCTGTCCTTGTGGGTGTATTATGTTTGATTTTCAGGAAAAATGTATATTCTTTTAACCTGCACCAGATATGTCATATTATGGTTAAGAACTACTTAAAGGTCTAATGTTGTGAAGGTGATAGGGACACCTGTCGAAGGAAGCTCCAAAAGTGAAGGGGCTGGCAAGTAGCTCAGTTAGTCGTGCAGCTCAGAAGCACTATAAGATGACTTGAGTCTGCCTGGACCATTGATAGTGTTAGTTCATTTTTTGAATGTTTTAAACTAAAATTCTCACCATATCTTACAAATTGCACTTTTAAAACTAACAAGATTAAAAAGTAAGTACATAGGTTTTCCACGAAATTTGACTTACTATTACAGTCAAATGCAAAACATGGAATATGTAAAACACCCTGACCATAGCTATTTTGTTATGCTTGATTTAGTTAAATGCATATTACATAATGGTATGTTGGGTAATCGCTTTAAAAAAATACCACTAATAATAAAGCATTACAATATCTTGTCTGCTTGATAGCTAAATCATCTGGAAAAGAGATGAAAATACAATCACTGAGTGCCACATATTGTTGCACTTGTTAATGATGAGCCTTGTTGACAGTAAAGAGCCGTGGCTGAGGAGTGCAGGCTGAGGTCAGATTATGGCTGCAGGCATCAACAAGTGATGATCCCGCTAGTGCCCCGACACGGCTGAATCAAAGCTTATTCATCGAAAGCTTTACGGACAACACACAGACGAACGACACGGCGCGCTCACCTTATCTGTGCCTCTCATCCGGCTGTTCTTCTTTACTGCGGCTGACCTTTGTCTCTGGCTCCACACCACGTCCCTCTGAGACTGTTTCAGGAGTTTCTCCACCTTGCAAGTCTTCTGACAGCCCATTGTCCCCTGGTACATACAGTAAAAACAGATATCAAGTTAGGTCACGCATCAATCACATCACATCTCAGTGATATATTTCCTGTTTGTTACAAGCAGTGACCTACCATGACAGAACGGTTTGCATGCTTCCCCAAACGCTTGTCATGGTCAGCTGAGCCGGGTGATGTCATAACTCTCCAGCATGTTCAGATTATAAATATCTGTATTCAGCAGAGTTACATAATAATGGATGTTGGATTATTGTCAGTGCAAACTGACAGAAAAGACAGCCAGCTGCCACAGGAGATACATAAAACTATAAAAACCATCTGCAATTACATTTTGGGGATTTATTAAAGACCTTCATGTTAAAAAAAAACAACAACTATGTTTAAGCGACACATTTATTTATTCTTTAAGTATCTCATTTTGTTAGTTTTTGTTCATGTAACTAAAGAGATTATTGTGTCATATTCATGTGATAAACCTACAAAAAGTCACTTAAGAAAATTTGATGAATCCTATGTAGATGTTTTCTTGTTTTTTGCTGTTTTTGAACCTTTTGTTAGTTTTATTTATTCTTCGATTCCATGTGTCTGTGACGATGGTGATTAAGTCATTTGGCATATATTGTATTTTCTCATCTTATTTATACTATGTGATCTTAAATTGTTGTTGTTGATGTTTTTGTATGGGTCCTAGGAAGAAGAGCAACCACTTTGTGGCAGCTTATCCGGTTCCAGATAAAGAAGAAAGAATATAGAATACTCGTAGCTCGTTACAGACTGTTTTTTAAAAAGGTAAAAAGAGTAGCTGTGAGCTACAACTCAACTACCGACTAATTACACTCCAGGAAATCCAGGATATTCATTGAATATTTCACTACCACCCACCTCTGTTGCAAGATAAGCCATACTCCAGCAGAAATTAAACTGCAATCAAAACATCCAGAGGTCCAGTCATCAGTTGCAGTTCAGTTTTCTGGGTCATCCAGCCCAGTGTGCTCCAGAACGACTGCAGTAGAAATTCTTAGATGTTGGATTTTCCGTCCCTGTCAGCTCCAATTCCACTAACACCCAGCAGTCTATTGTAGTCTGCAATTCACTGTTATCATTTTAAGAGCAGAGACATGTCTCATACAGTGCACACGGGAACAGAAATATCTTTCTACTGCCTTCGAATGCTATGAGTCGTCTCTACACAGGCCAAGTAGTATGACGCCTCCTGCAATATGAGGTCCAGTTTTCTTCTCATTGGTCAGAAATATTTGGGGCCTGTTTAGTCATTCCAAACAGTCCTCTGTATTGTGTTATGCAAGAGACTTGGGAGAGTTTTTCGGGCCTATGAAGGTTACATCTGCACATACAGGAGAAGGATCTAATGTACTTCCTGTACTACCTTTGCTTAAAACAGCAATCTTAAATTAGTTCTGCTCTCTGAAACTGACTCTTAATTGTGAGTCGATTGTACACAGAATTCCCTTACCGGTGGTTCATTGCCACTAAGTAAAATCTCAGTGTTTCTACGCTTCTTGTCTGTCCTTGTGGGTGTATTATGTTTGGTTTTCAGGAAAAACGTATATTCTTTTAACCTGCACCAGATATGTCATATTATGGTTAAGAACTACTTAAAGGTCTAATGTTGTGAAGGTGATAGGGACACCTGTCGAAGGAATACACAGGAGAAGGATCTAATGTGGGACCCAGTCAGACTGTAACTGGGTTTGTACAGTAAGAAAGCCCAGAAACGTAACAAGTGGATGCATTATTTTGAATTCAAGCCCTGCTTACAGACTTATATAGCACGCAGGTGTTTAGAAAGGCTACTTCTCTCCTTTAGAGCCAAGATCACTATCTTCGTGTGTCACCCTTCAGTCGACGTTTTAAGGTGCCTGTTATGAGGGCCAAGACTTAGGCTGCAAGGTTTCCTTCGTCCCTGTTACGATTTTTGGTAACAGTGGATAGTATGTTGACTGACAAATCAATCTTGAATATAATGTTTGGGCTGTCTTAATTCACGGTTAAAAATTGGCTCCATAATAACAACTGTTTTAACTCACTTTCAAGGCAAAGACACCTCATGATGTGCCATCTGTCCACAGTCCAGTCGGAAATCTTTTTCTGCCAAATACTGCATCCACCTCTTAAGTTTAATCTTAGACACTTAAATGTGACTCATGTTACCAGTTCATATTCTAGGCTGTTTTGAATCAACATTGACAATTTCAAAACACCCAGCCTGTCCGCACTGCCTGAGACACTTGACTGATTTTTTTCCCCAGATGATTGACAGGGCTGATAATATTGTGATCAAACGGGGCAGGTCTGACCAAATATCGTTGCTGACACTGCAATTACACTGGAACAGGAGCCTTTCCCAAATAAAATTGCACAAAAAGCACATGTTCATTAAAAAAACTTTAAACCTGTTCTCTGAAGTGTGTTCTTTCATTTTCTGCAGGCGTTTCTTCATCAGAAGTTATACGACGTAGATATGTTGGGTTTTAGTGTGTTTCTCCATGCATCACCTATTGACTTCAATACAGCTGTCACCACAGTCTGGCCCCAAAGCAGGATTTAGTGACGCAAAGATCCTTTCCTCTTTTTTTTCTTTGAGGCTAACCAGGAAGTTAGCATCGCCCTGGTTCCCTTGACTAAAAGCCCATGGTTTTTGAATTGGTTTTTGGATTATTGCAGAAAATAATCTCTGTGGCAAACATAACTTTATGATACTTACACTTTTTGTTCAGTAAGATAATTTTCACAAATAAACACCTCTTTAATGATTCATGAGACATAAGTGCAATCACCAGATATAAAAAGCTAACTTTAGGCTATAAAAGAAATACATCTATAACGTCACCACCACTAAGCTCCTTACTACATTTTACTAAACACACTTTTCTATAAAATTGATCAATCTTTTAGTTGTGAGTTAGAGTTTGAATAGTTTGCAATTCAAGTCTGAGAAGACGGACTAGTGAGTAGACGAGGCTCCGTGTTTGGCTTGATGGCTTTAAATGTCCCCAACAACCTCTGTAGTCTCATTTAGCTACTTGTCAGCAGCCGCCTTGTTTTTTTTTTTTAAAGGTATGTTAAAACACTTTTCACAAGTGGGTACATACTGATGTATTTTATGTCACAAAACAAAATGTGAAACAGCAAAATGCTGACTTATTTGCCAGTTTTAGGACTCATTCATCTTTAATTGTAGATGAACCATGTACGATATTAAACGTAAATGTTGCCATTTGATGCATTGTACCAGATTTAGCTTAGAGCTAATGTCTCATTTATGCAGCACTATAGCTGCTCACTATTCCACTGAACTATAGGTGGATGTAATGTGGATGTAATGCATCAAAAAGGCAAACAAAGGTCTTGGCTAGACAAGAGTGGTCATCATTGTGGAAGGTTTGAATTGTTGTATGTTGCTGCACCAGTTTTTGGCATATTTGTTGACCAATTAAATATCTTTGCCTTTGGATTGCCGGACATAAGGACCTAATAGTTGCAGGATTAGGTGTGGGGAACTTTTGCCTGCGTAGTTCTCGAACAATATTCTTACACTGTATCTTACAAACTGACAGAACGGCAGATAGGGAGGCAGATGTTGACAGCAACACCATGGAGTTTAGTGAGCAGGAGAGAAACTGTAGAGGAGGGAGAGTACGAGGGAGTAAATGCATGAAGGCGAGTAGCCGCAAGAGAAAGAAAAAGGACTCAGCCAGCTCAGGTGCAATGAGGACTGAGGGGAAAGAGGGTGCGGAGGACCTTAAGGCAGGATTGTTTAATGTAATGGTAAGATTCAAGCTGAAGCTGACAAAATTAATTAGAGGACAAGTTGGAGAAGTGAAATATTTGAGTTTTGGTAGATGGAAACTTGCTAGGGTGTAATATTGATGTGCAGATGGAGAAGGTAAAGAAAATGATTTAAGGAGGAAACATCAAAGTAACCAAAGAATGGGGGAGCAGAGGTTCGGTAGCTGTAAGGAGGTAATTATTGGAATATCTCTGAGTTATTATGAGGAAACGAGTGGAGAACCTGAGGGGGCCAAATAGTTTAGTTGAAAGAGTTTGAGATTGTGTTGTGAAAGAGAGACTAAATAGGCTTACCAAACACACGAGTTGTTTTAAATGCCAGGAATTTGGGTATGCATTTGTCATCTTAAACAAATATAAAATAAGGGATTTTAATTTTGCACAAATCCTACAGGGTGCCTTGAATTGTTTTTCAGAGGAGACTTGCATTTTACATTTTTTATCTAGACCATATCCCACCCATTTAATGAGCCCTTCACAAGATGGTTAGAAAAAAAGGCATAAATCATAATTGTAAATACTTACATTAAAGTACATAGCTCCAATAATTTCTCTGAGGAGGAAAGAAGAGGTGGAGAGAAAATCAAATCTGCAAACATGGAGGCAGTGAGGAGATAGAATAGCATGGAGGATTAACAAAATGTACCATTTAGCATGGGAGAATTAAAGAAAGCGCTGGCAATATGTTATATAATGTTGAAGTACGGAGGAACTGAGGAAGTTATTATTATTAAATAAGGTTTTGGAGGAAGGAAGAATCCCAGTGAGCTGGAAGGAAGTGATCATTACTCCGATAAGGAAACCTGGGAAAGATGCTCGTAAGCCGGCAAACCATAAACCTATTGCCCTGGCATCTCATGTCTGTAAATTGATGGAACGGATGCTTAATGAGAGGCTAATGTATTTCTTGGAGAAGAGACTTAAGGTGGCTATGTACCAAAGTGGATTGGAGAGGGAGAGATGCACTATGGATCCAGTGTTGTGTCTGGAGGGTGAGATAAGAAAAGCTCAAGTAAATAAAGACACAGTGGCAGCTGTGTTTTTTTTTCTGTTGATAAAGCATATGACATGTTGTGGAGAGATGGCTGTTGATCAAATTACCCTTAACGGGAGTCGGCTGGAAAGTTTTCAATTGGGTTATTAGAGGATGAACTATTCAGGTTAAAATAGGATCAGAAATATCACAAACTTGGAAAGTGGAACACTTCAGGGGGTGTTGTAAGTCCTATTCTATTTTCTGTTATGATAAATGATATATGTGTTGATATGCTGGTGAATATGGAAAGATCACAATAATACAATACAGAATTGATCAAGTTGAAACGTGAGGGGCAAAAGGGGGGATTTCAATTTTTAGTGGAAAAAAGATTCACAAGAAAGAAACTCAGGTATGGTTACATTCTGAAAGTGTATGGAAATAACTCCACCAGTGTGTGCACACCAAGTTAAGCCAGGAGAAAGGCCATTGTGCTTTCATGAGAAACAACTAAATGGACACGGAGGTAGTAATCCAACAGAATGGGTCTGGAAGACATGCTAGTAGAAGGAAACAAGACACAAGTTTTAGTTGGACAGGGGATTGTATGGCACAATATATCAGTAGTGCATGATATAGAATTTTGACCAACTATGATATCAGACCAGTCTGAGTATTAAAACATTCATGAGTAGATCTGGAACTGTTTCAGATTAAGCACAGTTTTTTTTAGCAAACACTGATTTGATTACCAGCCGTGACAGTCTTGGCTGGTAATGTTTTCACCTTGTGAGTCTGTGATTGTGTGTGTCATCGTGGCAAAAAGTGTTTCTGGAGACACCTATTGTAGCAGTTTTGAGAACTTTGTCACGCGTTTATTTGTCTGTCTGTTTGTAGCCAGATTTTCTGTCAACATGATAGCTTCACCTCTGTGAACAAAATCACGGTTGTGCAGGTTTGACCACCAATCCACACCCAACCCCAAACTTATGTCCTTCCATCTCTAAGAATTTATAGTGGATTGCAATAGAAACACTGAGGACAATGAGGATAATGGGAATTCCCATTATCAGGATAATCCTCACAGGAATAACTGTAAAAAGATATGTAGCTCATTAACATGCCGTCCTATGTTGATTTTCTGATTTATCTTGAAATGAAGTTCTAGTGAAAGTTCAGACAGGAAGACTACTCTTTGGCATGCTCAGTTTATTTCTCACACCACCCTTTCGTTCACTCCTCAATCATTTGATATCAGCTGCTCTCATCAGCCGGCACATCCATCCAATAACACAGCGGTACACCTTCACCGTCAGCCTATCATGTTGCTGCCGTCTTTTTAAATACCTTGTTTCCTGCCTCCTGTTCGCTCATGCTGCTGTTTTGCGCGCGTCCACCCAACACTTTTTACTGTCATTTCAGCTCAAGTCGTCGTGAATATCAAACATTCTCCTACCTTTTCCCCCCAACTTCTCGTCAAGCTGCTTTCCGATCATCCAGCCTGAAGGAGAAACGTCCCTTCTGCACCCGTTCCGGCCCACAGACGGCTTCATCGGCTTCCAGGTCACCCGCAGTGTTCAACAACCTGATCGTCTCCTCGCTCATTTCATCCAATCTATCCACACACGTCTTCAGTCGTATGACAATAGTTCAACAACGTGCCTCGCCGCTGCCATGTGCGTGCGGCCGCGCAACACCGCCTGATGTCTGCGCCGTTCAGCGTTCTCCGGCCTCCGCGCTCAGCCTGGCACAGGTGTGCATCGTGCACTAGCGAGGGAAAACTGGTGTCACACTCCATCCCAGGAAAATTCTGATGTAAATCTCACTCATCACTAAATGTTTGCATCGATCTGCTCTGTCTTAATAACTTGGGTTCCGCCTTTGCTGTCTCAACCCTCGCATGCATTCTGGTGTCTTCATGTGTCCGGGGCACTTGGCAGAACTGAATCATTGTTTCGTTGTCCACCTGTCTGAAACTTTTACCACAAAGGCTGTAATATCTTTTTAAACCTCATCTCAAGGGATGAGGAAATTGCCGTAAATTCTATAATAGCTGCTGAATGTGACTTGCCTCAACTGTAAGGGTTTCAGCAAGGGCGTAGGTTTGGTCTCAGCTTTGGTAGTGACATTACCAGGGGTGGACTGGGACAAAAATTCAGCTCTGGCATTTTCTGTCCAGACCAGCCCACTATATTATCAGCGGACACCACGAAGAAGTCCACAAATCTCGTGGCGTCCTTTCTCACACATACTACAAAGGAGAGTCATATTCCTTGATAGCAGTTAACAAATAAAGCACGTAGCTATGAACTCAAGGACTAAAACTGACAGCTATAGCAATCAACCAATCAATCTTTGTTCATTATAGTGTCAAATCACAACAGAAGTTATGTTATGACCAGGGGTGGGACGAGACTAACGGGAAGAACCCAAAACCAGAGACGGGGTGGAGTTTTTCTCACATCATTACTTACATTTGCACAACAGTTGGTGCATTTCTCAAAACAATTAGTACAAACTGCAAAACCTTGTTGATAACCTGCAAAAGCATGTCACATGCTCAAAATAGAGGTCATTCCTCAAAACCAAGTATTCCTATCAATGAAAGTGTGTGTGTCATAAAAAAAAGTCCTGACACCATCATTTATGAACAAGGTAGTCAAATGGCTTTGTCGTGTTTTCATTAGGACACTTTACTAGTGTTTCCCAATGCAAAAAAGCCAGATCTTTGTGACCTGAAAATGCTCAAGACTATACACTAACACTATACACAGCCATTTGAAAACTACAGTAAAAGTAACACATTTACACACAAATTATACCTATTAGATAGTTATCACCTCAGTAAACAATAAATGAATTGAAAGATTACAATAAATTCAATGGTAAATATTGCAAATTAAATTTATTATTTGCTATAGGTTTACTTGTGTTTTGTATCTCTGTTTACAGCTCATCAGGCCACGTGAATGTTTACTGTTGCTATGGCAACAAGAGACCGCTGACGTTAGCATCTGTTAGCTAGCTTAGCTAAATCATCTGAACAATAATAACCCATAATATCACAATTCGGCGTATTTGAACAAAATCAACCACAACTACCAACAGTCACAGCCCTTTAACTCTGGGCTGATGTGCTGCCACATGTTAGATTGTCAAAGTTAGAAAATAACGACTTCAGTCCCTGAGGAGCTACGTTAGCATTAGCGGCAGCTACGTTAGCATTAGCGGCAGCTGCGTTCATCAGTATGCAGTTAGTGAGGTCGCATCACATTGAATGTAAAAACGTTTTTTTACTTTGTTTTGGACGTGTCTCAAACATTTAGCCGAGCCAGCCCCAGGCTGACGTTACTGACCCTGTCTGCCTCCACTCGCTCATCATCGTCAGGTCCTCCTCCCTCGTCTCCCGGCGCAGCAGCACCTGTGGCTGCTGGCGGGTCGGTGTCACTGGTCCCGGCACCAAAAAGCTCCGTCAACTTCGCACATTTAGCAGCCTCCACCTCCAGAGACTTTTAATCGCTGTTTCTCAGCTGTTTCTTCCTCTTATCCATTTCAAGTAGCGGACACAGTTTGGAAGATGCTCACTACTACCACTCACTAACGTTACTACTGGCTCAGCAGCAGACAAATATTGGTAGTGACTATTTTGCAATCCTCGAACATTGGTTGTGACATGTCACGACCATCTATATAGAAACCTACGCCCATGGGTTTCAGGCATTTACTTAAAGGCATACCCAGACAGGCTGTAGGCCTATTTCTACATTCAATAAATGTGTTTGCATGTGTAGCATCAAACCTACTTTTCAATCTTATTCTGTTTGTTTGCTAAATGCTCATACTAGTATAGGCCTACAAAATCTACAGCTATGTATTAGGTATACAAACTGAAATGAAAAGTCTATAGAATTAAGGTGAGTAAGACCCCCAACATGTCCATTAGCATATAGGTACCAATTGATTGCAAATTTATAGATCAAGCGATGGAATCACTAATACCATATTGGATGCTTGTCTGCAACAGGAGTTATCCACCCCTCTGGCTTTTATTTAACATCAGATTTGAGTTGTCGGTAGGCCTTCCATGGAAGGGCTTTTCCCAGCTACCTGCATGCCCTCCTCTGATTGGAAGGCATAACACAAAAACAAATAAAAGCTTACTTATGCTGTGATATTTACTGAACTGTACGGGCTGTTTAAGGATTGTAATGTGATTTCTTTCTTCTGCAAACCATGTCAGTCACACATCAGCAAATTTTGTATGCCTTAATCATTTGTGGATTGGCTCTCACGTAGTCATTGCATTGTCGTCACTTATTGCTACATTGTCACTTCTGTTAATGCTACCTTGCTGTCACGTCTATCACTTGCTAAAATCATCACATCTGCTAACGGCTACATCTTCATTGCTTCTCATGTCATCAGTTTACAAGTTTGTCATTCACAAGCTATATAGGTTCTCCAATTTAGCATTAAATCATTGACAATGGCATCAGTAATGTTTTTCAGTAAATACTGTAATTCAAGTGCTTCACCATTGCATTCCACTAATTGCTACATTATTGAGGCATTCGGCGAACTGCTGTCCCCATTCTCATCCAGGTCACTGTTCATCTCTGCTGGCTAAATTAAAGCACTGCTGATTCAGCAACCCTGTCATAGTCAATCAAATGAGTGGTTAGAGGTGGTAGGTAATGGTGATTAATTTGCTAAATCTAAGTTTTATATTTTTGCAGTTTATGTCCTTTAGCCATTGCTGGCTAAACTTTTCAGGTCACTGCTGTCCTTTTTTGGGCTAAATCCATTCAGTGGAGAATTTAAGGTGTCCATGTCTCATTAATCTATGCAATGCTATAGGTACCAGGTAACATTGATTCTTCATGTATGGAATTCCTGTCCCCATTCTCATCCAGGTCACTGCTGACCTCTTCTGGCTAAATCCATATGAAGCCGGGATAAATCACACACACAACTTCACATACACTTTCTGTGCGTTTCTTTAATTCAATATTATCAAATATATGCAACCACATACATCACTCATAGTATTTTCAATTTGGTTGGCGGTCCTTAAATTTGTTTGCCATTGCTGACTAAAGTCTATACATCAAAAGCAGGCCATTATAGTTCTCTAGCCATTGCTGGCTAAAGTTATTCACTGCAAGCAGAGCATTCGGTGTTTAGTCACTGCAGGGTAAGTTATTCAGCACCTCTACACGCATGTAGAAAATGTCAGAGGTATGTAATGGAGTCTTTATCTTGTCCTAATGTATGTAATTCCTGTCCCCCAGCCATTGTGGCCATGGTTAAAGGAAAATTAGAAAGACTATAAAGGAAATTAATAAAAGGTAAATATAGTCTGGTGAAATAGAAGGTATTAATATATTAATGTATTATTCCAGTGAATAATTTCCAGTGAGAAACATGCTGCTTTCACTTAGAAACTATTTATACAGAAGAGTAGAGAGGACTAATGGAGAAATACACCACATGATGTAACGACAATCACCTGAAGTTCAATATCAGCAAAATGTTTTGTCCCAAATTTGAAGAAATTCCTCCAGGCAATCCTGAAATAACGCGTACACAAGAATGGGATGGATGGATGGATCAGTGACCTTGACTTCTGACCTTTGATTACCAAATTCCAATCGGCTCTTCCTTGAGTCCAAGTGGACATTGCCAAATTTGAAGAAATTCCTTCAATGCATTCCTGAGAAAGTGTGTTTACGAGAATGAGAAGGATGAGAGATCATAATTACCTTGACATTTGACCACCAAATTCTAATCAGTTCATCCTTTAGTCCAAGTGGATGTTTGTGCCTTATTGAAGACATTCTCTCAATGCAGGCGGACAACCCCAAAACATTACGCCACCAGCCACAGCTGTCATCGGCGCGAAGGCATAAATATAAATTGCCAGACAATCTCAAAGAAGAAAAGTAAGGGATGAAGAAGACAAGAATGTGAGCAATGCAAGATTACAAATGTTTACAAAATGTAGTTAAATTCAAACAAACTGGTGGGTCACACAGACTACAGTATGGATCATAATGTTCACTAATCAATGACATAATAGTATTGTTCAAAACAAAAATACACTCATTAGAAGAAACAATTCTCTTTATATAATTCAGTATATAATATTTCAAACTATGATTTCTACACATTTGTTCTCATTTACCAAACCTTTTAGCATCTACAACTGCAACAGAAATTAGTCTCGCAAATAAACTGCAGCATCCAAGTTCAATCACAGTTCATAATATCAGTTGACTTGACATCTGGGGTGTCTTGCTCAGTGACCTGAAAACACCCCCATGTACAGATTTTAAGGACATTCTCATGCATTTCAGTCTAAGTGCACCTCTGAAGTTTCCTTTGATCTAATTCAAAGAGAGAAAAGAACTCGGCCTCGGGGACTTTCTTCCACTTTCTTCACTAATCTTGTTTGGTTGATTACACGGAAGTCAAGTGCTTTGTGCAAAGTGCTCATTAGTCCTCAAGTAAACAGCACCCTCTGCTTCCTTCTGTTTTCCTATAAACAAACCGAACCTCCAAATGTTTGTGTTCAAAAATAACCTTGATTCAGTCTGACAAATTCTGAGGTGTTTTCAATTTAATATACCAACAGTGATCCTGTATTAATCACCAATAAATTCAATGTCACCACCTCCAATATGAAAGGACACAAACAACACAGTCTGCAAAGACTTTTTACACTATTTTTTAATTACATGACTTAATTGTTCTGTTTCGATATAAAATACAAGATATAACTTAAGATACAACAATGAATCAAACGAATAAAAATTAAAACATGTTCTCAAAATAACCAAGACTTCTTTCACAACTAATATTTCTCTCATCACACACCACGATTCCAATAAATACAATTCCATGAGTAACAGTTTCATATTCAATGTCAGGAAGGCACTTTTGTAAGCTTGCTGATGTTGAGTTATTGACAAAATAAGGGATTCCATTCAGCTGATCTAAAAATATTTCTTCTGCTTGAGACAGTTAACGAGGAATGCTTCCAGTGAATTTCATTTTCTTCACATTTTTCCATCTGTAAGGGACTCCTGGGCTTTAGCAGTTTCACATTCAATTCACATGAATTACAGTAAATATACAAAAGAACAAGAAGATACAGAGCATACACTTAACATGCAAACACAAATTATACAACTTTATAAAGGGCATTAAAATTGTCACAATATATTTTAAATATTAAATCAACAGTTCAACATTTTGAGAAAAAAAACACTTATTAACCTTCCTGGAAAGAGTTTGATGAGGTTGATTCATCTGACACATAATTCTCCAGCATTAAGTATCCAGTATTACTTTTGGACACAGCCAGGCTAGCAGTTGCCCTTCGTTTCCAGTCGTAACGCTAAGTTAAGCTATCCGGCTGCTGATGATAGCTTCACATTTACGTACAGAATTAAGAGATGTATGTATCTTCTCATGTAACTCTCAGCAAGAAGGTGAATAAGATTATTTCCTAAAATGTCAAACTATTTCTTAAGACTTACTAGACCAAGAAAAATGATACCCAACCTGAAAAAATGGCAGCAAAACAGAACGTGCACAACTGTATAAAACTGATGTGCTGTCAGTGTTCTTTATATCCAGAACAGTGTATCATGAGGTCGGATGTTACTGGTGCAAAGTGGATCACACAGGTTATACTTCACTGTGGTCCTCTCTGTAATGCTGTTGGATAGTGAATGACTTGTTATCTTATTTTGAAGTTGATCTGAGTGTCATCACTCTGGGAGCTGACTGCAGCTGTGAGGTTGTGAACCCTGAAACCCATCATTCAAAGACTCCAACTATGATGATGAGCAGGAGGAGGAGAACTGCGGCCCCACACATGGCGAGGCAGAGAAGTTTCTGTCGATATGACAAGAACAGAGGGGTCAGAACTGTTGACTGTGAAGAAATGCATTACAAGACACTACAGGTGAATGGGGTAAATATTTTAACTAATGCATATCACTATGAAACTTTCCCAGTTGATTACATATATTAAGAGAATTATTTTTTTGTATTACAGAAAACAGAAAATAATTCTGAACATTGGATAAAGCCAGCTCAAAATTTGGGGCTATTTTTAGTTTTAGTTTTTCTTTTTTTCAAAGGGAATTTTGGATATTTCTTTTATCATTCCATAAAGAAGCCGACAATGTCAACAGCCATAAAAAAATAAAAAAATCTCTGTGTTTTTAGGAATAAAATGGTCTATAAATCAGGTTGTGGGTGATATATGAACCTTCAGAATACAGATAGGAATAAAAGTGAAGTCTAAGTTTCTCTGAAAGTGTGAGAAAAAACTCAATAAAATGGAAAACAATGACCACTTCAAAAATAAGTATGAAAAAAAATGATAAGAACAAGATGTTTCTTTTTTGTATACGTAAAAAAAAACCTGCCAATGGAACAAGTAAAAAAAAAAAAAAGGTCTAAAAACAAGTCCCTTTATCTCAAATGAAATGAAATGCTACTATCAAGGGGACTGTGTCTTTGATTAAGTGTAATGAGATTTTTTGACTAGAAATTACACAAATATACTTGGTAGGATTATTAGTGTTTGCAGCATTTGAGAAAACGGCCTTTATAGTTATGTACTTTAAAAATGTGATAAATTGTTTAAATCGACAGGTGCGTAGAAGACCAATGGTCCAAAAAAATGAGAACAAAAAAACTCCACCAATTGGCCTCTTGACTTGCAATCAGGGAAATTAAATAATAACATTTTGTGACACAGACCTTCATCAAATTCAATCAATCAAAGCAAGTATCTGCTGCCGTACCAGCAGACTATGGATCGGCTTCATTCAACAGGCTGTGAGACTTCTCAATTCATCATCAATACACCATTTTCCAAAATAGATGTAGGACTCAAAGGACTCACACACTTGTGATTTTGAAAAAATCACCATAAATGTACCTTTTCTCTTTTACCTTTACATTTCCCTGATTGCAGGTGAGAAGGTTAGATTGTGAAAGTGTTTTTGTCCTGATACATTTTTAAATAAAAATGGTGAAAAGGATAAAACATTTAACTAATAGATCACCATGAAACTTTCCTAGTTGATTACTTACATCAGACAATTAGTTTTTTTAAAACCATTAAAAGTTTTCTGAAATGTTTTATGTTTAAAATGCAAATGAGACATAAGCACCTAAATGTGTATTTTGGAAGTTTCCTTGGTCCAGAGGAAGATGTGTGAAGGACGCAATATAGCCCAAAATCTCAAAATGTACTACCGCATGAAAAATGTGTGACATTTTTGTGTGCTGTGCCAAGCCTTTAACCATTCAGCAGTTAAATGAACAAATGAACAAATGAACAAATGAATTGGTTTTAGGAATGGAAGTTGTGGATGAAGTGTTACCTCACAGTGGTTCTCATACAGGTGGTTTGGTTAGTCCAACAGACAGGCCAACAATAAGTGCAATGACAGCAAGCAGGATCAACAGAGCAAAGGCAAGGATTATGTATTTCTGCCGAGTGAAGAACAGGTTGTTATGGCACTTTTAAGTGGTCACGCGACTGAAGTTTGAGATCTTGTATAAATGCAAATGTTTTTATTGGTGATGCATAATTAGAAAGACACATACCCTCCGGGATTTCTTCTGGTATCTCACTGCTTTTTTGGTCTCTTCCTTCGCACTACAAATATATTCGGCTGCGTTGGAGACATTCTTCTCAATGTTGTTAACCATTTCTCCCTGTAAATGACAGAATCAGAATGCTCTAAATTAGATTTACTCCATCTAATATTTGATTTTGTCTTGGTAGTATAATAATAAAGAAGACAGTGGCTACATGCTGGTACACTTGTATCACAAAGTAGACATTACTATGAAACTTTCCAGTTAGATCCTGCTGTTACCTGAGTTTCTACCAGCATTGCCATGTCCATGAACATTGCATGGAGCTCTCTGATGCTTGACTCCAGACGCATGATGTCCTGGTGTCTTGACTCAATCTCATTCAGGGCCTGCCGTGTGATCTGGGAGTCAGAAATGATCTGAGGGAAAAAGATGAAGAGACAGCAAACGAAGAGAAAGAAATGTTCTCAGCTGTGTGGCAAGACACTACCACACCCCAAATAGTGCTCCTCATCCACCACTAGATGGCAGTAACGGCTTTAAACCCTGTAATAATAATATACTGCACAGTAAAGCAGGAGATAACTTACATCAGAGGTGAAGATTGATGGATTTCCACTTTCTAACATGTCCTCTAGTTCTTCGTTGGTGGTCACTCTTCCAGCTAAAATAATAAACAGCATCCAGTAATTATCCAGCAAAGAACCAAACCTACCTCTATTTGATTTATCACTTTATGACTAAACACACTAGTGACCATGAAAACACGGGTCCTGGTTTGCTGATATGCTTGTTCATTTTATCCTCAGCCAGCTCCTGGTTCTTAAAGTATTATACTAACATAAATGTTGTGTTAATGATGGGAATGCAGCATATGGATGAAAGTTGCTAAGAAGCTGGGAGAAAAGAGTAAATGTATCATATAATGTTTGTATACAGTATAACTGATAAAGGAGACCGCTTTCGAGTCAAAAAGATAAGAAAGAAGCTGAAAACAGCAACATGAATGCTATGCCGGTGGAACGCAGATCACACCATGAGCAGTTTAAGACACTTCAATCACAGAGCAACTCTCTTAAATCACAGATTATATTATTATTTCTATTAATGAGGGGCACACGTTTTTTTAAAAAAACTTGTAGAATGCAAAGTGGAGCGCCTAAACGACTCATCACTGAAAACCTAGTTGGACATTAAATTAAGGCAAATCCAAGATAACCTCGATTTGGATATTGGACAGCTTTCTGCAAGACTGGATAGGATGGAGGCAAAAGTGGAGGAAGCAAAACGCCCGTCCTTCAAATTCCACTCGCACGTGTCAATCATCATCGTGGGCCTTTCCTCTGTTGAAGGGGAAATCTCTTTGGAGAGTTAATTTTTTTTTTTTCTAAAGTTAGGAACAAACTGTTTGAGGTTTACGAGGTTAAAGTAACAGACAATTTAGTGGATGGGATATTAGCACTTCAATTTAAGAACAGGTCTTCAGGGTATTGTTGTATTACTGTTATTTTCTCCTGCTATTTACCTCCAGAGGGACCCATGAGAGCTAGCTCTCATTCCTTTTTTGGACATTTAACAGCTGAGATGACTAGCCTGTCTGAAGTGGACGCTGTTTATGTGTGAGGGGACTTTAATAGTCATATTGGCAATCTTGATGACTGTATAAGTGATGTGGATAACATTCCTACCAGAAATAATTTAGATAGCACTGTTAACAATTATGGCAAATTATTTTGAGTTTTTGAGAGATACAAAATGCTCAACGATAGAATACCTTTGGGTAAAGATAATTTCACTTCAAAATTAGTTAATTGAAAGAGTAGATGATGAGGGTTTTTCCTTATTGTGTAGTAGATGTAAACTACAGGACCACTCTTTACTGATGGTAAAGATGCAAGTAGGACCCTGTTTTGTTAAGGCAGATTCACTTTTATGGTTTACTATGAAAAAGAGAATTACACAGGTGACTCCCTGATTCATTTTTGTCCTCTAACCAAAGTAATACTATTATGCTGGACTTTATTGAGCAACTGGGGCATGTTAAGAATAGCCAAATTGACTTGGATATATGGTATGACAGTTTGTGTAGCTGTATCTATACAGCATTAAACAAATGTGTTAAGCAGAAATTAATCAGCATAAAGTTTTAAGAAAATCATACAAACCCTAGTTTGATCAGCAGGGAAAACATTCTAAGTAGTCAGAACAAAAATCTGAGGGAAGGGTTGAAAATAGTATTTAGGAAAATGCAAGCCGAATTTGATAAGAGGTTACGCACTGTGAAAAGCTACTTCAATAGAGGCCTTTCACTGCATGCAATGCAATTATCTACAAACTCACAATCTCCATCAGTTCTGGAATGAATGTTCTCACTGAGCCACTACCATCTCCACCGTGAGCCTCTCCTCTCCACCAACCATCCACAGCCACCTCTACTCTGCTCTACAGTTGTTCAATAAATTCCTTTAAACCCATTCTGGTTGTCCGCTTTAGGGTCCTGCTACAAACACCCACTAATCGTAACAAGAGTTTAGACACCACTCCGACTCATGCACCTTTGTTCTAACCCTGGACCTCTGACTCAGTATCTGGCATTAAAATATGCACTAAGCTCCCTTGATCCATTAATGATGAGTAGACTAGTCATGCCTATTGATTTGATTATGGTTTAAACAGCCATCTATAACTAAAATATTGATTGTGACAAACCCTCTTGTAATTGGGGATGTGTTCATCCTTGAAGCATCTTGCTTTAAAAACAATACAAACTCTGTCATATAATGGACAAAACTCCCAGAGCAGTGAGTGTTGCACTGATGTCAAGAATGAAAACAACAAATGTCTATGCTTCGCCCTGGTACAATATATACTGTTTTGTGTTTAATCCCAGGATAATACATTTGTCTGGTAGTGTTGGTGAGGAGAAGAAGCCTCATTGTTGCTCTATCGATTGAGCTGACAGAAAAATAACATCGCTGTTATCCACCATGGGGACGCTGCTGCTGCAAAAACACAATGCTGACTTTTCCCCAAGTAGAGAGATGAATTGTTGGGTAAAACAACAAATTAAGGCTTCAAATCCAAATATGAAAAACTGGAAATGTGTTTTACAGAAGCCGAGAATAGCTGTGCTTGCAGTTATTTTCTTGAATGCCATTGTCTTGAGATAACAAAGCTCGTTTTCTGGTGATACTGGGTTAACTTATCTCGCTCTCTTGAGAAATAAAAGGCCTAAATCTTGAGATAACAAGATAATTCATCATGAGAAAACAACTTCACAAGATTGATGAGAATGGACAATGACATTATCTTGAGATAGTGAGGTTATTATTTTGTTATTTCATGATAACAAAGCAAACTTTTCTCATGATAACTGTAATTTATCTTGCTATCTCCAGAAAACAGAAGGCCAATTTCTCAAGATGACGTGATAATTTATTTACGAGAAAACTGTCACGATGTGCCCTGGCAGCTTGTTTTGTTGTTATTTTTTCCTGTTTTCTCCCTACCTGTTTCCCACCCTCCTTTTCCCTACCCTTCGCCTTCCAGTGTGTGTATGTGTGTGTGTGTGTGTGTGTGTGTGTGTGTGTGTGTGTGCCTGCTAACTCTTCGTTATTTCCTCCGTTGTTTAAATAAATCTTTTATTTTTGCACAGCTCCTCGAGTCTCTGCTTACGGGTCCGACCAAAAACCAAAACCTCAGAACAACCTGGCCAATACACCAGCTCAAAATTAATGGACATTATATGGGACAATTTGTTGTCTTGTGTGGATAACATGGACATTGTGGAGAAGCTTAAGGCCATTTCCATTTTTAAGATGAAGGTGATCTTTAAGCCCTGGTTGAGAGAAGCTCCAGGCATAGCAGAGCTCTTGTCCAAAGTAGCTATGCTACAAGAGACTTCATCGGAAGGACCCAGCCCCAGGTTACCAGCTACCAGCCCAAGCCATCAGCTCCAGTGTTTGCTAGCCACCAGCTAGATAGCCTCCCATCAGCTCCAGGGCCAGCTAGCCCCCAGCCAAAGATTTTATCTGAGCTGACGGGCACCCAAGACTCTCGACACCTCCGACAGGCCCCAAGTGTCTCCTTTCCAGGAGACCCACCTAGCCTACAAGATGCCTTACGCGAGAAAGCGAGGCTTCCAACCACTTCCAGACTCCCTGACATCCAGCTCGGCGACCTCTAGTAGGTGTAATTATTACAGCAGCAAAGGAGGAAGTCAGGTGAAGTAGAATAAAGGCCAACAAAGTAAAGCACAGGACTTTCACACAGGAGACTGCTGTAACCAAAAGTCAACAATGATTTATTTTAACTTACTAATGTAGCAAATTGAAGTCACATACATAACTGAAATTACATACGTAACGTACCGTTTTAAACCCAAGCAACAATTGTGCTGGTTCAACGTAAGTACAGACGAGCGTAGCGTTCATCAGTGGAGTGCTAATTTTGATAATTAGATGTTTAATTGTAGTCACTTCCTGCTGTGGTTGTCAGTTTATTCATGGATAAGGGTCGAGATTAAGATTAGAAGTGCCTAAGGAACAAAGGAGCCCTCACAGAGAAACAGCTGCTGAAACTCTATAAACAGAAAGCTTTCTCTTCCCGAAGCCGTGCCTCCTGGTGTACAACACCCTCCCTGGGGAGACAGGTCTCTATGCGGGTGCTTACTGTATGTCACACTCCTTTTGCTATTCCTCAGAGAGACAGAGCCAAACACAGAAAAACACACCTCCGTTACAACTCCTAAATACACATCAACAAAATGAGTTTCACTTCTGAATTATATAAACGGATGGTTTAAGTCCACCTCAGCACACACAGAGGTTCATGTGGCCATGTCAAAGACAGGTGAACTACTGTTACACAGGCCCGTTTCCCCGGGCAACACAAACACAGCTAGCCGTCTCCAGTATCAGGCTCTTCCATCTGCAGCGTGGAGAACTGGAGCCTCTCATTAATGCTGGCCGCAGGGACTGTGTGAGACAGTCCTATTTTTTCTCTTTCGCAATTGTCTCATGTTATTCATATGTGCATAATACAATGCACCTGATACACATTTCTCCTACATCTGTTTGTCACTGTAATTCTGAGCAGAGATGGCAGAACATGGAGGATTGAAAGTGCACATATCAAAATAATTAAATAAATGGCTAAATAAATAATTTATATGGTATTAAATGTGCAAATAATGATATTAAAGATAAATGTAGGGATTAATTGATTTACATAATGTGACATATAATGATGATTTCTTTTTATTTTGCTTCTGTATTTATTTATCTTTTTATTAATCCCCCTATTTATTCACTTTTACACCTCTGCCAAATTTATGCTAACACCCGAGTCCCTTTTTTTGGTTGGTTTGTCAGCAGGCATAGCTGAAACTAGACTGGAGGATGGCTCTCTAGACCCCATTAACTTTTGGTACGGATAACATTGGGAGATTGAGTGTTTTTTTGACGTTTTTTTTTTATTTCTCAGGGATTGATTAAAGGTGACTGTTGGGCCTTGGCGAAGGTGTTCACTGTACGAGTGCCATTCTAGTTTCCCATTTTATTTCATTTATTCATTTTTGAATTTGTTTAAATTACTAAATGCATGAAATTAGCAATGCCTACATTTTTTAATTATTATTTATTAAATATTATCATTAATTCATTATGCTAAATCTTACAATGACTAAATGTCGATTCTGCTGTTTTTTATTAATTCTAGTTTGTCAATACACTCGAAAAACATGTACATTTTCCATCAAATTCTATTACATAAGTTGAATGTAAAGGGTCACATTTACTGCTAAGTTTTTCTATCATGTGTATTAATTAAATAACTAGATGCATTGTTCAGTTGTGATCTTTGGTATATGCAAAAAAAGAACTATGACACCTTGAAGAAACATGAAAAACTCCAACTACCATGCTGCTGCTGTCTGTTTATCAACAGTTCTGTTTGTTTCCATAGAAGCAGAAAGGAAACCGGTGTGGTCTGTTTCCTGGATCCTGTCTGAACACAGCTTCAGGCTTTTATTTGTCACTCTTTTATCTCTACATCTTTGAATGTGCAACTTAATCCAAGCCATTGATTTGTTTACAAAAATGATTATTTCATGCTTGTAGCAGCAGTTTACATCCATGATAATTGTTTTGAAGCTTTACAAACAGAAAAAAGATTTGTTTCCTGGCCTCATGAGGGTCCAGGAGGTCCATTATGTGTCACTTACTTATCTCCAGCTGTCTCTGGATCCTTCCTTTGCTTCTTTCCCGAAAGGACACTTGTGTCTCGTTGTACTGTGTCATGACCTCCACAAACTTCCTGGACAGCACTGTATGCTGAGGACAAGTGGGAATACAAAGACAGAGGGTGAGTGTGGGCACTTCAGACGGCAGACTTTTAGGATAATCCACAAAGCAGTTCTGCACAACATGCTTACATTAAAAATAGATAATAATTTGTATCTCTATATGAAGTTCAACATTATACTCAAACAAAAGAAATGCAATTCTAATCAGCAAACACATCTTGTAAAATAGAGAATGTGGTTAGTAAAGTGGGAATTAAAGGAACAGTTCACCCAAAAGTGAAAATGCAGTCGTTATCTCCTCACCGACATGCTGATGGAAAGTCCGCAAAACATTTCTGGAGCTTAACAGCAAAACAGCATTGCAACTTCCTCCTAAACAACTGAAGTAGCCAGGAGCCCTGAGATCCCAAACTCATAAGTAAAGACAATATTTACATCTTTAACGTGCGGTCGAGTTAGTGCTTCCACTTCAGACTGGGTGCATGCTAACGGTTTTAGCTTGGCAGCTGCAGTCAAGAGTTTGGCATAAAAAAGGGTGTAAATAATGTCTTTTCAAATCAATTTGGGATCCTGGGACTTGGGAGCCATTTTATGTTCTTTTTTATTTATTTATGTTGTTTTTTTACATTTTCAAACAAGTCCCCATCTACTTCTGTTATTTAGGAGAATGCTGCAACGCTGCTTTGCTGTAAAGCTCCTCAAATGTTTTGTGGAGTACGAAACTTTCCACTGGCATGGGGGTGAGTAGATAATGACAGAATTTTTAGTTTAGCTATAATGTTCCTGGAGAAATCCATCGTCAAAAACATTATCCCAGCTTCTCTTCTGATGTTTGAGCACATCTGACAGATATGTGATGACAATCATGAGTTCACAGTTTGTTTTCTGACCTGTGTTTTCTGGATCCTGAAGTCAACAGAGGCTCTGTTAGCTATGTCATCTTTTGGCATGCTTTGCTCCATGGCTTCAGATGGAAAGAGTCACAATACAACATTACACAACAGCAGCCAACATCAGCTATTGTATGGTGTAGTCAATAAATATATAAGTGTGACAATCACTGACAATCACACTGGTTCAACGCACATTTTAGTTTAGTTCGCACCACATTGGCGTTTCCTTTGATATCGTTGGTCAGAGCATCCAGTTGATCCTTGGTTCCTTCACACAAATAGGAAAGACGTCAGACTTGAGGAAAAATAATGTCATCCAGCTAATCACTGTGACTCTCTCCTGTAAATATTGGAGTTACTCTGATTTCACCTTGTAGCTCGGCAACAACCCTGAGAAAATACTGCACAAAGCACAGGCCCTTTGTGTCTTTCCCTGGTGACCAGTTCCACGTCAGGGATCCTAAAACACTGTACTGTGTTACATTAAACACAATCACTGGTGATGCCATGGCACTGTAAACGGACTCTTTGTCGTGCAGGGTCCTCGGGCCTCAGCTCACACACTGGACTGAACAGAGCCAGGAACAGAGCACATCTTTAAATCATTAGAAATACTTTGCCTGATTCGTACATTATGCACTGGAGCCTGCAAACATCTGCAAATGACAGCATGATTGAATCCCTGGCTGTTAAAAGTCAAGCTGTAACTAATGATTATTTCCTTGTAGATGAATCTGTTGATTATTTTCTCCATTAATTGATTAGTTGTTTGGGCAATAAAATGTCAGAAAATGGTGGTGAGGGACGACACAGCATGGGAACTTTGAGTTTTTTTCTGCTTTGAGTCTGCAGATGTTCACAGAAGCAGTTTTTTTTCTTTTGGCATTCTCAAAGTTACAGTTTTTAACACGATTACAAAAGGGTGTTACACAGATTTTTTTTAATTATCACTGAACATCTGCTAAAGATCTTATTTACCATTCCTTGGTCTATATATTTTCTACTAGGGCTGCAAATTACAAATTGTTTTCATTGATGATTATTCTGTCAATCATTTTCTCAATTCAATGTTAAGTTGTTTGTTCTATAAAATGTCAGCAAAGTATAAAAAACGTTGATCTGTTTTCCAAACACTAACGTGACATCCTCAATCATCTCGTTTTGTCCACAACCCAAAGATGTTCAGTTTACTGTCACAGAGGAGGTACGACACTAGAGAGGGTTAACATTTAGGCTTGAATCCAAGAATTTAAACTTTTGTTTTTAGAAATTACTCAAACCGATAAATCAATTAGCAAAAGAGCTGCTGATTAATTTAATAGTTGACAGCTAATTAATTCATTGTTGCAGCTGTTGCTGGATGTGATGAACTATTCTATCATTCAGACTTCATGTTATCTGACATTTTGGTAATCAGGCTGTTGTAAATTTAACTATAGGGGCCTGTAACTGTTTGGACACCATATACAATTTTTTCTCTCAAGATACCCTTTGCAGTTGACTCCAATAATATTTTAATATAAACCATCAGTGTTACTCCTCTTTATTCCTTTTGATTTGCTGCCTCTGCATCAGAAGGGGGAAGTAACAAAGTACAAATACTTCATTACTGTACTTACAAAGATTTTTCAGGTTTCTACTTTACTTAAAGGTGCTATTAAAAGGTGTTTTTGACGAGTCCCAACTCATCAAAAACTGGCACTTTGGGATCAAAAATCAACTTTTCTTACAAATAGCACCTTTAAGTATTTATTTTTCTGACAAGTTTTTACTTTTACTCCATATATTTTCACACAAATATCTGTACTTTCTACGTCTTACATTTTCAAAACAGCCTCATTACTTGAGTTTTGCTGCGCTCGGGACGATTTACCAAATCCCAAAATGTTAGTTTATGACATCCTGGGAATGAGACTCAACAATCAACTATCTTTGTGGTGCGTTTACAAACAGCTGGGACAAACCCTACTGATACAACCTTTAAGTCTAATAGTCCTTGACTTATATTAATATGATGTGAGGTTCAGTTAGCCTTGTACAGAATGGCTGGCAGAAATGTCCTTCAGAGAGATACTTTTTACTTTTATACTTTTCAGAGCCTGTACTTTATTACTTTTACTTTAGTAAAGAAGTTGAATCAGTACAACTACTTTTACCAGTCATTTTTCACACAAGTATCTGTACTTCTACTTGAGTAAAGAAAGTGTACTTTTGCCACCTCTGCTCTGGATACATAAACTGCCTTGCTGTTTTTGTCCTCATGCAGTTGTTGTGGTAATCTGCAGAACCCTTCATAAAAGGGGATGTCAAAACACTTCTTCAACCCTCCAAACATGCCAGCTGAGGTAACTGTCACAGAGGACTAAAGAAACCAGAAAATGTTAAAAATATGGAATCAGATAGTTTTAATATCGCAGGATAAAATAACCATTGCAGAGTTTTGAGGGCAAACAGAGCTGTTTCCTTGTCAGGCTTCCGGACCAGGCAGCCATTCATTTACAATGAACAAAGGAAGTGAGACATTTGTGCCTCAAAAGTCAAACTCCAGCCAAGTTAACTGAAAGCACCATTTAACCCTTGAAACAACAACCCTAGAAACATGGCAAACTGCAGGGCCCAGGACAGGGAAGGCTCTGCAGCGGGTGATTAGAACCGTCCAGAACATCATTGGTACTCATTTACCAAGCATCAGTGATATCTGTGAGGCTAGATGTATAAAAGACAACAGTCACCCAGGCCACAGTCTGCTCACCCTGCTGCAATCTGACAAGAGATACAGAAGTATCTGCTGGTGTACCTGCAGACTACAGAGCAGCTTCCATCCTCAGTCTGTGAGACTCCTGAACTGTCCTCAACACTCCACCATAAAAAAAGGTTGTTTTTTGTTATGCTGCGTAAAGGGACTACAACTCCCATTCATTTCTACTACCCTGGTGTTGCTAAATGACTACTGACTATGACTAATGAACCTTTGAAAACTGCAGATATGTCAGAACTTACTGTCTCCTGGGTTGGGTGCAGACAGGATCATGCTGTGCATCTTCTTCACCTCCTCCACTTGGTATGAGATCTTATCAATGAGTCCTCGAACTTCTTCCACCTGATTTAACCAATAACGCGTCAGTTTCTCCAATCATGCCCCAAAACCTACATGTTCACAGCATGTCAAGTTGAACTTGATACCCACCCTTCTGAAAAAGCCCTCCATGAAGCCATCTCTGTCCACCGCGACTGCAACATCCTCTTCCGCTTGGGTCCTGCTCTGTACGGATTAAAACAAATGTCCATTTATTTATTTATTTATTTAGTTTACCTGTCAAGGTGTAAAAAAGAAGAGAAGACACTTACCGCAGTCAGCTCTGCCAGTCGATCCTTCATCCCACCGATCAGCTCGTCTCCTGCCAGGATAATTCTAGTGAAACAGCCGCCGGGTCATCCTGTCAGTGTCCATTTGTAGAGGAACATGAGGCCCCCTCACTGTGGACGGCTTACACCAGCAGACGATGGAAACAGGAAGAGGTCTAAGAAGTTCCAATGCTATTAAAACTGCTCTGAAAGTCAAATGTAACGTGGTTGTGTTGCTGCTCCTTCCTGGATCGATATTACTCACCGCACAAGCGTGAAGGATCAGTAACAGATCCAGTGTCCCTGTCCGCGGGACACGCCTATTAACAACCTCTGTGTCTCCCCTCCCTGCCTCCCTGCCTCCCTCCCTCACTCCCTCCCTCCGCCTTAGGGGGGAGAAACCACAAAGTAGTCCACCTTCAATTAAAGTTGATCTAGCCATCATGATGAACAAACTAAATCAACCCTTTCTTACCTGAATGATTAAATCACAATGTCATATTTTTAACATTTGTTTTTCCTCTTAAACATGTGGAAATCGTGCCAATAACTTTTTTCCCCTTAATATTTTATTTTGAAGGAGTTATGTAAATCATTAACAGAACTAAAAGTTATTCCGGAATAACTGTTAAGTCATTTTATTATCACAATACCCAGACAGGTAAAAAAAAAAAAAAAAAAAAAAAAAAAACTATATTTATAAACTTCATAAGGCGTTAGAAATACTTTTAAACAGATTTTAATACATCTGTCCACTCAGGGACGTTATGCACCAATGGGTAGCCTCTATTCTGTCTACTGGACTCCTCTTTAGATCAAAACTGATCACTATTAAATATTGTTGTTCAACGAAACTGTTCAAGTGTAAATTTGATCATAATCTAAAATAAACATACAGAACAAGGTGGTAATAAGGAGAAACAATATACCGTTTGGTGCGTAGCGTCCAGTGGAGTGGACAGATGTATTTTCAGTCACAGAAAATACAAATGTACACGAAAATATATTATTTTATTATTTTTAAAAATATGTTTTAAGCTCTCTGGTTTTCTGAGAATAACATAACAGTTATAGCAACGTTTGTTAATTGATTACTATATTTAGCCTTTATTTAACCAGGTTAGTCCCACTGAGGTCACATAGCTCTTTCACCAGGGAGACCTGCCATTACAGCAGCACAAAGTTACCACAGTAAACTAACAACTGAATGATCAGAGAAGACATTTTCACAAGGACAAGCTGGACTCTTTGTTGTTCAGTTGTACAATATTCTGAAGTTTAAAATCAGCCTGCGGATTAATCCTCCGCCATTTTAAATGTATGATCCCATATGTCAAAATGACAAAGAGATACAACGATGTTATTTAAACTGAACTGTGGAGAAGACTTAGGACATGCAGAACAGGAGGAACTACTGAGCACCGCTGTGAAAGAGCACAGTCAGTCTGTGACCACAGTGACTTTATCTCTATGGGATGATTCATTTGACTTTGAGGGCAAACACACCGTCAGTAGGCAGTTATATGGGAGGGTTTAATAAATAATAGATAAACTGGGTGGCCACTGGACTGTTCGTCATGTGGCCACACGGTGGCGCTGTTTACCTGGATATATGTTCAGGTTGACCTCGGCAGCCTGTGACGGGACGAGCAGCGCTCTTGGAGACTCCCCCTCCTGCCCCAACCACGGGGCACTCCTGCAGCTGCCAGGTGTCTGTATCATTAGTTCAACTAATCTGAGGAAAACTCAATACATGATTTGTGTACATCCATATATTAAGTCCGCTATAATAATCAATGGAGGTGTTATATAACACATAGCTTTAACTCGCTCTTAAAGGCAGTATTGTTGAAGCAGTGTTGTAAAAACTACCCAGAAATCATACTCGAGTAAAAGTAAAGCAATTGTGTCAAAAGTCATTTCATGTCAATAACGTACTTTAGTCTCAAAGGCACAATTATAGTTACATATATTTAGCCTACATTTATGTTTATGCTGGAAACTACAGATCGAGCGATTATCGGACCCACAATGTGGCATTTTCTCTTTTTTTTAAAAAACGCTATTTTGGCTGTGATGCAGCACGCAGTCTGCTACTAGTAACTACAGTTATCAAGTAAATGTAGTGGAGTAAGAAGCACAATATGTGCCTCCAAAATGTGGTGAAGTAGAAGTATAAAGTTGCGGAAATTTAAAATACTCATATAAAGTACAAGAACCTGAAAATTGTTCTCAAGAACAGTACTTGAGTAAATGTACTTAGTTACATTCCATCACTGGAATGTAACTAAGTACATTTAACTAGTAGCTTTTGACACGAATGCAAGCTTGACCAAACTGACCAAAAACATTAGCAGCAGCAGCCCATGAAGATATTGTAATGCACTATTATATGAGCAATACGTAGTAGAACAGCGTCCAGTTTGACTTTATGTAAACTGAACATGTCTGGAACATGAGTGACGGTGTTGATGGAGGGACACAGTAAAGGTTGGGAACCCCGTGCTGCTCCAAACGAGCACGCAAAAGTAGCACAAGAAAAGACGAACTGTGAAGCATCTCATTTGGCACAAACACGATTTATAGATCGTAGCATAGTGTGCGGTGAGTTATCTCATTTAGTAAAACATTTAAGTGGTTAAAGCGTAATTAATCCAATCCATCATGTCCCTCATAAAAAGTTAAAGTAAGTAATCCAGATACTGTAACTGTGTGATTTCTTCGTCTGCCCGCCTTTCAGTAACCACCCAATCTCAGCAGCATCCCTGTTGTTCTCCGGGGTGTAGTCCTGTAATTTAACCCAACATCCAAACTAATCATGAGATCACATGTTTAACACATATCTTTTATCCAAACAGTATTTGGACCGCACAGTACAGATCGTAATCTCATTCATTCCCGGCGCAATCTCCAATTACGCACAAATAATGCCATTTACGCACGGCTCCATAACGCCCCTCCTCAGAAGATCCAAAAAATGACATCACGTTTTGCAATTCCCACGTTCAGTCCAGAAAGTCAGTACGCCTCCACGGAGCTCCTCTTCTCCTTGTTTCCAGATGCAGGCACAGAAAGTCAAAGAAACAAAGGCTGCTTCACAGTAGGATTACACGGATTTTCTACGTGGAAGTGGAAGCTTCAGATTTGTATCATGAAAGGGCAGATTGTGAAGTTTGTCTGCCTCATGCCAGAACTTTGATTCCTTTTGTCTTCTGCTCCAGCACTGTTAGCATCATTATTTATCTAAATCTCTAAGCCTGGACACATGGACTGATCAGAAGTTTTTGGAATTATGAGTGACTCCTCCTGGGCTCTTCATTTGGGGATTTAACAGCTGTTTTTTTTAAAAAAAAAAACAACAAAAAACTTGTATGGTACATTTTACAAAAGCTATGGAATTGTCTTTGCGAATTCACCTTTTTACAGCGTTTGTCTCCTGTATTAAGGTAAGCTCTCAAAAAAACCCCACATATTTTGACAACTATAGTCCTATCCTCTCATATTAGAGTCTGATCATAGCAGCTTTTATAAATACATTTGGTTTATTTACAGGTTTACGCACAAGTGGTACAACCTGCCAAGCATCCAGGTAAAGCGATTTTTTTTTAAATATATTGCAAACTGTGGGGCTGCAACCAACTAGTATTTTCATTTTCAATTAAACTGTCTATTTCCTAGATTAATTGAGTAGTTGTTTGGTCTAGAAAACATCAGAAAATGGTGAAAAATGTAGATCAGTGTTTCCCAAAACCCAAGATGATGTCTTCAAATGTCTTGCTTTGTCCACAACCCAAAGATATTCAGTTCACTGTTACAGAGGAGAATGGGAAACTGTAAAAAATAATCACATTTAAGAAGCTGGAACCGAAGAATATTTTTTAAGCGATTATAAATCTACAAATAATATCAAAATTAATTGTTGCAGCTCTAGTGATCAGTACAAGTGTTTCAAATAAGAGGATGTTGTTTATTTGTTTACGGCTCTACTCATTAATCTTTCAATCTCCCACAAAATCCCAAAAAGAGTAACAGGAAAATAAATTTAAAGTAATGATCTTTCTTGATGCTTGTTTACCCGTGAACTCTATCCGCCCAGGCCTGCAGGTGTTGGCCACGGCCTCACATTACTGGCCTCTCGACGCTGTGGACGGAATCCATGAACTGTGGGACCAGATTGGAAACAGACCAGGTTATGTTAACGGAAGCAACATAAGTATGTGCATACATAAACAGACTGCACACGCTCATAGGAATGCATCACCTAAACGTCTCTGTCTGCATGGTCTCAAGCTGTTTGTCACCACCAACCTTCCAGCCATCATCATGCTTTTTTGAATGTGCTGCTGTTATTTATTATGTAGTATCTGATCATCTGGAGGTGGTAAAAGTCTGACAAAATGCAGGGAATGATCATAATTCTGATTAGTACTAATGAGAATTAATTTCTTCCACATTGAGTTTGCGGCCATGTTGTCACCACATAAGTTAATGCAAGTTTTCAGATAAATGTTTAAGTTGCAGAGGGATCAGGTATAGACTTGAGTATGATGTGTGGAGTCACTCTGAGTTCAGGAAAATCCTCTTTGCGCTCAGCATCACTCTGTCTCATACCTGCACACCACGTCCCTCCTGTTGTCTCCCTTTCACTGTTCTCTTCTGTTATGTGTCAATATAGGTGTGAATCAATGTCTATCTCCGTTGTCTTTGTCCAGCTGTCAGAATCCACAACCACACTGTGCTCCCTTCCTCCCATAACTCTTCCTATGTGTATACCAATGACTCTACCTACACTAACATTTCTGCAACAGTAGGTGAGGATCCATCACTTTCTGCTCACTGAGATTCATTTGTGCATCACCCACTTCTCTCTGTTGTCCTCTCTGGATCTGTTGAGCTGAGTATTTTGCACTTCTCTCCTTGTTCAGCCAAAGATCAAAATCAGAATCGGCTTTATTGGCCCAGTATGTGAACACATGCAAAGAGTTTGACTCCGATTTTATGCTGCTCTCAGTGTACTTATACATAAATAGACATACGGCAAGGAAAAAGGACCAAGAAAGCTGAACAAATAAGTTAAATAATAGTGAAAGGTCAAGCCTGCACTGCACAATATCATGTGAAAAAACACTATAAAAGTCTATATAAGTCAACTGCTCTGTGTGGTATGACAGTACAAGTGGTGCAAAGAAATAAACAATAAATGCTGGATAACTAAAGATGAGGAATTCTTGGCCTTTTAATAAATCATTAATGTTCATTTAAGCCACTCGTTAATGCCTTTGTATTCTTTTACAAAGGTACTGAGAAAGCTGCATGATTTGATTAAACAAATATAGAACTGAACATTTGGGACATTATAGCACTTAAAGGAACAGTTCACCCAGACATGAAGATTCAGTCCATGCTGATGGAAAGCCAGGTGAAGTTGCGGAGTCCGCAAGACATTTCTTGAGCTTCACAGCAAAACGGCGTTGCAGTATTCGCCTTAACAACTGAAGTAGTTGGGGACTTGTTTTAAAAAGTGAAAAACAACCAAAAAAACATAAAATGGCTCCATACAACTCATCTGGCTTAATACCACCTTTCAGGAAGCCCCGAAAGTATTATGAAAATATGTTTTTTACACCCTCATTTTCCCACTTCAACACTTTTAATTAGTTTCAGATCTCAGGGCTTCCAGAGACTCACTGTACAAACTGTATGGAGCCATTTAAGTTAAAGTTACGTTAAAGTTTTAAAACAAGTCTCCAGCTTCTTCAGCTGTTTAGGAAAATACTGCAACACTGTTTTGCTGTGAGGCTCCAGAAATGTTTTGTGGACTACAACACTTCACCTGACTTTCCATCAGAATGAGACTGACTTGATGATGACTGAATTTTCATTCTTGGGTGAACCTATCCTTAAAGTAGACCTACCGTTTATAGTTTTGCAGTGAAATGATGCAGTTGATTTCTTTGCTGCAGATATTGTTGAAGGAATGGTCAACAAGGGCATCTATCTGAACGGAGATAACGGCGGCACCTTTCTCCACTTTGGAAACTACCAGAATTCTTGCATTAGTGACCCTACTCTGTGTGGTCCTGAGGGTGAGTGCACTGTACTTTATGCATACGATCATTTGTGCAAAACACAAGTTATTCTAGAACCATTTCAGCTTCTTGTGTTGATTGATTTTTCATCATTCTCCAGGGATTACCTTCTCCTTTTTTTGGAAGAACCACGAGGCAGAGTCACGTTTCGCTGTAGCCTCTGGAGGAAAGGTTATCTCCAATGGCTTCTCTGTCTACACCAATCCCTTCGTAGGATACGTGGAGTTTTATACTCGAGGCAACAACCACAGATGGAAGGTCAACATAAAAGTTCCAGGTATTGCAGCTGAATTTATCTTATAGTTCTTTTAGTTAAATTTCCCATAAGTACCCATGAGGAATGCACTTTGGTCCTGGAAGTATACATTTTTGTTGTTTTAAACCATAAATTGTTAGTTATGTTATTGCATTCATGGTTTGGTTGACTGAAACCAGATGTAGCTGCAGGGTGTTGTTCTGGCAAGTCAAGGATACATTTCATTAAACTGTTTTGCTGTACAAAACATACAATTATCATGGATGTGTAATGAGATGCAGTCATTTCCCTCTTTAATACGATAATGTTTGGGGAATACTGGAGGTTAATTTAGATGACATTTGAAACATAATACAGGTCAGACTGTGACAAATGCTTTGAATTCAATTCTGAAAATAAAAAGGTGTATTTAAATGAGATGAAATGATTTGGTAAACTGTTTTGACAAAATAGAAAAAGGCTTAACATTATGTGAAACCTTTGCAGATGAGTGTTTTGTTCTCGGATTACTTCTGTCATCTTTGTTTTTGCTGCGATTACTCAAGGTTGTGTTCACCGGGCGTCATAACTCAATTGTAATCTGAGGGTAAGGTTACAGAGGATCACACGTCATCTGGTTCTCATACAGTGTGACATGTCAAAGTCTCGGGACAGTTCTTTCTCTTGCGTGCCACATATGTGAGGGAAAGCTTGGAGGTGCCCTGTGACCGATATAATTGTCAGTGAAGGCTGAGAATATTACATTATACATGAAGAGGAGAAAGAGAGAGTTGACATGTTTAAGTGGGGGTGGACTTTAGCACATATGGTTTATACTCTAACCACAAATGAGATGTGTTTTGGTTGTTTTGCTCTTCTGGCAGAAGTGGTTTTTTAGACAGTTATTGTCATGCCTATTGGGTCAGTTTTCTTAAGAGAAACAAGATTGAGTAAGATAATTGTTTGTACAATTGACTGGAAAGAGCTGGCAGCAGAGCAACAGACTCTGGCCTCATGCTCTGTGGGCTAACAGGATTTATGTAGACTATTGTAAAATTAAAAAGAATAAAATAAGAAAGAAAAATAAAATAAAGTGCTGAAACAAAACTGGATTAATTCATTAGATTGGCAAAAATCCAAGACAATATACCTGCTAAACTTGAGCAAGTTAGCATTTAGCTTCAAATTAAACACTGATATGCCTCAGACAGGACTCCTAATCGTGTTCATCCAAAATGCAAATATTTCCTCTGGATTTTACTCAAGATAATCCACAGACCTTGTTGTGAGCAGTGTCATGTAGGAGCTATTTACTTTTTACCACCGAGAAGGAACAGGGTCACACAGGAATCCTTCTGATCTACTCATAGATGGAGGATGCAATTAATAATCACATCTTGTCCATGAATAGATGCAGTTCTCCTTCTCCACAGTGTTCGGTAGAAGGATTATTTCCTGCATGTAACTGCTCACAACAAGGTCTGTGGATTATCTTGAGTAACTAGGTCATGATTTCTGTAAAGTGACATTGCTGTTGAGATTTCCAGATGTATTTTTTTTTTTTTTTTTTTTTGGCGCGTTCTTTCCAAAATGCAAACTCACACCAATGTGTATTTTTGATTTTAGGGTGAACTGTCCCATTTGCAGTGTTTATTCAGTGAAGCTGCTACGCTTCATAAATCACAAGTACTATATAAATTCTTCTTTCAGGGCCCTACTGGACCCACATTCTGTTTACATGGACAAAAAAGGATGGTCTGAAGGTCTATATCAACGGGACCTTCATTGCTGGTGACACAGAGGGTGGCAGCGTCACAGAGTACTATGGGGACCCCTACCCTGACCTCGTCATTGGAACTGGCAACGACAGGGCATATGGTCACTATGTAACGGGAGCCTTTGATGAGTTTGTCATCTGGGAGAGAGCTCTTCCACCTAAAGAGATCCTGCTCTACTACAGTGCAGCCATAGGTAGGACATCACGCTCTAGTGGAAAGTATTTCCTGTCATTCTAGCACATGGCATATCTATTATAATGATTCCTCCCTCTTGACTCAGCTCTGAGGAAACAGGGGTTAAAAAGCAATTTCCGTCCTCATCCACACTCCATTCCACTCACAGCATTCATGAATAACAACAACATTTTAAACTATACAAATATACCACAGCTCCCTGTCAAGCAGCTCTTCTTGCAAAAGACACTGTCACAACCTTCCACCATATACTGTAAGTGTTAAGGCTCACATAGTTCTGCCTTATAAGTATTTATAAGAGTGCAGAGGCATGTTGGGTTGCAGGGGGCAGATCATTTTGATTAAATGTGAGAGGTTATAAGACGCGAGGACAAAAACACCAGACTCTTAAGTGTTTACCTCCTTTGGTCAGAAAAGTGCCATAAAAGGCTAAAAACTTGTTGACATTGATGAGAACCTACCAGTTTTTAACGGAACAGTTAACCCAAAAATAAAAAATCAGTCATTATCTACCCAACCCCATGCAGATGAAAAGTCAGATGAAGTTTTGTAGTCCATAAAACATTTTTGGAGCCTCACAGCAAAACAGTGTTGCAGCATTCTCTTAAACAACTGAAGTAGCTGGGGACTTGTTTAAGAATATAAAACACAACTGAAATTTTTTAAAAAAAAATGGCTCCATACAGCTCGCCCAGCATACTCCAATCTCCAGAAGCCCTTCTCAGTTGACCTTAAATTGGTTTGAAAATTTTGTAGCAGATGTTATTCACACCCTTATTTTCCTTCACTGTAGTTGCTAAGCTCAAAGTTCACTCTGTCTTAAGTGAGTGTACGAGCTCAACTGTGCGTGGGGGTGGAACCAACCAATCAAGTCAGCAAAACAATGGATATGTTGAAACTTTGCATTTCTTTGTTTTGCAATTTTCTGTTTCTTTAGAGTTAAAATGCTGTGCTCATGATCTGAACCACTCTGTTAGGGTTAGTAAAAGATTATATTTTGGCTTAAAATAACTGTTTTGGTCGCCACATACACAGCTACCAATTGTCCCAAGGTCGCCTTAAAAATAGCCAGTCGTTTGACACTTAAAATGTTGAAACACAATGGCCGTCTTGTTTGTAACTCTACCACCATCCCCTCCACCTTCTGATATGACAGTCAGGTCATGCTCATAAACATGTAATGTGAACATGATATGACATTTTTCCTGGAAAAGTCAATTTTGTGCAGTATGCAGGCCTTTGACATGTAGAAATGTGAACATATCAGTGGTTTGCAGAAATGTTAACTGCCAACATTTCATCCTGCCGAGTGTGCTGAAAAGCATCTTTTTAAATCAATTTGCGATCTCAGATCTTCCAGAGACTTGGATTACTCCAGACGAGCCGTATGGAGCCATTTATTACTTATTTTCCACAAACACTTTTTTGCTTTCACGCTCCAGAAATGTTTAGTTGACTATGAAACTTTCCATACACATGGGGTGGGGAAGATGATGATTGAATCTTTATTTTGGGGTGAAATGGCCCTTTAATAATATCATTCTGTTGTGAAAATGTGGTTTCTTCCCAAATTTCATGGTAGTCTGAGAAATGTTCGAAGCCTGATGAATGAAACATTAGTGAGTGTGCATGAATACATTCCATAGTGTGTACGGTAATATATATAAAAAGTATGAAAAGTATTTACAGTTCTGTGTTCTGCTAGAGCTTCAACTGGTAACGATGTGTGAAGCGTAAACTGCCCTGATTTCTTCTCAGAAGTGGTTACCAAAAGCAATATATTCAACAGACCATTACCAGGCGCAAAGAGCCTCACTGTTATGGTTACAGAAAAATATTTTTACTCCTCCAGAGCACACATATAAAATGTTGCATTGAACCAAAGAAGAGCAGGAATGGTTATACCTCTAATGTACGTCCATATATGGCTGTTGTCTGGTAGCTAGTTAGTGCTGTTTTTATTAAATGACAGCAAAGACATAAAATGTATCTTAGCCTTGTACAGAAGCTCGGGGCAGAGTATTATGTGGTTGATTATCCCAGTTCTGTGGATGTTGTAATCTATCTCCATTCACTACTTGGCATGGTTCAGCCTCATAAACTGTAAGCTGTATGTTGATAAAATCCAGCTACATCACAGCAGCAGGGCCTGGTCGGGTTCAACAAAGGATCTCATCACAAAATCACAAAAAAATGCCTCTCAGATATAAAAGCAAGGGATTTCCCAACTTGAAAAATGTAACACAATGTCACACATTTTAGCAGTGTGGTTCAATATAATAATAGAGCCTTTTGTATTTTCTTATTAAGGCCAGGCCATGGTTTCTGCAACAACACCCAGGGCCTCCAAAGAAGACACTTCAACTGCACCAACAGTCGTAAGTCAACAAAGACAGATGTGGAATGGAACTAAGGACATTTCAAGTACTGAACTTAAAGCTCCTTTTGAAAGAAAGCTGATTTTTGAGACTTATTCCCAACTCATCAAATACTGATATTTGGGGAATGTAGGTCAGGGTCGGCTGCCATCCCCGAGCATCCGTATTTGACGAGTTGGGAATTCTTACAAGTTGGACCATTAAGTAGTTTGATGTACCTGTACTTTACCAGAGTATCTCCATTTAAAGCTACTTTATACTTCCACTTGTACATTTTAAGCAATTTCTTAGCAAATAACAACTGATTATCAGTTAATCATTAATAATATATGAAATATACAAATATATGTATATATTTCCAGAGAAATATAATCACAAACAAACAACAACATTTTTATTTTTAACATTTAAATATATTTAGAAAATATGTAGGTCGCCAGTTTATCTTCTCAAAGCATATGCAACAGCTGCGTGCGCCTGTGGAAAACACACACTAAAGCTTATTGTAATTACTAAACACAAAGCCTCTAAATTCAAAGCACTACAGATGCAGAGAGGTGAATCGAGCATGCACAGAACCAAGCAGCATCTCCGCACACTGGCAGCTGTTAGTGAGATGCATGTTGAGTCCCGTTCTTTTGGTAATTATTTTTAATCATTATAAATACCACAAAAGAATACACAAAGTGGTCATGAAGCAACTTTCTCTTTCAAGAAACCATGCACAGAGGAATTTATTGCCTTAATTAACTACATATACCATCAACACTGATTGGAATATCCACATAAAATGTGATGAATTTCTCCTTTAAGTACATTTATTGCCAGAATTTTTCGTTTGGTACTGAAGTACATTATATATCAGAAACTTATTTAATTTTACTCAAGTACTATTTGTATTGGTGACTTTCACTTTGACCAAATATTTTGAGTATATTTTGACACATGACTTTTTGTTTTCATTCACTTAGAAGAAATTGCAGTTTGTGGGCTAAAATACGCACAAATTTAAAATAGACATGGGCATGTTGCTTGAATAAACAGAAAAGAGTTCACTTCTTATTGAGCCTTTGTTTCCTTTAGAAGATAGAATAGCTGGAAAAAAGGATATTGAGAGCACATGTGAACAGACTCGTCCTGTTTATTAAAGGGCTTTGGAGGTAGAAAACAGATAGAGAAGTAGAAGAAAGTGGAGACAGCTGCTCAACACTGCGCACAAAATAGCTCCCTTTAGAGCACCAGGCTGAAAAAGAGTATTTCCCAAACTCAGGCTCCAAATCAGTCACCAAACATCCTGTGTATGTTGGAACTGGTTGCCTCCTGATAGTAACTTCATTTGATGCTTGTTGTTTCCCCAGAGAGCCACTGAAGTGAGTCTTCCTGTCGTCATCAGCCAGCATGAGGAGGTCCAAAGCTCCCAGGACTCGCAGTCCATGCCAGTGTTAGGCTTCCTGAAGGGGCTGCCCAATAGGACCATTCCTCACAACACTGCCAACAATCTCACACAGGTCAGCACACTTGCACAACCAGTACACAGACACACACACACACACACACACACACACACACACACACACACACACACACACACACACAATGCCCACCCATGTGTACATGATGCAACAGTTCCATGATGTCCATTTTCTTCCACACAGGCTTTTCTCAAAAGTGTGGAAGAAGTGCTGTCCTCTCCAGGCCTGCCAGAGGTAAATGAGTTTACACTGCTGTTGTGCAATGTTCAAACATGACATAATGTAACATATGCAATTTGCTGAATAGTTTAATCCAAGGCACTTAGGAGATCCATTAGTATGAGATTTTAACAAAGTATATTTTGTGCAAGCAGCACTAACAGTACCTGGCATTGTAGCCAAACAGGATTACAGTGTGTAATCAAGTACAGTATGTACAGGTTCAGATTGTATACAGCAGTACTGCTGATTATGAGCTACAAACCAATGCTTTGACTGTAAATGCACAGCTTCCTGTACTGTACACTCATCTTGGCCATATCTCCAGGCTCTTATATACAAACACGTTGTTGCCAGAAGAAAGACATTCTGAGTGAGCGTGTGCTCTGGATACAGTGAGTGCTCAGAGCGAGCATGCTTGTTTTTGTAGCAACAAGCTGAAACAGATGTTGATGTATGAGAAAGCGAGTCTTGGACTGTAGATACAGTGTTCATTAAAGCCCCCTGTGATTACCTTCTCTGATCAGATCCATGCTGACTGTCAGAAGATTTGACTCTTTATTAAGTTTCTGTATGAGTTTTAATCGTAAGCTACACAGCCTGTTAGTTTGTTGTTTTAAGTTTATTTGCTTTCTGTTACTGATCTAATTAAATTTAATACAATTTATTAGATTTTTATTACCATTGTACAACATCTGGATCCAAATGTTTATGTAATATAACACATGCTACATTAATAAGGCGAGACTATGTTAGAGAGGTGAAATAAAACGTTCCTTTGTTGAATGTTCCAAGTTGAATTCATATGAAACAAACCGTACAATCTCTCAGTTCGATACACAATGACCAGTAGCCTATGGTGGCTAATGTTAGCAGAATTTAAACTCTATCAATTTTCCACATTAAAGTGTGTATACAGTTCTTGGGGAGTACTACTGCATATGTGAAAAAAGTATGATAAAACCTTTTGTGGCTCGAGAGGAAGCTGCATGTAATCTGATAAATTACCTCCGGTGATGTCATTCATAACTTCACACTACAAGATTTTCGCCGTGATATTTCACTCACCAACTTCTTTTGGAGATTGCAGACAAAAAGCCCTAGATCAGAAGCAAAATCGATGGTGATTGGTATGTGTGAACTGTTCAAAGATGCGATCTAGGAGCTTGGGGACAGCTTGGGGACAGCTTGGGGACAGCTTGCTAACGTGTCGCGGACGGCAGCTGAATTGCTGGCTGGCTAAATATCTGGATTTGTTGCCTCACCCAAATTCTTTTCTTTTTCCTCCCTGTTTTTTTGCTACAAATCAGCTCACAAACAACTCAGACCGCATGGATGGCATCATTCCCATGCCGCATATGTGATCTTGTATTATTTGGCCCCCGTGTAAACCACAACAACTGCAAGACTGCTGATGACAAGGCAGGAAGTTCTGTAATGTGAACAGGACAGCAATCTTGATGACTTGGTTGGGTTTGGGCAAAAAATTTCGTTTGGGTTAAAATGACTACCCTTTTAAAGTGACTTCTGTCTCAAATGGACATACGTTATGTGACATAACTCACTTGGTATTGTAGTGAAGTAAATTACTGTTGATTTCTGTTTTTACACTGGACACAGAAAGCAGTCCCACGGTGACAGTCCTGGGCTTCTTTAATCCAACCGCCCATCCCAACCTCCTCCTAAGCAGACTTTGTTGCTCTTTATACTACTTCACCTGACTTTCTCCTTTGCTGCCATAATATTTACTACGACCACAAGAGGTCCCTGCCTAACAACAAATGTAAATATCGGTTGTAGCAAGCGGCTGTCGCAGTCGACCTATAAAGCCGTTTTTCTGATAAGGATGGGCTGGATTACTGTGTAACATCATCACGGTTATTTTCTTAGAACTCTTTATGACAAGTAAATTGACTTTTGTGTATACAATTGGATGAGTACCTCCTTAAATTTTTGTAAACTAGACAAATCTAAAAATCGATCATTCTAAAGATGTTATATTCGTCAATTGGTCAGCATTAAGTAATGGTGGTTGGTGAACTGATTGTAAACCTTTTTCGCTCTTTTGGCTCATTGTTGAGCAGCAGTCCACCCCTGTGGTCAGCGGTCTGATCGAGACAGTGGACAGAGTGATGGAACATATGGTGACTAACCTGGAGCCCAGCCTGAACTCTCTCATCTCCCTTGGTGGAACGTCTTTTGTTGCAGGTCAGTATGCTGTCAGCTCTCCATGAGGTGACTCACTGTTTGTAGTTTGTGTGGACACAGTTGGGGCAGAAGGACATGGAGCATCCAGCTGACATCATTAGTTTTCTTATTCAGGGGGCAAATACGGGTCAGATAAGCAGTGGACACAGGTCTCTGTGGGTGTGGGTCTTCTTGTTTTTGTATAATATTTTTTTCCCACTAAGCCTGCTCTCCCAAGAGTCACCACACATCTTTCATCCACCCCTGATAAAACAGATGGGTGTTGTTGCTCGTTTCTCAGTCTGTTTTCATCAACAATTCTTGCTTTTCTAAACTCTGACCCCCACAGATTACTCTCTGATGAAATTTCCACAGAACTACAACCTGCCGCATTACCGCTTCCCAATGCAGGGCAAGAGCTACATCTCTGTGCCTGGAGAGGCTTTTACCATGCAGTGTAAGTGAAAATAATACTAAATACAGTGACATATCTTGATTGATACTGACAGTCTGTTCACCCTGCTGCCACCCTGCTGCCACCCTGTATCCACTGCCGTACCACAACACAAGACTACAGAGCAGCTTCTTTCCTCAGGCCGAGAGACTTCTGAGCTCATCCTCAACACTCCACCATGAATAGGTCATTTTTCTGACTTGATTGTTATTTATTAATTAGTCTGTAACAAAAATGTCTTGTAATTCCATCTTTTATTGCATAATGACAATTAAATTAACCTTGAATCTTGAGGTAGACTTGTGGATTCTCCAGCCTAGCCGGCAGGCAATTAACATTTCTGCTATTTTTGATGAGGGACCATGACTTTTCAACATTTGTAAGCGTGACACCACTGGATATTTGTAAGGAGACCTTGTGACAATTTCCAGCCGTGTTTGAGGCGACAAAAACGGGTGTGTTGTAGGAGACCTTGGGACATCTCCAGAGATGATTGTGGCGAAAACCGGGTGTTTTCAACGAGAATTCGGGACTATTTCCAGCTGTGGTTGTGGCGACAGAATTTAGTGTTTTTAAGGAGACCATGGGACATTTCCAGCCATGTTTGTGGTGACCAAAAAGTGTTTTTTGTGCCTTAACTTAAACAGAGCATAAACACAGTGTTGTCACAAGAGAGACAGAAAATTAAACCTAAACAAACATAAAGCTGCGAAAACATAGCGCGTTAACTTATCTGTACTTTTGCAGAAACGTACTTAGCTAACATGGGGACTGGGTTGGGATTCTCTGTATAAAATGTAGTAGCTTCTCCAGGTTGAGTGTGAATCCTGCACATTGTCGTGCTCTGATTCTGCCAAGAGAAAATTGTCCAGCTGGGAGGCTCTTGTTATTGGTCGGTAATTTATTATACTAAGATTTAAGACCACTAACATAGCATACAGTGTAAGGACAGGAGTTCCATGAGAGCTTTTGTGTGACTTTATGGTGCGCCATAGAAATCCAGCTATGACTTTAATGTTGGCAGTTACCCTTTTATTCAAAACAGAAGAATGAGAGAGAGAGCACTTTTTCTCCACTTTCCTCTGTCATTAAAAAGAATGGACAGAGTCAGGGGGAGCGGTAATTACGGCAGGCATTAAAACTCTGTTTGTTTGACTTTGTGTTCAGGTCAGATTCCCCTGGCTCCACCTGGCTGCTACAAGCACTGTGTTTTAGTATAATCACTGGAATAAACTGTTTTAATAATTCATTGAAGGACCGTTATCAGAAGTGGAAAAGATGTTATTGCTTGACACATTGGAGCCAGGACCAAATTAACTCTGAATACCTGGCTGTATGAAATGCTTCAAGGGGAGGTTTTATACCCTAATTTAGTAAAAAGCATGCAACACATTGGTGTGTTTGGATACTTTATTATATTTTTCCTTATTCTCTCTCTTCCTTATGAGTTAAAACTGAGTTCTAGTGGGACTTAATGGAGGGCATTCTGTCGAAAGTATTTCTTGGAAAGCTCAAAACTCTCCTGCTGCACATGTACTGCACATTTGTTTGAAATCAGCAAGCTTTTGTTGTCGCAGTCAGCGGGGCCCGGGTAGAGGGCCTTTGAAAGGAGGAACAGGACCATTAAGGGTTTCCTCCAATTTCATTGTTTATCTTGCAGTATTGAGGTGGGACCGAGCTGGATGATAGGTCAGATTAAGGGAGGGGGGCAGACCTTCTGTTCTCCTGGTGAAGTCATGCCGGTTTCATAAGATTTCCCATCATCCATGTGGTGGTGCAGCCCTCTCCCTTTCACCCTTGTGTGAGTTTACGGTCGTCCCATTAGTCTGCCGGTGCCAGCGTGCAGTGGCAAGGCAGCGTTAATTAACTTCCCTTCTCTGTGGACATTTTAGCGGCATTGCTTTACATTCCCAGCCCACTGCCACGTTCAACTACTGTCTTCTTTTCCTCAGCTCAAACCACCATTGTTGGCCTCTTCTACCACAACATGCACAACTACTACAAAGAGATCAGCCCTGTCAAGACCAGGTAAGACGGCGGGATGATTCTGAAAACTCAAAAATGAAAATTCAGTCATTATCTCCTCACCCCCATGCTGATGGAAAGTCGGGGGAAGTTTCGTGGTCCACAAAACATTTGAAAAACAAAACAGTGTTGCAGCGTTCTTCTAAACAACTGAAGAAGCTAGGGACATTTAAGATGTAAAAAAAAACATAAAATGGTTCCATACAGCTCATCCTGCGTTATCCAATTCCCTGGAAGGCCTGAGATCCCAAAAAGTTGATGTTTACACCCTTTTTTAAGCTGAAATCTTCACTGTGGGTGCTAAGCTAAAAGGGTTAGCACAGCCCCCATCTGATTTGGATGAATGAGCATGACCATGTGCCAAGGGTGTAAAAAAGTTTTTTGGTTTTTTTTAATCTGTTTGGGATCTCAGGGCTTCAGGGTTCAATATTGAAGAACTAATAGTTCAATAGTTAAAGCATGACATGACCACAGGACAAGAGGACACGGTTTTAAAAGTTGGTGAGAACATCTGTATGATGTTACTTCGCCCAGGTACAGAGACAAACAACTACTACAGAACAGCTAGGAGGAGATTCAGCGTACATTAAATGTGAGTTGGACAATGGTGAAGGTTAAGTGGTCCAATGCAAGGCCAATTTGACTCAAAGCGGTGCCCTCTAGTGGTTGTATTGCATAACATCCATGCCAATGTGACAGAAGCATTGAAGTATGTGGGTAGTGACATCTATTTTCGGACATAAAGGGAGCATAAATGAGCATTTAGCCTTAGCTATAAACTTGTCATTGAATTAAAATTCCTGTCTGGATGAGGATATGCTTCATCTTGTCACTTGTTCCATTTTAATTTCCTCTTCAACAGTAAGAAAATGAAGACTGACAACAAATGTGATATATCACCTCACTTCATTACATCAATTTGCCAATCTGAACCCTCACTCATATAACAGGCATGATACACTATATCATGTAGACCCTAATCTCTCAAATGGAACAGAATACAACATATATGTAGTTACCATTAATTAAATCATTCAATTTCTCTCATTAGCCTGAGATATAAGGTAATCTATTAAATAAATATCCACAAAAATACACCCCATCTCACACGAGCAAGCATAGCATAGAAATGTTGGTATCGACTGATTAGTTGACTATTGTTTTTTTTCTGCTCCAAACTATCCTTATTATCGGTCAGCCTCTACTTTGTACTTCCTGTGTGGGGGGTCCACAAGAGCAAAGGCGCCCCTGCTTCCTGAAGTACGGAACAGCCGCCGCCTGGGGCCAGAGCCTTATCTGTCCTCCCGCCTATCTCTCATCTCACCACTCAACCTCCACTGACTGATACACCCTGCTATTAGCTTCACATATGCCTCAGTTAACGTCTCACCGCTGGACCAGCTTGTTCCACTGGTGCTGCAGTGTTTATTTTTACCAAATCTGGCATAGCAGCGATTAAGCAACTTGTTTTCCCCTCTCTGTACTTCAGGGAAGTTCAAGTACAAAATGTAAAATATGTGACAGAACATTTGGAGATTGTTTTTTAATGTGTCCTGAGCTTCCTGACCCCTCTGTATTATGATAGAGAGGTGATGCTTGTATGATCCCACTGTAACATATCAGATCGCCTTGAAAAACTACTGGTTGTCAGCAGGATTAATTATACAGACAGATGATCAAAGTCCCACTTAAATGCTACAACTCTGGGCCTGTGTGTAGCACTTATGTGTCTATGTGAGTGTTTCTGTCTGTATTGTTAACATCACTCTTGACCTCTTTTTGTGTCTCTGTGTCTCTTACTCTCTGTCTTCTTGTCACCTTACTTTTCTTACAATAGGATGACAATAATCATTATCATTTATTAATCGATTAATTCCTTTTAATAAATGATTTAATTAAAGGTGTATTAACCATACAATCAGAGATGGGCAGAAATACATCAAAAGTATCGTGTTACAAATTAGAAATACCTGCTTATCAGATATATTATACAAAGAGCTATTAGAATGAAAATAAATCAAGTTTGCTACAGTGAATCTACGAATCAAATTTTTATAGGGTCCTGCACCTTAACATTTCCAGATATCGTATATTTAAAGAAACATTATGTAATTTTTTTTAACTTATAATAACAGCTTCAAAGTCATGTTGATGTTACAGTGTCTTGTAACATGGTGAATGGTGTCTCTGTCTCAGCCCCCTATCACTTGTTTCTGCATTGTGTAACTTTAGTGAGAGGGTAGGATCACAACGTTATATACATGTTCATGTCAACATACAAGTTTTTAACACATAACTTTGTTATGACGTAATGAGTTTTGTTTGTAGTTAGCACCTACGTTATATCTGACAAATTACAGACCTGGGCTGTGTATTTACGACAGTGGTGTTGCACTCAAGAACTGTGAGTTCAACAATTTCTACATAATGTTGCTTTAAAAACATTGTAGACATTCTTTCAAGCTACTAACAAAAGCCTTCCTGTCTGTATTCATAATTTTTAATTAAGAGAAGGGAATTAGAATTTAAGAGGGTTGTTTATCTTTGAAATAAGCAAAGCGAGAACCAGTGTTACATACAGATGTGTTTCAGTTTTGGGAGTCAAACTATGGAATGGACTTAGACACATGACCATGAAACATATCCTATGTAATTATAATAATGTAATACATAATTCTCCAGCCTGTTACATTTAAATGGACTTTAAATTGCCTGATGGAGGGCAGAAGTCGGTATTCGCCATTTCTTAAATGACTAGCTGAGGACGCGGATTGTAGCCGAGCAGCACACCGAAAGGCCTAGGATGTCCTCTGCCCTCTGGAAATTGTGTGGCTCTTTGTCAATTTTAAGAAAATCCTCAAAATGTAAAATGATTAAGGATAACAATTTAGGATTTAATTTATTTGATTGTTTCTTTGGTGTTGCTGATATTCTGGGTGATTCCAAGGATGCTATAGGATATAGGCCAAAATAAGCCTTCACCTTTTTCAGTTATTGATTGTGAGAAATTTGTGAAATTTGATATAATCTTTGTTTCTATAACATATGTCAACAAAATTTAAAAAAAAAATTTATATAAAAAAAAGTCATATATCAAAATAAAGAGAACATTTAAAAATCTGATAGTATTACATTTTTAGCCACTTAGTAGCCTCAGTACAGGCTGGATTTTGTTGGATGACAACAGATGGAGTCCCGCAATTAAAATTAAGCAATTACAACAACCTACTCTGATATTGCATCGAACAAAGATCTTATAAGAGGATAAAACTGTTTTCTATCAGTAAAACTTCCTACATATTTCATATATTTTTAATGATTAACAGATAATGAATTGTTAAGGCAGCTGACTATCAATGGAAGATTTAATTTGCATCCCTGTCTTATATATTCTGTCTCTTAGGATAAATGAAGCAGCTGATTTCAAGGATCATAAGATCCAAGTAGCCAGCTGTCTAATCTCCCTGAAAGTGGAGCCTTCACCGGCCCTGTCAGTCAACCTCTCTGGAGCTCCACTCATCAAGATCGTCCTCACCCATGTCCTGGTAAGAATCAACACACACATGTCCCAGTTTCTCCTCATTTGACTCATGTCATTATCAGCCTTCTACTTTCTATGTGAGTCAGTCATACTGGGAAGTTGGAGTGCTTTTTTGCTGTTGCCGGGCACAGTTGTTGAGTGTGAGACGCCCACCTTATCAGAGGAAAGAGGGCCATGGTTTGCCTGTGGCTACAGTAGCCGCCGGATCCACCCCATATGAAATCTGTCAGCTCTATTTTTGGCATTCTCTTATGTAAGAAGATGAGTGTCTATCACTGACAGAGCAGGGCCTGTGCAGCTGGGCACTCACTAGCACAGAGAGAGCAAAGCATATTTTGGTTTTCATTAGCTTGCCTAAATTTTTCCTCACGGAGCATGTGGCTTCCAGAAAGCAAACTGATTATGGACATTTGAACTGCAGGCTCAGGGCACTTTGAAAGGAACAATAACTTTCTTTTATGAACAACATATTTTTTCTTTGCTGCTTTATGGCGTGGGCCATGCCAGTTTTCCATGGGAAATGCAGTTGAAGCTCATAATGAAAATTAACACTAAAATGTGTATTGCATTAGCTTGTTTCCCTGTAAAGTCAGAGATGTGGCAGTGGACTTCACATGCATGTATGTGTTTTTTTTTCAATTTTCTGCACATTGATGGGATTTTGAAACCATTCTTTTCACCTGAATAACTGTGTTAATAGTCGGGCTAGCATACAATAGCATTATTTTGTATTCTCTATTCAGCACAAGGACAGTACAAAACAAAAAAAGAGTCATTCACAAAAATAGGGATACAATTTAACAACAGTCGTTGAGATAATGCTACATAATCAAACAGAAACAGCAGACAACAGAAATACCTTCATATTGCAAATCAAGAGAAAAAAAAATTCATAAAACAAAATAAATAACAAAAATGGAGACAAAAGAGCAAGGAAATCTGTTAGAAAAGCATGGACCGAGATATGTATCTAAACAGTTTTTTCACTTTTCTGTTCTTTTCTCCTTGTATTACGGCAACTTAAAGGAACAGTTCACCCAAAAATGAAATTTCAGTCACTTCTCACCCCAATGCACATCCAAAGTCGGGTAAAGTTTCATAGTCCACAAAACATTTCTGGAGCTTCACAGCAAAACAGTGTTGCAGCGTTCTCCTTAACAACTGAAGTAGCTGGAGACTTGTTTTAAAACATTAAAAAAGAACCAAAAAAACATAAATGGCACAAATGTTTTGTGGATTGGGAAACTTCAGAGATAACAATGTTAAGGGTAACACATTACAAAAGTACTATGTTACAGTAATATATTACCTTTAGCATAATGGAGTAATATTACACGTTTTTAATAGGATTTGTGGTAATATACCTACAGTTACTTAGCCAAAGAGCGCGTTACCACCTGAAAAAATAATAAAGACCCTACGGGTCGCTGGCAGCTCGTTATAGCTCATCATGAGACGTGTAACAATATAAATGTTTTAACTTTTTTCAATATGATCATGCTATACATGGTTAGATCTGTTATACTCTCCACAATTCAGTTGCTCAGTTCATCTAACAGAAACCAGAAGATAATAATATTAATTCATTCAGATAAGCACAAGAGAGGGAAAAAAGTGGTGACTCCCTACCTTTGAAGCAGTCATAAAGTCCTAATTTGTGTCCTTAACCTTGATAATTTGTATTCCTTTTGTCCGTAAGGGTCCACTGATCAAAAGAATCAAAAAGCGCTTTTAATCAAATTAATCCAAGTTATGAATATTTTCCTGTGAAGTCCATCGCTCCCTGTCTGCTACGCAAGTAGTGTAACCCATTACTCTATACAAACAGTAATACTGTAAGGAAATGTATTACTTTCAAACAATAGTAACTAGTATAATGCAATACATTACATTTTGGAAGTAACTTGACTTGAATTTACATTTTTTGTTGAACTGTTCCTTTGAAGTAGTAAGCGAAATTTTACATACTGTACACATAAATTCTGTCAGTGTAACTAAATGAGGGTTTGTTATATGACAACCAATTATCCAGTAGCATTAATAAGGCACTTAACAAAACCAGCCGACTGAACCAGAACAGTGTAGTTCTGTTTACTTTACAAGTTTTACAAGCGTGATTCACTTTCTTCTGAAGTGAATTACCAATACATTTTTTTTCTCCTCACACATAAATTAAACCCAGGCAGCTTCATGAAACCATGGCAATATTGCTTTGTTTGCCTTCATTTCCCTGGTGAAATAAATGTTTATGCTGCAATTATCTGGCTTGGTTCCTGTGACAGTGATTACTGTGTTTGTTTGAGCAGACACCATGGGAGAGGGCTTATAATCTCCCTTGTTATAGGAGTGCTGGAGATGCTCAGCAGCTCTGCTGTCTGTTGAATCGAGGTGTTTCTATTTCTGTTCGCCTTTATCTCTGATGTAAGGTAAAATCAGGTTTCTTACATTCTTTCCTCTCTAGCACATTACAAATAAGCTATTATACTTATTACTAACACATACTGATTGGAACACACCATGCAAGCTCTTTTCAACTTAACTAAGGCTGCATAGCTCGGACGATGATTTATATTTAGGAGCTACAACGTAATTTGGCACGCAGCGATTTTGGCTCCTACAAAAAGGATTGTTTTGAAATAACTGGTTTGCCGCACAGACCTGGAGCTGGTTTTAGTCAAAAAAGTGACTATTTTTGGAGTTTTAATCTGTTTGGCACCTGGTGGATAATAATCACCTCCCTCGCTTGGAGGCAGAGAGGGCAGCTCACACACAGTATGTGGCAGACCTTTTCCATCATTGTTTACGTTGCTCTTTACTGTCTGCACAAGTTAAACCTCAAAGATGTCCTCACATGGCACCGGTTCAGTGGCTGGGAGTTAGTTGATTTGCAGCTGACCTCTCTGTTTATCCTCAGAAACAAGACAAGCACCCAGTAACTTCATTAAAGCCTCAACCTGGGAGGACTGAGTGTGTCAGCCTCCTCATCTGTTTTTTCATGCTGTCATGGTTACAACAAGGCCAGTGTGCCGTCCCTTGTACTGTACAAACAATCACCTACCGTCATGGCTCGGACCCAAGTGTCATCCATTTTCACTACCTGACACCTGCCATGATAAAATGGTTTTACGGTGAATTAATGGAGTCACAGACTTGTAAAGAAGCGTGAGGTCACGCCATTCCCAGCTGACTCAGTCAGATCCGAGGTCCCGCCATCACACATTATGTGGCATAGCGGAGCAGGTTTGATACCCAGACAAGGTGTTATCAAGGCTGCTGGAGGCCCACATGCTTTCTCACGCCATTCGGCCGGGTGTTGATTGGACCCTGGCTCCATCAGTGATTTATTACAGCTGTCTAACTGAAGGGGAGAAGAAGGGAAGAAAAAGGAGGGTGGGAAGCGTTGGGGTCTGCAGTTAAACATTAATACATACATAAAAAGGCCGAAACCTTCTCCGTGTCCTCTTTTTTCCGTCAAAGCATCACACTGCTGGTATGAGATGAATGAATGGAAAGATTGATTTCATGAGCAGGCGATTTATGGGGTCAAAACTGAGAGGATTTAAAAAACAGATCTTGACAAGAGGGCCTGACTTTACAGGCTCATAAAGCAGTGTGTCAGTTTGGCAGCTCCATAAGAAGAGCCAAGGCGAAGGGTGGAACAGAGTGGCAGCACTGGAAGAGCGCTGGTGGTCTGTATTTGTCCCTCAGTTCACTTGTATAATAAGTTTTATATATGATTAGCATGATGCCTCATGAGCATGTAGGCTTTAGTAGCTTTATAAATGCAAAATTTCACTGCACAACAGCTGTTAGCATAGATTATGAGGTCATCGACGGCTGTAGTTTGTTGTCCTTGTTGATTTAACCACTGGTAGTCAAGAATTAAAAAAAAAAAAAGAAATTCATAAAAGGGTCACATGTTGGGAGCGTGACGAATCAGGGAAGGACATGACTGATAAGAACCAATCAGGAAGCTAACATGGGTGTTGGTGTCATTGTTTCCAAAAGTCATACAACTCCATTGTTTTCAAACTAAAATGGGGTCAGCAGCTTTTGCAAAAAGCTCCATTGTAAGGATCTAAAACGCTGGAGGAGTGCGGACACTAGGCGTAAATGTACCAGAAGTTGTAGCCTTTGAACTACAGATCATTACCTTTAAAGAAATTCTTTGTCAGTTTATCATTTGCCTTTTGCTAGAGAGTTAGATAAGAAGATTGACAACTCTCTCATATGTGTATGCTAAATATAAGGCTATGGCTAGCAGCTGGTTAGCTTAGCTTATTTTAAACTGGAAACAGTGGCCCTAACGACTCTGAAACTCAGAGCTCACACGTCCTTAAGGACTCTGTAAGGACACTCCCACACAGAGTTTAAAAGCCTGCAACTCCCCTCCAGTTAGTTAGAACTGAAGAAGCCTCCTGAAACAAGTCCAGTTGCCTTCAAAACAGCACTTAGAATTACCATGACCTGGATGACTGAGAACCTTCATCAACACTGGAAACAGGGTGAAACTGCCAGCCTGGCTCTGTACAAAGTAAACTAAAATAAAATCCCCCCACCAATCCGGCCAACAAGCTTGTACATTCTGCGCATGCATGAGGGAAAATACCTAAATATAAATATAAATCGTTGTTATGATTAAGCAGCATTTTTTAACACCATTCTTGTGAGTATAGACACTTTTTATTGAGAATATGTCCAATAAAAAGTTTCATATTACACTGGTGAAGAGGAAGAGGAGAAAAATAAGGAGAAACCACACTAAATGGGTGAAATCATAGATACTACATCAACACGCTCAAGGGGCTTTCCCTTTTGTTTCCCATTTTCTTTTCTTACCTGAACAGCCAATCAGAGTGGTTTCTCTGCCGCCAATTCTATAAAGCCCCCAAAAAGGGCCAGCTAATGCCAATGATGCACCACAACGACTAGAGCCATGAACGCAATTCCTTACAGTCGACCGTCAACCTGGTGTGTCAGGGACTTTAAAGCTGCACAGAGTCAATCGACCCAGGCAGGAAGTCAAGACAAGAACAGCATAGGGCATCCGGTCAATTTTCAAAATATAACACCCTGTGACACCTATAGGCTACAACGCAAGGAAAGTCAGAAAAAAAACCAAACATAAACACAACTGAAACAGTCACAAATACATTGGTATCATATGAAAACTGTTTTAGAGATTATAATGCAGAAAAAGATGCTTGGGGTGATTTACAATAATTAAATTCCCGGCGACATTCACTGTTTCAGTTCACTAATGTCATTTTAGAAAGTTAAGTTAGTTAAACTTTAAAATATCCTGCCTTCGTTACATATCTTTGTCACTGTGTTTAATAATAGTATTGACTTCGGCCCAAAAATGTAGTGTTGTTCTGGCTCTACTACTCACCTATGGTTGAAGTAGAAAAATCTTTTCTACACACACTGAATAATTGCATGATTTTTTGGGCTAACAACACGATCACTGAATTCATCATTTTCACTTTCTGAGGTTACATTACCGTTACTCTTTCAACCCAAATAACAACCAAGTGACTGGACTGAAAAACTGTTGTGACTAAGTTTTCTGTGCAGCTGTATTCATCGGTTCCCACCCAAAATTTAGGGAACATGTAGGAGCGTTTGGTGGGAATTGAGTAAAGAGGTCAGGGGCAGAAAGGATCAACTGGGTGGTTTGTGTTTACAAAGACATCTAGACTTGTCGGAGCTTCCCATACGTGTGGAAAGTAATGGATTAATTGTTCAGCAGCTTTGACAATAAACACGCAAAGGTTACTTAGCGCTTTGTAGGCCGGTGCTGGTATCAGTCCTTTCTGCCACAATAATAATCGCTCTTTATTGCAAGTCTTTTTATAACTCCCAGCACACGCCCAGCTTAAACCTTGTGGGCAAAATCTCTCCTCCGTCTCTCTCTCGTTCTCAAACACCCACACCCATCCTTACACCAACACACATACAAATACAAGCCGTGTGAGCCAACATACTGATCAATCACAGATGGAGCTGTTCCTCTCTTGCCAAAAGATTTAGTTTCCCTCAGGGCCCCTCCCACAACACCCCCTTTCTGTCACCCCTCCAACCTCGACCACCACCTCTCACTTTGCTCTGAACAGAGCAGAGCTTATGTCAAGCAAAAAGAAAAGGTCCTGCTGTTGATTCTGTCAAGATGTAAAATCTTAATTTTTTACCCTTCTGTGCTGCCATAGAAAGACTTTTCTATGGCAGCACAGGAGGGTAAAAAATGATTTAGAGCTCGTGAAACAGCATTCAAAAAGAATTTCAGTTCCCGCAGTTGTTGCAGCATCAAGAAAGTTTTCGCTGTACTACAGTAAGGTGATGTAATTTTCTGAATTTTCTGAACAGACTGTTCCACTTGTTAAACACTTACCCTCTTAGTCATTATAGACACATTACTGATTCTCAAAAATCTCACTGTGTTAATATTTTGTGAAAGTACCAATAGTCATCCTTACGATACTGTTGCATTATCGAGATTGAAGAATTTGTTCATCGTCCTCTCCTGGCATTTATGAAATGCTTCTTCAGGGGATTTCAAAAAGATTGAGATGTATATCTTGTATCGCGTTATATTCTAAAAATATTGCACTATTATTTAAATGCCATATCTCCCAGCCCTTTGTTTCTTTGTTTTAGTCAGGAACATGTACTCGTGCTAGCTACAGCAGCTAGGAAGAAGTGTTCATTTTTTGCAAAAAACTTAAATGAACCCAACTGAATTAATCATTTTATTCATTAATTCATATTCTGCTGCTTATGCAAGTCCAGGTTGAATTGCTTTCATTACAAGTTATGACCGAGAAATACTGAAAGAGGTGTATTCTTGGACGATTTGTCTAAACCTAACCCAGATGAATCTGCAACCAATTTAACAAGCGATTAATCATTTATGTCATTTTTCAACATTCAGCTGCTCAAATATGGGTATTTTCTGCTTTCATAATGTTCTATGATAGTAAATTTAAAAATCGTTGGGTTGTGGCTTCTTAATCAAACAAAACAAGTTGTATCCTTAAAGTGATATGAAGCAACAAGATCATCTTTAGAAAATTGTGATCGTCAAAAATGAGCTAAGATTTTTTTTTACTGTTTTCTGATGTTTTTACAGACCAAATGATTTATGAACTGATAATGAAATTAATCTTTGGTTTCAGTCTTAATAGGACATGCCCATCTGAATATGTTTTATGATCATACTCCAGTGTGATCGTATTAAATTGAATTCTTGGAGAGCCCTCTTTTGTGAACTTCTGAATAAGATTTAAAGCAGCAAGTTTAAAAAAGAAAAGTCAGTTGAATGTGGTCCTGATTATGACTATGAAGGAAGTAACAAAATTCATGATTGGAGCTTAAAAGCATGTTAATGTGTAACATCAGTATCGCACACAGTGTGGGAACTTTGAGTTTCAGTTTTTTGCTTCAGCAAACAGATGTTCACAAAACAATACTTTTATTTTGACATTCTCAAATGTGAACAAAGTGAGATAAAATTTTAGAAAAAAGTTGGTAAAAAATGTCACTGTTTTTCCCAAAGCCTAAGATTGTGTCCTCAACCCAAAGATATCCAGTTAACTGTCATAGAGGATGAAAGAAACCAGAAAATATTCACATTTAAGAAGCAGGAATCAAAGAATTTTGACTTTTATACTCAATATTCATAGTTACAACAGATGAATATATTTATCACCCTATTTCCCACATTAGAATTTCTCTACAGCCCTCAACTTCTGATTGCAAACATGTTTCTAGAAACAGACCAGAAACCAGAGAAATATTTTAGTGGCCTCATATGAAAGCCTTTGGGAAATGAACACATGTGAATTTATGCATGGAGAACCTCTCCCGCTGTCATGTGAGTTTAGTTCTAAAAGGAAAAATAGCTTGTTGTATTTGTTGTTTTGTAGTAAAATCCACAGTGCAGTGTTTCTGTGAATGTCAACCACTCAACAAAACAAACACAACTCTGTAATTTCTGGTTGTTTAATTGTCCCCAGTTGTCCTCATACCCTACGTACCTCTCAACACGTCTCGTTGTTTTCTATGTTCATCTCAGATACTGCGCTGAGACCACAGCTGCATGTCTTATTACATTTCCCCTGACAGCATGATCTCACTAAAGGCCAGTTGTGTTACTCCACATTCTGCATGTGGATCAGATGAGATCTGTACTCCATCAGAGTCGCAGGTTGTGTCAGTCAGATGCTTTAATATATTGACCTTAAAGTGGTTCAACAGGCAGGTTTTTCTCAAACTACAGGTCAAGTTTTGAGCTGTGGTTGGTCTTTTTGAGCCTGCTGGACTGAGTAAAGTGACACCATACCTCAGTGTGCTTTCCCAGACATACTTGCAATAAAGTGTTTCCTTCCCTGCCTAAATTTAACAGCAGTGTAGCGTTTGAGAAATGCATGGATGGCCTCTCTGTTGTTATGCAGAACAATTTAGTCATTGTAAAAACCTGGCCCCACCCCAGCCAGCCTTTCTGTTGACTCAGATTTTATCACGGTCACTTACTGTACACACGATTATGGAAGCTCTGAATAATGTTTTGAGACTCTGCTGGCAGCTGCACTGTTAAAAACTGATATCTATACCAAATTGAGAGAGTACAGTCCAAATTACACCCTGGCTTGCTGCGCTTTCAAATATTTGGAACGTTCGAGGGAAAAGCAGAGGATTGCTTACTTATGCACTCACACTGTTCTGTAATTTTTTTGCTGCTTTTTAAATTTAGCACAACCAAAGCCTGTATTTAGACTTCTTTGCTCCTTTGCTCTTGTGGCTGGATATTGTCATACCAGTGCTGGGTGGAATGTGTGGGTGTGTGCAGGACTTTTTTCTACAAATGATATTTCATATTAAGTCAAGGTCCATTCTTGAGCCCTTTATGTGGCATTCAACTGCATCTCATGTTCTCACACTAGTATAATGCTCTGGAAAAAGCTCTTAAAATGACTAAAACTACTGTCTCCTTAAAGGTTCTTTATTCTTTCAACCAGAACTTGGATCAGATTTTATTCCGCTGTGACTGAAAGTTATATATGTATATATATATATATATATATATATATATATATATATATATATATATATATATATATATATATATATATATATATATATATATCTACATTTGAGTTTGTTTACAGTACCCTACTGTCGAACTGATTTCACTGCAGCATGCTTTATCTGAATCAGAATCATAAATACTCTATTGATCCCCGGGGGTACATTGGATATGTAACAGTTGCTCTTCTGGAATAAAAATATCACACTATAGAGAGAAAAGTTTGTGGAACTAACAAGGAAAATCAGTATGAATGCATTCTCCTGTGTCTCCTTGTCATTGTATTGCTCTGTTTGAACAGCAAAGGATGCAGTCATTCTCATGACCCGCCCTACTCCGCCTCTGATTGGTTGGCTTTGTTGGTCTGTTCTCTGTACTTGACTGTGTAACTGTTAGAGTACATTCAGACCAAATCCGGTGGTGCAGCGTTTCCTCACAGGGGGTGGGAGGGTCACTCCATGGTCCGTGTGTGTGATGTGTTGGGAACCCCCGCTGATCAGTCCGCCGAAAGGCGAAGCTGCTGTGTTGGTCCAACAAGTGACTGTTTGTCCTCATTGACGGATTAAAAATAACAGTAAACAACCAGGATGCGAGGCAGATAATTACAGTGTGTTTTAAACTGGGGCACAAGACCAAACAGAGTGATCATAAGTAAAACATTACACTACACAGAGAAATGTTCCCTCTGTAGCATTTAGCCATGCTAAATAACATAACACTATTTTACTCCACCTCTTATCTGCTGTCATGCCTTTGCCACAATAGGTTAAGCATGCTGGTCCAACAGTGATCGTCGGCATCCATGGATGTGTTTTAAACTGGTGTACAAAGCCAAACTGAGTGAATACACATGACACACTACATTACAATCCACTGTGGTTTCAGTCGTAAATGCTGCAAGTCTTTTCACCAGCTTTTGTGATTAGCCAACGCAATGTGATCTCGGCCTGTGTTTCTCCGAAAGATGAGTCAGCTTTAACTTTTTCACCGCAGCCGGCTGCCCTTTTTCCGGAGCCCCCTGTGGCACGCACCGCCCCAGCCAAACGGACAAACTTCATTAAAGTGAATGGGAAAACCTGTGCTTTTGCTGCGCCGCCTGCAGGCCTGTTCTCAGCTGTCCTCCTGTGTCACCTCCCTCTTGATGCCCTGTTCGTCCCCCAGTACAATCAGAGGGAGGGATTGCTACTGGATACCGGCTGTTGTAATGTTTTGCAATTGTACATATACCAATGGCTACTTTTTACGCATGCTTAAGTGATGGCTGGCTACTTTTATTATACTATAGAAGGAAGGCAGAAATACATCAAGTAAAAAGTAAAAACAAATTGTATATGAATAAAAAATGCTGTACACGTCACATTTATTATTAAAGGACATTGTTCAAGTCATTTTTTTCTCTTTTTTGGGAAATATTGTTATGAATATCTTACCGTGGACCATATATTGTGATGATATTGGACCATGAGTTTTTGGTATCATAAAATCCCTACTGTTCAAGGTACAAGGTACAAGGTAAATGTATTTTTCATTTTTAAACAAGGGTTTAAATAATAATAAGAATAATAATAATAATAATAATAATAATAATTTGAGTCCTGCTATATATATATTTTAGTGTAGAGTGTTGTTGTTGAGGATGAGTTCAGGAGTCTCAAAACCTGGAAAGGAAGCTGCACCATAGTCTGGTGGTATGGCAGCAAATACTTATGTATCTTTTGCTAGATGGCAGCAGGACAGACTGTAGCTGGGGTGGGTGATGTCTTTGAGTAACCTGTGGGCTCTGCGTAGACATCTCACTTCACCGGTGTCACTGGTGCCATGTAGATGGTATCAATGATGCTCTGGGCGGTTTTAATCACCCACTGTAGAGCCTTCCTGTCCTGGGCTGTGCACGAACCACGCCAGTTTGTGATGTTTCCAGTCACGATGCTTTCTATTGCTCTTCTGTAAAAGAAATCTTGCTCCAGAATTTAGACTTCCTAAGTTTCTGTAGGAAGTAGAGACTTTTCTGTGCTTTTCTAACCAGGGTGTTGATGTGTGATGACCAAGATAGATTCTCAGTGATGGTAATTCCAAGGAACCTATAACTGTTCACCTGATCCACCTCAGCTCCACTGATGTAGACAGGGGTGTGTGTCTTTGCCTCCTTTTTAAAATCAACAATGAGCTCCTTGATCAGAGCTCCTGTGACTAGGAGGTGGCTGAGCACACAGCCCTGGGGGGCTCCAGTGTTGAGCACTAACGCAGAGGAGGTGTGATTGCCAATCCGAACTGTCTGGGGTGTGCTGGTGAGGAAGTCCAATATCCAATTGCAGAGTGTTGTACTGAAGCCCAGAGTGTTAAGTTTTCCAATCAGCTTCATGGGTAAGATTGTGTTGAATGCTGAGCTGAAGTCAACAAACAGCATCCTGGTGTAGCTGTTCTTATTCTCCTGGTGTGTGATGACTGAATGAAGGGCAGTAGAAATGGCTCTGTGAATCTGTTGGTTCTGAAAACATACTGGTGAGGGTCCAGGCTGGCAGGGATGTTGTCTTTGATGTGCTGGAGAACCAGTTTTTTGAAGCACTTCATCAGGATGGAGGTGAGAGCCAAAGGGCAGTAATTATTAAGACTAGGTACAGGAACGATGATGGCGGTCTTGAGACAAAAGGGAACTCTTCTGTGAGAGTGAGATGTTAAAAATGTTAGTAATGACATCAGCTAGCTGATCAGCACATGTTTTCAGTACATAGTATATGAGCAGCTTTATTTACAGTATATTCACTCTCAGCAGGATTTGTCTCACATCCACTGTGGTTACAGACAGTGGCTGGTTGTCTGGAGGTGGAGAAGACTTCACAACTGAGTCTTTGTTGAGACAAACACAAAATTGTTTGCTGAAACAAACATAAAATGTGTTCAGCTCATCCGGCAGTTTGGTCTCACACATGATGGGGACGCTCCTGCTTTTGTAGCCTTTGACATTTTGAATCACCTGCTACACAGCTTTAGTGCTGTTGGTGTTGCAGTCCCTCTCCAGTCTCTGCTGATGCCAGCTTTCAGTCTTGCTTGTATGCTTCCTTGTCATCGGACCGAAAGGCAGCTTTTTTGGGTCTGAAAAGAGCCCTCACCTCTCAATTCATCCAGGCCTTATGGTTGGGGAATGATCTTACTCAGGCTGGGGGGTTAGTCGCGCTGCACACCTCCAACTTATCAGTGAGGTAACAACTCCTTTTCCCCCATTAATGTTATCAGGTTTTCTATCATCACTGAATTTAAATCCAACATTTTGCCAAACAGACACTTTTGTTTTTCGCTTTGAGAATAAATCATCCGCCATCGTCTTGTCAGTCAGCCCTCCTAACTCTCTCCATGCTAAAAGCTGAATGTGACTCCTGTTACTCTATGCTGTGACTCTGCTGCTGGCCCTGCCGCTGCACGGAGCAGACACCTCCAGCAGTAAGTAATCATAGCGTCTGCTGTGTTTTGAAAATTCATATTATTCCATGCCACAGACATCTTTGTCTTTGCATCAGAAATTCGTAAAAATCCACTGTCCATCCACTTGAACTGCGTTTGAGCACCAAGCATTATTTATGTAGGCACATAAATCCTCTTAGCGGAGTCCTGTCGGCTCTGAACAAGGTCTGCCCATCCAGTGCAATAGTTTAATCCGGGATGTTAAGGGTTAACCGCGTCTCTGTGAAGATATGCGCACAGCAGTCTGTGATTTCTCTGATTTCTGATGAGTCACACCTCATCCATTCTCCTGTCCTCTGACCGGACATCAGCCATAAAAAGAGGAGGAACAGCCCTTGGTCCAAGCCGGATCAGCTTTGCCCTGATGATGCGTTTCTTTCCTCTCTTCCTGGGGACTTCCACTCGTCAGATGCCGCTGGTGGAGATCATCTCGCGGCCTGCTGCGCTCAGTCCAAACCTCACACTTCTTTTTTCAATGTTGGTAAGTGCAACTCTATCGTAGGTAAATCGTGCTTCAGTAGAAGGGGGCATGAAGTTGAAAAAATAGAAAACTATATCAAAAATGTAATGAGGATTGAAGGATCTACTGGCTGTGGCTTATACGTGTGCTGCCGTCATCATAGCAACTGTAATAATCAACATCCCCACTGTTGAAGATTACAAAGCTTCAAGTTAATCAGTTTGAGAGTTTTCTTTCAATAAACATCAATTATGGGGCGCGCTGGTAGCTCACCTGGTAGCTTCCTTCACATTAGCATGGATTTTAAGCAATACAACCAGTAGAGTCCACTGCTCAGAGTCAAATTGGTCTTGCACGGACCTCCACATTTCCTTCGCCACCGTCCAATCCTGTCCAATCTCCTCCCAGCTGTTCTTTAGTAACTGTTTGTCTCTGTGCCCAGGTAAAGTGACATCATACAGATGTTTAAAACTTCTCACCAACTGGCATGCTCAAAAAGTTATGGCATTTTAAAAAATTCTTCCACGTCACCTGTGGTCATGTCTCGCTTAAACTATTGGCTACACTGGTACACTGCCCCCCATGACTTCCAGAGGTACCACTCCATTACAGAAATATCTGTAAACTTTCAGAAAATGTGCAGAAATACAGACGGAACAAACGCATCGTACAGACAGAAGGCTCCGTCCCTATGCGTATCTTAAGTTGACCTTAAATGAGCCTTTACCTGTTTTATCTCACTAAAAAAATAAAATTATAAAATTAAAAACCTCAGAAACACGAAAAAAACATCCATTATAGTTACACTTTCAATAAGGGACACAAAATCTTGTGTAGTTACCCAGGAACAAATCAGAAACTAATGAGGAACTAACTTCTAGTTAAGCATTAGTTAATGAGTAGCTAATTGGGAAACAAGTCAGGAATGAATCAGGAACAAAAAGGAAAAGGAGACTTGTCAACTAATGGACAGGTACTCATAGACTTCTATGAGTACCTCACTCAGGATGATGCATCACTTTCCCCGGAGGGACACAAAAAAGATAATAATGAAGTAATAAGGGACTACTTAGTATTCAGTATCACTACCTGCACCCAGACAGTAACTAATGGTTAAGTAATTAGTAATAAATAAGTTGTTACTAGTTTTGTGACGTTTGCGGGCTGTTTCAGAGCCAATCAGAAACTATTAACTATTACAACTAGAAAGTTGTAAATATGATCGATTCACAGATATTCATCAAGTCCTGTGATTTGTTCTTCACTTGTTTCTTCAGCTCACATCATTAACTAATCATTAGCTACTCTATAGAATTTGATCAGGAGTTACTCATTACCTTATGGTTAACTGGCAGTTATTTCCTCATTTGTTCCCTAGTAACTACTCAGTTTTGTGTCCCTCATTGTAAAGTGTTACCTAAATTATTTCAGACAGAAGTACGTGTGTGTGTGTTTGTGTGTGTGCATCAATTCTTTGGGTTGTATTACTACCAGTACTAGCCTGTCTGTTTCGAATTGACTGTTGCAACAAGGATGATGGGTGGTGTGTAGCTCTGTCCATCTTTTCTTTATTAGCGCCTTGCTTGAGAACCGTCTGTCAAAAGCTAAGATTTAAATTGGCTCAGAGTTGCTCGGCGTCTTGGGATTTGCAGACACACATGCTGTCGACGTTTGCTGAAGCTAGCTCGACCACAGCAAGGCTCTGGCTTCCAACTCCGCCAATCATGGAAGGTCTGAAAGACACCACAAAGGACGGAGAAGCTTGCGTTCATACAAATTGCTGGGTTCTGTCTGTCGTCTACGACTTAGATGCTTTTGTGAAGCATGAGAGTGTTTATTTTCATCCCTCATCTTTTTACCCAGCAGGCTCAACACACTCATTAAACAGCAGAATTATGAGGCATGCTCTAGGTTAGCACACCTCAGACTGCAGCCAGTGCTTCTCATGTTGATGGTGATCACTTTTGTTCCCAATAATAACTGATTGGTGTGGTCGTGTAAATGACAAGGCAAGGGTGTGTTGTCATCAGGATACAGTATTAAATATCTTTTAGGTAAAACACTATTGTATTACAGGTATATTATGATGATGACATGGCAGCTAATTTTTTTCCCTCCAAAATAGTTGCATCATGATTTACAGTGATTTTATCCCCCTGCAGCTGTTTTCACTGAAATATTTGTTAATAAAACACAGGACTCTCACCACGTATTATAGCTGCCAGTGATGGAAAGTACAGTCATTTTTGAGGTACTTGTACTCTACTTGAGTATTCCATTTTCTGCTACTTTATACTTCCATTCTTCTACCTTTTGGAGGCAAGTGTTTTACGTTTTACGTGCGTTTTACTCCACCACATTTATTTGATAAATTAAGTTACTTTGCAGATTGCATGCTGCATCAGAGCCAAAGTATTTCTAAATTAATTTATTTTATCGGCAATCAGATAAAAAAAACATCAACATTGATTTTGATAATCAGAAAAATGCTGAAAATGACATTAGTGAATCAACCCGGCCAATAATCAGTCGACCCAAAGAACAGTATATACATACAGTACATGTGAGTATGTGTATAACTTACTTTTACTTGTACTTTTGATACTTATATACATTCAATATTAGATACTTTAAGACTTTCACTCCAGTACTATTCATATGGGTGACTTTCAATTTTACTATAGTAATATTTTAACACAATATCTCAACTTTTACTCAAGCATGACTTTTGAGTACTTTTTACAACACTGCTAGTATCACATTTAATTAAAATCTGGAAATACTTACTACGTATGTACTTGTATTCTACTGAGTATTTCCATCTTATGCCACTTTCTACTTCCCTACATCTCAGAGGAAGTATGAAACATTTACCCTGTAACATTGACTTCATATAAACACCTTCTTATATAGTTATATAGTAGCTTGCCATTTACATTGAGATCTTACATTTAAAAAAAATGTAAACTTCTAAAATACAATTCACCCACATTAAAAAATGAAACCAGTAGTTCCTGACATTTTTGGCTTAAAAGGGACAGTGTCTAGATGAGGTCACGTTTAAGGTGTCTATAAGCTATTAGTAGTTTCACCAAAGAGTGATCTCCAACCTCTAAACTTATTATTACATTAAAATAACAGTTTGAATCCCAAAGACAGTAAAGTTATCTAATATTTCACAAAACAGCAAAGATTTGAGAAAAGGTCTTCCCCCATTAATTATTTACAACCACTCAGATTTATCTTGTAACCCTTTAGAGGATGCCTGACCTCTAGGTTGGGAAGTATTGGATTAAACCATCTAACTAGGTACTAACTTTATATAAAATAGCTTGGTCACCAGCTACAACATTAAACTTAAGTATCATTATGTCATACATGATAGTCACAGAACCTTTACTTTGATGCTTTCACTGCAAAGATGCCCTTTCATAAAAGTGGGCTGTCTATGCAGTAGAAAGCAGAGAAAACAGAGAAAAATGGCTGTGGTATTCCCTTCTGTTCAAAAGGTAGAAAACCTGCAAAAAAACCCAAATGCATTGTATACTGCAAGGTGGGCAGATGTTTCCCAAGCAAGCAAAATTAAGAGAAGTTTACCATTGTTCATTTGAATAAACTACCAACATTATAGTGATACAAATCTGACTGGAAATCTGTAACGTTCTCATTAGGGGGGGGTTTGAATGCAGGACCTTCACTTGTAATGGAGTATCTGTACATTGTTACACTGATAGCTGTTGGTGAACCTGGAGGTTGAAGATTTTGGACAGTTTCACTACGTTGAAGGTTAAGTTGTTGTAAGAGTTTAGAGTAAACTCTGAAGGTGGAGCTGCATCCAGTGCGCCATAGAAACATAGAAGGAACAGAAACAACTTGACTATCTATGATTTATCAGCCTCTGTCTCTCTGACTCCTCTCCTTTATCAGTCACTCTGCATCACTCTCCTGTCACTATCCTTCACTCTGTTCTTCCTCTCTACGTCTTTTCCTTTTACGGGGCTCAAATTGATTTCCAAGGCGGCCTTCTGTCTTTAATAAAGATTTGGAGCACCAGCTCCAGTCTTGGCTGGTGGCTGAGGCCTCAGGGCACCGAGGGAACAACGGAGTGCGCGCAAAGCTCGGCCAGATCTCTGAGTGCAATTTTAACACTCACACCAGTGACTTTCAGGGTCCTTCACCTCACCTGAAATATTTCAACTCATGCTTGACCTGCCACAAACACACAGTTGCTAGAGAGGAAGCACAGCCAAACAGCTCTCCTTATATGTATGATGGTAACAGGCTGGCAACACTGGCTGCATGAGCTGTGCGTGGCAGAATGTCTTGCTTTTCATTTTGACGTCCACAGGTAAGAGCAGCCACACTGCTGGCTTGAGTCGTGCTTCTCACACGCGTGTCAATTGAGGCTGCAGCGGCGGGTCATCTAGACATTCAGAGTCTCACCTGTTTTATGTGGAACACGTGCACGGTTCTCAGCAAAAATAGACCTGAAAACAACCTGTAGACAGTCATATCGACATCATACCAGCGTTTCACTATAGTTCTAAAGTCTTTCTCTGAAGAATATGTCACAGACATTAAGAGAGTACACACAACAGGTGAAGGGCAGTTTCATCCCTGTGCACTCCCTTTTTGTTCTCTCCCTCCCTCCCTCTCATTCCCCCTCCCACTTACTGGCTCTTTCAATGGGGGTTAAGGAAAATCACGTTTTCATATTTATTGATAATCATCAAAACCATGTAAACAGATAAGAGCAGGCAGGAGCTGCGCTGCAGGAGCAACGCTGCCTATGTGGAGTCACAAATGCAAGTGATCCGCAGCAGCTCAGCAACGCAGCCGCCACACATGACACAAGCAGCCAATGTGGCCAGCCAGTTTGTTGATGTATTTTAGCTTGTGTCTGATGCATATTATGGTACAATAACGGTGGCTCGTTTCCCGTGAGCCAGACTTTACATTTCATGCTTAATGTAGATAATTAGTCCTCCTTCGTTACACAGGAACATTAAAGGCTCAGCGATTGTAGGGAACAAATATGACACTGTAAAGCAAGCCTTACAGTGTGCCAATTACAGTTTGTCTCTCTTCCATCTGCTTTCATTTACACCCAACAAGAAATGTGAGTTATTAGCCCACAAAGGAGCAGTAAACTCACCCACAGGGTTACTTGCAGCTCCTCAAAGCTGGCGGCAGGCTCGTGATGACGGGATGCATTTACAGCGCTCTCGTGGTTCTTGGAGCCGATGTGCTGCCTGCTCTAATGGGCAACATGAATATCTATCCATTGCATTCATCTCCAGGGTCACAATACATGATGACTAAAGAGCTGCATGTGTGAAACAGACAGAATGAGAGCAACGATTTAGTTACACAATGAAGTCTGAATTGAATGAAGTCGTATTGTGCTTTGTAATATGAATCACAGAGCCTATGGGCCAGGAAACAGACAGCCTGACTGTCAGTTTCACTCTCACTCTCACTTTTTCCAGAAGGAAACAGTGCAGACGCAGTCCATCTAATCATACACTTATTCAGTCTAAGAGTGGAGGCTCGGGGAAGGAGAAGAGGTGTGCAGTCTCTTAGTATACACCCAAGCAGCCAATGGAAGTGTTGTTTTCTTCGGATGACAGATTGAGGAGGGTAGTGGACTGACCTGAAACTAGGGCCAAGCCCCAATTACTGCATTCTTGCTCCGTAGCCATTAGCTCACTGTCTCTTGGGAGTCCAGATCTCATATGAAGGAATGACATGGAAAAAGTGAGTTATAATCAAATAAGATCCTTGAAGACAGTAGGGATTTTCTCTCAGTGTAATAATCACCTTTGCTGAGTGTCGCTCTACGTCTTGTCTGTCCTCTAGTATGATCTCACAGCACTTTAGCTCAAGTCTTCTTTCTAGACATTTAAACACCCTTTTGTATCAGAAGCAAAAGGAATACAGTGGTTTGCTCCTCTCTAAATACAAAACTGTTTTTTAGTCTTAAGGGAACAGTTCACCCAAAAATGTTGTCATCATCTTCTCACACCCAAAATGGGAAGTTGGTCGAAGTTTCGTAATCCACAAAACCACAGCAAAACAGCAGTGCACCATTATTCTTAACAATTGAAGTAGCCAGTGACTGAAAAAAATCATAAAATGGCTCCATACATACACATCACATACTCCATGCATGTGAGTAGATAATGACAATATTTTGCTATGCTGTTCCTTTAAAATATCTAATATATCAAGACGTGATGCTTTTCTTGAGCATATGGATGGAAATAAAGCAAAAGAGTATTGAGGAAAGAACGCTGCTAATATGTGTCTAAAATAATTCATGCCATCATCTTGATTAAAGCAAATATCCCAAACAATTTTCTCTGAGAACAAAGCTTGCAATTTAATGTGCCAGTACAATCCCAATGCAAATGTTTTTCTACATCACATTCTGGGCGGCTGTGGCTCAGTGGGTAGAGCAGGTGACCAGCGACCAGAAGGTCACTGGTTCGAACCCCGGCTCCCCTGGGCAGAACCGAGCCACATGCCAAATTATCCTTGAGCAAGATACTGAACCCCGAAATTGCTCCTGACACGCAGTTGGCACCTTGTGTGGCAGCCTCTGCCGTCAGAGGGCCCTGCGATGAGCTGGCGACTCGTCCAGGGATATACCCTGGCCTCCGCCCATATGAACACTGGATTTGGCCCCAGTAAGCCCCGCAACCCCCCAAAAGGGGGGATAAAGCGGCAACATTCCCGCGACCCTCACGGATAAAGCAGTCAAGAAAATGAAATGAAATGAACTGAACTGAGCATTCTTTTCTCTCACAATTTAAGATCTCAGGTTTATGTCACTTTTCTATTTCAGACTAAAGAACAGCAGGAGCAAGTTCTAAATCAAAGCAACAAAGTCTTCCTCTACTGTGCCTTCTTGGACTACAGGTGGGTTTGTGTTTGTGAATCAGATGCGGCATGTCCTCATTATTCATTCAGATGCAGAGCCAAAGAGATTTTATCTTGATTGTTGCATGTTCTTTTGCTCAAGTCTTAAAGGTTTTAAATCATAAGAAATTACCAATGATTTGGAAAAGGTGCGTTTCCTTTTTCTCATTCAAATCAAAAACATCCAGTGTTGCATGAGTTGCTGTTTCGGTTTTATGTCTCTTGAGCAACAGCCCCGGTGATCTGATAAATGGAGCCAAAACACAATTTAGAAAGTATAAATCATTTCTAAAGGGAGTGTGTTTTAGTTGGATTCAAAGGCTTCCTTTCCTTACTCCCCTCTGCCTTGAGGCTAAAGTAAATTATTGGATTGCCCTGTCAGATTGCCCTGGTACATTTAGCTAAGAAATCTCTCTGTGTGCCTCCCACGATGGATCATGTTGAGTCATCCCTGCCAGCAGTCTAATTTTTGTGTGTTTTTTTAATCTTTATATTAATATACCTCTTGACTGTCTCTGTAAATAATAATAGTTGTCATCTTTTTCAGTTCAAATGAGGGAATATGGTCCAATGAAGGTTGTGTACGCTCAGATGGGAACATGACGTACTCCGTGTGTTTGTGCAACCATCTCACCAACTTCGCCATACTTATGCAAGTGGTGCCCTTAAAGGTATGTTTTGGCAACTGTTTAAAGCAGCCAAGTCAGGAAAGTCGTAGTTTTTCATAAAACTAATAAAGACTGTGAAAATATGTAATGGTAAAGACTACACAAGGTCTGAAATAAGGTCCCATTGGTTTCCAGCAGATGGGCGGGACTTCGGCTCTCAGTACTCGTTGTTGTAGCTATCTTTGGCTGTAGCTATGACAAGTTAAAATATCTTCTGTGAAAAATGCCTGTTGATGATTTCCACCTCTGTGCTTTTCTGTTACTAGGTCATTTTTTAAGAACAGTAAACCTCCCACTCCTTTTTAGAAGAAGGTTTATCACCAGCGGTATTCAAAAGTGTGTCCCTCCCTCTGTGTCTTTGTCACAAAATAAGAAAGATTTTTTAATAAGATTTTCAGGAACATTATTGGACAGGAAACAGTGGTTTACCACACAGTAACCCATCAACCAGAAGCCCCCGCTGCAGCCTCTGGACAGTTTATCGTTCCACCCCTTAGGTCAACTGTAAGCAGACCCACACAGTCACAATGTCGGTTTCACTGGTGGTTTTATACTGAAGCACTTTAGACAACTATGATTAAGTGTGGTTCTTTTTGGGTCACTGCACAGGTCAGTGGTCCATTCCTTTAAGGACCACAGTCTGCACTTGAAACCATTCCTTCAACTGTCCCTCTGAAACATCTCACCCATTCCCTTCTCTGAACACTTTCCCGCATGCTATTTTACATGTACATTTTCCTCATGAAGCTCAATTTGAATTCCAAAGAATATATGCCATTGCATTGACTGGTCAGCATCCACGATGGCTTCTTTAAATAAAAAAGACGAGCTAAGTGGGCCAGCGCTGTATTTAAGGAGCAGAAGTCTATTTGATGCTATACTTTCCCTTCGCCAGTCTCTAATTAGTGGGCTGCCTCATCCCTCAGCTGCGAGGGAACATCCCACTGATCCCTTTTTCTGGGAGGCTCAGACTCCTCTGCCCTCGTAATGACAAGGCACATGTGAAGACTGTTAATGGAGAATTAAACCCAAACCCTCAAAATAGCCTGAACTCCAAAACAACATCATGGCTGTACGCCATGTGGATATGGAGAAACACAATTATCGCTTTTTAGACAATATATACATTTATCCCAAAATCATAAAAAACAGGTAATTGACTGTACTTTTACAGTGACTCCATGCAACCTAAAAAACAGTTAAATTAAAAAAAATGTAAAAAGTACACACAGAAAACAATGTAGCTTCAAAATAAGTAGAGAAAGAATTAATACAAGATGTTTTTGCCTTTGATAAGTAAAACAAATCTGCCACAACAAGTGAAAATTAGCTTGGTGAGATTTCTTGAAATCAGTCAATCAATCAATCAATCAATCAAACAAACTTTATTTGTATAGCACTTCATACAACAAAGTAACCGAAAGTGTTTTGTCACAATTAAAACAACACACAGAAATTATTAAATATATTATTATTATTATTGTTATATTCTGTGCAATATCATATGCAAAATACTGTTGCTGTAGCACTGTAAATGATTACCTATTGCAGTATAACTCAATATTATCTACATTGTAGTTATAGTGTAGTACCAGGTATATATCTAACATCTCTATTTCTAATAGTATTTATTTTTCTATGTGTATATAGTTGTTGCATATCCTAGTTTTAATGCACATATTTTCAGTTATTTTATATTTTTATATTCTTACTCTTATCTTAACTTATCTTTTCTCTATTTATCTGTTCTTATAATCTTGCTCTACTCTGACATTTCTATTTTAGAAGGAGCTACTGTAGTGTATCCAATTTCCCACTCAGGGATCAATAAAGTATTTCTGATTTCTGATGACAATATGCCCATACTTTAAGAGTAGAACTATGAGAGTCAGTATTGTGTTCATCATCATACACTATAGCTGTCTGAGTGTCTGATACAGTCTGAATGTGGTACAATGTACCGACCCACCATGTAGGCTAAGTAATAATGTTATTACATGTGGTCTTGTCCATTGTTGATAATGTTGTGTCTCTCTGCACAGCTCACTACTGGCCACAGGGTGGCACTGTCAACCATTGGTTATGTTGGCTGCTCAATTTCCATCTTCTGTCTCGCCATCACTCTGGTCACTTTTGCTGTTCTATCGTGAGTATTATCAGTTCATCACATTAACAACCTTTGATAGAACATTGTTAACATTTCACACTCTTCATCAGTCAATTTTAACATTTATTACATGACATACACATTGCACATTCATATTTGCACTGTAATTGTTCTCACCATATATATTATTATATATTTACATATCATATTTTAATCATGTTATATATATCTGCCTGAATAGTAACCTTTTTATTTACACTGCACAACTAACCTGTGCAATTCCTGTTTGTATCCTGTTCAATCCATCGTTCATGTGCAATTATGTTAATATAATATTAATGACTTTTTTTATACTTTTTTAGTATATTACAATTATGAGGGCAGTTATTCTGTGCAATTAGCTTCTTGGTCATATCTGTATGTGAAGGATGAAAATATTTGTACATTTGTTTACATTTATTAAATCTGCAAATATGCAAAGTAACTAGAAACTGAAATTATCAAATAAATGTAAAAGCACAATATTTGACTCCATAATGTAGTGGAGTGGAAGTATATAGTAGCAGAAAATAGAAAAACCCAAGTAAAGTACAAGTACTCAAAAATTTTACTTAAGTACAGTACTTAAGTAAATGTACTTTGTTACATTCCATGTAACTACGTACATTCTATAAAGTCTACATGATCACAAATTAAATGCAAATATTCAAATCCTTTTATGTTTTAAATGCTACACGCTCTTGTGATTAAAGTACTATAAAGCATTGATGATATATGATGTTGTCTGCAGCTCAGTGAGCACCATCCGTAACCAACGCTACCACATCCACGCTAACCTCTCCTTTGCCATCCTGGTGGCTGAGATCTTACTGCTCATCAGCGCTCGCTTCGACCCGGGCACGGTGGGTACACAGTATAGATTATATTGATGATTATACGGGTTGACATTGTCATAATATGAGACTTTATATGGTCTTACATTTTGGATGTCGTTATTTTGTCATATGGCACAAGTGTTGTCTTCCCTGGTTTTCCAAATCCAATCCAAATGTATTTATATAGCACAATCAAAACAACAACAGTTGGCCAAAGTGCTGAACAGTCAGAAAGAGCAAAAAACAACACAAAAAACATAGGAACAAGAAAGGCACCCCTCAAAAAAATGTGTTTTGAGACGGGATTTAAAAACAGGCAGTGAAGAGGCCAGCTTAACATGTAGAAGCAACTCGTTCCAGAGTTTGGGGGCTGCAACTGCAAAGGCGCAATCTCCTCTGTGTTTCAACCTTGATCTGGGGACAACCAAAAGCAACTAGTCAGTTTTATAGGCTGCATTACAGCAACGTCATGTCATTTTCTGAACTTACCAGACTGTTCTACTTGTTCTTATACTACCTTTACCCACTTAGTTATTATATCCCAATTATAGATAATTATTTATCAATAAAAGTACCAATAGTCATCCTTACAATATTGTTGCAATACCAATATCAAGGTATTTGATCAATAATGTGATATTTGATTTTGTTGCCCAGTGTGAGCATTTATGAAGTACTTTTGAAGCGATTTCAAAATATCGATATATACTGTATATAGTGTATCCGGAGTTAGTCTATAATATTGTAACATTATTTTATGGCCATATTGCCCAGTAACAATTATTATGATGGTGAAGATAATAAAAAAGTCTGATTTTTTTTCCCCGTCCCAGCTGCCTTGTAAGGTCATGGCCGTCCTGCTTCACTTCTTCTTTCTGAGCGCCTTCGCCTGGATGCTGGTGGAGGGCCTCCACCTCTACAGTATGGTGGTGAAGGTGTTTGGCTCAGAGGGCAGCAAACACTTCTACTACTATGGCATTGGCTGGGGTAGGTCTGCTCTGCAGTCTCTCATTACTAAATTTAGATGGAAAAAAGCTTGTCCTCAATTTCACCCAGTACCCTGCCTCCACCTCATACCAACACAATGTTGTTAACATGGTTGATATTTGTAACTTTTTACCTCATCTTCTGGCCAAATATTGTAAATAACAATGACCCTGTTAAATAAATATGCTTTGAGTTACATTCCAGTATAACAATGATCTCTCCTGCTCTCAGTGAACCAGAGTTTGATGGACAGATAAAAAGAATCTGGGACATACATTATACTGTCTTTGACTGCTGTGAGGAATGCATAATCTCTCCTTCACATGCTGAACCCATTAGTGGAAAAATGATCCTTTTTTTTATTACTTCCTCTCTTCTCGCCAGAGTAATTTTTCATTTTGTGGGGCCAACTGCAAATTATGTGCTGGAGACTTGTCTGACAGTTATACATAAAAAGTAAAACATTTTTATAATGAAGTACTGCTGCTATTAGCTGTGATAAAGGCTGTTTACTACTTTATCTTTCATTTCCTCCTTTAAAGTTAAAGTTCACCTGTAGTGTAGTTGTAGTTATGCTTGAGCTTTGGCATCTAAGTTATTCCCAGAGAAATTAGCAATTAGCAGCACGGTAGATGAATAAAACCACCACTGGGTTTAAAAGTGTGTGCAAAGACAGGTGCTACAATGGGAGGATGGAAAAAAGTGTCACGTGTTTAAGAGGGCCACAGGACTGTTTGCTATAATTAACTGAGGCACACTTTTGGACAACACTGTGGAGGTTAAAATACTGTATGAATTATGTTTTAATCACTGTTTGGCCCAAAGCTGTCATGTGTCTGTGGCCTTGGTAAAAGACTGACGGTGTACTAGGGCTGATTCCAATCCTATTACGACTTAAGAAAATGAGTGTTGGTAACTTGTGTGAATGTTGTCAGCGACAAGGCTGCATTAGTAACCCTGTCATCTATGTGATCAGTTCCACAGGGGCGCAGATTTTGTGTGTGTCAACTTTTATTTGTGGTATTTTGATTAAAGGTTCCCTGTTGAGTTTGTGACCACAGGTAGAACTATAGAGCAGTGTTCTTAAAGAGTGGGTTCCCATTTCATTCACATGATGACATACACAGATACAAGCAAAAAGGCGATGCAATACACATTCCTGCCTGGTTTTTACGCAATAGTGCTTAGTGACAGTTGGTGGCGATAATGCACCAAAAAATATAGCAATGTGCTGACAAAAGCAGGGAAGAAGAAGACTGATAGCAAGCAAACATTGATGCAATGAAGGCAGGATTTAAAATACTTAAACATGCTACAAGGACACACTGCAAAACAGTCTCAATTTAATACTGATGTCCTATAGTTATTCCTAATGCCTGTCACTGATTCTGACTTATCTGAGTCAGATAATTGCGGATAATTACATTTTATTTCCTCCATTTTCCTGTGATAACGAGTTAATTTCATTTGTTTTCTCGAGATCTCGAGTTATTATCTCGAAATAACAACTGCCATTTTCCCGAGATAACGAGATAATTTTCTAGAGATCTCGAGATAACGAAACTTTGTTTTCCCGAGATAACGACATAATAACTACATAGCTGGTCAGCTATGTAGTTAATGACGACATCAGGCTCACTTAGATTGCGCCGCCGATATAGCTGAAGCCTTGCTAACCGTCTTTTTAGATTATGCACACTAATGTGTATATTATCTGTAATAGCAAGGCATAATGCTATTTCAGCCTGTGTCAGGCCTTGATTGAAAACATAAGTGACGTGGTGATCGATATGCTCCTGCTCCTCTGACATTGCTACACTGAATGATGTTTCCTGCAATGATTTAATATACTACACTATCGTTTCGTTATCTCAAGATCTCGAGAAAATTATCCCGTTATCTCGGGAAAACTGCAGTTGTTATTTCGAGATAATAACTCGAGATCTGGAGAAAACAAATGAAATTAACTCGTTATCACGGGAAAGTCTCACACACTGGGGAAAGTGCTCTGTAGTCTGGTGGTACAGCACTAATACAAAGCTTATGTTGTTTGACTATTGTCATATTACGGTTACTAATTAATAGCCAAAAAAAGAGATACATTACTTCGTCATCATTCATCCTGCAAACAGATGTACTGTAAGAAAAATAGTAATAAAAATAAGTTGTGTCTTTCTTTCACTTGGTTTCAAAACAAATGCATACGCTAGCCAGATCGACATTATTATGACAGGAGGCGGTGTTACTCATACCCCTTTTGTCCACAGAGGCCCTAATCTTGAGGCCCTGACCATCGGCTGTATAAAATATGAACAGAGCTACCTGGTCTGAAGTGGAAGTGCCTCAAGCCTGCAGTCTCTATTGTGGCCTGCAGGGGGCGACTCTAAAGGAAGTCTGATTGTATGTAAGGCTTATGAGAAAATGACCCTACTTCTCACTGGATTTACTACCTCAGTAAACAGTTTCCTGATGAGTTTATAGTCTAAATCATTAATTTCAAGACTTCTTCAATACAGCAGGATGTTCATTTTGTAAATTATTGTCACATTTAGAGTAAAAGAGACGATAAAACAGGGTATGCTTCATTGCTGACACGGTGACTGTCAATCAGGATAGAGGCATAGCAATGTGTATGCTCCCCAGCTCCACTCCCTCGTTCGAATATGGTCACTTCTGGCTCCAAAAAACCAAAATGCCGGCAGCCGTAATGCTAAACACTGAGCTTGAAAACGTCCATAAATCAATTGATGACGTCACTTTAGGTTTTCACTTGTTCCTGACATGTACTGTATATCGGCCCTGTGAATCTAGTAATGATTGCATCTTTTGTTTATGTTACTCAGTACTTTTCTCTGGCATTTGCTGCATTTATTTTAGTGTGGAGAGTTGGTAGGAAATGATGTCATGCAGCAAAGCTCCTTGGCCTGAATCAGCCAGGTCAGTCACATTATATAGTATGCGTTTTAACCACAAGGCCAGTAGAACAAAGTGACGTGGCGCATACCCATAAATAAGTACTGTAATTACCACAAATGGATCAATACAGCAAATATAATCAGGCTGCATATGTTATGCAGTCACTGCACTTTACTGGTACATAAACACAACAGGGTACAGGCACAGTGCAAAGAGATCAGATTGTTACCGCAGAGCCCCATAAGATGTTAATCCCGTCATGAGACAGTGTGACATTTTTAGTGAATGTGTAACATGTGCCTTTTGTTTGTTTTTTTCTTTGTTTATTGTCAGGCTCTCCATTGGTGATATGTGTGGTGTCCATGACATCAGCTCTGGACAGTTATGGTGAAGTGGACAAGTAAGTATGACACATGGAATTAATTTAATTCCATCAAAGCTTGGTGACATTGCATAAGAATGACATCACCTGTGGAAGAAATTGGAACTATTAACTGTGTTCATTGTTATTTAAAAGCTTTTAGGTTAACAATCACCACATATGTCATTCCATATTTACATTACAGCATCATGGAATTTTATTTGGAAGGGAACACAGTGTGATTATTGTTTTTTGACTCTTGCCCCTGTCTTTGCTTTCCCAGCTGTTGGCTGTCACTGAAAAACGGAGCCATTTGGGCATTTGTGGCACCAGCTCTGTTTGTCATTGTGGTGAGAAATGCTTTACAGTTCCCATTTTGTTGCGTCATTTGATCTACAATTTAAAGGAAAAGATCTCCCAAAAATGAAAATTCAGTCATTATCTACTCACTCCTGTGCCGATTGAAAATCGGGTGAAGTTTCGTAATCCACAAAACATTTCAACACAACAGAGTTGCAGCATTCTCCTAAACAACGGAAGTAGCTGGGGACCTGTTTTAAAATGTAAGAAAACAACTGAAAAATATGGCTCGTCGGGCATAATCCAGGTCTCTGGGAGCCTAGACGGCCCAAATTGGCTTGGAAAGACGTTAGTTACAACAGTTTTTTTAGCCAAAATCTTCACTGTAGCTGCTACAGTAAGCTTAAAGCGTTAGAATGCACCCTATCTGAAGTGGGTGCACACACTTCACCACATGCAACGCTGGTTTGCTGTGAAGCTCCAGAAATGTTATGTGGACTATGAAACTTCACCCCCTTTTCAGTGGACTGGGGAGGAGAGATAATGACTGAATTTTCATTTATAGGTGAACTCGTCCTTCAATCTGTATTTATTGTAAACTTGTATTCTATTCGAGGAGGAAAGTTTCACTGTGTTCAATCTAGTTACCCTTCTTTCTGATTACCAGGTGAACATTGGCATTCTGATATCTGTGACCAGGATCATATCGCGAATCAGTGGAGAAAGTTACAAGGTTCATGGAGACGCCAATGCAGTCAAGTGAGTTTATTCGCTTTCGTGATCAGATCAGTGCACTTTTAATTATTAAATGTCCCGCGCTTATTAAAGCTTATAATATAAACATGATTGTCTCTTGTTTTGTTTCAAGGCTGACTGCAAAGGCAGTGGCTGTGCTCCTGCCTATACTCGGCATTTCCTGGATCTTTGGCGTTCTTGCTGTCAACACACACTCTCTGCCGTTCCTTTATATTTTTGCTGTATTCAACTCATTACAAGTAAGTTCTCCTGTACAGGATCTTTACTTTTCTAAAATGCTCACAGCCATTTGTGAAAAATCTCCTAAAGTTGACATTTTTTCTTTGTTGTCAGGGGTTCTTTGTCTTCTTGTTTCACTGTCTTCTCAACTCTGAGGTATGGTGCAAAATATGTCACACATAATTAATGTCTTGATTTGCTTGGAAGCGATTTTCCTGATTTATGTTGATAAATCCTGACATCATTGTCTGTTATGGGTTTACTTTTTTCTACAGGTCAGAGCTGCTTTCAAACACAAAACCAAGGTGTGGTCTTTGACCAGCAGCTCCATCCGAAACATCAATGTGAAGCCATTCAACTCTGATATTGTGAGTGCTTGCTTTAACAAAAATGACCTTCACAGCTCTTATCTGCCTGAGTCTAACATTCTCCTTCCTATCCTCTAGATGAATGGAAACAAGGAGGGCGTGACTCCCACCAAGATGAACACATGGGACAAAAGCACCAACTCGGCTAATCGTATCGACCTCTCCGCCGTGTAGAGCCACAGATGGTCACTTCTCTCTGTGGCAGATGAGCAGTCTGAGACTCACTAGTGTAGAATGACAAACACTGGCCAGAATATTTGTAATGGATTAAATTGGACAATCTTCCGCTCAAGTGAAAGTGATACCAAAGGAGGTGTGGCTTCACCTTTAAAGACAAACAGACTCTGAGGACTGTGCCTTAACTTTATAAAAACATAAGTTGTGTCCCCAAAACAAAAGCAGGGATTTCTGAGAAGGTCAGTGAAGTGAATTGTTGTATCCCCACATTACTCGCCAAGTTTTACTGTGGGATCATTTGTGTTCAGTCGCCTTACTTGCGTGAGTGTTTATTCGACCCCCCAAAAAAACAGATTACTGTGCATTAGCCATAGGCTAGCAAGCAACGACACACATCATCAGTAAACTTCTGCAGATCAGAGCAGAAACTGATGTGATTCAGGGTGTTTATTCCTCCAAAGGGCTGGCTCGAAGCTGCTAAACAGTGGCTCTGCTCCTGGCTCTGCCTGACCCACCCCCACACAACAGTCATCAAACATCTTAAGTTTTGTTTTGATTGAGAGACCCCTAGTGGCAGAAATTACACATTGTGCCTTTAACACAGTTCTGCATTTTGCAACATATGATTATTTGCTTTCTTGCTGAGAGTTAGGTGAGAATATTGATACAACTTACCTGTTTGTTCAGTAAATATGAAGCTATCACCAGCAATTGGTTAGCAGAGTTTAGCCTAAAAGCCTGAAAAAATCCCCCTACTAGCACCTCTAATGCTGGCTAACTTTCTTTTATTTACAACAGTGTGAAGATGACACATCGTGATTTTATGGTTATGTGCCGGACTAGCTAGCCAACTAGCTGTTTCCTCCATTATTCCTGAATCTAAGCTAAGCTAAAGTAATCTGCTGCTAGTTGTAGCTTCACAGCAGTCTTCTCATCTAACTTTCAGCAAGACGCAAAAAAATCGTATTTCCCTAAATGTCAGGATTTTCCTTTAAATTACAGAGATGTGTTTTGGCATGTAATATGCGTCTTACACAATAAAGAAGCAAAGTTACATCTGTTTTAATTTACTTGCAGAGAATGTAACATGGTAACATTTGAGATGAATATTTTAAGTATGGTTGGGTACAAATTCACAAACATGGATAGAAAAGCGTGGAAAGCAGTACACTTAAGTATGGCGTTAGATGTATGCCTTAAAACAATGATATCATTTCACCTGCTCTTTACATCATCTCCACAAAAAATGAATTGCTTATTTTATCTAGATGAACTTCTCAATGATTCCCCTGATTCGTACAGCTTTAATCTAACTTTGGGGACGACACAACAACCAGCAGTGTAGCAGTGAAAAGGACCCAATGTAATTCTGATAATGTATTTATTTATTTTGTGATTCTGAGTTCTGTATCATGTCTTCTGCAAAATGTCAAAGCTCAACAATCCGTCTGTTCTCGTGTTAAATTCTGTGTCTATTTGTGTGCTTTCTCTCTTGAAATAAACTGATTTGCAGTACCTCACATCTGAGTTGCTGCACCATGTTACACTTTTTGAGGAACAAATCAAATCAAATCAATTTAATTTATATAGCCCAAAATCACAATCACATTGCCTCAGTGGAATAAATACTGGTTGTGGTTTGGACACAATTCTGTGAAGTTTTATGGTGTCTTTAGCTGTTTTTCTGTTGCTAATTTCTTTTAAATTTTCATACATTTTTATACACTAAAATTTTAAATATGTTCTGAAATGGAGGGACTTATTGCTTTTTTTTCTTAACATACTGTGAGAATGGAGGGAGATGACACATTTTAAAATGTCATTGATCCTACACTGTACCAGCATTAAGTTTCCTAAAACAGGATTTACTGTAAGTCACTCTGCGCTCACTTTTCATGTCTGATTTAAAGTTAATATTTCAGTATTTCTATGCTTGTATGACCAAAAAATGATTGTTGTCTTGTGGTACTATGGTTTGTGCTTCCAATTATCTTACCTATAAAATGTTTATGACAAAAAATCAGTGGTATCTTTTTTACACGAGTTTCAGCATTATTTTCACTTTTGTATCGATTGCTGGCAAATACAACTTTTACTATTTGGTTGATACTTGTGCGTGTACCTGTGAATCACATTATCATTAACCCATTTTTTGATAAGTGTGGCTTTGAAGAATATCAAGTTACTGAAATGGTAACAGATTTATTATTATTATTATTATTATTATTATTATTATTATTATTATTATTATTTTAGTCTTTTTCATGGCTTTGTTGGATAGAACTGCTGTAGATTGAGAGGAAATTGGGATGAGAGAGAAAGAGAGGTCAGAAGACATGCAGCAAAGGGCCACAGGTTGGACAGAAACCTAGGGTGCTGCGGCAAGGACACAGCCATTGCACATGACAATAGCTTTAAGACATACTTGAAGAATGATTAACCTATCCTTTCACAACATTTTTAGGGTATTTTCACCTTTATTGGACAGTATGATAGGGAAGAGGCAAACAGGAAATGTGGAGAGAGACAAAGCAGTACGACAGGCAACAAAGGCCCCGAGCTAAAATTGACCCAGTGATCTTGTTGCTACGTGGCAGGCGTATTAGCAACCAAGATGTTCTGAACCAATCCTTTAAATGCACTAAAAAAAGTGTCAGGTGTCCATGGTCATTTCTGTGATGGTTAAACACTGGTGGATTATGAGACTATGGGCCATAACTGCCTATAATGCACTGTTTGAGTCCAGAGCCCAATACGCAAATACAAACACTTGCTTTGAATGTGATATCCTCAGACTGAATGAAAATAGTTTATTTTGTCTTTCAGAAGGAACTTTAACTGCGCTCTTTTACTCTTTTATGAGAATGGAACCATCACTGGCAGGTACAATTGTACATGAATATGTTACTAATTGGCAGTAAATATGATTGATTTTATTCCATGTGGGATACTGTTTGTTTTGATTACTTTTGAATATTTGTGTGAGCTTTGAGTTTTTGTGCATATATATTTTTTCAGAATTGTGACAAGTACCCAAAAATCATATTTGTGCAAATTGCAGATTGCTAAATACTACTTTGGTACAGGTGAAAGTTTCAACTGAAAGTATCTGACACTGAATTTACTTGATTAAGTATCAAAAGTAATGTTCTGGCAATACATTTCTGGCATTTAAACGTAGCCCATATACTGTATACTAGAGGTTGGTCGATTATCAGCTTGGCCAATTATCAGAACTAATATTCAGCATTTATTTTTATTTTCTAAATAATATTGCCCATAAATATAAATTAATTTAAAAATGTATGGTCTCTGTTGAAGCATGCAGTCTTCTGAGTAACTGACCAAAATATCAAATAAATGTAGTTAAGTAAAAGGCACAATTTTTGCCTCCACAATGCAGTAGAATGGAATTATAAAGCAGTAGAAAAAGGTAATACATGCTACTATGCTCTATCAAAGGTGTTCAGTACTTGAGTAAATGAAGGCTACTTAGTTACATTTCATCACTGTATAATTTGTTGCAAAATGTGTTGCACGCCAGCAACCTTTACACTACGTTTGGAAAATAGGTCCCTCTTGATGTAGCACTTAAAAATAAGTCCTTCCTAAACTGAGGCATTGAATTACGACTTTACGAGTTGTCCCTGAAAGCGCCATCATCAAACATCTGCCAGCCCGTCTGCGCATGCTCACCGTGAGATATGAATAACTGCAGAAAGGTGAAGAAGACAGTAATATCTGAGCTCAGTGTCTGAATACAAACAGCTGCGAGGAACACGAACGTGAGCTTTTGTCTTCTATAGACGTAACGGGACTCATTTAAACCGCTAAATAAGCACGTGGTGCCACTAATATTTAGTTTAAATACAGTTGTTTGTTTTTAGCTTGTTGTGTTGATGGAAACTTCGTAATGTTGTCATCGATATCCCTTCGGTTATAAAGCTCGTCACGCGTCGAGACAGTATTATTCGTCAATGAAATGGGATTTACCGGTTCGAGGGACGTCTCGTGGGACTGTACGTGTGTCTCAGTTGGAAAAGTGTCGTCCTGAAGCTGCTCGGATACTTTGAAGCGTTTATTGTTGTTATCTATGGAGTCTGTTGGGAAGTTTGAGTTCAACAGGAAAGACCTGATTGGTCACGGTGCCTTTGCTGTGGTGTTCAAAGGCAGACATAAAGAGGTAACTTTTACTTTTTGAGACAAATCAGTATCTGCCTGGTCATTGTTTCTCTGCTGTGTTCATGTCCTGCTTTTTTTTAATTTGAACCTTTTCAAGAAACGTGACTGGGAAGTTGCCGTCAAGTGTATCAACAAGAAAAACTTGGCCAAATCACAGTCTCTGCTCGGTAAAGAAATCAAGATATTAAAGGTAAGAAGTTGTCTTTAATGCCTTGCCACCCACTGTGTCAATCTGTCTGTGTGACTTTAACTACAATGTTTTCCCACTTCTCTCTCTTCTAGGAACTCAAACATGAGAATATTGTTAGACTGCTCGACTTTCAGGTAAACAATGTTTTGTTTTTCTCCTTCTTCCCGCTCCCTCACACTCATCAGCAGCATCTAAACAGCAATACATGCATGCAATAAACGTTGCTGTTACATGTTGCAAATATTGACACATTGAACGTCATTTACTCGTGTGACGCTGATTCGGCTGTCGGTTGTTGTAGTTTTTCATGTGACAACTAACATCCACAACTAGAATTGGAGCTTTAATTGATATTGTATAGCAGCTGTCTTTTGAGATTACTTAAACAAATTACTCTAAAAGATGAGTAGAATTTATGAACACCTAATATGATATCCTGAATCTAAACATGATAATGATTCCTCTGTGAGGTGTAACACAGGACATTAACCATTTGCTTGTATCTGAGTTTGCGTGAGTGTGTGAGCTCTCTGCTTCTCATCTTACTGACACCTGCCAGACACCGGTGAGCTGATCTCTCACTATTTCAGACAGATGGCAGGGTGCAGCCGGTCAAACAGTGGCTTATCAAACAAAGAGTCTGAGTAGCATCTCACAGCAGACACGGTGTGCGTCTGCTGTGAGATGCTACTCAGACTTCAGATGATACACTTCAGGTCAGGCTGCAAGGGTTTTTTGTAGACGACAACGTGTTACTTTACCTGCTTACCTTTACAACCTATTGTACTACCTACCTACTTACTGCGTCATAATAGCCATAATGGACAAGTGATAAACACTGTTTAAGTTTCACACCAGTACACAGCCCCTACTGGCTTTAACTTTGTGACATAAAAGACAAACAAAAGGCACTCGATAGGTACATACATACAAGTCTGATGGGTCAATGGCTAAATTTCGCACCCTTTTACCCCACCTCATCTCACCTCACTCATCTAAAATGGGCTGCCTTGCAGGAGGAGGTGCGAATGGGGTCAATAGGTGATTTTTAGCGTGTGCACCCATGTTTAAAAACCTGTGTAGACCTGCTAATTTGGTGGAAAAGTGGTATTAGTGACCTTTTCAATAGCAAAGGAGCAGGGAGCCAAATTGGGGAGGGGCCCAGAATTTCTGAATGAACTCAGTCTAGGAAATGAGCTGGTGTCACTGTAGCCTACGGCACAATCTGTTAGGGCATTGAGGGATTGTCGGTATAAACCACAATTAGGGCTGCAACGAATTATTTTCATTATTGATTAATATGTAGATTATTTTCACAGATTAGTTTCATAATTAATCAAGGAATCCTTTATTTTATAAAATGTCAAAAAATTGTGAAAAAGTCCAAAGCGATATCTCTAACTTGCTTCTTTTGTCCAACCAACAGTCCAAAACTCAAAATGTCTTTGGTCGGTTATCAAAATAGTCTGCAAATACTTTTTCTTTTGCTCAGCTAATCGCTTAATTGACTAATTGTTGCACTCTGTGCAAATCTAGTTTTAACTCCCAATCTCCCTACACAAAATAAATGTGATCTACAGTATTATTATCATTAAGCACATCCGTTTAAAAGTAACTTTTGATCTGATATTTGTTATTATTATTTTCATTCTCTTATTTTCTCTCATTGATCTGCAGATCAGTTTTACGATTAATCGAGTAAATGTTAAGTCTATAAAATGTCAATAAATTGTGAAAAAATGCTCATCAAATTTCCTACAGCCCAAAGTGACTTGCTTTAATTGCTTTTATGTGTCCAATCAATAGTCCATAACCCAAAGATTCTTCATTTACTGTCATCAAAGACAAAGAAATGCAGCAAATCCTCACATTTAAGAAACTGGAACCAGACAATATTTGACATTTTTGTTTGGAAAAAGGCTGAATCGAATATCAAATAAGCTGGCTACTAATTTCCTGTGAATCTACTAATTTTCTTATCATTGCAGCTCTTGCATATTTCCATTGCTAATTTGCATTATATCTGATTTTATCAACAGGAAATGGGGGGATGTGTGTATCTCGTCATGGAGGTAAGCATTGTTAGAAATGATTATTTCTGGGTTTGTTGAAAAGGCAAATCTCAAAGCTTCTATTAATGCTCATCTTTCTTGTCTATCCAGTACTGCAATGGAGGCGACCTGGCAGAGTACCTTCACTGTAAGTGCGCTACATCCTGCATGGTTTAATTTAGATCACAACTGTAAAGTTTTCCATTTTAAAGCATAAAAGGAGACATTCAGACATCACTCCTTACTGTTGCACTAGAGGATCAAATTCACAGTTTGTTGCTTGTAATTATGTTTGGAGCAGCTTACTGTTGTACTGGCTGCCCAGTTTGGCTTTTAATTAAGAGGCTTGGCTAAGCTTTTTCAGTGTTTTGAAGGAGTAATAGGATTTTGAGGAGACAGAGCAGAACAACCACAGAATTCAGGTTTAAGTTTCCAACAGGCCATTGAGCAAATTATCACTTAATACTCCCAAGTGCTTAACCCAGATAAAATTAAACCTCTAGAAGTGGCTTGTGAGAATTTTCCTATAAATTATGTTGAAACCATGCACCTTGTGATTTCACCACGTTTAGTTTCTCACTTGACTGTCAGACTGAAATTTCACCCTCTTAAAGTTTCAAACCCTGTTTCAAAATTTGATGACGCAGCTGAGTTGATGGAGTTGATTTTCTTTCTCTGGCTATATTTACCTCGTTAGAGTCAATGTGTCTATTTAAATGCTGATGTGAAGCGTCTGCCACCGTGCCAGCGTCTCTTATTTTGTACACTTGCCCATTCTGTGTCCCTGCCAAGGAGGAACATCCACCTACTTGCAGCACAACACTCACAGTCACACTTGGCCCAGTTCACGGAGAACCCACATGACCTCACCCATCTGTCACTCACTTATCCCCTGTCCTCCGGTGGAAAAACACTGCAGCTATAAATACTAAGAAATCGGAGGGGGGTTAGCATTAACTTCCAAATAAAGCCACATCGTAAACAAAATTCTCTTCCACGAAGTATGATAGCAGTGACGCACGCTGAGGTGACGAGATTCTTCACCTTACATCATATTGGAGATAAATAACTTTTACGTAAGATAAAGGACTGCAGCTTACAGTTTATTATTATTAATCTGTTTTTGTTTTCCCAATTCATTATTTCACCGAGAAAATAGTGGAAAATTCCTATTTATTATTTACTTATTTATTACTATATTATTTCCCAGAGTCCCAGTTGACATGCTTACATTATTCATTATGAGCTTTGTCTGACCAACAGTGAAAATATTCCAACACCATTTTTTCCTTCCCGATGCTGATTCCAATACCGGAACATGCATATCGACTAATACCGAGGACTGATCCGATACCAGTGCGTTAAAAACATCCAAATGCATACAGTGAATGACTGCCATAATTCTTCTAGCTACTTCCACAGTGTGTGACTTCTACTGCCACACAAAATTATGTCGGAGGAGCGAGACACTAACCACAGTGCTAAAATATTGTTATCATGAATTCTTTTGGGCACAATAGTGCTCATAGTGAAAATCTCAAATCCCGACAGCCCTAATTATTGTTGTGTGCAGGTGTTTAGGACAACACTAGGAAGTAGCAGGGTCCGGGTTTGAAGCTAATAAAACACGCGGTATTAGATTGGTGCACAGACTTGTGTGCTCACCTATAACCATTTTTAGGCTGTATAAGAGGCATTTCCGATACTGGTATTGGTATCAAAATAACTGTCCAATATCCAAAAATCAGAGAAGAAAGACTTGAAATTTAACTGAAAATATACACATTTAAGAAGCTGAAAATATTTGGCATTTGTTCTTAAGTAGTGACTCAAAGGGTAGTTCCACTAATTTTACACATTAAAGTGTTATTACAGATCTTGATGAGTGCTATTGCATATGTGACAAATGTTGTTTAAAGCCTTTTGTGGCTCCAGAGGAAGCTGGATATAATCTGATACATTGTCACTAGTGATTGCAATTTATTATATTACATACAATGCAATTTAACAGATTACATGCAGCTTCCTCTGGAGCCACAAACGGCTTTATACTACTTTTCCACATATGCAGTAGTACTCCTTAAGACCTGTAAACACACTTCAGTGCTGAAAGTTGGTGGAGTTGCCCTTTAATAATAGATTAATAGTCAAAATAGTAGTGGATGATGACACAATTACCTTTTAATCTATATACTGCCATGCACTCCCTCAACACTCATCTCATGTATTTCATCCCTCTGACCCTCAGCTAAGGGCACGTTAAGCGAGGATACTATCCGCGTATTCCTACAGCAGATTGCTCAGGCCATGAAGATCCTGCAGAGCAAAGGCATCCTCCACAGAGACCTCAAACCACAGAACATCCTGCTCTGCCACCCAGAGGGACGCAGGTCCAGTCCCATTAACACCTGCATCAAGATAGGTAATGACCTCTAGTCTAAACAAAACTGAATGTAGCGTCTGTGTTGGTTTAAGGAAGACGATGGAGTCATCACACACTTATTCTCTTGCCCTCCAGCTGACTTTGGGTTTGCCCGTCATCTCCAGACAAACACTATGGCAGCCACGCTGTGTGGCTCTCCCATGTACATGGTAAGTATTAAGGTCTCTCACTGTAGTTTAATGTGCCAACAAGGTGTAATGTCAGAGTGTCTCTTTAAGCTGTAAGCTGTGTTTGTCTGGACACAGGCTCCCGAGGTCATCATGTCCCAGCACTATGACGCCAAGGCTGATCTGTGGAGCATAGGGACGATTGTGTACCAGTGTCTGACTGGAAAGGCTCCATTTCATGTGAGTGGAACTTAAAAACACATACATGCAGATACAAAAGCTGTAGCTTTACTCTTTTTAAACTTTTAGATTCAGTAAATGGGTTTAGCAATTCGCCAAACAAATGCTCACTAAGATCCATCACATAAATAGAACAACTTGTAGGCCAATAATATTCTTCTGACCTAATTCCTAGAAAGGGTTGACTCATTATTGTCAACACTAAAGTGAACATGATGTACCCCTTTCACAACACTAAGAACATGATCCACAACAGAAGCACTAAGCATCACCTGCCTGCTGGGTGACACTCTCTGATATCCAGTGTTACTAGTTGGAAAAAGCTGGAACAGCCTGACTACTTGTTAGAAAAGAGTCTTGTTTACAGATGAGGGGCATGTGGAAATGGCTGAGAGCCATTTTTCTGAACCCAGAGTAAATATTGCTTCACAACCCTGGGTATTACTTCTTACTGTTCACGTGGCTGCTCAGATGACACTGTTATTTGCAGATTGCCTCAGGTGTGATTTATGTAGAGACACGTGCAAATGTTTTGTCCCTTCTTTGGTCAGGAATACACTTTTATCCTCATGTTTAGCATTTGAAGGGGAAGAAACATTCTGTTGTTAGACTTTATCTACCTATTGAGGTTATTTATGTTGCCTTGAAAACATATTCCTGAGAATGAGAGGAGAGACTATTTCTGCCAGGCAGGTCAATGAGTTGACATAAGTCCAAGGGTCAGTGTGAGGTGAGCTGCTGCTGCTGCTGATGATGATGTTTACTTAACTGGCTTAGCTGGCATTTCCAAGCATTCCTCGTTGCCCTCAGTGGGATCATGGGAACAGCCACTTATTATCTGTGTTTACATTGTGACATAACTGTTTTTTTGCAAATTAAATATCGAACTTTCCACAATCATTTATTTAAATGCTTGTTTGTAAGGATTGCAGGTTTGTTTGTTTGTTTGAGTATGCATGTTCTATTTCCAGCTTAACTCATGTTTGTTGTGTGTTTGCGTTCAGGCCAGCACACCACAGGAGCTCCGTTTGTTTTATGAAACCAACAGGAGCCTCTTACCCAGGTTAGTGCAGCCCATGCCAACACACACATACATACACACCGCACACACACAGGAAGAAGGTGTAAACAGGTGTTACATGGAGATATGATGAATGACTGGTCATCTCTCTGGGCTCACACTCAAGTGTGTGTGTATGTGAATGATGTTTGGTGTGCACATGGACAGTTGACGAATCACATGCCACAGACACAGACGCACACATATATAATTACCACTCAATAAGTCCTAAGAATAATCCTAATGTGGAAGAAACGGATACAGGCACCTGATCAGGCTGATCATCTAGAACTTTCTCAACCAGCTGCTCTCACATAGACGATATTTAGAAATGTAACAGATGCATGATGCTATATCTAGTCTCCTGCCTATCATATATTTCTATATATGAGATGCTGACTATGTGTGATGTGAAACTCTTTGTCTTTTCATTGACAAATGCCTTTAGTTCTCTATTTTAAGTCATTTTGACATCTGGGGCTTTTTAAAACTTGGACTTGGAAAGCATTCAAAGGAATTTATGGATTGTTTTCCACTGTTTTCATGGTGCACTTTGCCAGCCTGTGTTTGGCTCGTGGCCATACTTATCTTTCACAGTGATAAAGCCAGACGATAAGACTGTGCATGTGTTTGAGGAGCCACGGTTTGTTGTTTTCTTGTCATTCTATATATAACATGCCCTGAGCTGCTAGCTTGTGGCCTGCACGGCTATCATTTTCCACATGGCCCACATTGCTCCACACAGACATAAACGCACACACACACACACACACACACACACACACACACACACACACAAATACAGTCTGCACTGAGTGTCATGATGCCCTGAGGCTTTACACTAAAGCCATAAAAACAGATTAAAAACACACATATTTTACAGCTCACTCTGAGCTTATGAAACACAAATGGCCTAAATATCATTTCCTTTAACACCACTTAGATCTGCAACAAAATGCAAACACAGGGACCACACTAAAGCAGCAAGTTCAAAATATTAGCACAGCCATTCACAAGCTTAAAAATGTTTGAAATTTGAAATTGGAAAATTGCACCTAAACACTGATAAACACACCAAGATAAAGTGTTTACCTATTATTTTTTTTTATAAACATAACAATTCTGTATGAACATGAGCCAGAGACATTGCAGTGCAAATTACACAAACACATCCGGTTACAGTTCTCCCTCACTGACGCAATATAAGTTGTGTCGAAGCTGTTAAATAATGTTGCCCTCCAGTCAGAATTGTTTTTCCTGCCATGCCATGCCATCCATTGGTGCAGGTTATGATTGGTAGATGGCACACATAGCAATAGGAAACAGACTTCATACCACACCGGATAGGGTTAGGTTTTTTTTAAAGTACTTTTTAAATATTAATATTTAATCATACATACTTAACAGTAATTTCAAACCTGATTACAAAATTTAAATTTTTGTGATTGACGTTGGCTCACCTGCTGTACCTGTACTGTACTGGACTGTATTAGCATGTTCTGTTGCTGGACACTATGGCCTTGAAATAATATCATGATGTTTTTAGGCTATATCCTGATTAGGGTTGTAACGGATGATAACCATGTCAGAAAATGCCAGGGTTTCAGGGTATCATGATATACAGGGTAACACATTTATTATTATTATTATTATTATTATTATTATTATTATTATTATTTTCAGTTTCAATGACCCTTAAAGGCATTAAAACAGAGGGTTTTTTTAGTTGAACTATAATTGTACAAAACATTATGTCCTGACAGACAAAACCGTTGGTTTTCATACCCCGGTATACTTTGAAACCGCTATAGTGCTGCAACCCTAATAGCAATACACAATATATATCTGAATTAGGGCTGTCACAATTCACAAAAAATTCCCAATAATGATATTAGTGCGATATCTATGATAAAAAAAATATCAGTCAAATCTAATTTAAACTTTGTTTACTTTTTTTGGCAAATAAATTACATTCAAAATATGTGTGTGTGTGTGTGGGGGGGGGGGGGGTAGTTGCGGAGGGAGAGTCTGCAACTATAACTGTATAAAAAGTGCACATAAGGAACAATTACCCTGAATGAATAGTGAAAAGGCAGCCAGATGAGCTTATAAACAAAAGATCCACAGGGCCTGAAATCGGTGCTGGATTAGTCACACAATATTATACTGGGATATTGCGACAACCCTAAAAAAACCTTTCAAAACAAAGTAATAAAGTGCCTTACAAAACCAAATAAAACAATAAAGCAGCATTTAAAACCAGGAAAAGGCCACACTTATGCCATATCACAATATAACAAATCTAAGATGATATATAGTTTCATATCACATTAACGTTATAATATCAATATATTGCCCACCCTTAGCATGCTCTATCAACATGAACACATTCAACACACTGTACAAAGCTGCTTGCAGAGGTGAACCCAGCTGATGTTTTTCCTCTCTTCCTGGATTTGTATTGTTTATCTAAAGTTCTTGGGATGAGCCTCTCACATATCTTGTTTGGTCATCAGCATTTTGTTTTTTTTTCACATCATTTATGTTAACAGGAATTATTCTGGCCAATCAAAACAGTCAATCTAAATAGGAAACCTTTGTACTTTCCCAGCATCCCAAAGGAGACTTCTTGTAACTTAAGACACCTTCTGATGGGGCTGCTACAGAGAAACCACAGAGAGCGGATCAGCTTTGGTGAGCCTGCTGCTTTTTAACATTCAGAACCTCTTTTCATAATTACATATGATTCAATCTCTAACATCTGAATCTTTACATTTACAGATGAGTTTTTCCACCACCCTTTCTTGGAGACGAGTTCATCCACAAAGAAAAGTACAGACTGCATCTCACTTGTCTCAGTGCAACTTAGAATCAATAAAGATGATGTAGCCGGGGTCTTAACACAACCACATTTATATTTTTCTTGACAGGCTCTCCAGCTCCCTTGCTCTCCTACCCCAGTTCAGGCTCGGGGAGTTCCTCCAGCAGCTCCTCCACATCCCACCTGGCCTCCCCTCAAGTGGGTAGACCTTTTATATTGTGAATTTGTAAAGAAAAGTCTGTTCTTAAAGATGTGAAATACAGCACACTCCAAATGTGTTTGTTTCCCTGTAATTTATTATAGTTTATTTTCAACTCTCTTAGCATTCCGATGGAGAGATACACCAACTTCAGCCGAAAGCGCGCTTTTCCCCTACACAGATCACCCCCGCCTTCCTGCTGAAAGAAATACCCAATCAAGACAGTCGGAGCACCTCATCATGCACAGAGGAATACGTCATGGTGCCTGCCCAGTTTCCCAGTAAGATGTCTTACTCTATAGATATCTGGCTTTTTTTTATTGTGCAGGTCTTCACATCAGCACTTAGGGGTCTGACTATTTCAATCTTTCTGCTTTGTAGGTGAGTACACGTGTGAGGTGGAAGTCGGGTCACCCCTTGAGAGTTGCCTGATATACAGTGGGTGAGTAGTCACACCACAATATGGCGTCAGTCATATATCTTAAAATGTGATCATTTTTGAAAAAATAAACAAATGTCTTAGTTTCCTTGCTATAAACTGTTAAAGCAAACTGTAGAAATAAGACAATCATCTCACATTTGTACAAAGAATGCAGAGTTGTTTAAAAGTCCAATGCTAAATTAATGTTGTTAAATATTTTTAATTTATGTAGACAGAGCTAACAAATATCTTTCTGTAGGTGCTCAGTACTGGCTGAGAGAGGCCCCGGAGCTGCAGGAAAGACACCTCCACCCTCTCCCCTACTGCATTCTCCCTCCAAGCCTGTTAGGTAAGAGAAAACCCCAGCAGGTTTAGATTCTGGTGGGATGAAGATGAAAGTGTTCTGAGATAGATGATTAAGCTAAGTATAAGTGATTGTGCTAAGTGTAAATCACTTTTAACTGCACATTCCTGTGTGTCTTATTCTTTTGCTTCCTCTTTCATCCTTGCAGCAAGCCTGAGGAATTTGTTGGCCGTAAGTGCAGCCAGACAGTGCCCATTCCCGTCCCAACTCAGATCCAAAACTACCAACGAATGGAACAGAACCTGCAACCTGCCGGCTTGCATGGCTCCACCAGGCATGTATAGCCCCTCAGCTGCAACCGTCTCAGTGTCTTGTTATTTACTATTCTTTACTTTGTCTGACTCTGTCTCCTGTCATGCAGGGTCACACTCTGCTGTGCTGGCAGCAGCAGGGAAAACTCCCCACAATGTGGAGGCTGTAGAGCTTCAGGCCCAGGATTTCTTCTCAATTCCCCAAGGCTGGTAACTGGAGGAGCTCACCCGCACCAGTTCTCCCCGCTAGGTGGGCATCTCAATCAGCTTTTATTTTACCTAGTTTTTGTAAAAGGGTCAGTTTACCCAAAAATGAAAATTCAGTCATTATCTTCTCATGTCAATGAAACGTTGGGTAATATTTGTAGTCCGCAAAACATTTCTGGAGCTTTACAGCAAAACAGCATTGCAGCATTGTCCTTAACAACTGAAGTAGCTGGGAACTTGTTTTAAAACATTAAAAACAACTGAAAAAACATAAAATGGCTCCACACAGCTCGTCCAATGAAATACTAGTCTCTGGAAGCCCCAAGATCCCAAGGGTTGGTTGAGTAGATGACACAGGACAGGTGACAGGGTGCGTGCTAACGCTTTCAGCTGAAGGCTGCAGGATGAGCTGCATGAAGCCATTTTATGTTTATTTTCAGTTGTTTTTTATGCTTAAATCATCCATTCCACTCCAGCTACTTCAGTTGTTTCAGAGAATGCTGTTACGCTGTTTTGCTTTGGATCTCCAGAAATGTTGGACCACGACACTTCACCTGATTTTCCATGGGCTTGGACTGTTTTTAATTTTTGGGTGGACTGTTCCTTTAAGCAGAGCTCTTGCACAGCTCTCGCTGCCACAGCTTTAGACATTACATGGGAATTTGTCAATTGATTGTCACTTGTTGACCACCAGGGCCTTACGGGTGTTAACACAAATTCCACCATCTGAAATATGTCACATTCAGTAAATTTTCTGAGTTGTTTTGTGGTGAAGTGTTTATGTTTGATTTTCTCTGTAACCACTTTTACTCTGCCTTTTATTCAGGCCTAATGACAACACCCAGAGAACATGCCTGAGCTTGTTTCATTCAGTGTTAGTGATACTGTTATGAGCACTGACAACTTACTAAACAGGCCTGTTTCTGCTAATGGTTTAATCTTTATAAAACTCTAATTAATTCAGTGGGAATGACCCCAAAGACCTCGGAGCAGACTCTCCCGCTCAGCACAAGAACTGGATTGCTCATTGGCTCTCCTGACATGCAGTCAAGCCCCAAGGTCAGCTTCTAAAACATCCTTATTACAGAAACAGGACATCTAAAGCACCATGTCAGTCCACATTTTTGTTTCACAATGTGCACATCTCTCTTCAAAACATGAAAAGTGACTGGTAACTACAAGCAACTCACACAGTAGAATTTTTTTTAACTGTCCAATATACATGTTAGCAATAATATATCTCTGATCCTTAATTTCTGTTTCAACAGGTTCAGTCAAGAATGCCAAACCGAAACAGGACAGTTTCAGACCTGCAATCCCTTGGTGCATCTCCTGCTTCCCAGACCAACATGAGCAGGAAATCAGCCAATAAAAAGGGCCCTTTTAAAAGGTCAGAACAGTATAATAATTTTTATATTATTGGAATATAACAAGCATATGTACATAATAACCCTGCAAAATCATATGACAATAGTTTGTGTCAATAATCCAAATCTAATTGAGACTTGCTTTGCTTGCTTTTCACCTGACACCTGTCACACAGTATCAAAGATGTGCCAATTGATAAATTATTGAACTCTCTTGATGGTGTCTGTGGCTGTATTGAATGTCCAGATCGTTGAGCACAGGCAGGCTGTCTGACATGCTGCTGAAGGCGGCCTTTGGAGGTCACCTTTTTGAAGAGGGAAGTGAGGAGAGCCTCAACTGTGAGAGAAGCATGGATATAACAGGTATCAGTCTAATGATTTCTTACTGATACTGTTTGTCTTTCATCACAAGACTATGGTGGGTATATATATTTCATAGCCAAATATGGTTAAGCTTCCACTGGTATGGGCCAGTTTAACACCACCATTAAGTCATGCAAAGGGAAAGCATTATGTAATAATGAAATCAATGCCAATTTGGAAATAAACACATATTTTAACCGTGTAATTTACTGGGCTGCAGTTCAGGTGACTTTTGACTGCAACTCTTCTTATTTGCTCCTACAGCTCCTCCTACTGGTTGTCATAGAGGCTCTCCGTACTCAGACAGCCCACCTCCTACAATCTTCACAATGGGTTCTCCGTCCAAAGGAGACTCTCCTCCGGTGTTCACAGGTTACCTTTCTAACTGCCCTAATTATTTTCTGTAAACCTAAAATGTGTCATCAGTGATCCCCATGCTCTCTCCTTTACTTGTATTTGAGCTGTTCAGGGTTAAGTTGTATTTGTATTTGTCTTAAATACAGGCTCACCTAACTACATTAACTCAGCCTGGCTGCTGAACAGCCGCCGTCTCCAGGGAGGAAGCCGCAGAAATAGTGAGACTGAAGCCATGGACGCCACTCCACAAAGCAGCCTGGTTTTTAACCCTCCAGAGCTCCCTGAAGATACACTGATGGAGGTACAGACAAATACTATGATGATAGTTTGAGGTGAATAGATTAATTGAGAATCCACGTGTTTCATTATTTGATCTTATCTTTTCACAGCAGGCTCATACTGATGCTCTGAGTGAGCTGCGTTTCACCTTGGCTTTTGTCCACTGTGTCATGGAATTGGCTTCTTCTAAGGACCTGGGGCTGAGTGCCATCAACAGTCCTGATGTCTCTTTTCTAGAGCAGAGCTTGGTGACGGATCAGATCAGCCTTCTGAGTAAAGAATGGAGGTGAGATGCATGAAGCTTTTTACATTTTCTCAAAATGTACAGCAGCTCCCTTCCTTCACAAATCTTCTCATGAATGACTTATGTTTTTTATTTGCATATTCCAGCTATGCAGAGCAGTTAGTGTTGTATATGAAGGCTGAAGAGTTTCTGTCATCAGCGCTGCACACTGCTAAAGAGAACATCAAACAAGGCCAACTTTGTCCCTCTACTACAGTCAAACAAGGTGAGACAGTGACCTCTGGTTTAGGATTCTCACCTAATGTAGACTTGAAAGTCTGGTAAATATAGTCTGGCATTTCATGTTGAAGCTTGATGACAAGAGTCGGTTTATATTTATCATAATTATTATAATTAGAGATATATTGATCACAGACAAATTCGTATCGACCCATATGTTGACTGATAGGGTCTTGGGGCTAATGTGGGGTAATGTGTACTTGTAAATTCCCACTGAAGTTACTGTTTCAGTGCATTGATGTCATTTTTGGACAATAAAGTTTATTGTTAAACTGTAAAATATCCTGCCTTCATTACATATACAGCCTTTCCCACACAGACTTTACTTGGGACGGCCGTCCAGGTATATTTGGCTAGACATTTTAGTAGCAAAAAGAGTAGACAAAAGTAGAAAATCATCTCCACATGCTGTAAAAACCTGTGGCTCCGTTTGTAGAAATGGAGTCAAAAATTTGGAAAACAAAACATAAATTTAAAAATGCAAGTTGTTTTTTTTGTTTTTTTTCTGGCGACACTATGTAGGCAAACTTTTAAAGCGATTCTGGAGAAAGATGCTGCATAAACGTCACAATTCACAAGTTTTTTCATGTACCAGTATATATTCTGTGTATATAGACTGCTCAAAAAAATTAAGGGAACACTTAGTCAGTTAAACTTCAGGGATATCAATCTGTCCATTTAGGAAGCACAATTGATTGTGAATTAATTTCACCTGCTTTTGTGCAAATGAAAGTGACAACAGGTGAAGTGGAGAGGCAAAAGCAAGACAACCCCCCAAAAGGGAATGGTTTTGCATGTGGTGTCCACAGAGAATTGCTCTCTCCTCATCCTTCCAGACTGATTCTTCTGTCCGTGTCACTACTGGTAGCATGAGGCGGTACCTGCAGCCCAATCAAGTTGCACAGGTAGTCCAGCTCCTCCAGGATGGAACATCCATATTTGGGTCGCACAGACTTCCATGACATAGCCAACGGTACCCTGACTGCTGTTAGGTACCGGGATGAAATCATCAGAGCGACTGTCAGACCCCTCTGGTGCAGTGGGCCCTGGGTTCCTCCTGGCCAGAGTGTGTAGTGCATACAGGCACTTTTGGGCCATACACACTACTGAGTCACATTATGAGTTGCCGTGATAAAATTCACACAAGTTGGATCAGTCTGTGATTTAAATATTTTACTTTGATTTTCAGTGTGATTTTGAATCCAGCTCTCAGTGGGTTATTGATTTTGGTTTCCACTGACCGTTGTTCCGTCATTTTGTTCTCAACAAATGATACAATGTACATCAGTAAAGATTTTCAACTTGAATAATTTGTTCATCAACATCTGATGTCTGATTAGTGTTCCCTTTATTTTTCTGAACAGCGTATATCTTATAAAAGAATATAAAAGAAAAAATCCTGTATTGGTTGGGCTCTAATATAAATTAATTCAATGTCTTTACTTTCCCTTTGTGCAGTGATCAAGAAACTGAATGAATTGTACAAGAATTGTGTAACATACTGTCGTTCCCTCAACCATCGACTGCAGACCTTCTTGCTTGACAAACAGAAGCTTATGGACCGCTTCAATGGACTGACAGCTGAGAAGCTCATCTACAGCCACACTGTGCACATGGTGACTTTACCTCACAGCAGTGGTGTTGATTTTCACTCCAAATCAGATTCTATCCAGCCTGCATGTTGATCTAAATCTTAATGTGTGTTTTCTTCATGCCTTCAGGTGCAGTCTGCTGCTTTAGATGAGATGTTCCACTATGGCACAGCATCAGTCCAGCGCTACCATAAAGCCATTTTGCTGATGGAGGGTCTGTCCCGGATCATCACAGAGCAAAAGGACATTGACAGCATAGATAAATGTATGTAGCATGATGTTGACACACAAACCAAGTTTAAAATGGCAGAATCAGACCACATACTGTATGAATGAATTTGTTATGTGATCTTGACTTGATTATATTTTAATCCAAACTTCAATCTTCAATCTTTTTGTTGCTTACAGGTAAGAAGTGTATCGAGCGACGCCTTTCTGCTCTGCAGACTTAACAGTATCCATAAGCTCCACAACTGCATTATCTTGCCTCATCCATCTCTACTCAATGTAGATGGATCCTCCTTAACTGTCAGTACACACAAGCACTTTGATCTGTCTTAAGGGAAATGACCACTAGAGCATCTGCTCTTCTCCCACCACCCAGTCTGTAATCTTTACATAAATGCACAAACAAGACAGATTGTGTTATGATTTTTTGAACTCTGATCAGGTAAATTGTTTTCAGTATTTGTGTTGTTTTGTTAGACTGTTTATGTAAGCAAGTTGTTTTGTGTTCTGCACTTGAAATAATAGGCTTAAATAATAACCGATTTCAAATCTGTTGTACTTGAAACAAAGATTATGTAGTTATTGTTTGTATTTGAAGTGTTTGTGTTATGTGTAGGAAAAGTTCACTAGCCAACAGGAGGCAGAATATTTTGGATGAGATGACCAAATATTGCAATGTGTAGCAGTAACAGTAAAACTGTGCCTGCTTTTTGTATATTTTTCATCACAGCATGCCACATTTATCATGTTTATCTGCTGCTTGCAAATATGTGTGGACATTAGTTATTTTTTCAGCTGTTTGGGTTAATGTCAAAATATCGTGCTGATTTATGAATATGTACATGATTGTTGTCTGGCTGTAAACAAGGTTATTACAATTACATGTAAAAACAATGTTTGTGCATTTCAGTGTGTTAGAACAGAAGTTTGTCAGATTTTATCAAAGTGCCTTTTTTACTTTTAATTTATGACTGCTGGTCACATTTGCCAAAAATGAGTTGTTAAACACTGTGTGGTGAAAATAAATAATATTTATTGTTAGAAGTTTGGATCCTCTTCAGTTAGTTTTTAACTTTTTTAACATTACATTACATGTCTTAGCCTAGTTAAGTTTGCTACATCTGATTTAAAATACAATTTAGTCCTTTGTGGTCCCCATTAGACCAACTAATCCCTCTGTAATGGAGTGGTAGCAGCGGAGGGGGGTTTCTCTCGGGCATAGCATCAGGGCTGTAAGGACAGGGGGCTCAAATTATGTTTTTCCCAGGATGGGGGGTCTTGCACCGCTTGGATTTGCGCCTCTGTGATTTAGCAAACAAGCTAGCCTATTATTTTATGTGTGACGCCTATCACCCACTAAGTGACCGTTTCTATGAACTGGGTGTGGCTAGCTAGTTGTCCGTTCGTCTTAAGTTATTCATTCTTAACTCCTTTCTAGAGTTAACTTGCATCACTACAGAGTTGTATTAATAAACAGAGCCGATTTAAATAACCATAACATTTTCAGTGATAAAATAGCTATAATCATTTAAAACGGTCTTTTATGAATATTGTCTAAATAATCATTATTATCTGAGGACCAGCGGTCGTTGATTGACAGCTGTAGCACCACGGTGTCCCTCACGCACAGGAAGTCCATATTCAGGTAAGCGTAACGTTCCTCGTTTAAATGCCTCATGCTTTATTCGTGCGTGTGACTTGATCTGGATATGAAGCGTCAGTAGCTAGAGAAAAAATACAACATTAGTAGACCGAGTCCTCTCCGTTTCTATGGTTTATTGATAAGTGTTGGTGTTGGTGAACGCTATGCGTACATGCTTCTTTTACTTGCAGGTGTGTTAACTGACCTGTAGCTATATGAAGCGTCCGTAGCGCAAAATAATATCGGCTAACTGTAAGATAAAACACAACCCTCTCCAACCCCCAGCTCCTCTCTTCTCCTCCACTTTCCTCCTCCTCTCGTGAAGAAATACAAATTCAGCAGCGGCGGTCACATTTCAGAAACGGAGGTGGTGCTAGATGCATATGTTGGTAACACTGCAAAAAGTGCGACTTTATGACTGAAACAAATGCTTTATGCAGCCTTAGCAGCGTTTCCTGGAGATTGGGAACGACATCCGGGTTACACAAAGGTTGCTGCGGTCGCCATGTTGCTGAATGAAATTAGCTCCAAAACATTGAATAGCCGCTAGCAATATCGATATTTTATTTTTTCGTGGAATAACAGTTGTTAGAGCATGAAAATTATTGTAAATATGACTTGGGATTTATGAAACTTCTACAGAAGCCCCATTCCCTGTAAGTAACACAGTTGAATTGATAAAATGTATTTATTCATTGGCAGCTGGCCTGTTAGCAATAACAAGCTAACATCATTAGCATTGGCTATCACGCGTCCCGTGGCAAGGATCAGTTTAATTAATGAAATGGCACAGACAGCAGTATTGCGGATGTTATAGTTTGATATTTGTAACATACTTTCAGTATATTTATTACCCAGCCCTACACTAATGCCTTATTATTATGACAATTGCCACAAACTAGCTAGCGCTAGCTAACGTTACGCCCCGCACCAAAACTGGAAGTGAGCGCTAATGTTAACGCCATTACAAACAATGAAAATTGCTTTATGTGGGTCATTTTGGTCGTCAATACAATGTCGTTATTGCGGTGTAAATACGAGTGGTTTGCTGCTAACTTGCTAATCTTTCAACGCTAACGTTATAATTCACTGTAATAGGCTAATGGCAACAGTGCACATCACCATCACAAGTATCGGTGCATAACCTTTGTTTAAAATGCAGGTAGGCTTGGGCTGATACACAGATCCGCAGATAAGAATAGATCAAGCCCATGTATTTAAGACCGGTAATGTATACTAGTGGGTGATATGGAGAAAATACTCTATATCAGTGTATGTCATTTTATGTCAAGATATTGATCTATTTGTATGGAATAAATGGCGTGGCCTTCTCTCTCACAGCTGACAAATTTATATTGTCTATATATACTGTCATATTAGGCAACTACAATTCATTAAGATGGGACCAGATTAGATGTAATTTTGGTATGTAATCATTACTAGTATATGCAATACTTTGTTGACCTATCAGACTAAGCCTTTTGAGCAGTTTTGAATCACATTAAATGTTTTAAATTCACTTATTGCCATGCTTTGCTTTTCTATTTTCACAGATTATTGTGTTTAGACATAGCAACAGTGTCACGCAATGCACCATGGAAGTGGATCACAGAATATGCAACGACAGCTCCAGAGATCCAAGTCTGTCAGTGGGTCTGAGGCAGAGGATCAGCAGCAGCCCACAATGGCAGTTACACAGCAACAAGCTACAGTTAACCATCCTCAGTCTCCTGTGACCACATTTTCCTCTGCTGCCAGCCCATCAGCCCCTCAGTCGCCCAATTATCAGATTATCATGAGTCGCAGCCCAGTCACTGGCCAGAACATGAACATCACATTACAAAATGTGGGACAGATGGTGACTGGTAATCAGCAGATCACCCTGACCCCACTCCCCATCCAGAACCCAGCATCCCCTGGTTTTCAGCATACTACACCTCAGTGGAGGTTTGAGCATGCTCCATCCTCCTACATCCAGGTCACCTCCCCTGTGCCCCAGCCCATGCAGCCCCAAAGTCCCACCCAGCACAGCCCGGTCCCTCTGCAAGGTGTGACAAGGCCAGGAGCACCTGCAGCAACGTTGGGTGTTTGTGGGCAAAGTCCAACACGATTTGTTGAAGCTGGTATGTTAGTGCGGCAAATCAGTTTAGGCAGTCCATCAGGAAGCGGACACTTTGTTTACCAGGAGCAGACGGGACTGGCCCAGATTGCCCAGGCCACACCTGGCCAGGTACAGCTGACATCTCCAGGAGCACCAGGCTCTGTGAGGGAACGTCGGCTCTCTCAGCCTCACTCACAGACTGGAGGCACCATCCACCACCTCGGACCTCAAAGTCCTGTGGCCACCGGTACTGCTCTCCCCACTCTGGGCAGCCCTGGTCACATCACCACCTCCAACCTACCTCCACAGATCAGCAGCATCATTCAAGGACAGCTTGCGCGCCCTATGATATTTGAGAAGACGTCACAAGGTGTGGTTGCTGGAGTAGGAACTACGGCCACAGCAACATTCAGTATACCCTCCTCCATTCCACCCTCTAGCCCATCTCTCACCAGTCCAACACAAGGGATGCCCAACAATCCCCTTGCACCCACCAGCATGGCAGTGGGCACTATGAAGAAGCAAGTTCCCAAGAAGTTGGAGGAAATTGCTCCTTCTACGCCAGAGATTGCCCAGCTGAGAAAACAGTGTTTGGAACATCACACTAAGAAGATGGAGAGCCTGAAAGAAGTGTTCAAAGAATACCTGATTGAGCTTTTCTTTCTGCAGCACCTCCAAGGGAACATGATGGACTACTTAGCATTTAAGAAGAAGCCCTGTGTTCCCTTGTATACTTACTTGAGACAAAACGACTTAGACCTTGAAGAAGAGGAGGAAGAAGAAGAACAGTCTGAGGTCATTAATGATGAGGTATTACATTTGCTTGCTTTTACTGTGAGATCAAGTTGAACTTTTACAATGGTAAAACTGTGTATTCATTTAATCCAGTGAACATCATTCCTCTTTTAAATCTGTGTCTTTTTCAGGTAAAGGTTGTTACTGGAAAGGATGGCCAGGCAGTTACACCAGTTGCCATAGCAACTCAGCTTCCTCCTAATGTTTCTGCAGCTTTCTCTGTCCAGCAGCAGCTTCAGGTGAGAGAGGCAACACTTGTTTTCAGCACTTATTACAGTGCAATTATCTATAGATTTGTCTTCTTCTTCTTGAATTCTATTTTGTAAGAGGAGATCCCTCACTAATTCCTTGAGATGTTTTTTTAGGGACAACTAGGAGCTGCTGCTGGCACAATTACAAACCCTGGAGACATGGATGCCTTTAAGAGGCAACAGGCTATGGTGCAAGCAGGTAGGGCAAGGATCGTAGACTCCTGTCTCTCTTATGTTGCTTTGTTTCCTCCCTGTTTGCTTTGTTTTCTGTTTGTTTTCTTTTCTCCCTCTAATTGCTTCTGCTTTTAGATATTTGGCATCCTCTACTAGCGCTCTGTGTTGAAGTCTTAACTCGAGGAAGGAGAGGTGACCTGTAAGGTCTGCAGAAGGTCATTGCTCTGTGCCGAGTGCTTTTGTTTTGCGTTATGAGGGTATTGTGTGTTTTCAAATCCCAGATCAGGCTAAGAGGTCCCGGATTGACGTTGGTCGCCATGGGCTGATTTTCCAGCATCCTGGTGTAGCTCCTTTAGGATCACCTGGCGTTCCACTCCAGCAGCTTATGCCAACTGCGCAAGGTAGGAGTGCTACAACCAGGCTGCTCTGTGTTCTGTTCGATGCTGCTGGACGAACCCTCTTCTCAAACTAAGGAGATTTTAAAAAGTGAATCACAATATTCATCTTCTACAAACAAACTTCAAGCAGCATCAACAAACAGATCTTCATCCATCTGCTGGATTTTCTCAGCAGTCCACAGGAAGTTCAGGCTTAGCTGTACCAGCACCAGCTCTCTCTGTCAGGAAAAATGGGGACGAAGACAATCCAAGTCTGAAGAAGAGTAGCCACTCAATGGGAAGATGCCATGTCTTATGATTTTCCTTTTTTGTTTTATCTATTGATCACCCGTCGTCATCCATCTCTTCTTTTCTGAAGTTTGTTCCTGTTAATCATCTTTATTTGGACAGACCTTCTCGTGCTGATGGACTTTCATCTTATTTGGAGGTGGATCACAGAAAGTGGGAACCCTGTGGGAATAAATTCACTTTCCAATGGGTTTTGCTTGTTTTCCCATTTTATGAATCCACGTGTCATGCGTCCTTTTGGTTTACCATTGTCATTCCTTCACAAGTCTTTTCCTCTCCGATTGTCCGTCCTTGTATCATCAAAAAGGAGTCAATATCATCAGTCTTAAATTCATTCGTTACATCTTCAAGAGTGTCTTTATTTATCTCATATTCACATTTAGTTAATTTCCTTCCATGTTATTTCATGGCATTTTGTTCTGACTTGGCCTCTTTCCCTCAGTCTAAGTAGGAGGGGAATCATGTGGAGGAGTTGCGTTCACGACACAGGTTTTTGCGATTGTGGTGGTGTGGGTGTGTCAGGGCCAGGTGTTGATGGCGTCTAGGCAAGGTGGTGTGCCGTGCAGGGAGGTAAGGCAGGCGCTGCTTTAGTGTGCACAGCTCTGCTCAGGCCTGCTGTCTGCAAGACCCCATGTGTGTCCTTTTGCTCACCTCTGTGCTTTGTCGCTATGTGAGGCATCCAGATGCCTTGGTTACCGCTAGAATGACATCGCTTCATGCATGCCAAACATATGGTGTTTTTGTGAGTGTCTGCCCTGTATTTTTATTTCCCCTTTCTTCTCCCTGTCTCTTTATTTTCAGAAGTTATTTTTCTTTTCATTTTCCTTTGTAACATTTCTATTTTTCCTCTTAAAAAACTCTTATTGCACGCATAATTTTTGATGTTTTTAACCACATTCTCTCAGCATTTAAAATGCAATGTTTTGGTTTTGCATTAATCAAAGTAGTATTTTATTTGAGAGACATGTAGATTCTCACATTGATTTCATTTCTTCTGTAACCATTTTGCTGTATGACTTTCATTAGTTTCCGCTCTGATCATCAGGATGTAGTACACTACTGTTGATTCATAAAGTACATCTAGTTCATTAAGGCAAGGTTCTGAGAAGCTCTAATAGCTGAAGCTCAAACAGTCATTTAAAATTTCAAGGTACTATTTCATTATCCATTTATTTGCTTCAAAAAATGTAACTTGTTGAAAGGGGTCTCTCAAATATATATTAAGAGGAAGCTGCCAAACACTTAATGGCATTTAAAACCTTTTTTAATAACAAGAGCACAAAAAAGCATTTACAAAACAGATGGCAAGATTGACAACTTGATTTTTACTGTCTGTCTTTGTGTTGCTTTCTATACCACCCCTTTGTTTGTCCTATAATTTGGTTACTATGTGTACAGGCGGGATGCCGCCTACTCCTCAAGCGGTCCAGATTGCAGGACAGAAGCAGAACCAGCAACAATACGACCCATCTAAAGGTCCTCCGGTGCAGAATGCAGCCAGTCTGCACACCCCTCCTCCCCAGCTGCCTGGCAGGTTACCCCAAGGTGCCCTCCCCATGACAGGCCTGCCCATGGCACTCTCTCAGCAGCCTCAGTTAGTGGACAACACAGCTCAGCCTGCTGGTCAGCTCCAGGCACAGGTGAAGGTGCAGGCAGGTGGACCTGTCCTGGCCACAGTGAACCCCCACGCACAGCTCCAGGCACAGTTGCAGCAGCAGATGCAGCCAGGTCTTCATCTCCAGTTGCAGCCACAGCAGCAACAATCCCAGGCCATACTACAGTCAGGACAAGCGGTCAGTCTACCTAATATAACGTATAAATATAGTTTTCATGTTTGTTTGTGAATAAATGGTTAGACTGGTAATCGTTCTATTAACAATATTTTTTTTCTCCTTTTTTCATAGACGGTGGCACTTGCTCGGCCTGGTACAGAGTCAAACCAGCCAGTTCAGAGAATCATGACCAACTCAATATCCATGACATCTATGTCTTCTGCTCCCCTCTCTGCTCCTAATGCTGTTCCAGCCCCCCATACTGCAAATCCACTCCGGCCTCTTGGCTCGAACATCAACCCAAGTACCCAGTCCAAATTGACTGGAACCAATGGCATATCCACAGTCAAAATGGGGGGCTTTGGTCAAAATGCGACCATGCAGTCCTCACAGGAGAGTTCTCAAGATAAGCAAGTTGAGCAGGCCAAACTGGTAAGTTCACTAAGCACGTTGTTTTTTAATCTGCAAATGATCTTGGCCGGAATTGAATGTCTTGAAATGTCTCAGATACACATATGTGTTGCCTTTGAATTTTCAATACTGTCAGTATTTTTTCTTTTCAATTTTTCTCAAAGAAAACATAGATGCATACTCTTGCTCATAGTTACTCATAATGACATTGTGACATTTGATAAATGTCAATAATTCTCAAAAGGTTATTGACAAGCGGCAGATGTTTCTATGTTCTGCTTTTGTGCATTGTCTTGTATTTGAATATGTCCATTGAGTAAAGTTTTAATTTTTGCCTTCAACGCCCCGTCTCTTATTGTAGTTACTGAAACATTCTTGATTTCTATTCTGATGTCACATGCGGTTTCTATTTTCCAGGAGAGTCAAGTGCATCAACGCATCTCTGAGCTAAGAAAGGAGGGCCAGTGGTCAGCCAGTAGGCTCCCCAAGCTTGTGGAAGCCTCACGTCCAAAGTCCCACTGGGACTACCTCCTCGAGGAGATGCAGTGGATGGCAGCTGACTTTGCCCAGGAAAGGAGATGGAAAGAGGCTGCCGCTAAGAAGGTATGGCAAAGATTGAATAAATCACAGAGAGAAACATGAAATTACACATCAGCACAACAAAAAGAAGCGGTCATTACAGAAACTAAAGCCAAAGTGTCTCATGTGTCTCTCAGCTTGTTCGCACATGTGCACGCTACCATCAAGAGCAGAAGAAAAGTGAAGAGAGGTCAAAGAAAGAAAGGGAGATTCATCTTCGTCACATTGCCAGCACAATTGCCCGAGAGGTGGAATTCTTCTGGTCTAACATTGAGCAGGTATTCATTCATGTATTTATTCTTCTTAATTATGTCATGGTTTATAAATAATACTTGTTGAACGAGGTGTCTTTCTCCGTCAGGTTGTGGAAATTAAACTCCAGTTTGAAATATATGAGAAGAGGCTCAAATCACTCAGCTTACAAAAAGCCTCAGCCAAAGGTACGTCCCACTGAGCAACTACCAAAAATAAACACAATTTCTGTTCTCCATTTCATGAACTTTTACTTATCATTAATTCAAAGCTAAACTCAGCTGATTTAAATCTCCTGTAACTGCTTTCGTAATGATGAGATTTTTGGTACTGAAATTAAATTACTTGTGTTACAGTACCTGGTCAGTCAACAGGAGTAAAGGCTGAGAAAGAGGTAGGTGCACTGACAATGGAATGAATGACTATGCAAATGCACATATTGCATCTTATTCAGAACTTTTTATATATTTTTTTTTCTTGCTTTAGGAGGTGGCGACTTCAACAAGAAAAAGAAAATTAAGTTCATCCTTAGTTGATGAAGATGGTAAGTGTCGAACTATGAAGGTTCATATGGCCAAATAAATCCCACAAATTATGACAGTGATGTTAAGAGTCTGTACATTTTATGTTTTACATTTGCCTTAACTATGAAAAATTAATTGTATCTGTTCATTCTTTGACTATACTTTCATGTACTCCCAGATGAAGAGAGCACCATAGAAGAACAGGAGGTCATAGAGGGTGAAACAGACCACAAAGCAGAGTTGGTTGACCTTGCCAAAGATGGTATGTATTTGCTTTCTCTGGAGAGACACTTAAGGAGGAGTATTGGGTTTAATCCCAAACCCCATTTTTAGGATATTATCAGTAACAGTACAAGGCTTAAGTGGTATCCATTTTCATCACCTGTACGACAATCCATACAGCTTAGATTATTGTTACCAACACAGAAGCTATGCCTAGAGTAACAACATCTAAACTGAAATGTTAACATATAAAGTTATGCAAGGTTGTTAACAAACCTGCTCTACGTTACTGTTCATAAATGGGACATTTGATGTTTATACTAGGAAATTCTTCTCGGACATTATATCATCTTTTCTCAACTTATCACAAAGAAATACAAATTATTACACATTTTTTCAGTATTTGCTGCTTAATTAAATCACAAGTAGCAGAATTACTTGTCTTTGTGTCTGTATTGCTAATTAAAATGCTTTTTTATTTGGCTTTTAGCCGAGATGCCTCTGGATGCTTTGATGAAGCAGTACGCTGGCGCCTACGCTGACAGCTTTGAGTGGCCTCAGCCTAGTCTTCAGAGTGATGAGGATGACATGGATGAGACAGAAGGTGACTTTGTGATTGAGGAATGAAATTGTCATGTTCATCGTCGTACCTGTTTGACCAGATGGTTGTGAATGATGTGACCTTAAAATAGTTGATGTTTATTATTATTTTCCAGAAATGGAGTGTCCTGCAGGTAGTCCACCTGAGGCAGTGTTGATTGACTCCCTACTCAGTGTTGATCAGTACCGTGCTGACAAAGCCACATCGTCTGACTCTGATGGGAAGCCTGCCAGAGACATAGCTGAAGTGGCTGCTGCCACTGAGCTCATCTTGCCCAAGGGCAGTCTAAGGACCACTTCCTCAGTAAGACACACACACACGCACACAAACACACACAAAAAAGATGCCTTTCATCATTTTTCAACTGATCTTTTATTTTACTAGACCCGCAGCCCAGCCCCTTTTCTACTGCATGGAGCGCTGCGGGAATATCAGCAAATCGGTGTTGACTGGCTGGCAAACCTTCACAAGAAACACCTCAATGGCATCCTAGCAGATGAGACGGGCCTGGGCAAGACCGTTCAGACAGTGGCTTACATGGCCCACTTAGCTGGCCAAGAGGGTATGCCTCTGTTCAAAGATATACGTGACTTTTTAATCAGGAAACTGGTTGGTATTCTTATATTTTAATGAATGCCATGAAGACGTAGTCTGTTGTTGTCCACAGGCATTTGGGGACCCCACCTTATTGTAGTAAGAACATGCAAGTTGCTAAATTGGGAGGTGGAGTTCAAGCGCTGGTGTCCTGGCCTGAAGATCCTCTTGTACCTTGGTAACAGAAGGGAGCGCAGATCTAAAAGAATGGTATGGTGAAGTATTGATGACATTACTCACTTTAAATGGCCCTTTTTCCATAAATTGCTTTAAATGTGACAATATATTATCTGATCACTGATCTACAGTGGTGGGGGGAAGCCAACAGCTTCCATGTTTGTGTGACATCCTACAAGCTGCTGATGAAAGACCAGAGCCATTTTCTGAGGAGGAGGTGGAGGCACCTGGTCCTGGACGAGGTGCAGCTTCTCAAAAGCATGACTGAGAAACACTGGGAAACAGTCTTTGCTCTCAGAAGGTGAGCTGCGTGATGAATACTATATTAACTAGTCTCTCAAGAAAAAGGATTTTATTTTTTCAGGCTTGCTAGTTAATTTAGTATATGCTTTTTTTGTGTGTTTCTTATGATCACAGTGCTAAGAGCTGTTAGGGAGTGACAGATATGCATGTGCATATGTGAAGGTGTTTTATTTTTTCCAAATTATTTCACCCATGAGATCATTTCCATGTCAGAGATTTCTTATGTTTCTGTATGAAATCATTTTTAATATCCTGCCGACTGCTTGTAAAACAGCTAAGTTGTTTGATTAAGTGAGATATTTCTGTTTATCTTCCAGTGAGCAGAGGATTCTCCTCATCAACACTCCTCTACAGAATACTCTAAAGGAGCTGTGGACCATGATCCACTTCCTGTTGCCAGGAATCACCAGATCCTACTCTGACTTCCCGGTTAAGGCTGGCACAGACCAGAACCAGGACTACTGCCACAAATTGGTCATCCGCCTGCACAGGGTGGGTGTTGTGTCTGCAAATCCCTCTGCATATTAAACTGTGTCACATTTAAATTCAGAAGCATGATTTGCCTGCAGTCCTTAAATGCACATTACTCTTAACTGTAGATGATCCAGCCTTTCATCTTGAGGCGCTCCAAACGGGATGTGGAGAAACAGCTGCCCAAGAAGTACGAGCACATCCTAAAGTGCCGTCTCTCCAGCAGACAGAAGAGCCTTTATGAGGATATCCTCACTCAACCAGGGTGAGATATTTCCACCACCTGGATAGTTATATTATGATATCCAAGTAAGGTTGCCCCTGATGTTTGAAAATATTACCACAGATGAATCCGACCTAACACACATACTGGACTTTAAATTCTACTTTAAATGAGGAAATTTCAGCAGTTTAATCTTAATTACAATGTGTTTATGGTTGTGTGACAGACATCACATTTAATTTTATCGAAAATCAATTCTATAATTATCCTTTTTTTCTAATTTTTTCCTCACTTGTTTTGAATGGTGCAGATCTTACCACTACTACCAAAATAGTATTTAAAATTTGGTGTAACACATTAGTTTTCATGGGAAAGACCTTCATTATCCATTTTACATACTAGATTTGGTATAATGTCAAAATATATGTTTCATGATATCCGTTGCTTCTTTCAGTTGTTTGTCATCTTGTCTTTCATAATGATGTCTTCTGTGATGGTGTGCTCCCATAGAGCCCAGGAGGCGCTGAAGACGGGCCATTTTGTCAGCGTGCTTCAGGTGTTGATGCAGCTACAGCGAGTGTGTAACCACCCTGAACTGGTGGCACCCAGAGAGAACAGCAGTTCCTACTTTAGCTCCTCTCTACAATACAACGTCCCAATGCTGGTGCTGGAAGCTCTTAAGAATGACTCAAGCAAGGTATACACTTCTGCTTTGCATTGCTGTTGTGCACCACAGTGGTCACGGGTCCGGTTTAATTGTATAAACTCAAATATGATGACAGCCTAATTGGTAAAGGCCCTGAATGTCTGTGCTGAAAGGATTAATCGGTTAGTTGATGAACATAAAATGTATCCATGAATGTATGTCTGCCTGCCTGTATATGTTGAATCAATCTGTATTGATCTGTTTCTGCTGCTGTCTTTTATCTGATTATCCTCTATCCTAGATTGCAAGCATGTCCATATTTGATCTAATCAATAACGAGAACAGACTAACTCGGTATCAGACTGAAGAGGCAGTTCCCAAACTAAAGGTCACTCAGCAGCTCATAGAGGAAATCTACACTGGTCCAGATCCAACACCACGACCCAAGCCATGCTCGATAAAACCCATGAGGTCAGTAATAAAATCTCCAAGTAACATGACATGGTTGATGTGGAGATCTTTGGACATTTGCGAATTGCTCTAAAATATAAATTTAAACAACATGATCATTTGATTTGACTTTTATTTCTGTTTAGATTGTTCCAGCCAGTGCAGTATGGAACAAAGCCAGAAGGTCGTCTGGCTGCCATCACAAGCACAGTAGGCCAGCGTCCTCCAACGAGCTCTCCAACTACGAGCACCTCTGCTTCCACCAACAGCCAGTCAGCCCAGCCCAGGGGCAAGTCCCCCGTTAGCACTGCAGCCACTACAGCCACTTCTCATGGTAAGACCATTTTGGGAACAGTACTCAGTAAAGCATAGGACATTTTGTTTTCACAATGGTTAACAGATTCAGGACGCTGTCATCTAACAATAAACTTTAAAAGAGAAACCTAACCACCAATTTGTATTTTATCAGTGCCTTTACCTAATGTGCTTATGCTATTTTTATCCTTCTGATGTGTGCTTTATACAATGTTATGCTGCATGATTGTGGCGCTGTTTGGATTTAAATGGATATGATTTACTGTGTCATGCTGAAAAAAAATCATTAACTACCCATGCTGTCATGTTTACTTTAGTCTGTGCAGTGCATTTTAAAAACATATACAGTCAGTGTGATCATATTTATGCACAGTGCTGCCAAATGTTATGAAGATGTTTGAGACACCATCATTTGCAGGTTTCACAGGTCACAAAGGTTTCTTTTGCTTACATTTCTACTTCCATGCAGCAGTGGTGGGCTGGCCACAGTGTTTCCCTTTATGGCACCACAGCCATTAGGGAAAGGCTACATGTAAGGCTTTCATGGCGAGGCAGCTAGAGCTTCCCTACCCCTGATTTCCTGTAACTGCTTATTCATTTGAAAATGATTGAAAAGTTATGCAAGTGGTAAAATTGCAAAAGGAGGATATAATGAAAGAAGCAATAGACAGTGAATTTGAAGAACTGCAGATGAAAGGCACTTACTGGTTGAGATGCACTAAATACTGTCACAGCAATGACATTCTTTGTCAGGTCATTTATTTTTCAACCATCAAATTTGGGGCTCATTGTCAATTAACCTGTCGATGATTTTCTCAATTAATTGATAGTTGTTTGGCCTGTAAATTGTCAGAAAATGGTGAAAATGATGATCTGTATTTCCCAAAGCCCAAGATGATGTCCTGAAATGCGTCTCACTAAAAATGTGATATTTCACCTGGATGGATGGGGTTTTATAGGATGTAGCAGTACATCCTGCCAGATCTTTTCTGCCAGAAAGGCTTCAGGGAGTCAGATGATATATTAAATAGATATCTTCATTTTTTGTTAGGTTAGGTTTCGGCAACAGACTACCTGGTTAATTTTCAGAAAAGATCGTGATTTGTACTAAAGTAATAACTCAACATTCAATTTTGGTTTCACACAGGACACAAAAAGGGATAATCACAAAATGTTTAAAAAATCATCTCTGTTTTAAAGTTACAAGTGACAAGACACCCAGTGCGAGCTGACAAGAGCACGCATCAGTGGCGCATCACTCTGTGTGACGTGGGATATAAGGCGCTGCCCCTGTGCAAATGCCAAGTTGTTAGGTCCCTTATTGATCTTGTTTTGTCTACAACCCCAAGATATTTAGTTTACTGCCATAGAGATGTCAAGAAACCAGAAAATATGCATACTTAATAAGCTAGAATCAGAGAACTTGGGTAAGGAGGATCTTGTGGGAGGATTTTTCCCCCCAAAAATGTAGTAGTTGCTGCTGTAATCAAACTGTTAGCTATTATTAATCTATCAGTGGGCTAATCAATAACATTTCTACCCTTGCTTGCTGTGTCGGCCCACCACTGCTGAGGAAATAGATGGAGGAAACTGTTTGATCGTACTGATGACTTGACTAAATATTGGGATACCCCTAACATGTAGTCCCATACCCCCATTGCCTTGTACTTCACAGCGGCTGGAACAGCTACTCAGAGAGCCCAGACTACCCCTCCTGTCAGCAGCAGCAGCAACACTGCCGCCTCCACTGTAGCCTCCTCTGGGAACACGGGCATTGGGCAGCATGTGCTGGGGGCTGCCTCTGTGGCCTTGGGCACAGTTGTGGGATCTATAGCCCCTATCAACCAGCCTGGACTAGCACAGATCCCCAGGCCAGCTCTTGCCCCCAGCCATGCCATCCAGCCCAGCTTACTGTCCCAGAGGCTGGTTCTTACATCTCAGGCCCAGGCACGGTTGCCTAGTAAGTGGCCTTCCCTCCCCTCCCCTCCCCTCCCCTACCTCTGAGTATTTCCCCATCCACCTCTGGCACAACAGAATGGACTGCTCTACACTGAGGCCTTCACTTGGGGCACTGCTGATATGTGTTCAGTCTATATTCCTCCAGAGAAATGACTTTGTACATACGTGCAGTGGTAGCAGCACTGCAGTAGGTGGTGCAACAATTTTGGTAATGGGCGAGTCACCATGTATCATGTATGAATAATTATTACAAAACATGGTAAAAAAGAAAAACATAATAAAGGTCCCTTTTAATATTAGATCAGTAGACATATCAGCAGCATCTCCACACCCTCAGCATTCTCCAGTTTCTTTCTCAAAGCCTGCATGCACACTATGAACAACCCACTTATGTTACACCACATATCACTAGACTATTTAACTTAATTATAATGTCCTCCCCCTTCATTTTAATAATTTTTTCTCCCAGTTTACTAATATTCTTTTGTCTCTTGCATCAGCCCAGCTGCAGGAAGAAATCCCAAAGCTTTGGTTGTTTCATTTTTTTCTTTGCTGGTGTTATGATTTCACTCTGATATTGAGCATCACTGCAAAGCATGTGGAAATGGTCTCAAGAAAACCCTTTCTGCCTCAAATGTGAACAGAGAAACCTTTTCAGTAACAACACACAGTATTTAAATTTATAAAAAGAACATTTTTTGTAATTCCAACTTTGCGTTTTGGAACTAAAATTGATTCTTGAAGTGAACATGTTTTTAATATAATTTTTAACCCAGCAGGTGTACATAGATAATTAGCAATTTGTACATACCTTAATTTAGTTGATAAGTTGTGTGTATGAATTAACGGAATTAACAGGAACAATCTATTAAGGGATGTCAAAAACTGCATTGTTTAACAACCATAATCTGCAGTATATCAGAGGTATATGCAAACCATTTCAATTGTCCACAGCTTGAAAATTTAAGAATATTATTAATGTTTGACACCAATCCCTAAATTTACTTGCTGGTGACCAGTGTGTTGCCTTGAAAAGGAAGTCAACTGCAGTGCTTTATATACGTATATGTATGTTTCAGGCTCTCTGTCTCACCTGAGGATTACCCTTGTAGCCATTTTCTTTCCCCTTCAGGGTTTTTTGAAGTAGGAGCTGCTATGGTTCTGTTGTGGAGGGCGGCTGTGCTTGTTCCTCTGATTAATCCACCCTGGTTCTGCATGTTTTGTCTCTTTCTCACCCTTTAACTAACTGATGCAGTTTATTGGTTTATAACTGTGAAAAAGTCAGTTACTTCTTAATGCTGTGTTTGATGAAGTGTCTGTTCTTCGTTTCAATTGAAGGTGGAGATGTGGTGAAGATCGCCCAGCTGGCCAACATAGCAGGCAGTCAGAATCGTATCTCCCAGCCAGAGACTCCTGTCACTCTGCAGTTTCAGGGTAACAAGTTCACTTTGTCCCCCAGCCAGCTTCGCCAGCTCACCACTGGGCAGCCCTTGCAGCTCCAAGGTACACTCGGTAATGTACATCCCATTGTCACACTAAACATAATTCTCTTCATTCTTTCCTTGGTGTGCTTTTGACATTCTTGTGTTATTCACCTGCTTTTTGATAATTGTCACATAGTAGTATCCATTTTTTAGACCTTAATATCTTACTATGGATCCTAATTCTACCTGTCTGAAAGTCCTCAAGTAATTGGAAGATTCCAGGTAGCCTACCATATCGATGCAACTTCCCTGGTTCATTCTGGCGGGGGACATTTTTGCATTTCTCACTCCCCATGTTTTTGACCTTTCTGTTGTCAGCTGTCAGTAAAAGTCTGAATGCCAAAAAAGTCCTTTTTTAAATTGCCTTGAATACAGTGAAAGATAAACAAGTTCAACTGAATTTAAATGGCATTTTTTGGTCTAGTACAGCAGTTAATCTGTTTATCACGTGTCCTGTGTTACCCTTTGACTGTCATATTGATGACTACCTAATTCGTAGTGTGTGCAATCTATTACCACAAGGTGGCAGCAGCAGCATTATAGTGCAATAGTGACACAGCATTATACCCTAGTGCAGGGGTCTCAAACTGCCGGCCCCGGGCCACTTCCTTCCCAGCGGATCCATTTTAGATTTTACTGGGAGTAGTTTTATTCAGTCTGTGGAAGTAATGGACAAGAAGGAGCTGTTAGATAAAGAGCTTCAGGCAACGGTGCACACCTCCAACTTATCAGAAAGGTAACTTTTCCCTTATCAATGTTATCGGGTTACCTGTTATGAGTTGAAATCTGACATGTTGCCAAACAGGCAACAGTTTGTTTTATGCTTTGACTACAAATCCGCCGCCATCGTCTTGTCAGTCAGCTAAATGTGACTCCTTTTGTGCTGCAGCTCTGTTGCTGGCCCCACTGTTGCAGGGAGTAGACATTCACTGCTTTTAAACATAAAAAACACTGTCAAAACTTAATACAGATGCCTTGCCTTTAATTTTTTGTGTAAACATAAAATGTAGTGCATTCAAATGAGGTAGAATGTCAGTGCTGGACCTGTAAAAACTTTTGAGTTCGAGTTTAGAGGCAAGTAGCCATTCAGCTTATTCATTCAGCTGAAAATATCTAAATCCTCTTAATCTCCCTCTTAATCTAAAGTAAACAAACTGACACAGACAGGTAACTGCTGTACGTTAACGTTAGATATGTAGCAGCCATACATGCGCGACAGACTTTAATCAATGTCACGTTTTTCAGTGTAGACTAAGAATGACTAACGTTACATCAGAGGTATTTTTTTCGTAAAGTAATTCTCCACTCCATGAAATTACCCTCCAAGCATTACTCTGGCAATAGAGTTGGAAAATATGGGCTACCTTTAAAACATTGCGGTCCCGGGGTAACGTTAAACGTTGGAACAGCTGATTTTACCAGAGGCTGACAAGTGTGGCATTCAAGTCATATCTAGTCTTGCATAGCCAGACCCCTCTCATCTGACCCATTGTCAGTTTATTCTCCCAACAAGTTATCTAGTCTTGAATATATAACAACACACGAATCACCTTGTCCACGATAGGGACAGGGCACTGAAGGGCGCCAGGCAGGCAGGAAAAGAAACCATTCTGTTAACGTTACTTAATACTGTATTTACCAATGTTGCATTCTCTACTCCAAACAATCCAGCCACGTAACTATCCATCTAATCATGAAATGAAATCGCACACTCTATGATCCTCCTTACCCGGGGAATATGCACAAATATTAATGGTTTGTAAGAGGCCCATTTAACAATGTAACTGGATGTACAACAGAAGTAATCCTGGCCAGTTCAGCCACAGAACATTGCATTGTCCATTGTAAATAGAACAGATTCCAACGATGTAATCCACTAAATCACATGTTTCCAGATCTTGTGTCTTGATATCAAACAGACAGCCACTGCTAGCTTTTCAACTCAAATTAAAGACTGTGTCCTGCACATCTCCAAAGTTACTCTATTTTACTGACGTAACAAAGCCCGAGTTTCACTGTAACTTATCACTGAGAGGGTGGGAGAGAGAGAGACGGCCCTAATGTTCAGTTTAACAGTTAAATAAAGTTAATACCAAAGATGTTCAATTTCAACAGTGTTACATTTAAAAAAAAAAAAATATATATATATATATATATATATATATATATATATATATATAATATATATATATATATATATATATATATATATATATATATATATATATATATATATATATATATATATATAAATTTAAAATATAGGTATAGATGACTATGTTGTACCTGTCCAGCTTTCACCAACAAAAAATAATCGCCATTTTAATTTTATATGTGTATATATATATACATATGTATATGTATATATACATTTTTTTTATTTTGATCAGCTTTTTCCTTCTCCTAACTATTGTTATTTTATATTCGTCCTTAAAAATCGGTCGACCTCTAGTATGGAGTGCAATTTGCGAGAACAAGCTGGCATGTTGCTTGTGTTGTTGTGAAAACAGTGCGCTGTGGGCCCAAAAAATTTGTGACCTTAAAATCAAATCAAATTATGGATTTGGAGTCATGACACACCGACACATTAGGTTTTCTGCTAGTCTCCCAACTTATCAAACATGAACACACGTCTTGTCTTTCCCCCTAGCTTGTTTAACGAGTAACCAAACAAACATTCACCGGTGAAAAGTGCACTGCAATCACCAGCTTGCCTCTAGATGGCTAATTAGCTGCTCCGATGCAGCACATTTAAAACTAAAATTTCAATTCAGTTCTTGACATGTAGCTACAGCACAAGGTTGTTTACTTTGTCTCTCGTTGTCTTTTTTGTAATACTATAAAAAATCTGTCAGCCTGTCAGCTGATGTCAAACAAACAGACATAAAAACATGACGTATTTAACATTTAAAACACGACAATGACATTATTTTTGACTGCAAAAAGGAATGACTAAATGTGATTAACCCAAGTAGTTGGACTTTAGTGTCAGGAGTTTTATTGTTGTGGAACTTTCTTTGATGTACTATTTTTTCTGTCTTGTAGCGCAAACCTAATTTCAGATTGTGTATTGTAATGCCATTCTAGCAAGTGTTGGGTTTTGAGAAGGCACCTCTTAAATTTGTTGTTTAAATTGTCGTGGATTTAGGCAACATCCTGCAGATTGTGTCAGCTCCAGGGCAGCAGATCATCAGGCCCCAGGGATCCATGGTTATGCAAACAATGCCACAAGCTGTTCCTGCCACCAATGCCTCAGCAACACCTGGCACACCTCATCCTGCACTCTCAACAACCCAACCAAGTGAGTCATCTTCAGTGAAAATATTGCATATCTCTGATTAACTGCCTTTTATTTAGTAACATCATCCAAATTCCAATATGTTATTATAATGCTGAAAGTTAATGCATTTTTGATAGACATAAAATCTTCACATTTATACCCTTTTCCCACACAGTAGGTTTAACACTCATATTTGTAAAAACAACTTTTGTAAGTTGATGGAATTTATTCTTCTGTTAACATTGTGCATTTCTTTTTAAGTACTGGGTGCGACTACGAATGCCACATCATCCCCCTCCAAGCTCACTACTACAACTCACACTGGCTCTCAGGTCAGTACATTACTTTTAAGCAGAGTCATGTTCACAGGCATTTTACAACATACAGACTAAATATTTGAATAAAAATGAATAATTTTAGTAATATGCAACATCTCTCACTGTCCAGGAGTCTTCAGAAGAAAAGACGCAGCAGCTGAAGGAGCGTTTAAGACGTCTGTTAGATGCAAATGAGCGGCGCTGTAGCCGTAGAGTGTTGTATGGGTCAGACCTGCTGCAGGCATGCACTGTGAGCTCAGAGCCCGGTCACTCTGCCCTGACAGCTGAAGGCTGGAGGTGGGTGGGTAGAGAGAGCTGCATCAGGGCCCAGAGAACCTGCGTGGCTACCACCTCTACACTGCAGTCAACTCTGCTCTCTGTGGAGGACCGCCTGGAGGCTGCCAACAGCCTTATCAAGAGGTACTTCAGCCCAGAATAAAAGCCTCCTGTATTCATTAATGAGCTACCCAGCATATATGAATAGATATAGGTACTTTATTGATCCAGGGGGAAATTTAGACATCGTAATAAAATACCTTAGTAACATACCATTAGTTGGGTAACGAGCACTTTTTATCCGGTATTAGTAAATCGTCTCTTCCACCATCTTAATGACTTACCTAACAGTGTTTTATCACACTGCAACTCCATCTGTTTTATTTCTTAATCGAAGTAATGGCTATCTGATGTAAATATATGTACCTATAAGCGTGGACTTCTATTCTCATGTTTTAGGCTGGTATGTGTGGTGCCTCCAGCTGTAGCCCCACCTCCTCACCTGTATGCAGCCAATCCCCCGGTTCCCTACAGCCTTGAGAAGAAGTCTCTTCAGCGTCGGCTACAGGACGCGTCTGCCCCTCACAGTGCTGAGATCCACCACTTGGCTTCCAGACATCTCTTCCGTTGTCCTGACATGCAGCTAATGCAGATGGATTCAGGTTAGCCCAACAAGGGACTGAAAAACGTATAAACGTATAAATCTAAAAACCTTTATGAATAACTACAACATAGCTAGTACCTAATATGTATTACATGTTAGAAAATACACCACTGTAATCTTTATGCCTACACAGCTTGAGTAATTCATCCCAAATTTTGTTGAGTACGCTCTTCATACACAATCGTCTCTTGGACACTAACTGCAGTGACGTGCTCACAATATTTCAATGTAATTTAACAGAAACAGTGCTGACATCATCTGTCTGCGCTTCAGGGCAGTTTGTAGGAAAAATACAATGAAAAAGTGGGGCTGTAAGGTTTAGAGATTAGGTTTTTCCATGCTGTAGTATTCTCAGTCAATATATTGTAAAAACCTTACTGCTGCTGATTTAAACCTTGCTGAAAACCACAAACTGAAACATTTCACCCTGCAAAGAAGAATAACTTCCGATCCTTTCTTTTCCAAAGGTAAACTGGAAGCTCTTGCCATTCTGCTGCAGAAGCTTCGGTCAGAAAGCCGTCGTGTCCTCATCTTTACTCAGATGGTGAAGATGCTTGACATCCTGGAGGCCTTCCTCGATCACAGGCAGCTCACTTATGTGCGGGTTGATGAAAGCTTCACTCCTGATGAACGACAGGTAAAATCTCCACCTTTCAAATTGGTTCTGACGTCCCATATTGAAAACAAGCTTTTAGCTGAACTTAAGTCAGTGTTAATAACATAAAAAATGTACTGTTGTGAGACTGGAAATGAGATGTAGAATTAGGACAAGAGTGTATATAGCTTGTCTGTCTTTCCTCCTCATGATCCAAGAACATTCTTAATCCTTTATCTTGCATATGAGCAGGTCAAGTGTTAAAGCCAGTAGTCATATGAGACCCAAGAATGGGTCACATGTTACATAAAACCATTAACATTCTTGTTATATAAATGGCCCTGTCATACTCAAGATGGCTCTTTCTGTATTCACGCAGCATTATTTTGAACCACAAAAAAACATAAATTGCCACTGTCACTAAACTCAGACAGGTACATCCAGATTTGATAGGTAACCATACATTTGTGTGCCTCCCTGTCTACCACCGGGACCTCCCGGTGTCAGGGACAAACTATGTTGGTCTCTTCCCTCCCAGCTGGATTTTGTTCCTCCTGGGCCTTAAGAGATGCAGACATTAGTGGTCACAGTCTTTACTATTTGCCGCTACGCACCTTTTCCAATAGTGAAATGTTTATAGTCTGTCTCACCTGTCAAATTGAAATCTTAAATTCTCCTGTCCTCATCTAACCTGTGGTCTATTATGTAGTCCCTATTGTTTCTGGGTCAGTTAATTAGACCTGGTGTTGCAGTAAGAAATAAAGATGCAGAAAACTAATGGCCACAGCAGTCACATCAAAATGGATAATAAAGATGAGATTAAACTTAAATGACCCTGTGGGGAATTTAAATAAAATAGTGTACTGCTACAAAGCACTGAGGTAAGCAAAGAAAATCTTAGTAAAAATGTTTTTTAAAATCTTATCCTTTGTCCCAATATGTTCATGTGCTTGCTACTGTATCCCTGCAGGAGAGTATGAAGAAGTTTAACAGGAACAGGAAGGTGTTCTGCAGCATCCTGACCAACCGCTGCTGCGCTGCAGTTGGGACTGTGTTCGATGCAGATACCATTATCTTCTACGACACAGATCTCAATCCCAGCATGGATGCCCGCACCCAGGAGTGGTGTGACAAAATCGGACGTTCAAAGGATATACACATATACAGGTAATATTATCAGCACAGGATAATCTGATTTAGTTCTTCTTTTTTGAAAGACTTTGGTGCTAATTTTGGTTGTATGTTTCTCAGGCTGGAGAGTGGCAACTCCATTGAAGAGAAGCTGTTGAAGAACGGCACCAAGGACCTAATCAGAGAGGTGGCTGCCCAGGGTACTGACTACACCTTGGCTTTCCTCACACAAGTAAGATGAACTCAGTTTATTGTTTGTTTGTTTTTTACATTTATTTGATCTATATAACCCTATATGTATATATTTCAGCATATAGTAACTGACCTGATATTTTGTGTTTGTAGCGGACAATCCAGGATCTGTTTGAGGTGGAGGCAGGCTCAGGGGAGAAAGTGGAGGAGTTTGTGGTTCTCCACCAGGAGCCTTCGGCCTCTGAAGCAATCTCTCCCAGAGTGGCTAGACCATACATCCAGGCTCTCCACAGCATAAACCTGGATGCCCAGCAGGAAGAGCAGCAGCAGCAGCAGAAGAAAAAGGAGGAGGAAGAACAGGAGGAATTAGCAGGCAAAGATGCAACAGAAGATGACCAGGAGTCAGAGAGCCAAGTGAAAGAAGAGCCTGCTCACAAAGAGGAGCTGAATGCAGTCATGGAACAGGTAGCTTTTCTGTTTTCATATACTGTTTGGGAAATGAGAACAAATACAAGAAACAGGAGGGAGGAATTAGATCAGAGCCGGCTCTAGCCATTTTGGTGCCCTAGGTGAGATTAAGATTTCGAGATTTGCCTATTTATTACAGCCAGCAGCAGCAACAGTTAGCCAAATAAGTTAACAGACTTCACTTTCAGATGATTCGTAAACATCCTTAGCAGCTAACATAGCTTCATTATCTAGCATTATTAGCTAGTTAAGCTTTATGTCAATTTGCTAGTAGAAATGAAACATCTTTATACAACACAGCATTTTTTCTAATGATAAGAAAGATGACATTCCTCTATATTGGGATTTATTTTTCTCCTCCTCTTTCCTCCATTTTCTAAATTTCGCACCTGAAGGCTTGGACCATTTCATTATAATAAAAAAAAAAGAAATATCATCGACATGTCAGTAAATCATCAGCAACACCCCTCCAGCATGTGGTGCTCTAGTCGACCGCCTATATGGCCTATGCCAAGAACCGGCCCTGAATTAGATTAATATTATTTGTCTGTTTGGTCTTACTGACTGAATATTTGCATTTCCTTATCCCTCAAACAGCTCACACCAATTGAAAGGTATGCCCTACATTACCTGGAGTACCTCCACATCAGTGACGATGAAGCTGTTCTCAAGGTAACTTAAACTGTAAAAGAACCAAACAATTTCTTTTTTTTATTTATGTATATTTGCAATCCATATTAACTGTAGTATAAAGGACTGGTTTTGAGAGATTGATTTTATGATCCAAATCCATTTTAATTTGAGTGATCCGATATCACAGATCTGATAACGAGATAATTCAATATATGCCTTTTATTGTGGATGTTTGTCAGGGTCCGACCTGTCAAGTGCCAAAATGCAGGTAGATTTTTCTGTTAAGTGAGGAACTCTCTCAAGGCTGTCTTCCACACAGACTGAAGTGCACTTTAATGCACCTGGCAAATGCTGAAATCTATATTCACATGGCCACAAAGGTTGTTTAAAATGTGAAAGTTTCTATTTTTTTCCTTGTTTTCCTTTGTTGAAATGCATGTGCACTAGGCTAGAGGGTTGCTTGTACAATTAGCAGAATTATTTCTCTAAGAATTTCTTTCATCACCAAGTAAGATAGATGTTGTAACTGAACTATCTCTACCTGAACTGATATTGAATTTAATCAGTAGAGTAGGGATCAGTATAGATGTGAAAATGTGTCCATTAATCAACTAATCATTTCTCTCGCTGTGTTGGTATTTCAGTGTGCATTTTTACTGACTGATTTTACTTTTGTGTTTATTTTCATCAGGAGCAGTTGGAGTGCTCCAAGAGAGGCTGGGAGCTGCAGCAGCTGCAGAAGCTGAAGGAGGAGGAGGAGGAGCGGCAGATAATGGAGGGAGATGAAGATCTCTTCACCTACACCAGAGAAGATGCCTACAACATGGTGGGTGGAAACTGTGATCTCTGCTAATCTAACAAGTATTGGTGTGTTGAATGTGTGTTGAGTTGACATTAACCATTTTCTGCGTTTGAACAGGAGTATGTGTTTGATGCAGAGGACGGCCACACAGAAATTATGCCGGTAAGACTGCAAATGTGATATAATGGGGGAAAAAATTAATTCTGGCATATATTTTGAGTGACGAAATTGAAGTATTTATTAATTAATGTAAGAACAGCACCAGTCTCCCTAATCACCAAGTCTCGCTCTGTCTTCTGGCTATATTCTGACGTGTGATTTTCCAACACAGGTTTGGACTCCACCTACACCACCACAGGATGACAATGACATTTACATTGATTCTGTGATGATGTTGATGTACGACACCACACCCATGCCTGAGTCCAAGCTACCTCCTGTCTACATCCGCAAGGAGCAGAAGAGACTCAAGATGGATCCCACAGGTGAGGCCGATCAGCCATTAAGGTCTTCACTCCTTCAGACAACAATATGTCAGTTTACCTTTACTGACTAAATGTGTCTTTTTAGAAGGAAGAGTTTTAAAAGACCTTTTAAGAGTAGATGCATGCAGAGGTGTCTTTGCAGGTGAGTTTGGTATGTCTATTCTTACTGGAGGTTGTTTGTGCAAGCAGCAGCCAGAAAGAAGAAGAAGGGCCATGGAGAGACGGTCATTCCTCCTCGCTCCCTTTTCGAGAAGGCCAGCATGCTGAAAGTTCGCCGTGAGGGAAAGGACCAGAAAAAGAACTTCTCCCTCAAGCAGCAGGCACCCTTTGCCAAGCCCCTTCCGTCGCTGGTTAAACCTGCCATGGAGGCCGGCCAGGACAACCCAGAGTGGCTTATCAGTGAGGACTGGGCTCTGCTTCAGGTACTGCATCCATTCTTTCCAAGTTATATGCGATGGAAATTAATACATCTAGGATTGCATGTCACAATGTACATTATGATATCTACATTCCATGTTTACACTGTGTGTCTGACAGGCTGTAAAGCAGCTGCTGGAGTTGCCTCTGAACCTGACCATCGTGTCTCCTGCCCACACTCCTAACTGGGATCTGGTGAGCGATGTGGTGAACTCCTGCAGCCGCATCTACCGCTCCCCCAAACAGTGTCGCAACCGCTACGAGAATGTCATCATTCCCAGGGAAGAGGGCAAGGTAATGGACAGAGCCACTCTGCTTTGCTGTAAAAGTGACTTACTCACCTTGTACTGTTTTGTCTAAACCACGTCTTTAACTTTTTTTTCAGTTGGTGTATGAGGCAAACCCCAAGAAGAAAACCAAGAGCATATACAAGGTACCTGACCTGGTCTTAGTATTTAATAAATGTTTCCGTGCTCTTGAATTTGTGGCCTCACTTTTGTCGTTTCTTTGCTTCATGTTTGGTTCCACACTCAGTCGAAGAACAGCCGTCCTCTGAGGACCTGTCAGATCTACACACAGGACGACAATGCCACACACATTCAGCTCTACAATAGCCGCTTTGAACTCATGAAGATCATTGCCAGCAAGAGGAGCCCACCAATCAAACCACTGTAAGTACTGATGATTGTCTGTTATCAGTGAATGTGTCTCAGAGGGAGCTGAGACCTGAGAAATAATGACATTTCTTGCAACACCCTGAAAGTGTAAACCATCTCCCATACTAGCTATGGGGTTATTGAGTGTGATATGATCTGTGTTTGATCTTGAAATTCTGATAGATGAATAAACTGTAACTGGATATGTCCTTTTAAATGTATTAACTTTATAACTTAACTTTTAACTTTATTCTACCTACAGGCTTGGCATGAATCCATTCCAGAAGAATCCCAAACATGCCTCAGTCTTGGCAGAAAGGTGTGTTTAATGTTGCCATTTTTGTACAGTTGGTGCCTAAACCTTACATCCAGAATTAAAGAAAAAGTCTAATAGCTGTTTTTATTCTCTTCAGTGGGATCAGCTACGACAAGCCCCTACCTCCCATTCAGGTGGCATCACAACGTGCTGAAAGGATTGCCAAGGAGAAAAAGGTGATCATCTGCAATGTGTAGGATACATTTAACCACGTGCTATGGCTCTCGAGGAGTATACATCTTATTTCAGTGAATCAAGATAGTATTTTGGTTTGAATGTTAACAGAGAAATCTGTTGTTATAGTCTTCACTTGGTGTGACAGCCTGCACATTTGTTATGCCAAAGCACAAGTCGTTTATCATAGAAGGGTAACACACACAGAGGGCTCTAATGAGGTGCTTATCACTGACAGCAGACTAGAAATAAAAAAAAGTGTTGCACATTCTCAGGCCTTCTTCAAGATCAAGGATCCTTTACGGATTGTGATGACATCGATTTTGAAATAGGCCTGAGGGCATAAACGTCATCTAAGTCACTCGCCAGAGTGTGCAACGCTTTTTTCACTTAATATTGTACAAATATTTGTCTATCCCTTTCAGACTGCAACTGTTCCATTCAAGTACAGTTTTATACCTGTATGTTACATTATGCGGTGTTCCTCCGAGGTTGACAACTTTGGAGCAGCTAAGTTACAGGGATCCAGTCAGAGTACACAGAACCATCAGTACTACAACTTGTTCGGCACAGTGGTGAATAAATCTCCAGTTTCGGGAATAAAGCACAGAGAAACAAATGCATGCATGACTGTATGGAAATACAACGCAAGTTAGCTAGACTACCCATTTAGCTTAAGGGCACTGACACACCTGGCCAGCGGTGACTGTCTGTGGCCCTAGTTATTGCAGTGTGCCCTGCACTGGTGGTGCTAGTTGGCCCTTGTTGCCAGCTTTTTGGCAAACTGAGCTTGTTGAATCTGCAACAGTGCCGTTCGGTGAGAGAAATCACTCTGAGTGGCTGTTTAACTAACCGAATCAGTGCATGAGAAGAAAACAGAAAAGGAAATCGAATGCCCCTTAAGTCTGTCACTGTAGTATCCATGATTTCACCCATTTAGTGTTGTTTCTCACCGCCACCTCTTTACCAGTGGTTTTTGCGACTTTTTAGCAGTCATATCCTGATTAGAAGCGGCTATATTAGTGAGAGTGGTGTGGAAATTAAGCTGCTTTATCGTAACAACAGTTTTTTCTTCTGGTTTCCCTTTTTGAATGACGTATACAGCCCCCCCCCCACCCCCCCACCCCCCCCACCCCCCACCCAAGGCAGTGGTAGGGTAAACACTGTTATGAGTACTGACATGTACTTTCCACAAGAAGAGAAATTGGATCGCCCTGATAATTCAAGGCACACTGATTTTTAAAGTACCAAAGTAAAAAATAAGACCAACACATATCGATTTTACTCTGGGTTTCTTCAGGGTCAATAGAAGCGTGAATCAGAAGCATCTGTTAGGGATTCGTATCCAAGAAGTGCTAATTTTTTATATTTACTGACATGTTTGCTTTTGTGCATTGTATGTATGTTTGCAGGCCCTTGCTGAGCAGCAGAAGGCTCAGCAGTTGGCCCAGCAGCAGCAGGCCGGAGCTCCTCAGGCCCAGGCTGCACCTGGCCAGGCTCAAGCTCCTGCTGCTGGCCAGGCTCAGGCTCAGGTCCCTCAGGCTGCCACTGTAACCGGAGCTACTGCTGTGCCTAATGCAGCAGTTCTGGTGAGAATTAAACATCCTCCACTTAAATGCCTCTACATATAGAACGATCCAAAACAAGACTCTTACACAGACATTTAATGTTTTTCAGGCTGGAGCCATAAAAAATGCCACGGTTGGCACAACCATCCAGGCTGGTACGTTGACACATGTATGGTTCACATTACAGAGTTGTTGGTGTTCCAGCAGTTAATTCGTTTCTCTTTGTTTCTTCCAGCCACTGTAGGAGGGAATGTGATTGTGAACACAGTTGCTGGAGTTCCTCCAAGTCCCTTCCAGGCCAACAAACGCCTGGCATCTCCAGTCATCCCAGGCACCCTGTCTGTGAGTCATGCTCATTTATCACTGCTGCTCTGGCTTAACTCTGCTGCCTACTGACTAATAGGAATTCATGACGCAGAATGTACACCTACTACAGCCTGTAGACAGAGTGGCCGTTACAAGTGTTGGAACCTTTACTCATTGTGCTTTTTTTGTTGTTGGTCCAGCCTGCAGCTGGAGCTGGAGCCCAGGTGGTCCATGCACAACAGAGGGCCGTCACTGCTGCCGCCCCTGCCGAAGTGGTCGCCATAGCTACGGGTCAGGGTGTTCGAGCCGTTACCCCAGTGACAGCATCTGCAGTAGTTTCTACCACTCTGAGCCCAGTGCAGTCACAGACTCGTCCACTGGTCACTCAGGTCACATCAGGTTCTGAACTGAACACTTTTCTCTGAAAGACATCCTTCGATTCAGTGTTTCTCAGATCTGTCTAATCCGCTGCCCTCAATCCAGCCACAGGTATGCCGCTCTCACAAGCAAAGCCTCTGACCCCAGCCCACCTGCAGATGATCCGTCAGCAGCAGCTGCAGCAGCACCAACAGCAGCAGCAGCAACAACAACAGCAGGCGGCTTCCCCACAGATCAAAGGTGTCGGCAAACCACAGGTACACCACCAATAAAAATGTTCTTCTTCTTTTTCAAAGATCCTTTTTTGATTTATTCAAGAAAAGGGTTTACTCAGGACAGATTTGAGAAACCGAACTTTGTAGCAAACAATGAGTTTATTGGACACTGTAATCTTTCTTTATGGTTAGTATGACTTGAACTTGCCTAAATTTAACCTGAAAAAAGCCAGCAAGATGAAGTCAAGCTGTTTTTGTAAAATACCCATGTCTTTTAAAAGAAGAATCTTAAAATGTAAATGACAGTTGTTAGGGCTTTAAACCAATGATCTGTCGATCTTGACAAATCCAGATGTGATAGTCTTACAATGGCATAGCAGCTGAAAGACTAATGTTTAAATTGAAAATAAAATCAAATTGTAAATTTAAAAACAAATAAACTAATCAATCCAGGGATTTAGAGAAGTGTGACAGCCCTAGGAATCGGTTACTTCGACATATTAGCAGGTTCAACTGATATATTCTTTGTCAGCATGATCACAGTGATTGAAGTATTTCAGATATACCCAGTAAGCAAAACAAAGGAGGGTAAGGATTGTAGCAAAAACATGTGTACTGTTAACATGTCCTTAACTAGTAAACTGTGTTTACAGGAGTTGTTAAAGTTGCACAAGCACAAGTTGCAGCTGCAGCAGCAACAGCAGCAGCAGCAGGTGGCAGCAGCCGTGGCAGCAGCAGCAGCTCAGGGCCAACAGGCTGCAGGAGCCCAGCAGGCCACTCAGGTGCAGCCTGCACAGGCTGCCCAGTCAAACCCACAGTTGGCAGTGGCAACACCCAGACCTGGAGCTGTGCTGACCGGCACAACCGTGGCCAACCTGCAGGTGGCCAGACTGGTAAGACTGTGATGAGAATAAATTGATTATACATCTATAAAGATATCACAACACTTAAAAGAAGTTGTGGAAATAATTTAGGAATCTTACACTTACTGGTCTTTCTCAAATAATTGAAAAGATGAGATGAATTGTATTATTAAAACTAATAAAGTTGTTGTTAATGTACAGCATCAATGTCAACATCAATGTGTATTTTTGTTCACCTATCCACCAAAAGTATTAGCTGTTTTTCCATCTAATCATCGTGGGAATTGAAGCAAAAATGTGAAAAGAAAAAAGGAAAGAATATAAAAATAATCCATCAAATATTCCATCAACTTGGAGAATAAACTAGGCTACACAAAGCATAGTTTCATCAGCAGTTGGTGGAATAGGCTAAATTACACAGGACTATAATAAACCAAGTAGAGGAAGTAAAGGGCTGCGAACAAGAAACAAAACCAGTTGTTTGCCATTTGCCAATAAATGTCAAAGAATAAGAAGTGGATGGATTATCATGGAGGAAATGTTTGGTTCCCTCATCGATACCTGTCGCTACTACTAGCCATGTTTTCACGTGTTATGGTAGTATCCACTAAGAAACCACCAACAGAAACAGCTTATTCTTCTCTCAGAGCGGAAAAAGGGGATCATTCATGTGAGTTTGATATTTGCTACATCAGAATTTATTCGGAAAACCTGTTTCCGTGTCTCATTAAGCGCATTAACTCTTTTTGGGAAAAGGCAAAAACAAGCTCAAGCTAGCATAGCATTTTCGTCAAAATTAGCTGTTTCCATCAACTTTTTCTAATGCGATACCTTTTACAAGTTTTACATAAAATACGTTGATGGAAACGAGGCTCCTCTGAACATTCTGTCCCTTTCTCTCCTCTGTTCATGTCGGTGTTGGAGGTTGTTGGAGGTTGTTGGAGGCTGTGGCAGCATTAACACTGGTTGTGTTTTCTCTCACAGACTCGAGTGCCCACTCAGGGCCAGATTCAGGCCCAAGCAGGACAGACGGCCCAGGTGACCCTCACCAAGCCTCCTGTGGTCTCTGTGCCAGCTGTGGTCTCATCAGCTGGGGTCACCACGCTGCCAGTCACTGTAGCAGGCATCAGTGTGGCTATTGGTCAGGCCCAGAAAACAGGTGTGTTTAAAGTTTGTGTTGGAATTTTTTTCTATGACTTTGACGTGATTGTTGCTCCCCATGTTGCTCATTGATCACTTGCTGTTATTTTAATCATGTGTCTGTTCTTGCCCAGTAGACTACTCAAAATAAGTTAGGGATATTAGGATATTTTAGTGTTTCACTTAATTTTTTATTCCGTGACATATAATAATCCCTAGCTCATTTTGAGTAGTGTTATACACCACTGTACGTGAGCGTCTTAAAGTTCCTATGTTATTCTTTCTCCTTTGTGTCAGGTGGGCCTGTGCTGACGCCGTCCTTCCCTCAGATGCAGGTCCAGCAGCTGCTTCAGATGAAGAAGCAGCAGGCAGCAGTTCAGGCAGCAGCTGCTGCCCAACAAAAGGCAGGGCAGCCACAGCAAGGACAGACCACTGTACAGCAGAAGGTGAACACAATGCAGAAACACACACTGGAGTTTCAAATATTAACAACTAACAACAAATTTCTTAGGAATAATAATATAGTACCTTTTAAAAACAGTCTTCAGAGTGCTTTGACAGACACCGCAAAAGGAGGATACTCAGGAAGACAATATTACAGAATAAAAGACAAATAGAAACAATCTTAGAAATTGAGAAGAATAAAAGGATAGAACGACTAAAAGGAATAAAACAACAAATATCACATAAGCGCAAGTCTAGAAAAATGTGTATTGAGGAGTGATTTAAAAGAAGCTGTAAGCCTTACCTCCTCGGGTAGGTTGTTCTAAAGCCTACCTTTGCCCCTTTACATTTAATCCTCGACTTTGAAACGGTCAGAAGGGCCCCCACCTAAGGATCTAAGGCTGCAAAGTGACTCATGCAGTCAACATTTCAAAGCAGCAAACACAGCATATACACAATCTTTTGTCTAGCTTAATTATATCAGTTTAGTGAAAATATTTATTGATTATAAAAATAAAGAGAACCATGTTCCTGTAGTAATTGTAGCTGTGCTATTTCCCTAAGATCGGCACCCAGCAGGTGACAGTGCAGGCTGCCCAACCGGCCCAGCAGCAGCAGCAGAAGGTGACCTACGCAACCACACAACTCCAAACAGGAATCAAGACCCAGTTCTTTACTACATCCATCGCCCAGGCTCAGAAACCCACCGGAGCCCAACAAATCCAGGTACATCATCATTGGCAGTCAATACCGCAAACTAAATATTTGCAGGTAAACACTGGGGTTTGTGTGTTGATGTGAAGTTTTCCTGTTTACTTCTCTTATCAGGTGGCTAAGCTCCCACAAATAGTGCAGCAGCAATCCACTGTGGCCAACCTCCAACAGATCGTGTCTTCTCCTCAGCAGGTAGGGGTTTCAGCTGAATTCTGAAGGGAACTTCTGTATGCCTCTTCATCTGAACATGTCGTGAACTCTGTCCTGAAGCTGTATCACATCCTCGGGCTGTGTCTTTATGCTCCAAGTTTAAGATTAAATGTAGCTACCTGCCCTGCCTGAGGCAAGGCTTAGAATTTTCATTTCAATTCATCATTTAAACTATATGCTGCCTTTATATCACATTTTGTATAGTCAGGGATAATGCTAGACTAGGTGTCCATTATTTCCTGATTATGGACATGACATACCATTAACCTTTTATTTTCATGATTTTCAATTAAAATTTATATATTTTCTCCATTTCTCAAAACCTTTTTTCCCTGGCAAAAACTGAGGGTTTGACTAATACCTGAAACAATCATTACCATCCTATAAGTTTCTTTTTCAATGAAAACATTGTTCACTACTGTAGTAAATGGGACGAACCTCAGATACAACTTAGCAGTGGGAGATAATTGCTCAGCAATATTTAGAGTCAGAAACATTGTGTACGGTTGACAAACTGTAAATATAATTTGACGGTATGTTTAACAACAAGATGAGCTAACCAGCCGTGTACAGTCTGCAGCCAAAGAGAGTTGAATATCGAATGAGATCTGTGATAGGGTACTTCTCACAGCTTGCATCCTGGGTGTTCAGAGGATGAAGGACTTCAGTCATTATTGTAAATAAGATATGTTTTTTTTTTTTTTTTTAATTTATTTCTAATGTCGGGATGTCTACAGCCAGCTGATGCCAATGCCACTCATTTTAGATACAGGCTATGGACTGCATTACTGTGACGTTGTGCTAACCACAACAGTCTTTTATGTAACAATTCGCGGTTCATTTGCATTTTGTAGATATGTGAAATTGTGACACCCCTAATATCTAAACAACAGTGTTATCTCAGACTAACTGCTAGTTGTGGGTTAACTGTGCTGTCATTTTATGTAGTCTGTGGTCTAACAGGTAAATTAGGTCTCCAACCTTATGTTAGTGAAAGGGTTATTAATGTGATATGAAAGCATCAAACATGCATTTAAGATACATTAGATGAATACACTTTGAAATAACATCATGACAAAAGAGGAATAAATTGTATGTAAACTAACATTTATTGAGGTATGTGTCACTTCTTTGTAAAAGCAGCAGAGAGCTTTTAAATGCACTGGAATAGATCACATCAAACCTGCAAAACAGGACAGATAAATATTTAGTAATTGCTTCTCCTCAGATCCAGGCTCAGACTGTGACTCTGACCCAGGCAGCCACGTCAGCTCCTGCTCAGGTGCAAATGATTCCCACTGGGACAGCGACCGCCCAGGTTGTCGGGCAAAAGATCATCCAGCAGCAGGTGGTGACTGCAGCCACCTCCCCCCAGATCCAGACACCTCCCCCTCACAGCCCCGCCCAGCAGCCCGCCACACCCTCTGCTGCTGAGTCCCCGGTGCAGCAGCAGCCCACTCAGCCCCAACAGCCCATCAAGGGTCAAGCTCGCCAGGGTGGCATCAGGGCCAAAACTCCTGCCAAGCCCAGCGGGGGGAGCAGCTAATGAAACAAGTGATTTTCTGACAGTACTGAAGTTCTGGATCCCACATCAGCTGATGCCAGAGACTCCCCATCACATTGTTAACCGCACCACACCTTTACCTCTTCTTAACCTGATTACAACAGTGTTCAACATTACACAGAACAATTTCAACTAGCCTGGCAGATCGATCACAGCACTGCTGCCAATAATAAATCTGGTGGGATCGTAAATTTTGCTTTACTGAGTCAATATTTACTTCAACTCTTTGTTTTTTTTGAAATGTGGAATGTTTCTTGAAAAATCCCCCCTCCCCCCAACCACAACCCAAAACAACAAATGACAGACATGCCTTCAAAGTGATGATTATATTGTTTCCTAACAGATCTCTGAAGCTTATGGGTAATTCTGTGTTGTCAATTAGATTAAGTGTATTCATAAATAGTCCTTTTTATGTCTAATTCCCTTGTCTATAGATACTGAATGGAGAATAATGCACGTTCCTTTAGTCATTTGTTTTTTATTGCAGCAAATACACTGTAAACATGTACTTTAGTATTTTGTGTTTTCTCATAAATTGTCTTTTTTTATTGATGTCAAGAGAAAAAAAACTGTAAATATCAATGAAAAACATTTGTACTTGTAAAGTAGTCGTGTTTTCATTGGGTTTTTTCAGCCTAATTGTAATAAAGTGTTTTGTTTTTATACACATTCATCTTTTTTCCTTTCATTAAATCTGTTGTAAGTCCTTGGAAATCTTGTGAATTCTTATAACACGCTTCCTGGGTTTGTTACAGTTTCAACACTGAGCTGGAATGATCAGTGCGCCAGTTGTTCTTACAGACTCTGGAGGTTGTAATCATTTGATACTTCTGCTTTTTTCAGACATTAATTTAAAAACTCCTGGAGACAGACGGGATCTGGAGCTATCGGTTTCAGGTGGACAAAAACAATCGAGAACACATGAAATTTTTCTCAAAGGCGGCTGTAGCTCTTCAGTCACAGTTTTGCGTTGTCAATCCTGCTTTTTACACATCTTGCTGTTCGACAGTCTGAAGATGCAACGAGACTAGAAAGCCCTGCTGAGCACTGTCTGCTTGGCCTGGTCGGCTGCTGACTCTGGCAAATATGTCAGCTGAGCAAGTCAGACAAAAGGGCAGATGAGCTGAGGATTAACAATCAACAGAGATGTAAAAGTACCCAGAATTCCATCTCGAGTAAAGTAAAGATATTGTGTTAAAATATTACTTTGGCAAAAATCAGTGACCTAGGCGAATAGTACTTTAGTTAAAGTTTTAAAGTATCTGATATGAACTTGAGTATCAAAAGTATTTTTTTTGCCCAAAAATGTACTTGAGTATGAAAAGTAAAAGCAAAATGATACATACATTTACATGTGTGTATACACTGAATACTATGGGTTGTCTGACTATTGGATTCAGTATTCAGAGTTTCAAATTTTTTTTGTTTTATCCAATTTGTGATGAAATAAATAAATTTAAAATGCACTACTTTGGCTATGATGCAGCACGCAATCTGCAAAATAGGAAATACTCGTACAAGTACCTCTAAATTGTACTTGAGTAAATGTACTTGGTTACATTCCAATCTTCAAGTAACTTAAGTAATTTAATGGAGTTAAGGTGCCTCCAAACTAGTGGAGTGGAAGCATAAAGCAGCAGAAAATGGAAATATTCAAACTATACACTATTTAAGTACAGTACTTAAGTACATGTACTTTGTTACATTCCAATCTGCAAGCAACTAACGTTATCAAATAAGTTAAAGTAAAAATTACAATATTTACCTCCAAAATATAGTAAAGCGGAAGTATAAAGAAATAGAAATGCTCAAAGTAAAAGTACCTCGTTAGTTATTCTTAAGTAAATGTTATTGGTTACATTTCACTCTGCAAGTAACAAGTAACTAAAGCTTAAATAAATGTAATCAAGTAAAAGTACAATATTGGCCTCTAAAATGTAGTGGAGAGGAGGTATATAGTAGCAGAAAATGGAAATACAAAGTACAAGTACCTCAAAGTTGTACTAAAGTGAATCTACTTTGTAACAGATTCAATCTGCAAGTAACTAGTAACTAAAGTTGCAAATACTCTAAACTATAAGTACCTCCAAATTGTAGTTAAGAACAGTACTTGACTAAATGCCCTTTAGTTAAACTCCAATCTGCAAGAAACTACTAACAAATAATGTTTTTATTACCCAAAGTACAAGTACCTCAAAGTTATTCTTAAGTAGAGTAACTCATAAAATGCACTTGGTTACAAATTCAATCGGCAATTAACTAGTAATTAAAATTACCCCAAATAAATGTTGTGGAACAAAATACAATATGGTCCTTCCAGATTTAGTGAAGTATGTGAATAAAGCAGCAGAACATGGAAATACTAAGAAGTACCTTAAAACTGTAGCTAAATACAGTACTTGATGACATGTATTTGGTTAGATTCCAATCTGAAAGTAACTAGTAATTTAAGTAAGTATTTTCAGATTCAATTTTCAGCATTTTTCATGGAATTGGAGCTGTAATATTTAATTTGAAATGCTCTTCTTTGGCTCTGATGCAGCATGCAAACTGCAAAGTAATAATAAGTAATAGTAACTAAAGTTATGAAATAAATTAGGTGGAGTAAAAGTACAATACATGCGTCCTTCATAAACTCATTTTTATAAATCAGGAAAATGAATAAATCTCTTAAAATCTCAGCCTTCGAGGGGGGATGCAGGTTGGTGTTTGTCCACACGGGGGCACTGTTGTACCGTTATCACCTTCACAGCGTCTGAAGAAGGCCCACTGCCCTCTAGCTCATTGAAATTTCCTATCTGCTCCTCAGTGCAGAGTCCCCTCTCTCCTCTGGCACTCGGTGGCCGGTCCACATTCACCGCTAAACGAGTGAGACAAGGGAGGTGAGGTGGAAGGGAGGGCCGAGAGATGAACAGATGGGCAGAGCTGGTCCCTTTGGCCCGGACATCACTGCATCTCCGTACTAAGTTATTCTTAGACAAACTATCTGTTGTAGACAGGAGATATGGACGCAGGATATTTATTTAAGAAGAAGACCTATAATGGTTCTGTACATTTATTAAAGCTGGAAGCAGGAGCAGCTGGCTGCCTTCAGAGGGTAGGAGCTGTCATGGAGCGGTTAAGGAGAGTAGATGAATCACAGCACTTTAATTCATACATCTCATCATCACTCCCTTCACACCTCCTCACTGTGAATGTGTGTTTGATGGAATGAGCTACAGAGAGAGGAGGAAATAGATGTAAACACTTGTGTAACCACTCCACCTCTCCTTCCACTCCACCTTTTATTCAAATGTCACTTTACAGCAGATGGGGGGAGTGTGAAAGCACCTTTTACACACAAGTGTAAACATGCAGACGCTCAGTGTTTCTGCTCTGATTTTAAACCACAGGAACAACACGAGCTCTGTGATCCAGGAACTGAGAGTGAGCCGTTTAAAGCTGGAGGTTCAGTGTGTAGAAAAAGGCCCCATGGCAGCACTTTGGAGTGCAGACTTGTATTTTGATATCTCTATTTCCACTGAAAAAGTCACGCGTTAGGAGGGGTGGGGTAAGCAGGAGAGGCTGTCAGAGTGTTTCATCTTCCTGCTCAGGCACCAGCCTCCCCACCATGTGAGTATTTACCTCAGGAGGGTCTTTAAAGCCTCTGAACAGTGTCAGATATGTGAGCCGGGGATGAGGGCTGCTGTTTCAATGTGTTTTCCTCCATTTGCACAGAGCCGTGAACAAGAGCCCCCTAAGCATGAAGCAGAGGAGCCATGTGAATGACAGCCTCTGGAAACAGGGAAGATTCATTCAATGCATGTGTTCACACGACAACAGTGAAAAGATCAACACAGCGAGGGCTTTGTTGTTGCCAAAGAGACGAGCAGGGCTGAAGGCGAGCTCAGCACGCGCTGGAGGGAAAAAAACATGCAGGTACAAAGGAGCTGATGGAGGTCTGTGTAGTCGGGGCCAAACCTCTGTCTGTCATCCCCTCCACGCTGTCTCATGTTCTGGCCAGCCGCTGATCACACAGCGCCCTGCTAATGATGCTCATGATCACCGCTATTGGAAAAGAAACAGGCCATCTATACTGAAAGGTTGCCATGGCAACACAGCGCGACCCCTTAAGTGCAAATCACAGGGCTGGAGGAACAATGGTTTATGTAGCACACACAACTGCCAATACAGCTTCTCAGTCAGGCCTCAGTTCAGTTTCTCTTTAACTAAATAAACAGTTATTTAAAGGAACAGTTCACCCAAAAATTAAAAATACATATTTTTCCTCTCACCCTTGGAGCAACTTATTCATCGAGATTGTTTTGGTGTGAGTTGCAGCGTGTTGGAGATGTCTGCCCTCTCTCCACAATAATAGAACTGGATGGCACTCGGCTTGTGGTGCTCAAAATGCCAAAAAAAATATTATAATTTAACTCAACAGCAATGTCTCTTTAGAGAAATCATGACCTAGTTACTCAAGATAATCCACAGACCTTGTTGTGAACAGTGTCTTGTGGGAACTATTTTATTTAAACTACGAAGAAGGAAGTGTACATCTACTCCTGGATGAGAGGCTTGCTCACTAAGCTAATTAAGCTAGCTAACATTACAGCTCAGCCGAGGAGAATACTATCAATGTTTACACAAGCTTCTTGTCCATGAATAGATGAACATTTCCGGTGACACAGTTGGCAGGTGTAGTTCAAGCCCCCAGGGAGAGTGACAGGCTTTGAAGCAAATTTTAGGGAGCAGCCAAACCCAAAAATACTTCCCATAAGCTTACATTGTAAAATAAGAGGCTGTAAAACAGTGGATACATTTTTGGGGGTTGCAACCTTTGTAAAATCACTAGAAGAGCCTCATGATTAAATCATTTTCTCCCCATTCAAGTTAGTGGAGGGCTAAGCTGGAGGTCAGGTGGCATAACTTGAAAAGCCTCTAGTGCACATGCTCCGCACAATGTGGATAAAATGGGTCATGGCCATGATGTAGTTTGGTAGAACGAAAATAATTCCAACATGAAACTGCTCACAACAAGGTCTGTGGATTATCTTGGGTAACTGGATCATGATTTCTGGAAAGAGACATTGTTGTTGAGGTTTTCAAATGTATTTTTTGGCACCAAAGGCTGAGTGCCATCTAGTTTCATTACACTGAAGAGAGGGCAGACATATCTGTTGCCAAAATCTCCAGAAATTGCCAATTCTATCTAGCCTTTTCATGGATGGTGTCCACTGCAATGGACAGATACTTGGAAGCCATTTTGAACCATTTAAAGTTGAAGTACTATGTCCCACCGGACCCCCAATTCTAGTGGATTGTTATAATTTTTTAGATCTAGCATCATAAATTCAGGGAGTATCCCGGAATAACTGTTAAATCTTCTTATTTTAACAGGTACCTAAATACAGTGTTATTAACATTTGTAACATTTGTTGCGGATCCAAATATATGGACCGATCCAGGATTCTTTCCTCACTTTCTTCAACATTGTGAGATTTTTGCAGATCTAGCAGATTTGAATGTTTTATGTGACACTGGATTGGACTTGATTGAATTAGAGGGACTGTTGGCAGCGGTACGTTCTCTACTGAGTGGCATTCTAGTTTACGCTTGAATGAATTTATTAAACAGCAATATTAAATAATCTTTATCTAAACATAGGACCACTAGGCAGAATATATCCTTTGGTGCATAACGTCCACTGGAGTGGACAGATGTGTTTTTAGTCACAGAAAAAAGATGTACTAGAAGAATATTAATAAAATCTTGATAAAAGTATTTCTAACATCTTATTTTTACCTTTAGAATAAAATGATTTAACAGTTATTCCAGATCCAACCAAAAGAATATATTGAAAAAAAGTTATAGCCATTATTTTCCAGAGAAAATTTAGAAATAAAAACATACATTCATAAACAACATTATGCAATCATTCATCATAAAGGGCTACATGGATAAATAGCTCTCTAGGTAAGAGGAAAAATACGTACTTTTGATTTGTTTTTTGGGGGCTGAATTATCCCTTTAACATTAGGAGGGAGCACAGTACATGTCATACTTTGCTGTCCAAAGGCTGCTAATAAAAGGTGCCCCTGCTCTCTGTGCTCTGCTAGTTGAAACATCTTCCAGGTTATAAAATGTCTGCAGCCGCTCCTGGCTGATCCTGAGTTTCTGCCTCTCTGATTCATCCTAATGAAAAGGTGAGATGATTTCTATGATGTCCTCCCCCCTGTAATGAGGAGCTCTGTTTAGTCATCGCCCTGTGCTCCTTACACCTCCTACAAGCAGTGAGACTCCTGAGGCGAGTACAGGACAGGCCTATTACTCTAAATGATGAGTCACAGGTTCGCTGGCTGATTTCAATGAATCGCAGGAGGACTGGTGGTGGTGAGGCGAGGAGGTGATGTGTGCCAGTGGTAATCGCTCTGCGTGCAAGACGGGGTGAGTGAACACAGGAGCTGACACGCTCCACTTCCCTCGATATAGTGATAGGAAGTGTCATTCGGCACTTTGAAAATGTACCACAGAGGTGTACAGTAAAAGTCTGCCAGTCTCTGCTCCCTCCTCCTCCCACTCATTCTCTCTGAATCTCTTTTTTCTTCCCTGCCTGCTTCTTCCTCTCTGTCTGCTTCTGTCAGCTCACCACGCTCGGCTGCTCTCATCTTCCACACGAACATCTTGTGGTATGACAGTCATGTAAGTGAGTGCCTGTGAACCACAAAGGAGATCTCTGTATTCTCACTGAGTCTTGGCGATAACCTTGGCTGAGGTGTGGCCCCGCGCTCTGCCTGCCACATGAGCCCTTCACCCCTCAACACAACATCTGCCTGTCCTGTGTGTCCTTTATGAGCTTTGTGACACACTTAGATTTTATGCAGGAAAGGGAAGGAAGCCACGTCTTCCAACCTGCCGAATTCAGTCATCCATTGTAATTGAACATATCCGCCATCGTGGGTTGGAGAGTAAATCATCATCTCCTCTTCAGCACTCATGAAGTTTTACAGTCTTAGGGTGTCAGTTCTTGTTTTTTGTGATGTGTGTGTTTTATGAACAATATATCAATTATGTTTGTTAAAAGTGTACAATTGTGAGGTATGGTCAGAATTTTAGTTTAAAAACTTTCAAAAACAATCTAACATGGACAGAGTGTGAACAAACAACAGCGTTGACATTGTGTCACAGACGTCTATGTCCTGTGTTGCAGAGATGTCTACTGAAGTTAGCATGCTAACCAGCTAGCCCCAGCCCACCCTGTCTCATAGTACCAAGGTTGCTACTTAGTCTAGCAAGTAAATAGAATAAACTCAATAAATGTCAAGAAAGGAGATATTTTTACAACTATTTTCTTTACTGAACAGAAATACAACCGTTCACCATTTCAATTCAAGTTTTTGTCTTTTACTGAACTAAGATGAACTTAATTGCCTCATTAACTCATCATAAAACACACACATTCAAACTCAATGTAAATGAATTTAAACTCAACATCACGGTCTTGGTTTTGTCTGTCACAATCACCTCTGGTTTTGTCCAAATTAATCCACAGAGCTCACACAGAGTAACATGTGAAAATATTCCAGCTCTACATGCCGTTTTCACCAATCCAACTCCAACTGAGTCATAGTCCTGGTCAGAGCTGCTGTAAATCACCTCCATACTGCATCCCCTGTCTTCAAACTGACCTCTGTCAGTCTCAGAGGCTGCGTTTAGTCCCAGTCTGGTGTCCAGTTGTGTTCACTAGGAGGCAGCTGAGCCCTGTTGCCTGCGGTGACGCCCCCGGTGCAGGCAGACTCCTTTTAGCTAATCGGGGCACTTAACTCCACACCTAACTGAACTTCTTGCTAATGGCAGCTTGTTGCTACAGCCAAAGATATCTCAGCAAGGAGTACAGTGAGCCGCAGTGAGCGGTTATGCTGCCCCCTGCAGTTTTGGAGCTACTTTTGAATTCTGACCATTGCTTACAAAAATATACCTTTATTACAAGGATGGTATCAAAAATAGGCATCAAAAACACTGGATCCTACATTTCCCTTTTTTCAACTGATTATCATATTTCTAACTCTGTGCCTCTCATCTGTGATGCTGAGTCTACGACCATGCAAGCTCTCACTGCGAATGCTAACATGCTGATATTTAGGAACAATGTTTACCACATTAACAATCTTAGTTTAGCATGTTAGCGTGCTAACATTTACTAAGTACAAAGCATAGATGAAAATATGGGCGTCTTACTGGTTTTGCAGGTGGTCATAAATCAAAGTGTTGGACAACATAAAATTTTGACCTGATTAACATTAATGTCAAATTTCATGGCAGCACGTTCAATGGTTGTCCCGACATTTCACCATAAAATAGATATACAGAAGTGGCAAACGTACACACATTCTTTACTCAAGTAGAAGTACTGATTCAACTTCTTTACTCAGGTAGAAGTAATAAAGTACAGGCTCTGAAAAGTACTCAAAGTATAAAAGTAAAAAGTGTCTCTCTGAAGGACATTTCTACTGGACATTTCTGTCCAAAGCTAACTGAACCTCACGTCATATTAATATAATTCATATATTCAGAGTATTAAACTTAAAGATAGAATCAGTAGGTTTTGTCCAAACTGTTTGTAAACGCACCACAAAGATAGTTGATTGTTGAGGCTCATTCCCAGGATGTCAAATACAGAAATTTTGGTTTGGTTGAGTGTCCCGAGCACAGCAACAAAGTGAGAAAATAAGAAAAAAAAAGAGAAACGAGACACTATCACACCCTTTCTGTTCTGTTGAAATAAGTCTTGTGATGTTGGGAAGGCGCTGTGCAATGACACACATCATGACATCTCTCTCTCCCTCTCTCTCTGTCTCTCTCAACCCAACTGATCCAGGCAGATGGCAGACGTTAAAAGGCAGTTTTCTCACCACTGTCGCCAAGTGCTTGCTCATGGGGGAAATGTTGGGTCTCTGTAAATAAAGTAATTGTAGTATGGTCTCGACCTGCTCAATTTGGAAAGTGTCAAGCGATGACTGTTGTTGTGAATTGGGGCTATACAAATAAAGATTTATTGATTGATTTTCACAGACTTTATACAGAAGAAAACTGGCATGAAACTGCATGGCTGCGAAGATGAGCTCTTTTCTTTTTTCTTGGCTGCTGTTGAGCAGAAAACTGAAGTGTCTAATGTTTCAACCATCCAGTGAAACCACAACGCAGAGCAAAGTGGTCTGGGATGGGGGGGGGGCAGAATTTAGAATGGTGTTTAGGGGGATGGGTGAGTGTAGGGGAGACGATGTAAAAAACATGGAGGAACCCCACTCCACCACATACACCCCCACCCCCTTCCATCTTCCCACTAATTCCCCACCCCCTAAACAAACTCACACACGTACTGAAAGATGAATGTCCAACAAATGGAGGCAAGAGGTGAGTGAGGCCCCGTATGAGAGGTGTATTGTGCAGCCGGGGGCCTGCACCCCCACCCCTTCGGAGGCCAGTAATCAAGGGGGCCCAGTTGTCGGGGCTAGGCGGGTGGGGAGGTCGAGGGTGAAAAGGGGCAGTGGCTGCTGAGGAGGAGGCAGTTGCTGTCTCACTAGGGTGTTATTTATTGGACTACTTTGAATCTCCTGCTGCCTCCTGCACTCCCTGTCACTCCCATTGATCACCCCCATGGATGGCTTTGCAGACTCTCCTCCTCCTCCTCCTCCTCCTCATCCTCTTCGTCCTCCTCCTCCTCCTCCTCCTTTCATCTCATGATGTACATTGTGTTAATAGCCTTCTACTCCTGGCATGATATCCAGAGGGAGCTGAGAAAAGTGCTTTAGCATCACTTAATTGTGCAGTGTATATGTTTAGGGTGACATCAGTCTGTATTTGCTCTGCACAAACAGTGTGTTAAAAAATGCGCCTGTAGGCTCATAAGTATACGTTTTATCACTTGCTGTTTCTTTGTGTTCATGCCTCTGGTTAGATTATGGTGGTCTGCAATGCTGTTCAAACATGGTGGCATAAAAACTAAATGACTGGGTGACCCAGCAGTTTAAGGCACGATGAACATTATGAACATTGCTCTATAGTTAAATGAATATAAGTCTACTAATACAGTCTAAAGTAACAAGAAGCTCACTCTGCTGCAAACATCATGTCAGACATAAGCGCAAAAAGTATTTATTTTAAGGAACAAGTGCTTTTCATGTTTCTTCTTCAATCGTACTCGTATTTTTGGGCCAGTAGCCAACTTTATACTTTGCACATTATGCCATTTACACTGTCGTTAGAGGTGGTCCGTCTAAATGCTTGTATTAAGTGTTGGGTACCGTGCGAGAAGCATCTCTACTGCTGATGCCAACTTGCAGCAGTCTGGTAGAAAAAAACAGTGAAATGATGACAGAGCAAAGCTTCCTGTGAAAAACACCGAGATAGCTTTTAAAAACTCTTCTAACCTCCAAAAGCACATAAAGTAAATTGCACCTGATGTAGGTGAAAATGTAGCTAGCTATCTAACGTTAGCTGTGTTAATTTTTCATGTGTGACATTAACCTTTGATGTTATGATAATGACATTAACTTATCTTGTAGCTAGTGGTCTGTCGGGCTTTAGAGAGCAGCTAACCTAACACAATGCCAACTTCAACATTAACGTTACTTCCATAATTGCAATTAATTAAAAATAAAATATAGTGAAGTAGCTTCATTTGCACTTTGAGTAATTAATTAACCAGGTACTTTTTACTTTTACTTAAATAGGTGTCTCAAATTGTAATTTTCACTTTTACTTAAATCTTCTGGGGGTAATTGTACTTTTACTAACTAACAAACTGTGGTGGAAGTTAAGGATTTTCCTACAGAGGAGCATCATCTTCACACCTCTCTGCACCCCACTAGGTTCTTGATGTCCATTTATTTTTTCAAATACATATTCAGTGAAAGTGAAATTACAATTTATCATGTTAGAAAATGACTGGGCTGTGTAGCCTCTTCCAGGTATTTTCCTACCTAACAGTAAGGTTCATATTGTATTTCATGAGAATTAGATGCTCAGTATAGATTTACTAACAAGTGCACTTAATGCCATTACATATATCAAACTGTATCCTGCACACAAACAGAGAAATCCAAGCAGGCTTGTGGTTTATCTTTGTTCTATGTGAACGTGCTCGGCACATGATGGATCTTTTTTGTGGAATGCTGGGCAGCGCCTGGAATGTCCCGACCATGATAGGAAACATGTGTGTGAGATGAGGAGGTTGGTCGGTGGGAATTAATGGGATTCACTGTCACATGTATGCCTGGGGGGGCCTCCAGTCAGACATCTCAGGTGCAACACATGGATCATACAAGTCAGCTGCCTTTGCTCCATAAACCCATCGACCCCCTTCGCGGCGTGCACTCCTATGTGTAAATGTCACAGGGTTTGTTAGGGACCAACATAAAATACACACATACTCCAGATACACACATGCAAGCCACAGATACTCATGAAATACAACATTGAGCCTGAGCAATGCAGGGGTCATCAATCTGTGTTGTTTTTCTGGTCTAACCGCATCCACAAATCCCACCTCAAAACCTCAGGCAGCTTCCGGACGGAGGATTCAGACACGCAGACAGACTATCTCATAACATCCCTGGTTCAAAATACCTGAGGCAGGCGCGTGTAGTCAAAATGTTTAAGGCTAGGTGTGGCATGGCTCCAGCTCCAGCAAAGACTGGCTTTTGTAGCCACATTCTTGGAATGTCAGTCAGTCAACCGCTTTGGTCCAGACTGAAATATTTCCACAACTGCCATGAAATTGTCTAAAAACACAAGTGCCACCAGCAGGTTAACATTTTCATTTATCCAGTTAAATATCTCAACATGTACTCTTTGTGCAGACAGTCATGGTTCCCAGATGATGAATCCTAATTATTTTGGTGATTCCCTGAATTTTTCTGTAGTGACACCAGCAGGTTAGACTTTTCACTCATCCAGTAAAATATCTCAACATGTAATCGATGTATTGACACATTTCTGCATACATTCAAGGTTCCCAGTGGATGGATCTTAATGATTTCGGTGTTTCCTTTACTTTTTGTCTCATATCACTAGCAGCTTAAAGTTTTCATTTATCCAGTGTAATATCTTAAAATGTACTGGACGGATGGGTTTTGTGCAGTCATTAATGGTTCCCAGAGGATATATCCTTGTGATTTTGGTGCATGATGGTTAACATTGTTTTTTAAATGTCTTGACAACTATTGAAGGGGTTTCCATGAAATATGGTTCACACAGTCATGCTCCCCCGGGATGATCCATCGTACTTTGGTTTCCGACCAAAAACCTGCAATAATAATGACATTCCCATAAGCCTCCATTGTAGTCAATCACATGTACGCCTGTTATCATTCAAGATGGTGCACACTGTCAACGTTACACCTGTTCCATATTTGCAAGTTATTGTCACTATGAGCTTATTAACATGCTGATGTTATCGTTTTTCCTGAAGCAAAGAGTAATCCCTTTTTCCTAATAAATATTAGAACTGCATAAACTCTGCTTTTGTCATCTGCGTTTGGGTCCGGCCCTTGTTGCTTCACTCATACCATCCCTGACAATTATAGCTGATCCATAATGTACTCAACCACCCGTGGCTGTTGTGTGGCAGAGAGGCTGCATTGCCGCTGCGGTGCCCACTACTTCCAGCCTGCGAGCACGTCGATAACGAGCAGCAGCCTCTCTGACAGAATCGTTTACTGCCTGGAGGGCATGGAGACGAAAGTGGAGTGTGCATGCCTGCCTCTAACCTACTTAAGCCTCACGCTGCACAAATGGAAGTGTTGATATGCAACATGAGATGTCCTGGTGGATTCCTGCCTGCAAGACTGACCAGAATAAATGTGCGAGATTAATGCCAGAGGAAGTACTGATGGTGTTACTGTGCGTGTGTGTGTGTGGGCCTAAATATGCGTGTCTTTGCTTTATTTAGTGCTTATGTCAGCAGTTGTGATTACAGGCATGAGTGTATTTTATTGCAAATTCTACATTTTCAGGATGTTTAGTCTGGAACAGTGGTCAAAATGATGCTCTAAATCGAGTTTAAACAGCAGTGTAGTGTAAAAATGTGCAGGTATGAGAAAGAAAATCATGCAGAGGGAACTCTCTCTGGCTTTCCAACATGCTCCCGCTGTCAGCTGAGCAGCTATAGCATAGTTTCAGTGACTCGAGTTGGCTCCTTAATTCTATTTGCCTCTCAGGGGAACCTCCCCCAAACCTCTCACACACATTTTTCGAGAGCTTTGTTGAGCGAGTGGGGGAGGATGGGGGGTCCGTACACCCAGCTCCCACTGAGTCTGGACAAGACACATAAATCACACGCACACAGACACACAGACACACACACACACACGTACTGCTATGTCATGAGGCGATGGGGTCCAGTATCTGGCCGGGGGCCTCTTCTCTTGCCTTAAATGTTGGAAGAGCTGAAAGAAGAAGGGGGGTGAGGAGAAGAAAGAAGAAGAGTAGGGGGAGGGGTGAATTATTAGTATGGTTAATTCGAAACTCTTTATTCTTATTCTTATCAAGGCCTTTCTATGTGGAGCTTGCATGTTCTCTCTCTTTTGGGTTTTCCTTCAGATGCTTCCTCTCACAGTCCGGAGAAATGAAGGTTGACCACCACACATGACATACTGTATTAGTGCCTTAATGATAAGTCAATTAATCAATTAGTCTATCAGTTAATCAACAGAAATGAATCACCAAAAATGTTTAGAATCGAGTAATCATTGAAGGTGTAATATGTAAGAAATGGACAGAATTCGAGGGTAGCTCCAAAACTATCTTTGCTGTAGCTATCTTTGGTTACAGCGACTAGCTGCCGTTAGCAAGTAGCTCAGTTAGCCATTGAGCTAACTTATTAGCTGACAGGATAAGGTGACCATATTTCTGAAATGAAAACGGGACATTTCCAGTTCGGCAGTCAATATATCATAAAAATATCCAATATTACGCTTCATCCTTCAGTTCCAAAATCAACACATCTGGAGATACATGGTTTTCACATAACAGGAAGGAGATTAAATATGTAATCTGAAAAGTAACAAAAACTAAAGATAAATGTAGTGGAGTAAAAGTACAAAATGAACCTATGAGATATAGTGGAGTACAAGTATACATTTGTTGCTCAAGTAAAGTACAAGTACCTCAAATTTGTATGTAAGTACATTACTTGACTAAATGTACTTCGTTGCATTCCACCAGTGACTAACAGGCACACTGAGAAAGAAAACAACTACACTGCCTGGCCCAAAAAAAGTAACCACCTGGATTTCACTAAGCAAATGGGTAAGAGCCTTCCATTGGATAATAACTGCAGTGATTAATATGTTTCAGCTGGCAACAAGTTATTTAACCCTAACTGATGCAGTGAGGAGCTTCTCATTTCTTAAACAACCATGTCGGAAGACATATCCTGTGGTTGTGGAAAATATGTTACTCTGTGTAGTGCTTTTACACAACATTATTAGGGAATTTGGCAATCAATAAAATTAATGATTATCAGGGATAATGTGTTCAGACAACACCGTGAAGGCGCGGCACCCAGCTCTGTGAATTTCAGCGTCTGTATCTGCGTCTGGATGTCTGCAGCTCCCAGTGTTACCTGAGGCTGCCGGTGCCCAGCTGTGGAGCGCCTGTCCATCTGTCTCCAGTGAGTGGCAGTTTCTTAATTGGTGTTTAAAAATCAATAAATATCAACTGTGACCAGCAAGAAGACTTACCACATCGGTATGAACCCAAAACAAAGAGATTTCTCTGTGATCTGACTGCAATAAATGGATCAAAAGGACACTGAAATAACAACATGATAATGCCACCTTGTAAAAAGCCTGAATTCATGCTTCATCAGGTCTGTCGACCAAGACAAGCAAGCAACTTTTAAAATCCTTGTTCCCTGAATGGAGCTCAGATCAATCAGGGCTATGCTGTGCTGAGACATATTTCTAAAACTTACCAGGTAGTCTGACTTTGTCACTCACTTCCCTCCATGACAGCTCTTTATTTGTCCTGTCTCGGTCAGAGTAGATGTGTTTTCGTACAGCTCTGGGTGTCCGCAAACAGCCTCAATTAGTGATTATTATCCTCTTCTCCATTGTTGTTCATGTTCAACGTCTGGACATCAGCTGATAGGCTTTCGCAACACAGCGTCAACTCATGCGATTTCGCGCTTGACACAACTTTTCGTGTCAACGCTTCAATCAAGTCTAATTGCGTCTTATCATTGACTTTGTATATAATCTAGTTGCGTGAATAATTTGTGTCGTGTTTGATCTGAACACTCCATTAGTTTATGTCAAGTTTGAATCAAATGTGTTTTAGAACGAGTTAATGAGGCAATTAAGCTCGTCCTAGTTTGAAAGAGAGAAACTAGTATTTTTCTGTTTAGTAAGCTGTAGTAATAGATGCAAACATATTTCCTTTCTTGACTCAAGTTTATTTTGTTTGTATTTGAATAAGTAGCAATCTCGGCATTTTTAAATCCCCTAGCTGAACCTATGTGGGCAATCAGACTGTCACCTCTTAAGGTAAAAAGTGGTGTAACAAGACAGGACAGGTATTACCGCTAGCTGGCTAGCATGCTAACTTCAACTGACATCTCTGCATCACAGTACATAGACACCTTTGAAATAACGTCAGCACTGTTGTTTCTTCACATTCTGTTGATAATGTTAAATTTTTTTTATGTTTTAAACAAAAATTCTGACCATACCTTAGAAATTGCCTCCTTGAAGACCTTCATTGTGTATTCTCTGTTCTCTGTTCTCTGATTTGTGACGGATTTGCTGTTATTCTCCGGTTTCTGCTTAATTGTGGCATTTAGGAAGTTTTGATTTTCACATTTAGATCATTTCAGACATTTTATAGATAAAATAATCAATTAATCAAAATTCAAATAATTCAATAAAAAAATAATAAAAAACATTAGCCACAGTCCAAAAATATATCAGTGCATAAGGATAAATACCCACACGTGATAGAACCTCAACCACCTATGCTAGTAGGTTATCATCAATATATATATGGTAAATAGTCTAATTCAGAGTTCATAAAACCAGGGTGTTCGTTTGAAGTTCTTTAAAGCTTCATTAATGGATTTTTGGCAACAAATGATCAAAAAGACAAAAACAAGCTGACACACATCTTCTACGATATTCCTGCTTATTTACACATCCAGTAATATCGTCCTATTTAAATAATTTTTGTGTTCTAAGTCCTATGTTTCCACCTCCCTGAGAAGAATATCTGATTCTCTGGCTGCCAGATATTCCACTATATTTTTGTCTGTCTGCTGTTTGGTGCTGTGTTGGTAACATACAGAGGATTTTCACTAAAAACAGCTGTCTTCCACAACATTCAAAGGTCAGCAGGAGACAGAGTTAGAGAGTGAATGTTGGTATTACAGCTACATTTGAGAAAGTAAGATGTCATTTCAGCTGACAGATGCACAGTCGGGAGTTAGAAATAAATGTGCTTGTTGTCTAGCTCTGTACACACTCTTTCAGAAATTACTTTAAAAAATGCTGTTATCCATGGGTTTATTTTGTAGGATGTCCTTAAAAGAACCCATGCCAGATACCCAATATGTCTCATTTGGTGGGATGTTGGTACCTCTCTCCTTGTACAAAGAGAAACCAATAAGCATAACCTGATTGTAATCAACACATCTTTGATAATATATCCACAATAATTTTAATGTAATAGTTATCATGTACCTGTGTGTCACTGTCTTCAGGCCCCTACTGTTAGTTGAGGTTTCTGCTCTTAAACACAGACCCAGACACCAGCTGGGGACCAGGCCTGGGCTCAGAGGAGAGCAGCTCCCCAGCCAGGAAGTTACAGAGGGAGGCTGACAGGGCCACCGGCCAATGGACCAGCTCCTCCCAAACCACTGAGTGGAAAGGCTAGAGGGAGAAGTGTAGCCGCTGTGGAGGAGGAGGAGGTGAAGAAATCATATTTTGTCTTAGCTGCAGTGGTCCACCTTGTAAATCAAATCAAATCAAATCAATTTTATTTATATAGCCCAGAATCACAATCACATTGCCTCGGCAGGCTTTACAATCTGTACAGCAAGCAACATCCTCTCTCCTTAGACCCTTGATTCGAATGAGGAAAAACTTGCCATATTGAAAGAAAAAAAACCTTTTAACGGGGAGAAACAAAAGATGGAAGAAACCTCAGGAAGAGCCACAGAGGAGGGATCCCTCTCACAGGACGGACAGACATGCAATAGATGTTGCATGCACAGAACAGAACAACAAAATCACAGTTTACAAAATATCAGATATCAGAATATTTGATACATGAAATCATATAAAATATATGTGAAGAGTGTGGATCCAGCAGGACGACTGAGCGGAGTCACACGACCTCCTCTCCACCGTGGTGACCTGGAAGAGGGCAGGCCACACAAGATAATGAGCAGTAAAAAGAAAACATCAGAATGAAGAGGCATCAAATTTTATTTATTTTATGTGAGGAGATAGTAAAACAGAGGAGATGAAACAAATCCTGTGCTGTGACATCAGTAAAGTGTTTATATAACAGAATTTATACCAAATTCAATTTCTTCCAAAATGAGCTCATTAACTCTGATGTAAGTTTTTATATGAGGCATTTATCCTGATTAGGCTCACCTGGTTTCTGCTGCTGTGCTGATGTTGTGTGTCCAGCAGCAATGATCTCATCTCCTCCACTGCCTTTACTTTACTAATCGGGGCCTGTGAAGAAACAAGATGTTAGTTTATAATTTAGTTTGTTGGTTTAATGGCTTAAATACCACAAAACTACGTGATCAAACAAAAACATGAGGTTGAAGCACTGACAACACTGACAATTCAACTGCCTACAGTGCCAACACATCAACTGACAGTTCCACTGCTTTCATCTCTTATTGAGAATTAATTTGGTTTAAGTGATTACACTTCAATTCTAAGTGCTATATCGTAGCCAACTGGAATTGTTTCAGTTTCTTGAAGATATTTCACCTCTCATTCAAGAGGCAGTTAACTGAAGAAGCCTCACATGTTAAATTATAACATATTTTGTCATTGTGAGCATGTTAGCATGCAGACTTTAGCTCAAAGCACAGCTGTGCCAATATCAAATGTTTGTATAATAATAAATCTGATTTGTGATTATTTGTAAATTATTGTGATGTTACAAAAGTATATTGTGGTATATTTTGTGTTGTATAGTTTGTTTGGTTTTAGTTGTAGAGTCTGGTGTAGAGGATTTATATCCTTTACAGGAAAAATTCAATATATTTCAATAAAAAATGCATCTTGAAAAGCATGTGGTAGATTTTAAGCCAAATAATCAATAATTTAATTTAAAACAAATAGATATAAGTGGTTACATGTTTTAAAACAAAACATTAGTCAGAAAATGTTATCCTTCTTATTTTTTATGAATTAATATTTATTTTATATTTTGGCAACACTGTTGCTGACAAACGCAATAAAGTCAATGGAGTGTAAAGAAGGAGCAGGGTGGAGGATGGGCAGTGTGGAGTCTGCTCCCACCACCACACACAACCCCCATCACATACACACACACACACACTATTCTGCAGCCTCCCCTCTGAGGCGCAGAGATCCATAAATCCTGTCACAGTTCACAGACAGTGACACGCCTCGCCTTTGCCCCTACTCCATATCACCCTGACTTATCCAATGTACACAAAACTCTTGCTCAACCTCACCAGTTCTCTTCTCTTCTCACATCAACTGAGACTATTGAACAAGCAAATGTAAATATTTGATTAAATATGTATAAGCCGGGACCATGAGAGTCCTTTGGGTGGATCACACATGTGTGTTTACGAATGCATTTCACTGAGCTGCATAACTAAGGTTATCATTTTTCCTGCTTAAACATGCATCCATAGCTCTGCTGGTATGTATAAGACTAATATGTAAATATTGCAGTTCTTCAGCACTGACACAAATAATATTTATACAGCTGATAATGCTCACAAACCATAAACATGCCCTCTGATTTTAAAGGAAAAAGTTCACCCAAAAATTGAAATTCAGTCATTTCCTACTCACCTCCATGCCGATGGAAAGTCAGGGGAAGTTTCCAATTACTTCCATTCCTATTAGTTTCCATTACTTGGCATAATACAAGTCTACGAAAGCCCCAAGATCTCACATCGATTTGAAAAGACATTATTTACACCTGAAGCTGAAATCTTTGCTGATGCTGCCAAGCTAAAACTGCACACCCTCTCTGACGTGAGTGCACGGTAGAGTAAATATCTTTTCAATCAGCACAGTCTCCAGTCTCCTACATACCATATAGACATTTCTACAAAACGTGTCATATCATGTTCACATTACATATTTTTTGACCTGACTTTCATACTAGAAGGCAGAGGGGATGGTGGTGGAGTAACAGGTGAGGAGGCTGCCTGAGTGTGTACAACATTTGTAAAGTCGAGACCACTAGATATTTTTGATAAGGGACTACTGTGTTTGTAAGCATGACGCCACAGGATATTTTTAAGGAGACATCAGGACAATTTCCAGCCAAGAAGTTGGGACATCTCCAGCCGTGCTTGTGTTGCCCAAAGCAGGTTTTTTTTTTAAAGAAATTTTATTTATCAAGTTTATTCTCAGGGACAGTGCATATTAATGAACATTACTGTAAATCAGGAGACAGGTTTAAAACAACAATCACAATGTAAGGCATACCAATTACAGTAAAAGTGCTACAAAAACATGGACAGCAATAAAAGCTGAGCAAATCACAGTACAACGAAGCAAAGATGAACAATACAATAACAAGCAAACACAAGCAAGCACAGACATGGCACGTAATTTTCAGAACAGCTTGCAAAAAGAGACATAAGCAAAGACAACAATAAGCAGAGACAGATTTGAGAGACAGGACTACTAATAACAGTAAAAACAGTAACATGCCCACTGACAGCACCAAATCAAATAGGTTTTGAAAAGAAGTCTTAAGTATCATTTGTCCATCACATGGTGAGTTTGGAGCACACATGTCTGTATTTAATATTCTCGAGGTGACTTGAATGCTTGAGAACATGTGCAAAGTGTTAACCAGCTCTCGGTGCTTCCAGTGCCGGCTGACGCCACCTCAAAAGAGCGTCATTAATTAACATGCCATTATCAGAGCTGAATGCTGGCTGGGGGAGATTAATGCTGTGAGGAGCTGCTAGTGGATTAAAGGTCACATCCTGTGTGTTAATCACGCAGCACCCCTGACCCTTGGAAGGAAACACAGTAGAATGGGCACATTATTGCCACCTGGCTGGGCACCAATCATTACCAGGACCAAAATGAAGACTGGTCCACAGAGCAGACACCGAGACTGAATAGACGGGATGGAGAGGAATCAAAGGGTAGGTTGTGACTTTTCTTTCACAATGCAATACAAGCTTGAATAATGACATTTCTGTTTTAAATCCATATACAACAAACACAAAAAATACACTATTTTTTAAAATAATAATCAAGTCAGAAAAAATAAAACTATTCATGGTGGAGGTGAGTTCAGGAGTCTCACAGCCTGAGGAAAGAAGCTGCTCTGTAGTCTGGTGGTATGGCATTGAATACTTCTGTATCTCTTGTCAGATGGCGGCAGGGTGAGCAGGGGTGATGTTGTCTTTTAGTATCCTTTGGGCTCTGTGCAGACACCTCACTTCACTGATAGCACTGTTGCTCTATAGATGGTACCAGTGATTTTCTGGGCTGTGCACAAACCATGTCAGTTTGTGATGTTTCAGTCAGGATGCCTTGTATAGCTCCTCTGTTAAAGTACACAGACTTGACACCAGAATTTAACCTTCTTAAATTTCCTTAAGAAGTAAAGTCTTTTTTTGGTTTTGCATCTTTGTAAACCCGATCGGCAGAATAGATGTTGGCAATGTATGTTTCTGCAAACAGACTTTGAAACTTGACGTTTCTTCAGGTTCAATTTTCAATTGTTTTGTCGCCATATTATAAAGATATAATATGTAGAAATTCTTTATGAAAATGTCTGAAAAGGACAGGTTTTTGTAATATATTTTGTTGATTTGTGTACTTACATCATCCTAAACGGTTCCAATAAAATAAATTACATTTTCCATCCAGCTGCAGTCAGCAGTCAACATTACAGTAACGTGACATTAACACCGATAACAGCTGCAGATCACTACTGCAGTCATGTGAATAAACGGGAATAAAGATAATAACAAAAGTTAAAAAGTAATCTCTGGCTCTCCTCTTGTTGGTAAATGGCTCTGGATCAGAGTCAGAATCCAATGTCCAATAGCTCTTTAACACTCTAGCCGACTCTGAGCAACTGAGTAGAGGCTCCTCCCCACAAAACACTTTGCAAATGCAGCCATCTCCTCCGCCTTGTGATATAAAAGTCAGGTCGTATACATGTAATGTGAACATGATATGACACATTTTGTAGAAATTACAGTCGCACTTTATTTTACAGTACATTAATAAGACGTAACAAGCCGTACTTTGTATCAAATTAGACAACTAGAAATAATGTAATCTTAATTAGACAGTAAACAAGAAAAGTTATACTGTAATTAGACACCATATAGCCCACCCAAATTATGCTAAAATTAGAAACCGCATTACACCGTCTTATTACTTAAAATATAGGCTACTATACTGAGACAAACCTGTCTACCTGTTACACTCTTCTTCTCTGTACATCATTCTGCAGTCTTTTCTACTCTACACAGTACGGAGACACCTACTGGTGGGGGAGCGTAGCGGCACTGACAGTGCGCAGTATTAACATCCATATCAAGAGTCTGTAAACACAACAGCTGCCTTAGTCACCAATTTTAATAAAATAAACCAAATAAATGTATTTTCCTCTGAACTCTGTGTGTTTTATCCGACTATTATAAAGGCCATGCCCGATATAATATGGCAGTACATTCATCTAATTAAGCTATAGGCCGATGTTGGTAGCATTAAATGCATAATTTGGTAGTGAGGGTAGAATAGCGTCTAACTAGCATATTTTGGATCTGATATGGCATTGTGTGTGATTTCTAATTAGACTAAGATCTTGTAAAATGGTGTCTAATAGTGTATTAGGATCTCTGATTTGGTTTGTAATTACAGTATAATTTGGTATAATAGTGTCTCAGTATAGTAGCCTATATTTTAAGTAATAAGACTTTATATGTGGTTTCTGATTACAGCATAATTTGGGTGGGCTATATGGTGTCTAATTACAGTATAACTTTTCTTGTTTACTGTCTAATTAAGATTACATTATTTCTAGTTGTCTAATTTGATACAAAGTACGGCTTGTTACGTCTTATTGGCGTATCGTTTTGTTCTAATTTGATATAAAGTACGGTTTGTTACGTCTTACTGGTATATTGTTTTTGTCTAATTTGATACAAAGTACGGTTTGTTACGTCTTACTGGCGTATAGTTTTTGTCTAATTTGATACAAAGTACAGTTTGTTACGTCTTATTGGTGTATTGTTTTTGTCTAATTTGATACAAAGTACAGTTTGTTACGTCTTATTGGTATATTGTTTTTGTCTAATTTGATACAAAGTACGGCCTGTTACGCCTTATTAATGTACTGTAAAATAAAGTGCGACCGAAATTACAATATGGCACATAGCCTGTGACACGTACTATTTGAACATATCAGTGGTTTGCAGAAACGTTAACGAGCAACATTTTATCCTGGCGACTGGGCTGACCTATGCCTCCTTTTTTCCTAAAATCAACAATCAGCTCCTTGTTTTTGCTGATACTGAGCAACACATTGTTCTTTGTGCACCATTCTGATACAGATTATCAGGATCATGTAGATATTTTTTGTGCAATGATAGTTTATACTTGAAGTAATTTAAAATGATTGCAGAGGTCACTGGGTGCAGAACTGCTCGAAGGTAACAATTGTCCTTGCTGTTGTCAACTAGAAACAAGGACAGAGGCAGGAGTAAAAGCAGAGGATATCATTATCATTAAGTCATTTTGAAGACAACCACGCATCTTAGACAAGGCTTTCAGCACATATACAGTGTATTGTTGGCTTCCTTCACAGTCTCCGCTCTGTCCCTTACGGACATAAACACACAAAGACCCTATACAAGTCTGTTTCAAACACATTCAATTCTTAGTGTGAAAAAACCTTGAGGACTTTCCAAGGTGGATGGATTAATTTCTGGGTGTTCACGAGAAAAATGCTCACAGGCTGGATCAGCGCTTCTATATCATATTTCTACAGCCCACACACACCTCCCACTCTCCCACATCTGACAAGAATCTCTCAGATCGGATGTGACTCACTAGCTTTGGCAGTCATGTGCTGAATTCTTCTTCTGTTACTCTCTTACTATGACTGCTTCGCTCTTCCCACTGCCTTTATTTTTTTTACTCCACAGTGCACTCCAGCCCACAGTGCACAGGAATTTACATAATGTCAAAATAAGGATTTGATTAAACTCACAGCTGTGGTAGTTTATTTCACATCAAACTGTGGAACATTTAGGGAATTATATCATCTATTAATAGGCATTTTTCTCAGCATTCACAAGACATGATGAAATATGTGTCTACAAACACACCTCAATTTTGTCCGGAGTGCCTCTGTGCACTCCGGACAAAAGGCCAGGTCAGGTGAAAAAAGGAACACACACTGAATGCTCAGGGAGTGTTGTAGATGCTTACAGAGCGTCCTCTATTCTCAGAGGAGCCTGTATTCCTGCATCAACGCTTTCCAGGATGCAGGTCGCTTGGTTCACTGCTCGTTTGATGGACTATTTTCCCTCCTTCCCGAGCAGGTTGTGTACATTTTGACCTTGGTGTCAGCAGAGCTAAACAGAAGCTGCTGAATAGGATATCTTCCTCTTCCTCAAGGACGTATACAGCAACCTGCTCCTCGGGTACATTTTGAAGGCAAAACTGTAACTCATGTCCTATAAAGTGTTTAATTTGCATAATTAGAGTGATTTGTGTAATCTATTCCCTCCACTATTCTATTGCAATTTAAAGGATGTCTTTTTATTCTTGTACCATGTGTAATGTGAAATATATGAAACACTGTCATATACTATATGTCTTCTGTCATTAAAGCTTTAATATGTAGGACGACCTGTTAAATATTTTTGTTGAGTTGTATACAGACATTTGTGCTTCCCAGAAGATGAATCTTACAGACTTTGGCAATCTTCAGGATAAGTTGTTTTAACTTTGATGGTTTCTTCATTATTCATCTAGCACCACCATCAGGTCAAATTTTCCCTTTCCATTTTTTATGACTAAATACTTGCAAAGCATCAGCCTGATCTGTTATTACCGCTTAGTGCTAATTATCAAATTGTAGCATGCTAACACACAAGGGAATGAACATGGCAAACTTAATACCTGCTAAATATCAGGATCGAAGCATTGTCATCGTGATTATGTAAGCATGCTAATATTAGCATTTAGCATTTAGTACAGCCTCATAGAGCTGCTAGTGTGGCTTAAGACTATACCTTGATATAATAATAATAATGATAAAATTACTTAACTGTGATTTGAAAGGGGCCAATCAAAATAAATGTAGCTTTTTAGTGTCTTTCAGCACATTATTTTTGATTTCTGGCTAACAATGTTACTGTTTTGATAAATTCTCGCCCCTCTCATAGTGCTGTTTTTGATCACGAGCAAAAATCAGCAAATAAATAGTTACAAGTTTAAAAAGTTGTTTATGTATGTGTATTAATTTATCTGAAAGAAACAGTAATCCATTAATGCGTCTCTGTTACATACGGAATTCTGATTCTCTGAGGCAATGTAACCACAATGATCACTGTTTTTTTGAAAATTTCACAATATGTCGTTCTGTATGATATCCCAGTAACATTTGAGTGTCACCTGAGCTGTTAAAAGTGTATGTATTGTATTTTAGTTTCTTTGTCTCTTATGTGGTGGAGCGAAAACACTGTAGAGGCAGCAGTACAGCTTAAAAATAGCTCTGTCTTCCATTGTCCTGTCAGGGTTTGACAGGGTTTGGGCCGATACTCGGGAGAACTCCGGCTGCATGCCTGGAGATTCCCTCTGCTTTTTGACAGTGAGATGTAATCGGACTGTCTGTTTGTCGAAAGGCATGCTTGAGTACTGAGTAGGGAGCTAAACTCTGAATGCCCCCGCTATGGCTCAATATGTTGCCTCACAACACAGAGAAAATAGACGTTTATGACGTAGCGCAGTGCAGAGGCTTAGCTTTGAGGAGTTCAACTTCATTACACTCGCTATAAAGCTAAAATTGCTGTGCCTCCCCAGTCCAAACACCAGCATTCCCTCAAGGGCAAATCTGGATTCTTTACTTGACAGAAGCAGTGCTCAGCTGTGTGATTAAAGTCTGACATTTGCTCAGATGACACTGGAGCATCTGGGGAAAAACTGGAGCCTCAGTCAGTGATTGACAAGGATTTTATTTTGTATTTTTCTGTGGCATCTTTGAGCGTCAAGTTACCTCTTTTCAGTAGTGTTGCCTAAAAGCCCTTCCCTCAGGGTGTTCTTACTCAGCCTTGACACAGACACTGACACTACCTTGTGATTCCACTGCAAAAATCACATCAAAGTTCACTCTCAAACACACACACACGCAAAGACAGAGAGGGAGTGTGTAACAGACTTCAATCACGGGATCTGCTCTTGCACTCTATTCTTATCTGTGTACTGTTATCAACTCCCTCTAGACATAAGCTCTGTTGACATTTCACCTCATTTCTGGTGTAAAATACTTCAAAGGCTTTATTACTGCTATCAAATGCCTTGTTTTAATTTCCACTACTAAAGAGCTAGCATATTTTCAGTCTGTCCTCTGGGATCATTTTAAATCTCAGCTCTGTTTATAGTACAACATAATGTGAGGCATGCGTACACCTGTCCTGTTCTAGTTTATCGACAGCCTGGCTCATGAATTAGAGAAACCTTATCAACACTTGCCATTTGTGTGTTGACATTCCCTCCCCATTACCTCCCTGACTCATCTGACTCACAGTCTGTGAGCTTATCCTTTCACCATCCACCCACAGAATAACAATAAAGCCACCGTGTCCATGTGGGAAATGACAAATGCCTTAATTTCCATGGCATGTTAGATGCATATGCATGTGACTGTGAGTTGCTTGCAATGTGCTGACTCTGTTCTCTGCTGTATGTTCAGCTACCCCCTGCACAGCTTACCCTAAAGCAACCCATCCCCCACCTGAGACATTTTTGCTCTCGATGTGTGACTACATTACAGCAGCTTCCTCTCCCCCACTGAGTGAGCCTTCTGAGTCGGTCCCAGGGGTGTGGAAAGCAGGCCTTTTTCCCTGTCCATGGGATGTTATTGATGAGGTGAGGTAATGGATCTCCCCGCTGTGCTCACAGGGACACTGAGGATAAATCAGACAGTGGGTAAGACCCAACCAGCCATTCCACCTCTCTCCAGACTCAACTGCCATTTCATTAGCTTTATTTATGGGGGTTCTGCACTCTTCTGAACCCCTCCCCTTTTCATCCTCCCACAGAAAATATCGCTATTCTTCTTCTTTCTCCCTTATATAGTGCTATGGCAACACATATACACCCCTTCTTTCCTCCCTTTTTCCAGGAAAACATAGTATCCCTCCCCTCCCACACATCCACTCCCTGCCTGAGTTTAGTTGATGCTGAAGTGAAGATGTGAGCAGCCTGGGAACCTACAGTCTGTTATCATGAGATGGACAAAGAGCTGGATAGATAGTGTCGTGCCCTGAAGTGGTGAAGGACTCCGCACTGGCTGGGCTTTTAACATTAGACACAGCAGTGCAAGTCCATCCAGCACAGCACTGCCTGCAGAGCTGTATTTGAGTTGGCTGAACAGCAGCAATTCACCTCTGGGCTTATGGCTTAGCCACTTAGCAAGAAAACTGCAGCCAAAACCAGCTTTGTCCTTGAGGCAAGAGACAGGAATTCCTTATGTGTCCCTGCTGGAGAGGACTAAATTAACTCTTACCCTCACCATAGGATCAAATGTCAAATCTTCTGTCAGAGATGGTGCCTGTTATTAGTAGGCAGGCCAGCTGGATTCTGCTTAAAAAGGTGAAAAAGCCATCACATCACTTCCACATCCATGATTTCATCTCATCACTATGTGCTTCCAACTGCCAAGGTTTATTTCACATAAAATGAGGAAAGCTAACAACACCGTGACCTGATTGAATCTGTAAACAGCATCAATGTTGTCAGTGCAAGTGCTGACTGTAGATGTTCATCGATCAGAGAGCAAATAGCTAGACTGACTAGCAACTGATAGTTCTGAAAAGCCTTACTAGTACATGTCTCCAGAGGTGGAAAGTACAAAAGTGCATTTACTCGCGGACTGTACTTAAAAGGAACAGTTCACCAAAAAAATCAAAATTCAGTCATTAGCTACTTGCAAAACATTTCTGGAGTGTCACAGCAAAACAGCATTGCAGCATTCTCCTAAACAACTCTACCTGGAAACAACAACAACAAAACAAACATAAAATTGCTCCATAAAACTCACCCGGCATAATCAAAGTGTCTTGAAGATACGTTAACACAGGGCGCCCATTCGCTCAGTTGGTAGAGCGAGGCCGACCCGTGGCCCTTTGCTGCATGTCAGCAAAGGGCCACGTTTTTTGCAGTTGAGGAGAACACAACACAACACAACACAACACAACACAACACAACAAAAAACAACATCACATGACACAACATCACATGACACAACACAACACAACACAACACAACATCACATGACACAACACAGCACAACACAACACAACACAACATAACAGCACTTGACAATTTCAATTTCAATTTTGCACACAAAAAAATGTGAAAATGTGCAAGTGCAGCTGAGATGGCTAGTGGATTAATTGACTGACAGAAAAATAACTGCCAACTCTTTAGATATTTTAATAATTTAATTTTTTTTCCAAAAACATTTCATGGTTTCAGTCTCACACATGTAAATATTTACTGCCTTTCCCTAAAATTCTCAAAATAATAAGAATATATTTTAAATATTTGTAAGGTTTGTATGATTGGTTGGACAAACTAAGCATGTAAAGGTGTCACTTTGGGCTTTTCTCACTATTCTCTGAATATTTACAAACCAAACAATTAATCAATTCATGGAGAAAATAATCATTAGTTGCTGTCCTATACATGCATGAGTCATTATGATCTAATGATAAAATAGTACAACAGACATTTTAGTGCATTGAGTACTTTTACATGTAATACTTTTACATGATTATAGTTACATACTTTTACTGGAGTGAGATTTTAAAAGCAGGGCTTATATCAATAACAGAGTATTTTTACTGTGTGTTATTCGTACTTTCACTTGAGTGAAGGAGCTGAATACTTTCCTCCAGCACTGCATGTCTTGGTATCACATGTATTTCAAGTAGTGAAACCTTGATCAGACATGAAAGGCAGTGAATCATTCTCTCCTTGCATGCTTTTTCCATTAGAAAAAGACAGGAATTAGGGTTTTTGTTTCATTTCATGGAGAACATTGATGTCATGACAGTCGTGCTTGAACATGTCCATACAAGGTCCACTCTAGTCTACTCTGCATGAATCCATGCAACCTAACAGATGGTTGACTGAGCTAAGATCTAGCAATGCTGTGCCGCTGCCAGTTTCATTACAGGGGTTCACTTGGACGAGGGACAAGTGTGAATACGTCTCTCACGCCCACTGCAACCAGAAACACCAAAGAACTTACAGCACAATTTGCTACATGCAGCAGTATGTGATATGTTAATTGATTATTTTGATGCTAATTAATGCTAATTAAACTGTTGTGGTGTGTGGTTATTTAAATAGAAAAACCAATATCAGTGATAGAAAAACTGTTAAAAGGATACAGAACATAATCCAACTTTGGGTGAGGTTGGAAAAACTCATATTATGTCTCAACAGTAAAATTTGGTCAACACATGATCTTGATAAAGGGAAGGAAAGGAAAAAATGAGAGAAAAGTGTGTGCTGGCGGTCGGCCAGGTGTGGACAGACTCAGGAAGTTAGGCTGGAATTCCAACAATGCAGGCAGTCGTTTGACTCTTTACTGAGATGCAGCCATTTTTCCTCTCAGGGCTGTCTTTGCTGCGGCTAGGAGGAGGCAGTTAGGTGGAAGCGTTGTGGCTGTGAATAAATTTCAGCCCTGACTTTGCATTGTAAACCCAGATGTGTGAATGATACGAGGAAAATACTGTCATGATCAGCCCGATAAAAAACAGGCTCCTCTCTTGCTTTCTGTCTCTGATATCCACAGAGAAAGATCATTTTCACAGGTTCGTTTGTGACAATAATAAATGCCAGCGATGGCAGAATGAATTATGTCTCAGCTAAAAATGTACATCATAACGAAAGGAAGAACCTGGCATGTAATTATAGCGTTGTTATAAATAGCAACACAGGCCACACAGTATCCATCAACTTCATCTAACACACATGATTTCAATCATGTGTGATTCTATGTTTCTGTTTTAATCGCCCTTGAATCCAATTTGTTTAAACTCAACATGCCTAAAATGCTACCCTAGCAGACAATAGAAAACTAAGAATGGGAGTGGGTAATAATATGTTACTAATCAGCCACAGTTTTGAAAGACGGCACCAGCAAAAGGGGTATTTGAATTTGTAATCAAAGCTGATCAGTCACAAAGGGAGCTCCATTAATCTGCTAGACTCCGAATGGCAGTGCTGTTTTGATGAGGATTTTCCCTCCAGCCTTCTCTGTTCTGAAGGATTTTCTGTTGTTCATCTTTTATTGCAGAGCCGTAATGACTCTCTGTAGTGCATCTATCAACTGACAGCCTTTGAAATCTCCAAGGTTTTCTTTACTGATGCAGTCGCTCTCAGTGGTGCCTTTCATGTGGGCTCTATTGACAGAATGCTCTCAAGTTATTTTTAATAATTTTTAAAAGAGATGCCTCAGGTGTTTCCCTCCTGCAAATTCGTCTTTGCAATCAGGGAATCTTGTTCAGATATTGAGTATTTACTGTTTGTGAGGATCTCAAGGAAGTTCATTCCGCCATTTGGGCTTTTTGTATAGAGCACCATTTTACTCTGCAGGGGATCTGGCTGCAGATGAAACACAGCTGTTGACATCAAAACTGGCAAGTGAGAAACATTTGTGCTTTATCAGTGAGCTGACAAATTGGGCATCCCGGAGATAGGGGATAGATTATTCCGACATGCGCCTGGGCCCACAAAGCACATCTGAAGTAAACAGTTCTCTTTCCTGCTTTGTGACGGCTGGATGAAGAGATGGTGGCTATACTGATGGTTAGAGGGGGTCTCCCAATCCACAGAGCAGAAAGAAAAACACAGGGAAGAAAAACAATCCCATCTGACATCACAGGGAAGGCTGCCGCTGAAATTTAGGTCAAGATATAGCCTGCCTGGAGTGTACCAGTTTTATGGCAAAGTAAGGTTGCCAACGCCTTGTCCAAGAGGAATGGCATTACACAATTATACAACATAAAATGAAGTGAACCTGTCAGAACCAGCATTACATAGCAGCAGGTCTCTTTCTTTAATGATCCCCACTGAGTGACTAAAATGCTTTGAAACAAAATCATCTCTGTTGGTGAAAGAGCTGCAGTATGGGTGGTGGTTTGAGAAGCAGACACAGGGGTTTAAGACCATTTAGGGCACTGGCCTCAGCAGAGTCATCAACCATGTACACAGCATGGTTTGTTGTGATCTTCCAAATACTATCCTTCAATGTTAAGTCACTGTATTCACAGCTTGTACTTCTCCACGGGCATCAAGCAGCACAGATGTAGACTTCCTGGAGTGTCAACGCTTGAACTGACCCCCTTTGGAACCTCTGAGTCCAGACTGGAGCAGGATGGGAGGGAGGGAGGGAGGGAGGATACAGAGGGTTTTGTCCTAATAGCTGTAGTTTATATATGTATAAACTGTATATATGTATGTATATGTATGTGTATATATGTATGTATATGTATATGTATGTGTATATATATATATATATATATATATATATATATATATATATATATATATATATATATATATATATATATACATATACATATATATATGCAGTAATACAGTATATCAGGGTAATACTACTACTACTACTACTATTACTACTACTCCTACTACTACCACTACTTTTCCTACTCCTACTACTCTTACTACTACTAGGCCTACTATCACTGCTACTACTACTAATATCAATAATGACAAGAATCCTTATGATAAGAATAACAATAATTAACTAACACGGTATACCAAAATAGTGGGAAACAGTTATTGAGTACCATGAAAACGTCATATTGTTGGGACTCCAGATTTGCCTGCCAGAAGTTTCAGGTTTGGCCCTCCAAGAGTAAAAGTTTAGGCAGCCCTGATATTGTTTGTAATATAGGCTATGTATGTTGTGCTGTACCACATATAGACCCTATATGTTTGTGAAGAAATGTAATTTGTGCAGATGAGTAACTGTTAGCATGACACAGTACCTGCAGTCCGATCAGGTTGCACTGGTAGTCCAGCTCCTCCAGGATGGCACATCCATATGTGCCGTCGCAAGAAGGTTTGCTGTGTCTCCCAGCATGGAGGAGATACAAGGAGACCGGCCATTACATGAGGAGAGCTGGACATGGTTGTAAAAAGGCATCAACCCAGCAGGAGGACCGGTATCTGCTCCTTTGTGCGAGGAGGAACCTCAGGAGCACTGCCAGAGCCCCTACAAACTGACCTCCAGCAGGTTACTGGTGTGCATGTTTCTGACCAAACTGTCAGAAACAGACTCCATGAGAGCAGGTTCACACTGAGCACATGTGAGAGGTGTGAAAGAATCTGGGAAAGCCGTGGTGAACGTTATGCTGCCTGTAACATCATCCAGCATGACCGGTTTAGCGGTGGGTCAGTGATGGTCTGGGGAGGGTCAGGGTTATGTCCGGCCTCATGTGGCCAGAGTTTGTGGGCAGTTCCTGGATGCCGAAGGCATTGATACCATTGACTGGCCCTCTCGTACCCCTGAGCTAAATCCTCTTGAGCACCTATGGGACATTATGTATCGCCACATGTATGTATATATGTATCGACTGTCCAGGAGCTCAGTGATATCCTGATCCAGGTCTGGGAGGAGATCCCCCGGGACACCATCAGCTGACTCATCAGGAGCATGCCCAGACGTTGTCAGGAGTGCATACACACTACTGAGTCACATTATGAGTTGCTGTGATAAAATTCACACAAGTTGGATCAGCCTGTGATTTAAATGTTTTATTTTTTTTGAATCCAGCTCTCAGTGGGTTATTGATTTTGGTTTCCACTGACCGTTGTTACGTCATTTAGTTCTCAACAAATGATACAATGTACATCAGTAAAGATTTTCAACTTGAATAATTAGTTCATCAAGATCTGATGTCTGATTAGTGTTCCCTTCATTTTTTTGAGCAGTGTAAGATTATATGTAGAGAAATATGTACAGGTTGTATGCAGAAATGTATATCAGATATGCTAAATACTGCGCATGCCGATAATCGAAAATAGTGCAGAGGCTAGGAAAAAGACAAACTGTGGAAAATACCCGCTACTTGTCTTTTATATTTTTTTGTTTTGGTGTCTTATGAGGATGACTGACTGTAGCACCACATCTCTATATTTGTTGTGGGCATGGGAAAAGTGCAGTCCTTGAGTAAAGAGGAGGGGCGAGAGAGCATGCGGACCTATTGAGAGAGAGAGAGGCGGTTCAGCCCGCTATGGTCTCAGCAGTAGCGGCTTAGGGAGTAGTGCTAGACCACTGTGTTGTGTAGGAACAGGCACGACATAGCTGAAAACCGCTAGCGGAACAAATGAAAACGAAAACCACTGTTTCGTTTGGATTAATTCAGGGGCGAGACACTCAGTCGAAGCGAGAAGCTCTTTAAGCGAAATTGGACCGATTGACGAGGATTGGGACATTAGCTACTGGACGATAACACCGCCGAATGGTTTCTGTTGCCCCGCCGCTAAGGTTAGTTAGCTTCCATTGCTGGCTGTCCGTTGGTGTAGGGGGGTCTGTCTGTTCTGTTGTTGGCCGACGGGGTCCGGCTATTCTTTGGAGGAGAAACAGACATAGCCGTATTGACCTTTTCGAGGCTATACGTTACGTTTAAGCTACACGATTCGTCGAACATTTAGGAAATTAAATGTCAGAGAGCAGTTCAACTAGCTGGTTGCTCACATCACCACCGTAACTGTTACTCATAGTTGGTTGGCGATCGTCAGCTAGTTAATTATTTTAATAATCAGGAACACGTGCTACATGGCTAGGCTAAGCTAGCTAATAGCTAACGGTGCTAGCTGCGTAAGCTAGCTGTCAGAACTGCGGAGAAGCTAGCGCCGATTTTACAGAACTGAATTAATCCAACATTGATGTTGTGTGTGTGTAAACACGCTATTCCGTACATAGAAATGCCATTACAAGCAATTAGTTAATAGTGTCCACTTTACATTTTTATGTCAATAACGTATATTATGGTATATGGCTAACTTCGTTAGCTGCTAACTTGGCTAGACACAGTAGCGTCCGTTTTGTGTTGGTAAACAAAGGTTTAACATGAAGTTGACTTAGTACGCCCTGGCGATAGCTAATCTAACATTAGCCGGCAAAGCATTGCTTTGTCGTCAGATGGTCGATAAGCTATGATTTGCTTACAACTGTTGCCTAACAACCTTGATGTCAAGTCACTGACACAATCGATGGTAACGTTAGGTGAGTTAGCGTTAATGGTCGGTTGTCTCAGATTGAGAAGTTGCTCTTCTTACAGTATAATTGACACAGTTGACCTTGATTTTCAACATTTATATGTAACAGCTGAGGGAAGGTTGCTTTAGGAGTCACTGCTTGTGTCAAGTTTTAACAAGCGTTATTGTTAGAGGCTGTCTAATTTGCAAACTGAACTTTAAAGAGCAGGGACATCTTTACAGACACGTTGATATTTTAATTGAGCAGCCAGATCTATGTGTGAAACAACAAACTGAACATTACCCCAAATGAGGTGATCATTAATATTAACAAAGTGTCATTGTATTGTTGAGGAAAGAAGGATGTCTGTTTTTGTCAGCTGCTCAATCTCTACTGACCACTTCCTAGAACACTATATTATTTAGCTGTCATTACTGCCTCTGCAAATGAAGGTGCCAGATTCAAGCAGTGACACAACCAAGTGTGGTTTTCAGTGCATTTTTTGTGAATATACCTTGTATTGTATTAAACTATTTAGCATTGTACTAACATCCATAGTTTTGATTATTTTGAAGCACTGTAGTTATAAAACCTGAGTTAAGTTAGAATGAAAGACACCAGGTGCCGGTTACATATGTCAGTCAAAGGATATGTGAATAATGTTTTGTTGTGGTATTAGAATGATTTTTGTGCAGAGACATTTTTAGAGATGAAGAGGTTGTCTATATGTATGACTGGGACACTTAATGAGACACCCACTTTGGGGTTAAGCTTATTTTCCTCCTCATCTTCATGGAGTGCCTATTGATCTTACATAAAAACAAACAAACTCATGCACTTTATTGGAACAGCTGTCAGATTTGTTGTGATAGGTTTGTTCACTTGCGCTGGGTGGAGGCAACATGTCTCAAAACTGTCTGCATTGGTACATACTATTAATGCTACATATGTTGTTGTGCCTTTGATGAACTGTCTGTTCTGATTATGTAACACAGGGTTTCCCTCAGGAAATGGTTTAGCTGAGGTGGTAAGCCATGATCTTAACTTGTCGCAGCTGGTGATCTACTTAGTAGCTAGTGATCTATAAACAAGAGCTACACTCAGTAAGCATTTGCTGTTTGAAATGGTACCTGTGCTTCTGCAAATGTGTCCCAAATTTTATGATGGTGGTCCTGTTCCAGGCCATGTGATCTACCTCTGCTGTTAAACATGATGAAATAAAAAGCTGTGAGGAACCTTGTCACCATAGCACTTCCTGTTACTGCTATACAATTAAAGCCTTGCATTGGCCAACTAGTATGAACTTCTTATTGTGAAACGGTTACAGATTCCTGAAGCATTAGCCAGTAACATTAGCGACTGCTACTCCCTCAGAGTGTAAGATTCATGAATAAGGACATTTAGGTTTTATTTGTCAGCTGATAAGTTTTAAATATACCATGGAGGATTTTGGAGAAATGACCACAGCCACATTCACTGGCCTTATGCCTACACCACAGGTTCAATGTTTATGGTTGCCTACTTTCCTAACTATTATGAAATTTGCCTGATGAGTGGTGTACATGATGGAAAATAAAGCACACACAATACTCGATTTCTGGGGCTGATTCAGATACTGGAGTAAAACAATTCTATTGATGGACAAAGGTATGTAACAGAGGCAGGATATTACTGTTCAACAATAAATTGTATCATCTTCAAATGAAATCAGTGCACTGAACGATGAACAAGCATGTCTTCTTCATTGCTCTGTTAAGAAACATTTTTATATTGATGCATAGTGGACATCATATACACTGGTACTGATGTATCTGTGATAGGCAAATATCCCTGATAACATCAGCCAACTGATACTGGCCAAGTTCTGGAATACATTTAAATACTTGTGTTTCTGGTAACTGATTAGCATTTACCAGTTAATATGCCCGACAACTCTTGGGGAAAATGTCTGGCTCTATAGCCGCTAAACATGCTAACTATGTTATCTAGCTAGTTGCTACCTTTGCCTGCCTGCTGTTTGGTGCCGAGCAGCTAGTATCCCGTGAGTTTTAAAGTTTATTTTGTTGACCACAGCTGCCTGTTGTGCCCAGAAATGATGCTATGAGAACAGTGAGAGTGAAGGAAAACAGTGGTGTTCTGAGCTGGATGGATAAACGATGAGCCGAAATTCACTATGAAGCAGAAGAGAGCTTCAGATTCAGCTGATGGTTCTCTGTAGGTTCATCACTTCCAGTGACCACTTTCAGATTGTTTTCACAATGCCGTTTAATACTTATTATTAATAGACGCCTTAATAGTGATGTCTTCTTGATGAAGATACCACGAAAAGGGGGTGAAAGTTTTGGGCTTCACTGAACTGGCAGTGGTAGCTGTTTACAAAATATATGCTTGATAGGACTTTGCTCCTATTGCTGTCATTAAAGATTTAGTGAGATCCATCAGAAATGACATCACAGAGAGTTACTTTGGGTCATCAATATGAAAGATGTTTGATACCTTACTCTTTCTGAATGTAAAATGTTCTACAAGCATTTTTATAGTCATTACCTGTCCATTTGTATGATTTACTGTTCCTTCTTTTCTATGTACTATTAATACTTTGTTTTTATTTAATCTGTAAAATTACTTTTCTAATACATCATATTTACTGCTGTCTTGGCACAGACTTCCCCTAGACAAGTGACAAGAAGATATAAGTGGAAAAATGAATCAAATAAGGAAATATTTGACCAAAGAATAAGAAAGACAGACCAGGAATCTAAGCAAAAATGTTTCACCAAGTTTTGAAAGTTTGGTAAGTTTGTTGTATTGACACAGTTAATTGGGTACTTCATAATGAAGTTTTCAGGTATTATACTTGGTAATAGAGCCTGCAGACAGTTGGAAAGTCTACAAACAAAGTCTGCTAATAATCCATAACGTTGTGACATTGCTGACTTGGGTTCTGTGCAGTCGAAGTACAGTATCAGCTTAGCAGTTTGGATTATAAAGAGTTAAATGAGAGTGAGGAGATATCTCTCCCTTTTCCAAAAGGGTAATGGGGGCAAAGATAATCCCGTGCTCAGCGTGGTGCCTCAGGGAGACCGTTTCACTGCTCGTTCAATTTCTGCTCATATTATGAAACACAACACAGTTATGAAGCTGGAAAGGGGAGAGTTCTCGCTTATTTTATTGTCTGTGAAAGATGAATCCTCGCACTGAATTCTTGAGGGAAAAATAGCCATGTTGCATCATCATAAGTGACATAAGACAGGGTTTCCTCCAGGATTTTTTTAAACCGTGGGGGAGGTCTGCCCGGGTGGAAGAGGGGGGGTGACGACGACGACGACGACGACAACATGAATTTTGAAATGTGAAATTATGACTATTTCAAACTGAATGTTTTTCTAAATACATTATTTACTGTAGGGTTTCTGGTACATGAATTGAAAATAATAATTGAAAATAGGATCTTGCAGTATCACTAGGCCAAAACAACAAACACAACAACAACAAATTAAAGATATATTCATAGTTATTCATCCTTTACGTAACGTCACCTGACTCTCTTCCTCTGGAACCTTTCTCTTCTTTTGAAAATAGTTTAATATACTCATCTGAAAATGTAACCAGAAAAGAGTCATGGCAGAAAATTACCTGGGCATTACCTAAGCTAACGTTATGTTGGTTACATGCTGCCATTCGGACAAACCGCCATTACGACATACCGCCATTCCGACATTCTACTATTCAGACATGTCACCATTCCGACATACCACTATTCCGACATGCAAACGTCCCGCCATTCCGACAAAGTTTCGTCCCGGCATTCCGTCAAGGCTAAGCCTAACCCGCAACCCGTAACCCTAACCCTTTTAAAAGATTTGTCGGAATGGCAACACGTTTAAAAAAGAAATAAATACCGCCATTCCGACCTTAGGAGGCAAAAAATGTCGGAATGATGGAACGTTTAATTAAAGGTTTAAGTGTTGCCATTTTGACAATTAGGGCCTAATGTTGGAATGGCGGTTGCCTCCCCGTTATGTTGTGCTGTTCAAAACGTGTATCTGAAACGCAACGGGTTTCCTCTATCAATAGAAAATTAAGTTTTACCGTTAAAAATTAATCTACAACAAAATAATATCTCTCTCTACTGTATAACCAAAGACTCGACATCTCTCTTTAACAAGTGTCAATGGTACAAAAATAAAATAAAAATAAGAATCTCTCTGAAATAATGATAGAAATAATGCGTATCCTGTATTAACCAATCAATAACACATTTATCCCGACCAGTGATGTAACACATTTATCCCGACCAGTTAGTTACTTAGTAACGCGTTACTCTAATCTGACCACTTTTTTCAGTAACGAGTTATCTAACGCGTTAATATTTCTAAACCAGTAATCAGATTAAAGTTACTTATTCAAGTCACCATGCGTTACTATTATTTTTGTCATTTTCCTTAGTAAAAATATATATTTTTGCTTCCTTCTTGCGTCTCGGGGAGCGATGTCACGTATGCGTGGCAACACTGATCCCAACTCAGGATTTTTTCTGTAGCCTAATCCATCTATAACATTAGGGTCGTTTTCACGGGTTTGAACAAAAGTGTTTCTCTCCCTCCACGTCGGACTGTCGTCTCTACTCTCTTCGTCTTTCGCGCGTCGCAGCCAGACAGGCAGGTGGTGACTCCGGTGTTGGTTTTTCAAAATAAGGGTATTTGCAGCGTAGCGTCACATTTCATGAAAAACACCATGTTTTGTTCCAAAATTCACATTTCATTCAATAATTTACATAAACATAAAACAAAGTAAAAAAAACCCAACATTATTCTGGAGGTGTGGCGGCTTTTATTTTGCCGTGGCGGTGCGCCACAATCAATTACATGTAGAGGAAAGCCTGTAAGATTTCCAATAAAATTTCAGAAGTTAGTCCTTCAAAGTCATAAATGTAATAAACTGTCACTTTCAGTCAGGCTGGAACTGTCTGTCATTTTTAGAACCACGTGCTCATGTCACTCTAACTATTAATCTCACTATTGAATATGAATATTTTAAGTGTACAAGAGTACATATGAGAAAAAATCCCTAGTTCAACCCCTTTTTAAAAAACATTGTACAAAATATATGATGTTTATCATTGATTATTTAGAATTATCAGCAAGTTATCATTGAAACAAAATTTGGTATTTGCCACTGCTGTAGACACCAGCATATACAACTGCTGTTCTACTAGCACAATGTATTGCCACTTATATTACACAACACTGACAGATACCAGGAAGTTGTTTATGTAAAACATGGAGACTTCTTTTTGTCTTTGTAATATTATCAGGTTGATGTAGCCTGTTCATGTACATTCCTCATGGTAGGTTCTATCTAGGCAGATAACTATTTAGGAAGTTGAGTTTGCAGTTTTTTTTTTTAATCTCCACCTGTAGGTGATCATGCGCTTGCGTTTGTGTTTGTGTTTGTGTCTGCAGCTTATCTTGCATACTACTCAACCCATCAGCCTTATATTTTTGTGCACATATAAATGCTCAAGGATACAGTGATTTCACAATTTTTGAAAAGCATGTTATGTGAAATGAAAAATAAATGAAAAATTTTTTTTTTGCCACTGTGGGCTGCTGTATTCACCATTTTACAGTATGTCGTACGACATAGCAAACGGGATTTCGACTATCAGCTAGGCTAACTGAGGAGAACAAATAGGCATACCTAGTCTGGTGCAGGCCACATTGTGGCCTAGTTGTGGCTCAAAATCTGATTTATCTTGAACTAGAGCATTTGTATGTTAATTCTATACCTGACGTGTTATAATACATCAAAGTTTGACACAATTCAAGATGAATAAATCTGTTTTTGATTTTTTTGTTTGGTTGTGTTACAACAAAATTATTGTTTTAAATAAATAACAGCAAGACGAACCCAGAGTCGGTCAATACATAAAATCACTCTATGCATCTGAGACTAAACTGCAAAAACACTATTAAAACTTTGCATACAGCTGTAGTAGAAAACTAAAACTATACTATACCATTCAAAACTTAATAGAAAACTTTCCATCTCTGCTGGCTGCATTTTGCAGTTGTAGTGGCATTGTGGGAGGTGTTTTACTATCTGTTTCTTAAGATATTTCACCATCCTCTGTTTCAGACATACTTAATAAAGCTCTGCACACTGATGAGTGCACTCCTCTTTTTTATCCTTAAATGTGTTTATGAAGTAACCTGAGTGCTTGGCACCACACTATAATGTGCGAGTGAGCGAGCACTATAAACAGAATGATTATTTTTGGGTATTAGAAATGTTTGTTCTTGTGTAACTTTAAATGTTAATTGGATAAGTTTGTTGGAAACGATGAAAAGAGAAGGAAAGAACTAGGGTTGGGCGATGTCTGCCGAATTGGCATATGACGATGTCGACAGTGAAACATCGTGATGGACGATGACATTGTTGTTTATGAATTTGAGGCAGCGTGTCCCCTCAGTGTTGTTGTAAGGCAGCATTTGCATATTAGCTCACCACTGTAGCCGCCGCTGTTTCCCACCATTGCTTGACATGACTCTCCAACTGTGTCACCCTGCAGAGAAAACCATCTCCCATTACCACCGACATACATCCCTGTGCCAGGTTTAAAAGCGTCCTCGTCTCTGCACCACATGTCCATCACTTAGCTTTGTTCAGCCTCATATGCATAAAACAACGTTGGCCAAATAGCCAAGGAAGCTAAGCTAAGAAAACTGCATAAAAATGGCACGACTGAGAGAAACAGCGGCCCACTGCTGCCACGAATTTAACCGAGTGTCTTGGGTTCGCCGAACTGAGCTGGTTTAATAAGAAAATACTAAACGGGACATGGAGACGTAATGTTAGTGCACTGAGCAGCAACATACTTCTTTTCATTTCCTCTCCCCACATATCACAAACAACAACAACTCTTGCCCTACGGCAACTCTGAGGGGACACGCCTCTTGACTGTGCTCTCTGGTGGGGAGCCTTTTGATTCACGATCTTACGATGGTCAGGGATTAGTAGTTGATGGCTGTCAGCCATCGGCGATGGATGATGGCATCGTTCATCGGCCCAAACCTAGAAAGAAGTAATCCTTTCTTTAATCACAAGATTGTTTTTTTCTTTTTTTGAATTAAGGCTTGCATCAACATGTACATAACTACATCCCTACATTGATTACATTGATTCCCCATGCTGAATTGGCTGAATAAACAATGATGAGGATTGACTGGAGCCATCAATGCTTGGCCATGTATAGATGGTTTGGTGTGTCTGATAAAGCCTTTGTAGAAGCACACAGCCTTCTGCAAAGGCTTTATCAGAGGTGAGCTTCTTTAATTACCTCTGCCAAGGAGATTATGTTTTCACCTGTGTTTGTTTGTTTGTTGGTTGGTTTGTCAACAGGATTACACAAAATCTATTGAACGGATTTCCACGAAACTTGGATGAAGGATGGGTCATGGCCCAGAATGGACCACATTAACTTTTGTTGCAGATCTGGATAAAGGGACGGATCCCGGATTTTTTTATACGTTTTCTGTAACATTGTAAGATAGTGTTTTTCATCATTTTCATAAAATTCTCAGTGAATAATGCATGGATCCTAGTGTAAATAATCAGACATGTTTAGGTGGCCGGTACCTATGACTGAGAACAAATTCATGCAGATCCAAATAAAACCTTTGTCTAGCATATTAAAATATGTTGGATTAGGCTTGTTCGGCCTTGGCAGAGGTATGCGCCCTACTGTGAGTGTCATTCTAGTTTCAGATGTAACTTTCATGAATGAGCATTTCACACTGCATATTGAACATGAATATTTACTGTAATGTAATTACTGTAGATGTAAGAATGATTACAGGGAAATGACAGAACTCTGGTATGTGTACTTTATAAACCCTAAAGTTTACATGCAGAAACCAAAGAGGGAAATATGAGGCAGTCACTGTGAAACTGCCCCTCAGGCGCGTTCCTTCCTCCCCTCTCACTGAATGAGTAACAGCAGCTGCCTAGCATTTCTTGCTCACTAGTGGCCTGCACCTGGTAGGTTTCGTGTGTGGAGAATGTTATCCTTGACCCAGTGAGGTAGAATATTATGATCTGGCACAGCTGGTCTGTTGCAGTGCCTCACAATACTCACAATCAAAGTTCATTGGACTGGACACAGTGCCACCTCAGTTCCAGTGGCTGTACTGGGTCTGAAGTTGAGCAGCTGTAACTGTAATTTTCTGGAATTGCCAGTTGGAAAAACGTGGTTTTGACATGTTTGAGGAAAGTACCTTTCTCATCCTGCAAGAATCCATTAGCTTATTTTTCTCGTCCTCACCCTGTCATGTTAAGGTTGCAGTTCATTGCACTCATCAAAAGAAGGGTTGGGTGTGTTCGGGCTGCTGGCCTTCGGGTTAATGGGGTCTGGAGGTCAGACTTATCCTGCGCCTGTCACTCTGTAGAGCTCACAGGATTCATCTTTCCCACCAGTATTTTGTGATGCTGCTTGCAATAATAACATTTAACAATTCAGTCAAAGTCATGCTTCACATTTTTACCAGTTGCCAAACTTTCAGGCATAAAATCTAATCGAACAGCAAATGTACACAAGCATAACTGTGTAATGAAGTTGTTATTCCTGAAGTTAGTCCTGTACACCTATACTCCTGAGGTGTGTAACACTCAACAAGCTCTAGAACGCTAATTCAGTTCTTCAACCAGGACAACAGCCAATGACCTTTGGTAATTTCAGTGTTGACTGCAGGCTGGTTTAAATGATGTGCTTTAACAGTGAATTTCAAACCTCTGCAAGGTAAAAATTGCGTACATATCTTTTTACACGCATTATTGTATTTCCACACTTAGGCAATAGGATAACTGATAAAAAAATTGAGATGTTAGCAGAGAGCATTCTTCCTTGAGCATGTTAAAAGCTCTAATTTGATTTCAGTGCTGAATGCATTTTGAGTAATGAAATGAAACCAATATTTGTCATTTGTTTTTCTGAGTTTGTTGCATGTTTTGACTATCGAACACCAGCTGCTCAAAAAGACAATTTATTCTCCGACAGGAAATGTATGATATATGATGGTTATCTGTGAGTTCTGTAAACATTCACATATCTTTCTTGTGGCGTTGTGGTTGAATCAATATTTGGACTACCACTATTTAGTTTGCCTTCTCTGTTGATCAGCTGCCAGCCCTGTTATCAAGCTGCAGTTACCGTATAATTTTGTGATGGAGAGACCGCACTGATACCTGATGCTGTTCCAATTGATGTGGCAATAATGTGTGAACCGGCTATCTGTACAGCCCTATGTATAGTGTTTCTTAAGCAATTGCTGCTCAAATATGTTATGTTAGATGTTTGTGTTTTTATGTTTATATTAATGAGAGGATAGATCACGGCCCAGAATAGACCTCATGAACTTTTGGTGTGGATCTAGAGAAAGGGACCAATCCAGGAATATTTTTCTCACGTTCTTTAGCATTGTTAGATAGGGCGTTTTTCAACATTGAACGTTGATTTCTCAGGGATTGATGCATGGATCTTGATTAAAAACACCAGGCGCGTTGAGGTGGCTGCGATCTATGAGTGAGTACAAAAGTGGATTGTTAGAGGTATGCGCTCTACTGGGTGCCATTCTTCAGTTTTTAGGCTATTTGAGTCTATACCTTTTTATATACGAAATCCTGCTTAGTATAACTTTAATCAAAGGTATAGCTATTATTATTATTCAGTGTCGTTGGAGATCATCTTTAAATGTACCTTTCAAGATTTGACTTTTAAGCTGCTTAATTTTGGTTTTCCTTGATTAAGACCAAGAAAATGGTTGATTTAATGACACGACTTCACCAGACAAATGGACAACCAAAATGAGTTATTGTGTTGACTTGCTAGTCTTTAGAAGCCTCGGATATCTCTTTGATTTCTTGTTCTGTGTGTTACTAGAAATTAATTAAAAGTTGAAGTCATTTATTATTAAGGCTTTCTATTTTGATTCCCTGGCTTTGAAATGGAGCTGCTATTAAAGCCAGTCACCCATATTTAAATGTACTAAAAGAGAGGCAGACAGTGGATTAGCAGAGATTAGAAATGACTCTGTGGTAAGTCATTCACTTGACTCTGTTATGCAACACAGATGGCAGGACATTACTCTTGTTTGTGTGTAGGCTCCAGCTGCAGATAGTGTTATATTTATCTCTCTGATTGGCCTAATGTTTCTACTAAGAGTGTGTGTTGCAGCATAGTTTGTTTTTCACATTCTGAGAGCAGCCAAGGGCACTCACACCTCAGGGTGGATGATCTTACAGTGGAAATACGAGTGACATGTATCGGTGAAAGGAATGACGGCCTAAGTGGAGTGTAATTACAGGTTATGGTGCGCTCCTGTCTTGACATGTGCACTGGATCCATGACAGTGCAGTATGGAACAAATTATTCCTCCAAGTGCATCACAACATCAAACTGCTGATGTAATGTCTGGTGTTTGTTTTGTAATGTTGAATATTTTTCTCACTAAATCTTTCTCTGTCCATAATTCAAAACCTTGTGTATCAAATCTACATTTGATGTTTTGTTTTGTATGTTGTCTGTGTAAATAAATCCTGCATGGATTGACACCAGTGTTTGAAAGTACGCACACACGCACACATGCACACATGCACATTCTCACACTGTACACACACACTCGAACCCTCTCATGCATAAATGGAAGCTCTGTGAGGCTGCTGTCATGAGGGGCAAACAGAGGCACTCGGGTTGCATGCGGCCATACAGAAGAACATTTCAAAGCTCTTGAATAATTAAGCAGCATTGAGGAAGTAGGTCAGCCCAGCAGACAAGTGCAACTCAGTTTTATTTCCTGCTGCTTGGCATGGAGAGCTGAATATCAGGTGGGATTTAAGATCAGCCAATAAAGAGGGATTTGTAAATTTAGATCTCGTATAGCACATTGATGCTGTCACATTGTGTCCTGGAGCTGGGGAGTCTTTGGTGTTGTGCCGTCCAAGAGGATCTGTTTTGATGGGCTCTGCTTTGATCTAAACGCAAGACCTGGGTGAACATGTTAAATTCTGCGCGAAGTGATGACGCATTATCAACATCTGGTGGTGGCGTGTAAATAAAGAAGGAATCTGGTATGCGGTCTATTCAAGGACGTTTTATTACTGGACACAGCGTTGGAGGTGGAGCACCGTTCATTCCTATGAAAGCTGCTCAGTGGTGTTTTGAAGCCAAAAAAAGCTTGACTTCCTGGCTATGAAAATACGTGGTTCCTCCGGTTTAGCGCCCGGCTAACCTGAATGGGGATAAAATAATTTAATCGTGCGGCTCTGCTAGACTTTCTAAATGTTATTGGACCGAATGGCTCAAATTATGATAGTGAATTGAGTCATTTTCACCGATTTACAGATGCTTCTTTCATAATGGGTCTATTGTTTTCTCTTCTGTTACAACTGTTTCCGGCGCATCTGTGACGTGAAAAGTGACTTCAATGACGTACAGACAGGTTGCCTTGGACACGCGTTTAAAAAAAACCTGTGTAGACCTGCTAATTTTGGTGGAAAAGCAGTATTGGTTACAACCTAATCAAATATTTACTCAACCATCTAAACAAAAGTCAGGAGTTGAGAACATCACTCGTGCATGTGTGGGGTAGGCCCCAGTTCTACTCCAGCCAGCGGGGAGGAGAGAGCCTTATGTAATTTCACACAGTGTCACTGAGGCAGCCGGCAGCAGGGGATCAGACAGGAAATCCAATAGCTGCTGTGCTGTCCAGCATGGATACAGCTGGATGATCACATCTGGAGGTATAGGCCAGCCAATCACTGGCCCTGTTATCTCTCTCTGTCTCATGTCTTCCCTGTCAGACACACACTGTGTATAGTCTGTCTAGTGTTGTCACAGTAATGGAATTTCTAATTTTGATACAATATATTGAAAAACATAGATATTTGATTCCATTTGGATATCACAGGAAACAAATTAACACGCATTTAGGGCATAATAGCTTAGATTTTTATTAAAGATAAATAAATGAAGCCTATAACACCTATCTAACATGACAACAAGGTACAACCTTTCCAGAAGCAGAGGACATTAAATCATTCCTCTGAAAATACTGTGTGTGTCTGTCACTGGGATTATAGAGCAAGAAAGCACAGGTCCTAGAGTACTGAAATTAACCCTGTAGAGCCCTGTAGAGTACTGAAATTGTTTCAAATTTTTAGAACTCATTGGTATTGAGAAATCAGTGTTTTTGGAAAAACTTGACAATGCTAATGATGGATAAAATCTGTTGCAGAATATAAATATTCCATGTGATTTCACCAGTCCAACATTTTATTCATTATTAAATTTGTATCGAGTGCATCAGCTTGACATATATAGACAGTAATATTTTTCTTTGGTTCTTGTTAGGGTTGTAACAATGGACTAAAATGCAGTTAATACTTCCTTTTAGAGTTGCCTTTTTTGTTGCAGCAAGGAAATCAAAAGAAGAAAATGTGCTCCACATTATGACTGATTGTTTTTTATTCAGAAGCTGACCTATAAATATATATAGAATATATTCATGGCCTCCAGCCCTCCCATATGTAAAGAACAAAAGCTTCCATCACGATATGGATAATTTTTTCTTACATTTTCTGTAAATTCTATGAAAAAAATGTCTATACAAAATAACCACATACTTCATGACAACTTTTTGATAATCCTGTGAATTAACAACTTTCTCTTTTTATTTGGAAGCGACATAGAAAAACACTGTCACAGTGAGATGAAAAAGCTTGTTAATGTTGGAATCAAACTCACACCACGTCCAAATCCCATATTCTCTCCCCTAAATCTCTCTCACCACCCAGCCTCCTTCCCACTGCCACGCTTGAAACAACCATCACCGAAACGTCACTGCGCCCCTCCACCTCCTCAGAATCATCCTCTGTCTCCACAGTCTGAGAACAGCAGAGCACATCCTGTCCATGTAGACAATACAACTAACTCTTAACAGATATATGCCGGGTCCAGGCTACATCATTGTTTTCCCCCTAGAAAAGCCAGGGCCCCTTGGAGTACAGGTAGCCTCCTCAATTCCTGTGTTCACAAGTAATAGAATTTGCTGAGAAATACGACGTACTTAACTAAATCTGCCAATTTATTACATTCAGCTCCCATTCCTTGTCATATACAAACTGTCGCAAAAGATTGCAGTTGGTTTTGACTCAGTAAAATTTGCTCTATTAAACATCAGGTCTCTGGCAGACTCTGGCAAAATCTTTTGTAATACATGATTTTATCATCAAACACAATCTTAATTTTATGTTTTTAACTGAACCTTGGTTAGACTAGGATGACATTGCAGCTGTTCACATTGAATCAAGCCCAAACTTCTCTTTCATAAGTGAGACTAGAATGCATAAAAGAGGAGGAGGTGTTAGTATTCTGTTTAATGAGTTACTCAAATGCAAGCAAATGTTTTATGGAAATTTTTCTTCTTTTGAATATGTGGCTCTTCAGTTAAACTCATCTTCTCGGACTATATTTCTAAATATCTGCAGGCCACCTAAATACTGTACAGATTTTTTTGATGACTTTGTTGAGTTACTGTCTCTTATCTGCACTGACTTTGACTGTGTGTTAATTGTTGGTGGCTTTAACATCCATGTTGTCCATGTTGAGGACAGAGAGACTAAAGAACTGTGTTGTGTCCATGACATCTTTGGACTCACTCAGCATGTGACGCAGCCCACACACAACAGGGGCCACATCCTAGTCTTGGTTATCTCCAAGGGTCTGAACATTTCTAAGGTTCTGGTATCTGATGTTGCTCTCTCTGATGATTACTGTGTTTTGTTTGGAAAGTGTTATATCCGTGTACACAAATGTTCAAACTGAGGTCGTCTCAAAACGCTACATCACTGAAAACACCAATGACATATTCATTCAGGATTTCTCTTCCACACCTCCCCTCTCCAAGTTCTCTGTCAATGACCTTGTAGATCATTTCAGTTCTAAAATTACAGATGTTATTGATGCCATTGAACCCACTAAACAGTGAAGGTGGTCTCTGGTAAGAAAAAATCTCCTTGGAGAAATGCCACGCTGGTCAAAAAAAGGAATGTCAAAAAACTGAGCACAGGTGGCGAAAAACAAATCTTCAGGTTCATTTGAACAATTATAAAGAGGGACTTTACATTTTTAATTTAGAACTGAAAAAGTTAAGGCAGTCCTTCTTCTCAGACATCACCAAAACCAATAATAATGCACGTGCCCTGTTTGCTACTGTCGACAGGCTAACAAACCCTCCTGTTCCAGTAGCCTCTGATCTATCCACCAGGGCCTGTAATGAATTTGCATCCTTCTTCACTGACAAGCGGCCAGTGCCACTGTACCAGGTACAGGAGGTGCAGTGTTTCCCACAGAATCAGACTTTAATTGTGGCGGTGGCCGCCTAGCTGGGGTGCCATAGAGCATGCGCACTCAAGACTTCCGCCGTCCGAGTCGGCTAACTTTCGGTTTAGAACCGAGCTAACTTGGATGGGGATAAAATGTAATCAGGCGGCTCTTCTAGACTCTCCAAATTTTATTGGACCAAATTGCCCAAATTCTGACAGTAAAACGAGTCATTTCCCGGGTGTTGTGCGGCTTTTATTACCGTTTTACAGACACGTCTTTCACAATGTTAGCTTAAGGGAAAAAGTCCCCAGTGCATCACATGACGATGTAATTACACGGCTTGGCCACGACAAAAACTGGCTTCAAGGCCTGGCGCTCTTTGTGGGGGCATGATCTCGACGATGAGACCAGCCGTCTTCTTTGCAGAGGAAGTTACGGTCAAGCCAACTGCTTTAAATAGTCCTCCTCCTCCTCTTCGTTGGTTTTACCGGTGGACTAAAAACGGTGGCGGACCGCCACAAATAAATTAATGTGTGGGAAACACTGAGGTGTGCTGTCCATGTGTCCACCTAAAACCAACTCAAATACCATGACACAATTTGATCCAATCAATGACAAAAACCTGCAAGACATAATCTGTGTCTGTGTGAAAGTTACAGAGGTGGAATGGGGGGCCAGTTTCGTTCCACTTCTGATCCGCCACCGGAGGTAGTAACAGAGCCGCAAAAGAGGCGAGTCGACCTTTGTGTGAATGGAAATGCTGGCAGCGCGGGACAGGAGTGTGTCGGTCTGATGGCGTTCACAGTCTGACAACTAAACAGCTCCTTCACTCATCAAATGAAAGAAAAATGTCCCGCACTTCAACCCACAAGGCAGACAAAAGTAATGTGGTAGCAGGTCGTGTCTTCAGCATTTTATATGAGGAAATAAATACTGAATTTATACGTGGAAAAGTGGCTGTCATCCTGTCTGTCCTACCGCGTCTTCGCTATTGTGTTGTTGTAGTTACTTTCTCTGGCAACTTGTATTAAAAAAATCACCACGACGGTCAGCCCTCCCGACCGAGACCGAAACCTGACGTCAGTGATGTACAACTTAACGCTTCAGATAAATATCACAGACGGGCTGCCTTGCCTGCGGGAAGTGGGAATGGGGTCAGTTGGTGATTTTAAACGGGTTGATTCGCGTTTGAAAAAACCTGTGTAGACCAGGATGTGTGGTGGGTCAGGATCTCAATCACAACACAGTACATATAATTTATAAACCGTTGGTGGATACATGTTTAGATTAACAGGTGGAAACTGGAGGAAACACGTTAAAAAAGCACACAGATCTGAAACAAAAAAGTATTAGATCGTTAAGTACAGTTGAAAGTTGAATACATTTGTCATCTTGTATTGATAATGGATACAACTTAACGGTGTCTTATCTGTTGGTTAAGCCAAAGATGATCCATATTAAAGTTGTAACTGCTGCATTTTAACATATTTTAAATCTCAATACTACTTCCAGTTTCACAAACACTTCAAGTTTTTTTTCACTCTGCACTTGTGGTTGCAGATGTTTCTTCATACTGTTAACATGAAGTGTGCTGTTCAGAATGAAAGGTGTGACAGGCTGTGGTTTAGGGAGATGATTGTACCTCTTTCCGTCAGACAAGTGCAGCCATGCCAAAGTTGACTGGGTGTTCACGTTTTTCTCACAGTCTCTTCATTAGCCGACGATGATTTCCTGTGTGAAAGTTGAGCAGATGTATAGTAAGATCAGCTTGGGGTGACAGGATGTTCTTTCACTGTTTGGACGGAATAGTTATGTGCTATCCACCTGCCTGCTGCACTATATATCAAGCTACCACACCGGCAATAATTATGTCACCTGCTGCCTTTTATAGCCCCTCTCCGTCACTTAACATTTGATTTTACTTCCCTGTTGGTAACTTATTCTCCTGCTTGCCTGTTTCAAGGACCTTATGTTATATCTGGACACAGCCTTGGAGGTGGCTCTTCCCTATGAAAGCTGCTCAGTGGCATTTTGGAGCTAAAATCTTGACTTAATGGCTATGAAAATACCAGGATCTTCCGTGTTGTGGGGCCCATAGAGTGTGTGTGGAGATACAATTATTTAATCAAGCGGCTCTTCTAGACCTTCCAAATTTTACTGGACCAAATGACTCCAATTATGACAGTCGAACGACTCATTTCATGGAGGTTGTGACACTTACAAAAATTTATCCACTGTTTTACAGACGCCTTTTTCACAATGTTAGCTTATGGAGAAAGTTTTTGGCCACTACGAAAACTGGCTTTAAAGCCTGGCACTCTTCCTGGGGGCTTGGCCCATTTGCCCTTCTAATATCTTATTATGGCCTCTGCACTACATTGATCTTGTGTTGTGTTGTCAGTATGTCTACCAGGAAAAGTGCCTTGTCAGCATTACTGTGGATATTACTGCTTGGCAGTGTAAAGGGCATTGTACTTGGGTATGGTACATCTTTTTTTCCTGCTGTTTTCCAATTGTTAATTAAAAGATGTTTGCAATCACCTTCCTGTTTTTTTTTGTTGTTGTTTTTTTTTTTTTACTGGCGGTTGTACTGTGACTTCCTCCTCTTTCCTTTGATGTGATGAATTAGTTTAACTCTTGCTGTCCTTTTTTTGGACACTGATGCCCAGAGGAATAGACCATTTAAGGTACGAGAGCCTAAAGAATGAGTTTCTATTACACAGAAAGCTGTCAAAAAATTATTATTGAGTCTAGGGCTGGGCAACAAATCAAAATGATAGTCATCTTGATGAGACTATATATAGTCTTTTTTATCTCGATTGTGGATATCATTATATATGGCTTAAATGTTGACTTTTCCTGGTTTAATGCCTGCATTACAGTTAAGTGATGTAATTTTCCGAACTTACCAGGCTGTTCTACTTGATCTAATACTTGCCTTTAACCACATTAAATCAACATTACTGATGATTATTTAGCAAAAATCTCATTGTGTTTATATTGTGCACAAGGTGCAATAGTAGTGCTGGGAAATTGATCTTTATTTGAATGATCCGTTATCAATCAAAAAAGATTGATTGTTCAATATAGACCTGTGGATGGTATTTGCCACAGTCACAGGTAACTGTTTGTCTAACTGAAAACTTGTTTGGTCTGTTACGGTGTCATTTACGGCGCGTTGCTTCTGTCCAATATGTCAGAGTTTCATACACAAAGGGACAGATGGTGGTGCATTTAGGTGTACCTCCTAAAATCTACATGCATAGGCGCAACAGGGACTTCACTTCATGGTTCATTCGAGTGTATCTCATAAATGCAGAAATCTATGTTCTAATGGCTGTAAAAGTTGATTAAAATGGAAAGCATCTTTTTATTCATTATTATTTTTCTTTGTTGAAATACACAGGCCTACATCTGTCATTACTTTATGTTGTTTCACTACAGCCTTTTTAATTCTTAATCTAAACATTCATATTTTTAATAATGCACCAGGTTAGATGACTCCATGTACAATGTAAAACATTAGTTCTCTTAGGATCTCTTTCAAATCCAAGCAAAATTGGTAGTGCAGTACCTGGACAATTTACAGCAGGCACACACTCGAGTTATTTTGAAGTTCATCTTCAAAAAAGGCAGCAGTTGCACGCATTTCTTTTATTCAGTGACTGGATAATTACCTTTGCAAGACAAACATTAAGCAGGCCACATGTCTGTGATAACTTATTATGCCATCACGAGACGCTACGATGTAACGTTAACTGAGCAGAGCAGCAATCAGCTGTAACAAACAAGACCAGCTGACAACCACTAACAAGCTAACAAACACGCACCGCAACATTCAAGACATTAAAAAAACTCTGAGGTGAAGAAAATAACTGCTCAGTCTCAGGCTCCAAAAGGAAATCGATTTGCAACACACTTGTTTGAGGGGAATACAGATACTTGTGACGGGGTTGTCCGTAGTCGTGAGACATCACCATAGCCTGTTTGTGGCGGGGTGGGCCTGGCTCGGCGCAGTAAAACTGGTAATGAAAAAGCAAAACGGCGTGGCTCGGTTTGACTTGGCGCAGCCAAGGGTGCTTGTGGAAAAACGGCGATACAGTTGAACTATACCAAAATATTATTTTGAGGCCATATCGCCCAGCAATTGAGTCTGCATTGCATGATACCTTGAGTTATCACAGTCACAAGAAAAGTCCATAGATGATTGTATAAAAATAAAAAATATTGAT